>NW_020799095.1:137633674-137796720 GCF_003259725.1 Athene cunicularia | reverse complement strand
TATATATATATATATATATATATATATATATTTAAACTCTATGAATCTCTCATTCTTCTACAAGGAGGGGAAAAAGAAAAAAGCTGTCTGTTATTACACATGTCCCAGTGTCATGGGGCCTTCTTTGCAGCTAGACTTCTGTACATTGTTCTAAGTAAATAATTAAAACAGTCACAAACACTACACAAGTTCTTTCTGTTCTATTTCCCACAAGAATAAGAATAGAAAGCACTGCAATTTTCACAAAAAGCCCTCTGAGAATTCCAGCCTCAGTTTCCAAGTTAGGGTATTAGCAGAAATACCCAACATATGAGAGATGTAAATTTAAAATCTCAGCAATGTCATGAGAAAGAATTCATAAAACCAATGTATTGATCAGAGTAGTCACAGCTGAAATTCACTTTTCTTTGTAATCCACAATGACAGCTTCTTGTACAAAAAGGTATTTGTTTTGATCAGAAATTTGTAATTTTGGTTTAATATCAAGCAAATGGTCTGATCCGTTCTTTAGATTGATAAATACATAAATAAATTGAAAAAATCTAGTTGTTTCAACATCAACTTCAGTCTTACTGAAACATTCAAAGCTTTGAAACCCCATCTCATTTTCTTGTGAAATGTTATTTGTTCGATGGATCTCTAGTGAACTTAAAAATCAGGCCAAGTCTGAAGTTTTTGACATAAATCAATGTCCATGGTTGACTACAAAGATGAAGGTATAGCATGGTCTGGCAAAAACATTTGTATGTGTGCTTCAGTTTAACTTAATCCTAAAGGGACTTAAACACTTTAAATTAGTTGGGTAGATGATTAAATGTTTTAAGGAATCAAAACCAGAGGTTTACTGACTGTACCAGATACCCACACAACAAAAGTTTGAAATGAAATGCTGGACTCTGGCAGAAAACACATAAATAGAGAGGATGTACTAGAACCTACCCCCCCCCCAAAAAAAAAACCAAAAACAACAACAACAACAAAAAAGAAATGAAAAAGGACTGAAGAACTGGATGGCAAATACTCTAAAAAACATTTAGCCTCCACTATATAATACAACTAAGTTTAGAAGGAAAAATGGAAAAAAATAATAACAATTAAAATAATTTCATCCAGGGTCTGTGAATATTTAAAGTATGAAATTAATTTTCTTTCAAATAGTGTGTTAATGAGGGAATTTTGAAATATTGCCTTTTGGCCTAACGTCTGTTTACTTTTTACTTTCATGAGCAAATCTGTGAACAATAATGCAAAGCTTCAAAGTTAAGATAAAACAAAGAAAAGCATAAGGGGAGGTAAATGGAATGGAAAAGTAAATTCAGCTTTTCATTATTTTGCTAGAAAAAAAAATCAATAATTAGAATAATGGACACTATCAAGGAAGACAAGGAAGGATTTAATTCTCAGAACTTTCCATCATCTTCATTAATCTAGAAGCAAGTGTGCACTGCAGTTGTATAATAACATCCAAGGTTAGAAGAAAGGAGGGAATTTTAATTTATATCTGCTTTGGTGAAAATGGTGAGAGATCATTTTTACAAGGAAGTGAGTAAAATAAGGGGCTGGGATTTCAGATCCCTTCATTTCTTTTCCTGTTCTGCATACAAATTTCCTGTGTGTCTTGGAACAAATTTTTTAATTCTACTTTTCCTCAGTTCCCCTCTAGAAATAGGGCTAACCGTGTTCCCTTACTCCGTGGAAACTTCTGTGAGGGTAACTATTGTCAGAGACTTAAGAGTCTGTTTGGTGAAAATTGCCTTAGGTAGGGTTAGCTGAAGAGGTTCTTGTCCCCAGCTCTGTACTTGCTCCTAATATCTGTATCAGTTTGGTCAGCACATGAAAAGTTGCATGCTTGGTACAGCTGCCATTTCAGTGTTCAGACTGAATATAGAACTGACTGTAATTTGAGTGGATAGAGTCTTCTTTTCTCAGTCTGCAAAGCTCAGTCATGACCTATGAATGCCTGTATTATAACAATTTTCAGATCTTGATCTCACTGACAGCACAGAAAGCTGGACAATGGAAACTTTTATCTTAAGAAACAATCCAAACACTCCCAAGTTTAAAATGGGCTGGGTTATCTGAGGGTGTGACCTCAGCCAAAACAAATTAAAAGCATCCCAAGGTAGGTCAGGTGTTAGCAAGGTACCTGTGTTGGGGTTATATCTTAAATACTGCTCTACAGCAGGTAACCAAGGAGTGCAACCTAATCATCGCCCACACTCAGCACAGGTCCCTTGAGCATTTTTTTTTGTACTCAGAAAACGATTCCACTGGCAATGGTCAGATGGTGGGAGTATGGAGGCCTCAAACTGTCTTGGGCTTGTATATGTGCCCATTTCATGCTGGAAATACGTCTCTGTAGTTTACTTTGGATTAGGTTTGTATGTTTTAATTTGTACTTTTGGCAGTCAAGGACTGACATGCTGGACTCAGCTGTGTAACTCTTCTTAGTCTGTCCTGAGGAAGCTAAATGAACTGCTAAAGTCATACAATACACAATGAGGTGGAGTTTTAGACTAGTCTGTCCTTTTGTTTTCTATGTTTTATTCTTCTCAAATCTGGTTGGACACAGAAGAATAGTCCCCAGATCAATTAGAAGTAATTTCTATGTATATGTTCATAACCTTTCTTCCAGACTTCTGAGCTAATCCTGCAGATGTTTTGCAGCCACATGAAGGACAAGAAGACAGCTGGGAGTAGTCAGCATGAATTCACAAAGGGGAAGTCATGCTTGACCAACCCGACACCCTTTTACCATGAAATGACTGGCTTGGTGGATGAGGAGAAAGCAGTAGATATTTCCTATCTTGGTTTCAGTACGACATAGCCCTGAGCAACCCAGTCTAGGTGACCCTGCTTTGAGTAGGTATGGTCAGTCCAGCCAATCTCCAGAGCTGCCTTCCCCCCTCACTGTCTGTGATTCAGTGATACTGCTTTACAAACAACCCGTTTCTGAAGTTTCTGAACTTAAGACTGAATTTATGATACATTCACAGGACACAGGAATAAATATGAGAACCACCAGTACTCAGTGCTGCATGGGGGCACAAATTCGTGTGTGACTTTCAGTGTCCAGCTCTCTGTGCCACAAGATGGCACTCTAGAGTAGTTTTGATATGGTCAGATGTTACTGCAGTGTTCTGAAACCCTATGGCTCTTTATATTTGTGTTAAAATGCTGTGACAGTTTTCAGTATATAGCACATTAAACAGATTCAATATACCTTTCTATTTTCAACCTTCTACAATTGGGACTTAATAGAGCTCCATTTCTGAGCATGCTGAGGTTGAAAAAAAAAGATTAAATGTAAAAAAATCCCAAAGGGGGGGGGGGGGCGCAGGGAGATTTAGCCAGTGCTTTTCCACCTGTAATGTGGGAACTAGATTTGGATGGAAGATATATAGATTTGAAAAAAGTTTTACATGGAGCTGTTTGTTCTAAAGTGACATCCTTAGAACATGGAAATTTGTGACAATGGGAAGCCTACACAAAATGATCAGATCTAATTTAGGGTGAAAAATCAGTGTACATTTATAAAATGAATGAACCATCACAAGATGTAAAAGTTCCAGTGCTCTACATTAAGCAATAAGAACAGATAAGGAAAAGAGCTACAGTTCATAAAAGATGTTACAATATCCATTCTGCTGATCAAAGACATGGTCAAATTCTACTCTAGCCTATCGTAACAGATGTTTGGAAAAATGATCTGGATTTGAAAGCTGTATCTAGGATACAATTATATCTAGGTCCAACTTTTTATTGCTTTCAATATTGTTTACAAGTTCCTATCTATAGAACAGGGGTAATAGTACTTTCCTTTCCCATAAGGGTTTCAGAAGAGAAATCCATTAAAATCTAGCATGAAAATGGAAGTAACAAATTAATTAAATAAAACATAAAGCAATGAGATTGCAAAGATCTTTCCCCATCTCTGGCAGGCTTTGCCACCAGCAGTCTAAACTGACTGTAAGGAACAATCATCATCACTGTTGACCTCACCGAGTTTTTTAAACCATTGTTAGATTTTTGCTGTGGACATTAAGTAGTGAAAATGGAAAATGAAACAGCTCCAAATTTAGTAACTCCAAGTATACTTGCAACAGTTAAGACTGAATGGATTTTTGAAATAAGGATTTATTGTTCATTGCTGGCAAAATCCATTCCTCACTGAAGTGAATGGCTGAATTCAAATGTAAAAAGCAAGAACAACAGAAAAATTCAAGAAGTTAAGTAAGATTTCACTTCTTTTGTTAGAATGAATGAAATGAAAAATAAGGTAGTAATATACTCAGAAAACATTCAGTACTAGGAACTGTACTAAATGATGAGCATGTGCTTTTAGAAACTCTGCACTAGTGTGCTGGTTTTGGCTGGGATAGAGTTAATTTTTTTCATAATAGCTAGTATGGGGCTATGTTTTGGATATGTGCTGGAAACAATGTTGATAATAATTCAGGGATGTTTTCTTGTTGCTGAGCAGTGCTTACACAGCATCAAGGCCTTTTCCGCTTCTCACCCCACTCCACCAGTGAGCAGGCCGGGGATGTACAAGAAGCTGGGAGGGGACACAGCTGGGAAAGCTGACCCCAACTGACCAAAGGGATATTCCATACCATATGACATCATGCTCAGCATATAAAGCTGGGGGAAGAGGAAGGAAGGGAGGGACGTTCGAAATGATGGCATTTTGTCTTCCCAAGTACAGTCATTTGTGATGGAGCCCTGCTTTCCTGGAGCTGGTTGAACACCTCCCTGCCAATAGAAAGTAGTGAATTAATTCCTTATTTTGCTTTGCTTGTGCACATGGCTTTTGCTTTACCTATTAAGCTGTTTTTATCTCAACCCACAAGTTTCCTCACTTTTATTCCTCTGATTTCTCCCCTTTCCCACTGGGGGGAGTGAGTGGCTGTGTGGTGCTTAATTGCCAGCTGGCGTTAGACCATGACAGTGGGAAACATTAGAAGTAGAAGCCTGTAAAAGTTCAGGTCTCCACTGTCTTTAAGAACAACCCATGGGCTTCCTCCAGCAAAGTCCTTGAAATGAATAAAAAGTGTACTTTTATATAAAATACATACATACTGCAGGAAGACAACACTGCCACAAGCAGTTTCATCATAATTAGCTCTTTCCTTTTGCCAACAGCATTGCTCCTGCCATTGCAACTAACTGCACTGTTAGAGTACGTAATTTTACATGGGCTGTCAACAGACACTATTTATTAGATAACTATTACATTAAAGAAGTACTGATAGTATAGACTGTGATGACAGTATACTAAATAACTGTTATTGGTCAGAACTTGTAAATTAAAGACTTCATGGTAATTAATCAGTTAAATTGCAGGGTACTTCAAGTACACCTACCTGAACTGGTAGGTTGGTATATTTTATCAGTAGGATAACTCAATTGAACCTGAGTTCATTGTACAAAACTATGCTCATGTTTTTGTATTACAGTAGCAGTGGCAGGCTTCAGCTAAGAGCATTATCCTGTTGTCAGGCATGCAGCAGGATGTAAAGTTTGCTAACTAATAAAGACAGGAAAAGCTAAAGGTAGGAGTGGTCATAGACAACCAACATAGGTGACATTGCTTGTCTGAGTACACATTGTAAATTCCTGATAGAGAGGAAAGTATAACTCAAGATTCTTAAATCCTAATCTAGACTCTTTTTCAGTGTATGATGTAATTAGAAATAATGTCTTCTGAGGGAGCAATTCCGCTTACATTTAGCTGCAGTTAGCGATGCTTGTTCTTCTTATTGCTTATATCTTATTAAAGAAGAAGCTAAGGCTGTGGTCTATCTCAGATTGTTATCCAGTCTTGGAGTACTTGCTGCACAAGACAAGGTAAGACTGAGGCACAAAGCTCTGACATTGTTGGCCACTATGGCTAACAACTGAGCAGAAACCAACTAGGGTGAGCAACTTGGCTCAGAATATCATAAATTTAACATAAATATTACAAAGTATGTACATCTGAATGTATTAACTTTCTTGTTCTTTTCCTCTTTTGGTTTCTGTGCTGTCACGGAGTGGGAAATGCTAGAAATGCCATAAAAGATGGGTTTTCGAATGTCTGTGATACTCCAAAAAAATGTCTAAGCTGAATGTCTTTGGAGAATGGTCTTTGGAGAGTATCTTTGGAGACACATTTTGTGCTTATTTTAGGAATTTAAACCTTTGATGTGATTTAGATTTTTTTCCGTGGTATTTAGATGGCCCTGTGGTGGTCCAAATCCCTGGTTTAATCAGTGCTGTAGAAATAGGGAACAGGAAAACTGTTCTTACCACAGAGAAAAAGTAGGAAGTATACCAAAAGCAAGCTACAGGGGATGCTGTAATGTTTAGGAACTTCTGAACATGTCAATCATTTAAAGCAATATAAGCTTTTTACTTTATAATTATGCTTTTAGAATTAAGGCATGTAGTCTAAGTTAGGTGAACAATTTAGGGGAAGAAGAAACACAGGAAGTGATAAAAAAGATTTCAAGTGAATGAACTTTCTACCTTATTCACATATGACCAGTTTAACTACCAGGTAGAGGATGGGGTGGTCCACCCAACAGTGGGGGAAGAAAATCAGGCACAAATTATATCTAATCTGCCCAGAAACTCTGCAACAAATTAAGAACATCCATCTGTTACTTTTGTGTAAATGGAAATTCACATTAGAGACTGAATGATAAAAAAAAAGGGCTCTTTTCACTGTCCCTTGAAAGTTCAGTTCTTGTTTATGATGAGATTTCCAGCTGCAAGCACAATGAGTATCATCCTAATTCACGGCTTCACATCTGATGTTTGAATAAGGTTTATTCCTAGCTGACCACTAGCGAGCTCTTTTAATATCTCAGGATCTATTCATTTCAGCAAACAAGGTTCCTTCCTTACTGGTCCATGTATAAGGATTTCACATATGTATATATGTAATTGATGAAGTGTTTCCTTCACACAACATTTGCTGTAATCTGTGGTAAATATTTTCAGTAAAATTCTTTCTGAATTCAGACCTTCAGAGTATTTGCTTTCCTTAGAGAACGCTTCCTGGACTCATTTTCTGCTTGCTTATTTCATGGGTCAATACATGGGATTTGCACTGGTTTCACAGCTCACCTATCTCTCCTACTTTTAAAGTAAATAGGATAAGACCTAGATAATGTTTTTTTTTTTTTGTTTTGTTTTTGTTTGTTTGTTTGTTTGTTTGTTTGTTTGTTTGTTTTTCTTCCTCCCCCCCCTCCCCCCTCCCCCTTTGGAAAATACCCCAAATATTGATTGATGTTTGTAAAATAGATAAGGAGCCAATAAGACATATGACTTCCACAGATTTGTTTCCCGAACTTGCCCAAAGTTCTTTGTAAATTAAATGTCAGATTTAAGAAATTATTAGATAAATGATCCTCTATTTACAAATCTCTTGACATGAAGGCGTACTCTTACATATTTAGAGCTGTTTTTACAGCTCAGTTTGGGCATTTCATGGTTCAGAATAGTTAACTCCAGAATGTTCAAACTGTTTATTTGAATAGTCTCCAGAAACAGCATGGAAAAAGAATGGTCTGGTTTCAAGTAATAGAAATATATAAGTTGTATCCAGTTAGAGTGCTCATTCTGGAAGGAGCAGTACTGTATTCTGGTCTCAAGTCTACACATTATATTCAGATATTATTTAATATCTGTTTAATACAAGACATGGAAACCCTTTTGGAATCCAAATCCTTTGCTGAGCAGAGTCCTATGTATTATGCTACAGAGCCAGGCTTCCTTGCATGCTCTTTCTCTGACCCAATATATTCTTTTCCTCACAATGGAAGAAAACAGCTTCAGGAAGAGATGTGGAATGCGCTCTTCACTCTGTCATCCAGAATGTATGAAAATCAGATGGTTGGGACACTGTCTCAACATACATTGGTCTGTGGATTTGAACTTCATCAGTCAGAAAGGGCTTAAAATCCAATTGTTTAGCTCTGTGAGTGAGTATTCTAACCACTAAACCATTATACACAGCAGGTCCTTTTTCTCTAGATAGTTAGGTGTTTTTTTTTTTAAAAAAGAAACGCAAGTGTGCCAGAAAAACCCCCAACCAACCCACACTCCATTTATCAAAGAGAGAGCGGTTGTAAATATCTACTTTCCAAAGATCTGGAGATCTACTCTCTAAGGTAGTTAAAGGGACCTCCCTGTATTTTGAGCTACACCGTTTGAATAGATAAAAAACCTCTGTATTGTACTCCATATAGAGATGCTAGACCCCTTTGAACATCTAGAAGACAATTCCCTTTTTCTCTGTGTGTGCATCTCCCTCACAGTCACATACAGCAAGCTATTTCCTACTAAAAATGCTTGTGAAATGTATTCAGAAAATAAGATGTTTGGTGTTTTATATTAAAAACATAAAGTCAGGGCAACTGCAAATCAATAAGTAAATGCAAAGTTTCATACTGGACACAAAAATTCAGGTTTCAATAACTGTTCAAAATTACGAGACTGTGTTTTTGGGTTTTTTTTTTTTTTTTTTTTGGTAGGTGGAATCTGTTCTTTTTTATGAGAATTTCTTACACTTAAACAAATACTTTTCCAAGAAAGTTTAAATTGAACTGAGATTCTTTTTTAAATAAACTGATTTTTTGTCTTGTTCCTAACTGATATACACAGAAATATAGCATTCTCTATTTATTAGTACCTATCATTGCCATTGCACTTCCAATAACAGTACCTCACTCTGAATCTAAATACTTGTTCTTCCTCATGACACTCTACCATCCGTAAATGAATGGTGTACATCATCTTCCTCCAAAACAGACTGACTAATCTAAAACTGAAGTAATTGGAAAAGGTTGAAGTATTCGCTCTGTCTTCCCTCACCTTTGCTTTTACTGATAAGGTCTGCTGCTTGCCTTGTAGGTCCACTATCCTGGTGGAAAAGACACACATCATGCCCACCTTCAAGAAAATCAAGAAGCAATATCTCAACAGTCTTACCTCAGTTCTTGGGAGTATTTTGGAACAAATCCTTCTGGAAGTCATGCCCAAGAACCTAAAGGCAAGGAGAGACAGGCAGAATAGATTTACAAGGGCAAATTATACCTCACTAACCTGATAGCTTCCTAGGATTAGATGTCTGGTTTTGTGAAGGAGCAGTGAATGTTGTGTACATTGAACTTTATCAAGGCCTTTGATATGGTCTATCATAATTTTCTCTTAACCATGTTTTTGAAATATGGAGTGTATAAATGGACAGTAAGATACGGGTGGAATTTTTATGGCCCACCAGGCTCATCAACAGTATGAATTCTGGCTGGCAGCTGGTTATCAATGGTGTTCTAAGGGGTAAATACTAGGGTCAACACTGCTGAACACTTATCAACAACAATAAATGATAAGACAGTGTACCTTCAATAAGTACACAGATGATAGCAAACTGAGGAGCAGTTCATACATTGAAGGGCAGGGCTGCAGTTTAGAGGAACTTCATCAAAAGTTTTGAGAAGTAAGCTGATGAAAAATTCATGAAGTTCAACAAGGCCAAATCAAAAGTCCTGCACCTTGTACAGAATAACCCCATTCACCAGTGCAGGCAGGGGGGCAGCTCTCTAGGGAGCACCTTTTCAGAAAAGGTCAGGAGATTCTTGGTGGACAAAAGTTGAATGTGGATCATCAGTGTGTCCTTGCAGCAGAGAAGGCCATAGACATCCTGGTCTGTACAAACAAGAGTGTAGCACAAAGGAATGTCTTGTCTGATGGCACTTGTGAGATCACATGTGGAGCACTGTGTCCAGGTTTGGGCTCCCTGCTACAAAAACACTGGCAGACTGGTTTGAGTAAAGTGGAGTGTCACCAGGGTGGTCATAGGCCTGGATCACATGGCATACGGGGAGAAGTTCAGGGAACGGGGTTTGTTCAGCCTAGAGGAGAGGCAGCTCAAGGGGGGTTTACTGCTGTCTACAACTACTTTAATGAGAAGGCACCTAGAACACAGCCAGACTTTGCTTAGAAGTGGGCAGGATAGGATGATGATTAACAAATACATCTTGTAACAAGGAACATTTAAATTAGCTGTTAGAAAAAAAAACAAACAACAAAACAACAACAAACAACACACTACCTCCCAAAAAATTCACCACGAGTGTGGTCAGACACTGGAACAGGGGCCCAGAGGTTTGGAGGCTCCACTGCTGGAAATATTCAAAGCTCTCCTGGTCAAGCCCTGAGCAATCTGATCTAAGTTGGCCCTGCAGGTGGGAGGGTTTGGAACAGATCTCCAGAGGCCCCTTCCAGTCTAAATTTCACTATGACTCTCTAGTTAGATTTCCATCATGAAAGAAACTCATTCATCATAAGAAATGTGTGTGACACTAAGGGGATCACACAGCCTGCTCCCCTCTCTGTTTAGTGTGATGTTCTGACTATTCACTGTTTTCTTCTTGCTTCTGTTCTACCTGTGTAGTTCAACAACTTCGAGCATTTTCATCTCTTGAAAAAATTTTTGATAAATCACTCTGGGCTTCTTCATGCTAGGTTGTGTATGTAATTCTCTTTCAAGAACCTCTAGTTTACTGGAGGCATACTGAGTATATATAATTTAGTAACAGTTTTCTCCCTGAATAAAAAGCCCAACAGCCAAATATACTTTAAGAAAATCTTTGATTTATGAACAAACATATTAGAAATACCACTGAAACCTGAAGAAGCTTGACTTCATTACACACAGTGATTCACATTCATCAGAGCGCTAGAGTTACAATTTTAGTTCATGTCAGGAATGAATTGTCTTGATCAGAGATGATGAAGAACAGTTTATACATTAGATAACTTATGACTTGTATTGCATACATAGAAAGTTTATTTTCAAAGTTTTCTGTATGTGAGTATTCTGTAAGAACTTTCTCATTTGACAACTATATTCCCATAGAAATGAGATTTGCACAATAAGAGTGGGCTGGTTATGACAGTTTGAACAGGAGAGTGGCATTAGCATTTTGGCTGTTATTTTCCCCTTTAAAAGGAAGAGAGTTTTTCATGTTACTATTACAGGACCGCAAAGAAGATTCATGAAAAATAGAAGCTTTTAAAATAGAGATTACCAAATAATGACTTCAGTTTTACCAGTGATTTATTTGTAGGCCAGGAAATAAAGAAAATTTCCCTTTCTAAATATTTGTTCCTTAGTTTAAATGTGCAAGAACTTCCTATCCAGGGAATTAATTGATCCTCTAAATATATTTTCCTGTGGTTTCACATTATTATTTGATAAATAGATTGTGACAAAATGTTGTATCTCTGTATGGATTTAGAGGTGCTTCACTCCCCCCCTCCCCCTCCTCTGCAGTAGGAACTAAATAGATTAATCAGAGCTAGAATAACATATTTTGCTGGTTTTGCGCTGACACATGTTGCTAGAAATGAAGCAAAGTGCAAAAGGAAGTGGAATTCATTAATTATAATAAAGCCTTGGTCTGCCTTTATGTGTTTTCTGATCTCTGACCTATGCATAATGGTTTTGGTTAAAACTCCCATCCTTTTTTTGCTGTCAGCATATTTCTCAAACATAAATACTAAAGTTGCCAATCAAAATACTGTAAAGTGTATCAGTTACACAATTTTTATTCTTATTAAAACAGGTGTAGGTACAAAATAATAAAAGGTATAATAATAAGCACATTGAAAGGAAATACTCCATGTATGATGAATATTACAGAAATTGAATATTAAAGAAAACAAGAATGATGTAATCAAATAGAAAGGGCAGAAAGAATAACTTATTATTAGGTTAATAGTAAGAAGACATAAAATTTTATTTCTTCTGTGTATGTAATGAATGGAACTCATTTCCAATATCTTCAGATTGAATATTATGTTTAATAATAATGGATTTCTCTATAGACAGGAGTTTCATCATTTATTAATGGGAACATGAGTGCTTAAAGATTAGTCTTGAGTTCCTCTCTACAATATCAAAAAGAAGCAAGTCTTTTTTGTTCCCTGGTGTGTATGATTTTATATCTGGTAAAGTTTCATTATTACATTTTTATCTATTTATCTGCAAAAATAAAATGAAAATGAAAACCAATACCTTTGTTGAGACAATCAGTTTACTACCAATAGATCTTTATGAAATTGTTGGTGATCAGTACTGTAATAATGTACATATGTAAAGCACATATAAGGGAAAATAAGTCATTTTGCATGGAGGCATAAATTGCATCTCTATATAAAAAGGAGCACTTAAAACAATTTGTAGACTCAGTGACTGTCCAACATTGAAAAACTCACAATGTTGTAGTAATCTAGTTCCCATTACATCTTCCTGAGCACGAAAACCACTATGATCTTTTGTTTCATTTACTGTAACGTGGTGGACAGAGTAATGATTCCCAAGCTGGTCCAGAAAGAAGTAAATAAAAATAAGTGCACAGGAAATATTTAAAGTAATACTGTGTTTCTGAGGTAGTGAACACACACATTAAAAAAAATTAAAAAATAATGAAATAGACAACTGTTGGATGCATGGTGTGATGCAAAAATTTGACCTAAGTTGAATAAACTATCTGAGATACCACACATTTATCAATATTGCTTACAATATTGAACTTTTTTTGATGTGCACTCATCATTAGAATAACCTTTTCAGGAGCAGAAATATGGATATGTCAATGACCTAACTAACAGGCATCAATATATTCTTGCCGTTGATGTGCTTTCACTCTTGCAATAGGAGAAATGTAATGAATAAAGGAATAATTGCTCTTTCATGGATATTACTTCATACAATCGCAGAAAAAGTAGTTTCCTATATTTCAGTTTGTGTCCATTGCCTCTTGTGGGCAGCACTGAGAAGAGTCTGGCTCTACATGCAGCTTTCAATCCACCTCACTTTCTCCTTACATAGACTATATTTCATTAGCTTTTCTAGGAGGATGTTATGGGATGTTATGGCCAGCTTCCAAGACCACTGGTCTTACTGGTAAAAACTGAGAAGAAAGAGGCACATAGTACTTTGGTCTTTTCCATGTCCTTTTTCATCTATGGCTTTGTGTCCCATTCAGCAGTGAGTCCCCATTTTCCCTAGGCTTTCTTTTCTTGGTGATGTAGCTGCTCACCAGATACAACTCCAGTTGGGTTTTGATTTTGCTAATTCTGTCCTGACATGCTTGGACAATGTCCCTATATCCTTCTTGAGTTACCTGACCCTGCTCCCATCTCTTATGTGCTTCCTTTTTATGGTTTGAAGGAGTGTTTATCCATGCAAGCCTCCTGCCATCCTTCTTGCTTTTCTGCACATGGGGTTGGACTGTTCTTGAGTCTGGAGGAGCTGATTCTTGAAAAAACAACCAGCTCTGATGCACTCACCTCTCTCCAGGACCTCCAGAATCCTGTGGGGTTCTTCTAAGCAGATGCCTGAACAGGCCAATGATAGGCTCTCCTGACATCCAGACTTGTGATCCTGCTGTGTGCCTTGCTCCTTCCTCTTGTGATCTGTCTCATAGTTACTGGTCAAACTTTATCCCACCTTCAATCCCCAGCTAGTTCTTCCTTACTTGTAAGAGCTAGCTCCAAAAACATTTTTCTCTCATCAGCTCCTCAGTCACCTGTGTTAAAAAGTTGTCACCAATGTAGTCCATAAACCTCCAATTTGTTTGTGCCCTGCTGTGTTATCACTGCAGCAATACCGATAGTGAGGCCTCTCCCCTCCAAATCACCCCGCATTGCTTTCTTGCCACCCTGGTCAACCACATTTTCATTTTACTGTTGACTCCCATTTCCCTCCACCACTGTCCTTAGCTTAAAATATTCTCAGCAGACCAGTCAACCTGTTGGCAAAAGTGATTTTGCCCTGCTTTATCAGATGGATCCTGTCTCTTCTCACCATGATCCTCCAAAATTGTTCCATAGTTTTAAAAGCCAAATCTCTGTTGTCCACATCTGGTGTGCAACCTGGTGTTGACTGTGGAATCCATCCAGTCCTTCTAAAGCCCTTTCCCCTTACCAGAAGGATCAAGGAGAAAGCCATCTGGTCTTCCATGATCTTGGCTTTTGCTCCCAGTCATGCAGTCACACTTGATATGCTCCAGGTGCCCCCTGAAAGTATCAGTGCACACATGGAAGAGCAACAGTGCGTGGTAGCAGAAGGATTTACTCAGCCTCAGCAACTTCTCCCCAGCATCCTGGATCTGAGTGCTAATACGCAGCAGATCTCCCTAGGGGAAAGGTAAGCTTTGCACATAGGAGATACTATTGCTTCCTCCTGCTGCTCAGGCTCAGCCAGTCTGGGTGGTTTTTTTGACAGAGCTCCCAGCCCCTCATCTGCTACAGAGACACTGACCTACTGTGTAGTTGCAGATATTCAGAGGTAACAGGAGATATTCTTCTGGTGCCCGAAGTCACAAGCTTCCAGCCTTGGTCACCACAGAAGTCTTCATTTCCTGTCCAGATATGCACAGATTCTGCCTTTGCCTCTGACTGTTTTGTTTTCAGACCATTGTATCTGCGGGGTCTTGGAGAAGATCAGTGAATTTCTTTCTCATCATCTCTGATGCTGTCTGCCTATCTCCACTTACAGCTCATTTCCTTGGCAACACACTGCTCAGCATACACCTCCTGCAGGCATGGAGAGCACCTTGCCTCCTGTCCCCAGTCCCCGTGAGAAGCCCCACGTACCCCTGCAGCCCCAAGCCCGCAAGACTATGTCCTCCATTGGGAGCCCTTCCATTGTGTCCTCCATCTGGGCCATGACTTTGATGTTACAGGGATAGCTGCTCCAGCAGCTGCTGGAACTGTGCCCTGTGGCATGTCACCATCATCACTGAGCCATGTATGCTGTTCTCAATAAAGCTTCTGGATCCCCTCTGCAAAAACTGCCACCTGTTAGCTGCTTCCACCTCTGGAAGATGTATCCTGAGCCAGCACTTCTGTAAACCTCTCCTTAGCACCTGCTGAAACCATGCTTGATCCTCCCTAATCAGGAGTCAGTTGGAACAAAATCTTAGTGCACTATTTGATAAAGAACAGCTGACAGAGTTTTTTAGAAGTTGCTAGAGCTTGCTGGAAGTCATGGGCTCAGGTAGCTACTCTTTCCTGGCAGTAGTAGGCACCCTTGTGTTTCTCAAAGGATTCCAAGGAGTAGCCAAATGATCTCAAGACAAAATTCCCAGAGGGTCTAGGTGACCCCAGAGTCCAGAAAATGCTTCTACTGAAATGCTTCAATTGAAAGCTTCATGAGCATTAATTTGAATCTATTACTCCACTATATCAATTGGTTTAGAAGGAGAAGCTTTTGCTGATTTTCGGTGTAAGTTGATGTATGGCTGTCTGGATTGAAACCAGTTTATACTAACTCCTTTGCTTGCTTCCAGGACACTGAAAGTGTGAGCGGTGGACTGGAAGAGAATGGGAACAAATAGCCAAAATGTACAATACTTGGATTATTTTGGCTATAGCTATGCTACTAAATGTGCCTGGAACTGCTCTCTGGCATTGAACTCAGCTGGCACCAAATAGTTCATGGCCAAACTGCTAAACTCTTTCTCCCTCCAAAACAGGTCAGCTGCATCCAGACTAAGAATGGTCCTTGGCCTATGCTAACTCCAATGCTGTGCCTCAAAATTATTTTAGAGAGCATTATTTGGCCTGGCTCAAAAGTGTTGAAGAGATTGTTAGAACAATTTAACAGAGTGTATTATCAAGTTCCAATGCCTGTGAACATTCCTCAATACTGTTTCAATATCTTTTGCACATCATTCTCTTATTGCTATAATTACCAGTAACTAATGGCTACAAGCTTACAGGTCTGAACAGCTTCTGAGGACTATAATCTCTTGAAGCTGAGTTAAAACAGGATGGTGTAGTTGGATTTGAATGCCTCATGCACATCCATTGAATAAAATCACTAGTGTTTCCTTGTATCAATAGGCTCTAACTCAGGTTTACCTAACACAAGAAGATAAAAAATGAGAAGAAAAACTTACATTAAAGCTCTAGCAAACAGGTGCAAGACAATATGGATAAGAAGCACAGAGGCAATGTGCTTCTGGGTAACTTTTCTCAAGCAAGGATACACTTTTTGGACCTTGTTCTCATTTGCTGTAGATTTACCGGGAGAAGTGGAAGAACTTAATCCTCCTTCACTATCAGCAAATGAAGCCTGACTGTAAGAAAAAAGCCTACCCTCCTCCCCTGCAAACTAGCAACAGTTGCAGCCAACTTATATTCAGTAGTAGTTTCCAATTCAAATTTCATAATGTGCAACCCTGATATAGCAGTTCCATACCATTGCACTATTCTTTGCTGTTGCTTTTATACACATTTGAAATTTTATTTTTCTCTCTCAGTATGGGGAAAACAAAGTTAAAACATGATGCACAGAAAAAAATCACTGGCACATCTTTGTGGACTGTTATAAATTTAAAAATAAAATTCAACCAGTGTCAGAAGCTCAAAGAATTAAAATTGTATAACTGTAGCAATTATATTATTATATGAAATATGTTTAGTGTGGAGCAATAGTAGAGTTATCCTGTTGTAATCAAAGATTTCTTAGAGAGTCATGAAAGCAAATGTTTGCCTTTCTGTGAACACATTAAATAAAATAATCTGAATGAAGATATGAAAATGGGTGACAAATAAGTAGAATTATCATCTACTTGGTTGAAGATTACAGATAGTTTAGTTGTAGCTTATGAGTGAAACCCTGGAACTAGTGTAGCTATTGGCAAAACTCCCTCTGTTGTCAGCAGTTCCAGAATATCACCCTCTATAGCCACTGGAGATCAGTAAGAAAGAAATCTTAGCTCAAAGGCTAAACCCCCCATTTGGACCACTATTCTTACAGAAAAGATAAACTCCCTTCCATTATTAATTAAAAAAAAGTAAAATTGACATAAATTGAAAGATGGGGCTCATCTGCCTTTCTGCTGAAACATATTTTCTCACCTACAAGTTAAATTAAATGTACATGTTTTTACATCATGTATTAATGCATATTTTTGGTGGAAAGTGCTATTTTTGACTTAAGAACAGATGGGCCATTAGATCTGATTAGTTCAGTTTGACTAATGCAAAAATGATCTAAATGTAGTAATTGATGCCGTATATAAAAGATGATTTTTTTTTTAAATTAAATTTTATAGCAACAAGAACAGTAGCTTGTCTATTTAACCTGCCAAAAGTTCTGCTTGTTGCTTGTCAATACTGACACACATTCTTTCCATTAAAAGTTTATTCTAACAAGCACAAAGCTTAGTTCTCTCTACTGTGGGGAGTGAAGAGAAATGCATATACAACACTACCATGTCTATGGAGGACTGCTTTAGGTAATGCATAATCGTTTTTTTGTAATGCAAAATATGCAGTTCTTCCAGCCATCCCATTCATTAATATTACTGCAAAAACTATTCTGCAAAAAAAGTTATTTCAAAGCTGAAATTGACTACAGAATTTGTATATCAGCTAAAACTGATTTTCAAAGTCAAGTGAGTTCCACTGCAAAACCAATAAATTATATCTTACATTTACCCTCAATTATAGTACCAGTTGACACCATCAATTCATCTCCAGCAGGCACATACGAACAAACAGGAACACCAGACTCTTCTTAATCAGATAGTGAGTCTTAACAAGATATGACAAAACTTTTATGGAGAAGTCCTATGAAATTTAATAGAATGAAACCAGCAGTAGGTTGTATGGAATTTTAATGAAGTGTCAGGATCTGCTCTCATTAAAGTTAGCAGAAAAGCTATTCTGCATCTCAGGATGTGTTTTAAAAGGCCATAGAATTTCACAAAGAATTATAGCCAATATTCAACCTTTTAAATATCTTACAGACTTGATAATTGCAATAATATTGTACTCATTGTATTAGTATTAGTATTGTATTCATTAGACAGTTAAAATTGGGGAAAATATCTTATATTTTAGAGGATTTTTTCATAAGTCATAACATTACCAGACAGTTTCTTAATAGGTCACTGCATTTACAAATGCTTTAGAGTTGAACAGACTAAAATTATGTAACACAAGTTTTATCTTCAAGATCTATGGAAAACATTTAACTACTTTTTTTCATTCTTTAGTTTTCTAAAAGAAGGGAAATAGAGACAGTAACCACATTTTCACTATTGGAATATTTGGGATTAAAAAAATGATAAAGAATACTGACTTAACAGGTTGTTTTTTTCTATTTTATTGTTGAAATGTTGGTGAAATATCAGATTTTGTTTTTGGTATGTGAAATCTGAAAATACATAAACAAGTAACGAAACTAATGCCATGATTTTGCATTTTGCTTTTACCAGTATTAGAACTAGTGATATCAAACTCAACTTTTTATTACCATTACTGTTTTCTCTACTCATAGAGAAAATGATTGTTCAGTACTTGCTTTCCTATGGATGGTTTTGGGTACAGGATATTCTGTATTAATATATTACAAAGGACAATCTTATATGATTAATTTAACAAAGTGTAGAAGAGGAAATGTCATGGTGCAGCAAGGGGTGGATGCACATTGGGAGGGACAAGCCGGGAGCTGAGGGTGACCCCAGACAGTCTGTATCCTCACCGATGAGGCGCAGTCCTGCACAGGATGACCATGAGGGGCCAAGACAGGGACTGGTAACAAGGGTCACTGACTCTGATAGCACTAGGTCCTGAATCTCTCCAGGAGCCCAGCTAGGGTCAAAAGGAGACAGGGACAGGATGGAGGCAAGATACAGTGTAGTCTGAAGTCTATCTGGTGATGGTGTCAGAGACAAGACATAGCTCTGAGGTTCACCTAGGAAACCAGAGCAGAGACAAGTGTGAGGACAGGTGCACCTGTGACAGCCCAGACCCAGACTGATGGCTTTGGACTGAGCTGACATGCAGCACCTTGGCCTAGGGCAGGGGGTGAGTGAGGGTCCTAAATGAAGCTGGTCAGGGCCAATAAGTTCTACTGGTGCCCTCAGGACCCTGGCCCTGGGCCTGTCCATCTCACTGAGGTTGCTGTCCCATTCACCTGTCTGTAGCCTCTTTGGCAAGAACAACATAGCTAAGGTAGGCAGGGTGGCCTAATAAAAGCAGACAAGTGAGTCAGTTAAAAGTGAACCCTAAATTTTGACAAAGCATCACATTCTGCAGAAAATGTTTGTCATCTTCAACCGATGAATGTGCTGCCTTTGTAAAGAATACTTAATTCTGTCCAATGATCTGTGAATATAGATTTACCTAGAGTTTAAGAAACAAGCAACTCAGACTCTCACTGTTTTTGTAGAATCAGCTATATGAATCCTCCTTTTTTATCCTGTTAATTGTTCTGGCCCAGGGGAAGTGAGAGGCAGCCTTTTCTGTTTCTCAAGAGATCCAAAGCAGATATCGTTCTGTCATACTTGGGAGAGTATGAGTAACAGACAGAAACATGAATAAGTCTATTTTCCTGATTGTGGGTCCCTAGATTCTCAATAGGGCAGTGAAGAAAGGAAAGCTCACTAATATGTGTTTTTCTGATCATGGAAGAGTTTTCCTCTTTCTTTGTCTTGTACAGGAAAATTTTTGTGGTGACAGATTGCACTGGCTTGCTGGTACCGTCTCTCTCTAAGTCAAGGTGTGCAACATTTTGGCAGTGCCTAAATTAGCCTCTGTCCTGGTTCATCTAGGATAGGGTTAAATTTTCTCCCAAGCAGGGGGAAGGGATCTCCAGCTGGGTTATTCATACCATGCAGATGTCAGGTCCGGCACAGCAGCACGGGAATGGTTTCCTTTGTGTCTTTGGGTCGCGGGAAACACGGGGCTGTCTGTAACCTTTGCGGTATTTCTCTGTATATCTTTTGTCTTGTTTCGTGTTATTACTGTTTATTGTTGTTATCATTGCTACTATTGTTGTTCAGATTGTTATTTATCACACTGTTGTATTAAATCTCTTTTTATTTCAACCCCGTGGTTTGTGCCTCACTGCCAGCCTGACCGGCTGAGGGTGGGGGAGGGACAACAGCAACGTGGCCTCTGGTCCCAGCAGGGCCTAAACCAACACAGCTTCCTAACTAGGTGGGCTTTACTCTACTCTCTGTGCTTGCAGAGCCACTTCTAGACAGACACAAAATTGTTCTGACCACATGAGAAGCAGTGCTGTCCTGATAGTGTGGTGGCTGACTCAAGAGTAAGAAGAAGTAGTCAGGCAGGTAAAGATGTACGTATGCAATCTTCAAAATGAAGCAGGACTACTGAGGTGAGACTTTCCCCTGTTTTAGTGCACCAGCATTAGACTGAAAGAGCATTTAAGGACTGAAGGCCTCTGTAGGAGGCCTCTGTTGCATTTGGCACAACACTAGTGAAAAAGTACATTCAACTGAGTAAAACAAAAAAATTGCAGTAAGCAGACTCCTCCACTGCAGCTTTCTGTAACCTCCCAGATACTAAAGGCAATTACAAAAACTTTTACGGTTTGATACTTCTCCTATAGCAGTTTGACACCAGAGACTCCAGTGACTTCAGCTTAACACTCTTGTGGGTGGGAGAATAATCACATTATACCTTTGGCATTCACAAAGCTTTTCACTTTCGCTCCACTTTCAGCTAATCAGAAGAGCACCTCTGTGGGGTAAGCTATTGACTTTTCCTCTGATTTAAAGAGAGAAAGGACAACCAAATCTAAGTTCACAAAGTGCAGAAAGCAGTGATTAGGAGTCGGGAATTTCTGCCTGTTTGCCTCATTCTCTCACAGTGAGGCAAGATTCTAGGAAAAATCATGCTGCTCTACTTTGGGGTCTAGTGATTTCATCAGCTGTGCTGCTGCAGGAGAAACTCAGGAAGCTGAACTCAGATCTCAGCAGGTAAAGTATCCTTTTCAGTTATCTTTCGTTTAACTCCCAGGAACTCCACTGCACCCTGATACACAATTCTTCAATATACCACGAGTAGCTCCAGGATACTCATGTTCAAGCTGGCCCTGGTGTACTTTCTGTGTGCCTTTGGCTGCAGGGTTCTGGATGTAGTACAGTTTTGTTAAAGTTTATTTTTTACAGCTTGCTTATTCCAGCAAGTATACAGTTCAAAGTTGGGGACCAAAAGAGTCTTATGTAGATACTCTGAGACAGCAGCTGCTAAATAATTTTTTTTGCAACTGGATCCATTGGCAGAGTGTTATTTGATTGTATCTATTGTTGTTCATATTCTCCAGCTCATGATAGTCACCAGTTTCCTTCCAATTTGCTTTAACTGTAAATACATAACAGGAGGAAGAAAACAATCTCGCCTTTGTGACACACAGTGAATTTGGCACTGTATGTACAGTATGTTTTAAACTCAATTCCCTTAGAAGCTAGCGATTAGCAGATGTCAATGCCCAGTTTGCAAGTGGAAGCCAAGACAAAGACTAGAGACCTTCATACCAACAATCTGGATATTAAGTAGGAAAAAAAAACATTTTCCAACCATATTACCTCTCTTTGTTTCCTAATGTGGTTGTAGCAAGATTCAATTGGAACAGCTGTGCTGAAAAATCAGATTTTTATCAATTTGGCAACTGTCTAGGAAAAATACAACACTGAGACTTAAGAGTAGAGCAGGACAGGCAGCTTTAATGCACTAGGTCTGTAACAAATGACACTTAAAATGGATATGCTTTGAATTCTGATTTAGCTGGGAAAATGTCAAATCCCATCACGGGATTAATTGCATGCTCTTTGCTGGAATAACAGTTCTTGCTCAGAGAAGGAAGCCAAAGCCTGAACATCACTGGGCTATGCACTGCATGATTCCTCAGAAGCTGTGAGGCCCATTAAGTATTTAGTCTAACAGCTTCTGGACTCTCTTCGTGGCTGCTGCCATCAAAATCATTGAATTGTTGAGTTGCTCAGATTGGAAACAACTTTGGGAGGTCTGTAATCCAAAGTCATGCTCAAAGCAGGGTCAACGCTGAATTCAGACCAGATGCCTAAGGGCTTTGTATGGTTGGATTTGAAAGCCTTCAACATCTCTTACCCTCATAATTTTTTCTTCTAATGTTCAGTTAGAACCTCTCCCATGCCAATTTATGGTCATTCTTCTGCTGTGCACCTTAATAAAGACTCTGGTTTCATCTTCTCAGTAGCCCCATCACAGGCACTGGGGAGCCTCTCTTAGGTTCTGTGCAGTGATTCTTTTCCAGGCTAAACAAGCCCATGCTCCCTCAGCCCTTCCTCACAGTTTAAGAGTGAACCAGCCCCAACTATCTTGATGGCCCTCTTCTCAGCTTGCTCCAGCTGATCAACATCTTCTCTATAATGGGTCCTCAAAAATGAACGCAACATTCTGGATGTGGTCTAAAAAACACAGAGTAAAGCGGAATAATTGCTTGTCTCATGTACTTACTATGCTCCTGTTAACATTGTTCGGAACACTATTGACATTTAATGCTGCCAGAGCCACATTGTTCCAAATAATTTTCTGCTCCTTCTGGAGCCTTGAAATGGCCTTCAAGAGAACTTGCTCCATGTTTTTTCTGGGGATTGATATCTGTCTAGCAATAAAGAATTTCTGCAATACAGAACAGAGAAAAATGAGAGCTAAAATTAATGTAGGTAATGGAAACAGTCCTTCTTCCTTTCCTCAGACTCACACATTTAAGCAATACTACATAAGAAGTTTAAATTTTGCTCTTCTTGAGGCTTTTGCAGCTAACAGCTGCAAATTTTGACTCAACACTAGTTAGGATCTCTCCTTTTGTCAGATGTGGATTCAGTGCTTGGAACTTTCTCATGCCTTGGAGTATTTACATCGCTCTTTTAGGAAGAATGCTAATGTTTTCCTTTTAAAAAAGAGTCAGAGAGGATGGTTATTTTTTTTATTAGAATTTGATGGTAAATTTAGAATGTCAGAAGTTCTACATTCATTTCCACTCTTTACATTCACGGAGTACTCAGTTTTTCAACCTTTAGGATATTGGGCAATGCAAGAATGAAGCAGAAGCCTCTGCAACATATTGTACAGATTTCTAAGATATAAGAAAGAAAAAGTTCTGGGCTCATCTGCCTAAGGGTTTCCTTCAGTGTTTCTGTGTCTGAAGTATGAATATTTAACATTTTTCAATGTAAAATATTATTTATACAAGTATGACCTAACAGTTTTGAAAATGCTACCTTTAGTCTTCACCGTGATTTCTCATAAAAATTTCTCCAGACCATTATTTACACCTCTCATTAATTCTTGTCCTTCTATGTTTGTAATGTCTCTTTGGAGATGATGTCCAGATTCTGCATGTGTAAACAAAAAGTTTAATGGCCATATATTCTGAACTATCTATTTTAAGACGAGAGAAAAACCTTTCTCTCATTACACTTTAATTAGGATCACACCTCTGTGTAAAACACATTTAAAATACATTTTATTTTGAGAAAAAAATCACAAAAGTGCTATTTACAGTTAGGCAAAATAGTAATAATAATTGTGATTAATGATAAAATAATAATTCAAAGTGCTACATTTACACCTCAGATAAGTTTTCAGTTAGCTGTAACATGCAGTTCTGGTAAACAAATAAAAATATGGAGCAGCTTCTCCAAAATACTGCATTTGTTAAGTGCTTATTTATATTTCCCCAAGGTGAAAGTAGAACAGCTGTAAAAGCATTGTCATTATTTGGTAACCTCTTATCACCGTTTTGCAAAGCTTTCTTACTTTTAAGGAAAACATTCAATAAATCTTTCTCAATAAACCTATTCTGGTCCTAGAGTGCTGTGTGAGCCGACACAGACAGAACGCAGGAACAACCACAAAACCACAGATGAAATGTGAAGAGTAAATTTGCTCTGGATACCTTGTGACCTGGCAGATCGCTGCAGCAGCAGCCAGACAGAGGCATGCAAGCACGGACATGGGCATGTCAGAATTCAGTCCTTGCTAGGCAGAAAGAGGAGAAATAAAAGATTTCAAACCTGCTACTTTCACCTGTATGTATCAGGGATTTCCGCAGGTGTACTTTTCCATGGTGCTTTGATCTTTCCCACATCAGGGCAGTAGTCTCAAGGATGTTCAGTAAGGTGCCTCTGAGTCTATCACAGGCCTATGTTATTTAAACACAGATGTTCTACCAGTCAAACACACAAAGCTAAACAACAATTAGTATGATATATGTTTTTCAGCACCACAGATGTAAGTCACTTGAGTGTGCTTACAATCCTCCTTGCCAATCTTCTGCTGTATTCCCACAAGTTCATATCTCTGTGTTCCAACAATGCTTTCTAGCAGCTTCTAAAATATAGAAGCACTTCTTTAATTCAACCTCAGTTCAACACAGCACATCAAGCGCAAGTCATTTTTAAAGAAAATGGGTAATAAGAAGCATATGCATAATTGTTTTACTGAACAATGACTGCAGGGACAGGAAGAAGTGTGTGTATATATATATATATATATAAATAACATATATGTGTGTATCATTTCAACCAACTAATCAAATCTGAAGCATTTGTCTTACTTGTAGGTTGGATAAGACAGAGAAACAGGAACTGTCAGCCAGGGCACAAGTCAAGGCAAACCTCTTTCCTTCCTGATCCAAGGAGTGCCCAGGGTTTTTTTTTGTGTTTTTTTTTTCCCTTGACTTAAAATTTCATTAGTAATTCCAAACATTTTTAAAAATTCTCAAACTTATAGTTTACATCTAAAAAGTTAATAATCTTGCCCATAGAGATTGTGGTATCTCCATCCATGGGCATATTCTGATCTAATGTCAAAGTTACCCCTGCTCTGTGTTGGAGTTTGGATGTCACTCTCTAAGATGCCTTCCAATGTAAGTTATTTGATGATTCTATTTTATTTTTTTTTTCATCCATTACATTAATAATCATAACAAACATCAGAGGAGACAATAGAAGAGGATAATGGTGAAATATTTCACCAAAATTGCAGATGATACCAAGGTGGGAAGGAGCATTGATCTCCTTGGGTGTAGGAAGGCTCTAGAGAGGGATCGGGACAGGCTGGATTGATTGGCCAAGGCCAACTTTATGAGGTTTAACAAAGATAGGTGTCAGGTCCTGCACATGTATCACAACAACCCCATGCAACACTACAGGCCTGGGGAAGAGTGGCTGGAAAGCTGCCAGGCAGAAAAGGACCTGAGGGTGTTGGTCAACAGCTGGCTGAATATGAGCCATCAGTGTGCCCAGGTGGCCTAGAAGGCCAATGGCATCCTGGCTTGTATCAGAAATAGACCCACCAGCAGGATAAGGGAAGTGATCATCCCCCTGTAATCAGCACTGGTGAGGCTGCACCTCAAGTACTGTGTTCAGTTTTGGGCCCCTCATACAAGAGAGACATTGAGATGCTGGGGCATGTCCAAAGAAGAGCAACGAAGCTGGCAAAGGGTCTAGAGGACAAGACTCATGATGGCAGAGGGAACTGGGATTGTTTAGCCTGGAGGAAAGGATGCTGAGAGCTACCTTATTGATCTCTACAACTATCTGATGGGAGGCTGTAGTGAGGTGGGTGTCAATCTCTTTCCCAAAGTAAAAAGTGATAGGATGAGAGGAAACAGCCTCAAGTTGTGCCAGGGAAGGTTTAGATTGGATATTAGGAAAAATTTCTTCACTGAAGCGGTTGTCAAGCATTGCAACAGGCTTCCCAGGGAAGTGGTTGAGTCACTATCCCTGGATGTATTTAAAATGTGTAGATGAGATGTTTAGGAACATGGTTTAGTGGAAGACTTGGCAGTGTTAGATTGGTCTCAATGATCTTAAAGGTATCTTCCAACCT
Organism: Athene cunicularia; assembly: GCF_003259725.1. NCBI lineage: Eukaryota > Metazoa > Chordata > Aves > Strigiformes > Strigidae > Athene > Athene cunicularia. The sequence continues at coordinate 137,771,019 of NW_020799095.1, read as the reverse complement.
AAATGATTCTATGATTCTATGAATATATGAGGAACTTTTATTTAAGTTCTGTCTCCAACCAGAGCTAATCTTTCAAGGCTTTCCTTGGCAAGATGCATAAAAGTTGAAATAAGTAGCCAGCATGATTTTTTTCCCACCTCACTAAAATAATCAAGAGCTGGATATTTACATCCTAGTGCTATGAAGTTTTCAGTGTTTGTGGATGGATGGGATGAAGAATGCAGTTTATTTCAGCTTGCCTTAAATCTGAGATTCCTGAGTTTTAGTAATCAGTTTCCTGTTAGTAACATTAATTTCCGTTTTGACAGATGCCTTTCTTTTCCGGCTTTATGTCTTCTACCTGCTATTATTCTGAAGAGTAAAGAAGTCCCTTGTTTTGTTCCTTGTCCTTTTTTCTGAATCAATATCACCAGTTTATCTAAAGTTGCCTTTTTCAGTCTGTGACTCTGGCAATATTGTTTCATTGGTATTGGATCAACAATTTAAGGGATGTAAGGGATAACTATAGATATAGAAGATGAAGACCCAGAAAAATGTAGTTCACAAGTGGAACGCAGCTTTGGAACATTGCAAGCATTTTAGCCGTTTTATCATATATACTCATTTTTCTTTCTCTCATTAATGCTAGTGGCAACTTTCTGATATTCCATGCTGTACAACAAAAAAGTAATTATATGTGCTATTGGCAGGGTGCTACCTGTGGCAATTAATTTAGACTGTCTAGTGATTTATGAGTGTTGTCTCTCTGTGCACAGGGTTATGATGTACTTAATAATCTTAAATGATTAAATCAAATAGTCTAGATAATTTTAATTCAGCAAGAATATTTTATGATATTTAATGCAGATCTGAGTTCTGAATGAGTTTAAAAGTTCTCTGAATAGGGTATTATTTTTTTTTTAAAAAAAAGGGAAAAGAAAAAAATCATGGCAGTGTAGTTCAAGAGGAGATCTTGCCAGGTTATTCAGGATTAGATTGCATAAAGTAATCTTTCATTCCAGTATAAAGAAATGGAAAAAAAGATACATCAGCAATACTGTAATTATCCATCAGAAAGCATTGCCCTTCTCTGACAATGTTACTGTCTAACTGTGACTTTGCATTTGGCATCAAGATTACACTACAAATATGTAAATGACTGTGCTAGGAAAAGTGCATGAACAAAGCATTTTTCTGGAAATCTTTTTTCACTGACACAATTTTGTTTTCAAATGACCAGAAAAATATTTTTTGGCTTGAAATATGTTTAGAAAGTTTTAGGCACTCATCTCAAAAGCTATTGTTCATAGAAATCCATTGAACTTACTGGAAACAGGGCCTCTAATATCTTTAACCACCCAATTTTTACTCTAAAATCCTGACCTGGACCTATATCCAGAACTACAAAAGTGCCAAATCATATCCACCAACTACATTCCAACTACATTCTCCATTACTGAGCTCTCACTGTTACAGATTTGAGCTGAGATTTTTAGAACATACCTACATGTTTCCTCCTAAATGTAGGTTTAGATCCTATTTTAAAATAGATAAAATCAGCAAAAGTGTTATAATGCTTTATATCTATTCGTTCCCTTTTGTTTAATAGTGAGTGGTTAGAGCTATTTCAGAGGTCTTGATGAAAGCTTCAATTCTCTTCAAAGAAAATTCTAGACTTGTTTGCCCATATTAATATGAACAAACCAGTGGGCTGAAAGATTTGATTTTGAATGTGCAGGAAAGGAGACATCCTCATCTCTCCTGTGAAAGCTAGGCCACTTTGTAGAAAGCAGAAAGGTCAATGCATTTGCCGTGTGAAGGGATATAGATTATAGACTATCACCCTCTAAGAAACTCCTGAAAAAGCCTCTTCATGGTAAAGTCATGTCACTGTGCACAAAATAATTACAGATTCACTGACCTGCAGAAGGAAACTATAGTAAGAAAAATGTTATGTCTACCATTTAGACATTAAACCTGAGGAGCAGGAGAAGAGGAGAGGAGAAAATTCATTTTAGATTTTAAGTTCTCAAGGGCTCAAAGGCTTTGTAAATCTTTGCTGCTTCTCTGTGGTTTCCTAAGCTTTTGAAATGTGAACTTCAGCAAATGAGGGAATTTGTGTTTAGTAAGGAAAAGGTTCTCACTGGGAAATGGGCACTATTACCGTAGAGATTACAAGCAAGAATTTTACTTATTTCTAGGTTATCCAATCAAACCATTGCTATCTGTGCATTATGAGCAGTGACAGATATTAAGCAAAGGGGAAATTAAGGTCAGAAACTGAAGTCCAGTACTGAAAGGTCTATTTCTCTGAGAAATTTTATTATTTTATGAATCAATAATTTTCTTGAAGCAGCATGATACGTAGAAAAACAATAAGTATATTAAAAATCCATTTATGAAACATACTTTGCATTTTGTCTTTTTATTAATCACCTCTGAGTTTTTTGTTTGTTTGTTTTACTGGATGGCTTTGTCTAAATAAACCTTTAAAAAGGCAAAATATAGTTTTCCTCCTATGTCAAGGAAATTAGGTTGAATCAAAGTCACAGGAAAAATTTGAGCAGAATATTAAAATTTAGGTCATATTCTCTCACCTTTCTCCCATCATTTCATGTTGTCTATTGTCTGAAGATCAGATTTGTGCAGGGAAGTCATGACCACAGGAATCTTTTCTCAGATACTACTTTGACTATCTGGAAAAGGTGACAAGGAATCTGTTACACTGCCTGAATATCTAGACAGTCGTTTTGTCATTTTTATGTTGACTATTTTTTTTTTTTCTTTTTTTTTTTTTGTTTGTTTGTTTTTTTTTTGTTTCAGTTGTTTCTTCTGTTGATCTTATTTGATGCAAAATCTTTGGAAGATCTTCTGTTACAACAGGAGACTGAAACTCTGGTTTCTAGGTACTCCACTTACGTAATTATTTATAATGACATATAGATAAGAACTCCTCCTAGTACAACATATCATTTTATAACAATGCAAATTGCAACATCATTGATAGCTGATGTGATTCTCTTATGCCTAGCTGTGGAATTACTTTTGGTGATCAATATAATGCAAAGCAACTGCATTGCAGGATAAATCTAGACTTTAAAGCAGAAAACAATGCTATAGTAATCCACTATTAGAGGAATGCCAGTCCATACTGTATATGGGAGATATAATACAGCTTCTTTGTAGTTTGACTGGACTCTCAAGTAATAATTTCTTTTCAGAATTCCAATCTTTGTTATATATCAATATGGTTAGTAAGGTCTGTCTCTGGAAGCATTAATGTGATAGCATTAATTTCAAATTTATTTATATTCTAAAATCAACAAAATTAACATTAATGAGAATATTTGTGAAAGTATCCTTCAATAATTCATCATGCAATCACAGGGTATGCATAACATTTGTACATAATTTGTGCAAATATTGCTTTATTTTTTTTTACTTTTGCAGGCAAGCAACACTATTGTGACACAGCAGCTCAGAAGTCTGGAAGAAGTGTACTAATATTTACAGACAATAAAGGAAAAATACCTGGTAAACTCTATAAAATGTAGTCCTTATTTCTTACATGATGATCTGTTACTCTTATCTGAGGACCAATGGTGTGGTTTTAAGAGTGATTTTAAGCTTCTAAGGAGCAGCAAGTGTACTTGGAACCTGTTAACAGTCTTCCAAATGTGGATGTAAAGAACAGGAATTTTATTCAGTGTCTCTTAATGCGATTTTCTTGTAAGCAAGGTTAAATTTTCTCATGCTGCGCAAAAGTAGAAAGCATAAAACTGCAGGTTAATATGTAAATTTGCTATAGGTTTTATAGATATTTCTTTTCCAGAGAACACAGATAATTTGAATCCTGATGTATTCTGTACATATAAGTTTATGGACTAGCATTGTATTTGAATTAGAAATTATTTAAATTTTATTGACTATGCAAGCATAAAGGAACAATCTGTTAATGGTAGTTCCTCAAAGTGTACTGAATACACCATTACCATTATAATAATTGGTATTTAAAATATGCAGCTATATGGACTCTGCAGATACACAAGACTCACTGTGGGAGTGGGATGACACTCAGCTAACATACTTATGCAGTTATCTGGCTCCAGGCATAACGGTGGGCTGTGTGCTGTGACCCTGGAATACACCATTTCTCTAAAATAAAGTGGGCAAGAGAAACATGGCAAGAGCCAAATGCAAAATCTAATGTGGCTAAGGGACACAGAGGATGTCAGAATGGCTGTTGGAAAAGGCAAGGTCATAAAGTAGATGGCAGAGAGGAGGGAGTTCCCCTAGGATCCAGTAACACTAAGTACCCCAGAGGTCTTAAGGAAATTAAGAAATAATGGAAAAATGTTTTGCTGTTGCCTGGTTAGTATTCCATGCTGAGTTGCTGGCATGAGATGCTGGCAAGGAGCAGGTAGGGTAGTAGGGAGAAAACAGAGAAGTCCCAAAAATTTTGCTTCTCTGGAGCTTGAAACTATTCTTGATGCCTTTGTCCTAGGACTATAATTCAACTGGGCTGGCTGCTGGAGTGAATCACCAGCTGATTCTTCCAAAATGGCAGAATTCAACTGTATGTCAGACTGCCAATCTGAGTTTTGTTATTACTTCTGTAGCACCTTCTGCCACAGGATCCCAATAAGTTTATCAGCTCCAACGAACAAAGTATCCAGTGTCAAACAATCATCTCCATTTGAGTGATAAGGTTAAGTATCTGTGCCAACATGTAAAGTACCTACCACCTCTGAAAAGAAAAAAGAAAAAAAATCCTGAATCTCAACAGTATTCCTACTCTGAAAGCATTTCCCTGTAAATGAAGTGGGTTTTAAACCAGTGGAGTACTGATTAGATGGTAGGAGACTTAAGGTTCAAATGACCTTGCACCTTCCCAAAGTGTTGATGAAGGTCAATAGCATACAGTGGATTTGCTGCCTCCAGCAAGAGAAAATGTAATTACAAGACAAATGACAAAGAAATTGTACTCTATCTGATGTCTAGAGAGGGACCTGGTGGTGCGTAGTGCAGATCCAAACTGATTATGATCCATAGAGGTGTCAAGCGAAGGCAGGAAAGATGTATACTGAGCAAATGCAAAGCACAAATTAGGCTTGTACGCAGGCAACCGCACGAACCTTTTGCACTTGTGGGATGTTTGCCACGAATTTCTCTACCTATGTTAAAGGAACTACTGAAAGATCATGATTTGGCCAGAACAACTGTCTGTTTCTCCAGTAAGTGGTGTTATCCCCTTCAAATAGGTGGGGGATCTAAGATACAGAAAGCTTAAAATATTATAGCCTCTGCTGCATGCCTGGAGCAAAATCCTTAAAGTTTGGCCTCTTGAGATGATGAGCGGGATGCATAAAAGAAGTGGATTGAAATATATCATAATTAGAAGTTTTTTAAAAGCCTATGGAAATCAGTGAGGAGTTTTCAGTTGACTACAAGAATTTTAATTTCTGTCCCCACATTTGTTAGCTATTAACCGCAAAACCTGAGCTCGGAATAGCTGTAATGTAAATAAGAAATAGTTTAGTTTAAGACGGTAAATTGAAATTTGAAAATGTGAGATGAAAAAAAATCTAAACCAGAGATGAAATAAACCTTCTAAACAGAATACTGCATTAAAAACTTGAAATATGACATTAGCATGATTTGTTTGTCTGCTTGTTTGTTTTTAAGGGAATAGCAGTTCTTTCTGAAGTACCTCTTGCTGTTAAGTTTATACTAATAAAAACAAAGTAGGAAATTTTAACTTCTGACTGAGGGTCTTCCTGTGTCTACCGTTTGGAGGGTTCTGAAGATTACATTTGGAAGGCAATTTATAACATATATCTCACTCCCAAGTTTAGAATCTGTATGAATCTATAATAAGTCATAGAGATTTTTTGATATTTATCTTATCAAACTTTGCAGGATTTGCAGTAATGTTTTATTTTCAAATATAACTGAAAAAGCTGTATCTGTATCTTTCATCTGTATTCAGTGTTTAGTTCTTAGTTTGTAGGAGACCAGAATTAATTTTCTTTTGTCTCAAGATAATGAATTGCACATTTTGCACCACAAAAAATGCTCTTAGCTTAACACTTGAGAAATGAGTTTATAAGATGAACTAAGATAGAAGAATTCACAAGAGCATCTGCTGAGACATCCACTGTGCATAAACAGAAGTCAAGAAATCAATAATTCAGAAAGAGAGACATAAAAAACTAGATTAATAAGTAAAGTAGGAAGAAGGAGAGTCTTGGCTTCAAGTCCAGGAACAGCAGTACTTTTTATACACTTTTTTTCCCCATTGAGATCTGGAGATCTGGCTGTAATATTTGTGTGGGGAAAAAATGATTTCTGGTAGAATCCAGTAAGAGGTAGAATCTGCAAAAGACACAATTTTGAGAGAAAACTCTCTAGCTGATGTCTCCTTTTCAACTTCCTACTTGGTTTTCTTGAAACAGCATTTTTTGGATATATGGTATACTAAAACAAAAGTTGATTTATAGTGATGGACTATGGAGAAACAGTGGTGTAATCTCCAGATTTACAATGTGATGAGACTTCGTGTATTATTTTATTAGTTTGGTTTTTTTTTTTTTTTTTTTTTTTTTTTTTTTTTTTGTGTGTGTGTGTTTTTTAAATCTGCATTTCCTGCAAACACTAGAATAGTCACACCATTTATTCCAGTGTTACCTGTGTTACACAATTAAGAAAGAACCAGATAGACAGGTCTTTTCACCTGTAAGCCTAAGAGAGCAGATTTGTGTAGTAAGTTTATAGACCTTGTTCCTGAGCTCATGATTCTGGCAACATCTACAAAGAAGGAAAATTACCTACTTCTAAATCACTAGTCTCCAAAAATAAAATAGATTTTTTTTTTTCATATCTCAATGATTTTCTAACTGTGAATATTATGTTCAAAATTGGCTATGGATGCAGAGTCCAAAACTTTTCCTCAAGTTCCTTATGGCTTCAGGAATATCTATTGACACCAGCTGTAAGGTTTCTTGTCACACCCTAAAGCTAAACCCAGAATATTCTCCAAAGGACTTATTACCACTACAACCAGACTATCATTTTAAAATGGGACATGACTTTTGCTCATAATTTCCCTTGAGTGTCCATAACAGGAACAAAACCTGAAAATGGGAGATTTTCTTCTTACTGACTCTGAGGATCAGCTGAGAGGGACACTGACCAAGACCTAATTTTTTCACAGAACTATTACCACTGCCTCGTGTCCGATGAGAGCAGTGCTTAGAAAAGGAGTAAATGATACCAGAAGTAGAATATGCTTCTCAAAAAGCAACCTATCATAAAATTCTTCAAGCCTAAACAACACAAAACACAGGTTTGGTCATGATGGAGACATTATGTTAAGATGTAGAGAAGATGTTGATAAACCACAGCAGTAAACTTACATTATGTTCATACTGAAAGTCTTGACTGTGTTTATGTGTATTTGAGAATCCATAAAGATTATGGGTTCTTAGTGTCAGTATATGTATTGTCTGCTGCTTCCAACAATTACATTGAGATTCTGCTGTGGACCATGCAGCCCCTGGAAAACTGATTGAATTATTAACAGAATTCACACAGAAATGGGACAGACTGTCTAAGGGATCTGGAGTTCAGGGAAATGCCTATACTTTCACAAATTGTCTGAACTGGTGGACAGAACAGAGTAGCGGCCAACACAGGTATGACTGAAGGTTGGATATATTTGGCATAACAGCAAACTACTCTGTTTCAAAGAAAGTCATGGAACTAATGAGATATATCAGAACCAAGGTTTTTCACAAGGTCATTGAGTCTGCAGCTTGACTGAGAAAGTTCTGTGACTGAATACCTTTCACTTAAACAGGAGCAACTTGATACTGATCTAAACATGATGCTATCTCTCACAACTGCTTTTAAAACCTGACATATTAATAGTCTGTCCTTGTCTGCGGTAATTTAAGCCTCGCTGCAATGTCCCTGTCCAAAGAGACTTTTTTTTTTTTTTTTTTTTTTGTTAATGGAGAGGTTAATAAGAATAAGTGTGTAGGTGTGCACGGACATACATCTTCCTGTGGTACCATGGAGAGGGCTTTATCTTTACAGGGTTTAGCAATCCATGTTCTTCCATAAGGAACATTTGTTATCAGGTAGCTATTAATAAGCAAGCTTTAAATATTTCTTATGATTGAGATAATAAAAGAAGAAGTAAGGATGGACAGGCTTTGGAGCTGACAGAAATGTATGGGCAAAGCAGGCTAGAAATTCAAGGAAGAATCTGTGGGTGCTTAAGTTTGGAATCTTACTATATACAAGTGTGTCCCATATTGAAGGCAAAACCGATTTTGTGGGTGAAGGTGAGATACAGATGACCATCCATGAGTCATTCTTATCCCTAGTTCTTATTCAGCTTTGTATCTGAAGTCTGGGTGGAGTGCAAGGGATCACTTTGATGTTTGAGGTGCTCTCTTTCAGAGAGCTTTGCCTGCATTCTTGAATGTTAACTACTGTGACAGTAGGTCAACATCAATTTCTAAACTATGTTCTACAGATGAGAGGTGGGATATTAGATTCACCTTGAACTACATGAATTCTCCCACAAAGTCCTTCACTAGTGTTAATAACAGTGACTGAATGACCTGCTCAGATTTTTGCATCCATATTCAATCTTTGTATTCTTTTTGCTTTAAGACAGCAAGAAACAGTAACTCTCTGCTTGTTCTGCTGTAATTGCTTAAAATTTGGTACTGCTTTGAGACTTTCACATGACCTTCATCATTGGAAGCAACTTAGGGTTATAAAAGTTCTGGAGACAGTGAAGTCTTCTCCTCTTCATTTATATGCTTATCTTATTTTTTGAAAAAGTGGAAAAAATTGTGAAGAAAGAAACCAATTACTTGCAATGAGATGGACCCAGATATTACATGAGTCAATGGCTTTGATTGGCTTTGATTGGTGTTGGAATAGGCTGCCCAGGGAGGTGGTGGAGTCCCCATCCCTGGAGGTGTTTAAGAGTCGGGTTGACATAGTGCTGAGGGATCTGGTGTAGTTGGGAACTGTCAGTGTGAGGTTAATGGTTGGAACAGATGATCTTTAAGGTCTTTTCCAACCTAGACAATTCTGTGATTCTGATTTAAGTATGAATTATTTATCACCCTGTCCTTATGCATAGATATACATAAAGCCAGATATATGAATAAAATACAATGCAAATTTGCTTATTTTCTATTAAAATATTTAATCTCTCCAAATTCATTAGTTGAAGTCTTTATGCTTCAATTCCTTTTATTTATATTCTATGTTTGTATTACTTTCTCTGTCTTTTTTTTTTTTTTTTTTTTTTTTTTTTTTTTTCCCTGATTTGCAACAAGGCTATCTGAAAAAATAAATGTGTTTTGGCATGTGCCCAGAACACATGAATGACAGGTTATTGTCTTTGTGGGGGTGTGCAGCAGCTGAAAGCAGGGAAGCTCTGCAAGAAGTTCCCACCTTATAGTGGTGGCACAACCTAACATTTTTGTAAGAATCACCCTTTATTCAAGTGCTTTTAACTAATTTCTCTCCAACATTTGCCCTGAGACTCATAACACAGTAAATCCCTTTAATAAAAAGAATTCACCAGCTTAGTCTAATTTCTTTAAATCCATTAAATCACCTTTTTGGTGATATAATTTTCCAGAGATTTTGTAGAAATTAACTTTTTATAACAACAATTCCTTTACTTGTCTTTGATAAATGATTTTCCACGGCATATAGACTGTATCATTGCTTAGCAAGGGATCTTTGATACATGATACTCCTATTGTATTTTCTGACATTTCTCATATTTTGCACCTTAAAATGAACATAACAGAAGAAAGAAAACATAAAATGCAGTAGATTCACACCAAAGCCATACTTATTAGAGTTGTGAGAGAAACAAGGAGGAAATAATGCTGAATTTAACGTGTATTTGTGATGCACAAACAGAGCACAAATAACCAAATTTATAGGACTTAAAGGGTAAAATTAACATACTGTCTCTGCTTCCTGTGGTCTGACCTAAGCATACCTCAGCACCGAACAGAGATATAAGTGGCGTGACAAACACTTAAGCATCCTGAACCAACAGCACCTGGTTCCTTATGGTCTCTCTGAATCCCTCCTGATCATTATCTACTTGTTGTCATTACTCTAAAAAGTGTTTGTCTTGAGAAGTAACATCACACCAGCAAACTGATGGCTGAAGATTTTGTTTATTTTATATACGTCTTGATGCTAGACTTTCACAGTACTCTTCTGCACCTTAGCATTCTAGGTGGGAAACTATTTAATATTAGCAAGTTTGAGTGGAGCTGCTCATTTCATTTTTTCAAGTAAATATCAGAGGTGGAAGACCAAGTATTTGGTTGCAGACGAAAAATATGGGCAGATGGTTGCACAAATCTATGCTCCTTGCAGTGGTACAAAACCTGATATTTTTAAGAGCAAGATAACTGCTCATGCAGCACGGCAGATGTCTGCCCTCTCCTTCTCCCTCACCAACAGCTCTGTACATCAGTTGTTCACAAAAAGGTCCTGATGAAGCACTGAAGTGAGGGCAGAGCTGATTTCCATGTGCACCTGTCTTCAGACAAAATTAATATAACAGAGGTACTAAATACTCAAATATTATTGCTACGCTATATTTCTTAATTTTAAAAGATGTGAGCAATGTATTTCTAGTATTCATAGCAAACTGCCTTAAATAAGGAGCTTCATAATAAGATTGGAATAAATCTGGAATATTATATTTCATATAGATAGGAAATATGCAGATCACTTGCTTTTTGTGTTTACTTTTTTATGGAGAAATATATTTTGTCTAAATTTATTAATGAAATATAGTGGATTTCAGTTTAAGAACAGATACACTTTCATCTTTAAGGGTTTACCATATTTTTTCCATATTTTTTCTGTGAAATTTAGGTTTTTATTTCATCCTGCTCTGCTGGATCTGCTGAATTTTCTTTTTATTTTGTTGATTGGTCTCAGGACTAAAGGTAGCCTGAACTCTCTTCACTTTTCAAACTCATTTTTGGAGGTTCATTTCTGGGAATGGAAGAGACTTGGGGGGTATGGGGGGTGGGTGAAATTAGAATGAAATCTTTTACTTTTGCATAGATTTTGGTCATACTTGAGTAAAACCAGAGCAGTCTACTTGGTTTCCACTTAAATGTGCAAGTGAGTGGGCCATTAATTTAACAAGTTTCTAGAGTTTAAGGTCAGGGGAGACTTTTGGATTGTTTCTGACTTCATGTATTCAGTACATTAATTTGCAGTCAGATGCTCCTATAGGAAGCCAAAGGACTTCGATTAGACTGAAGTATTCTGATCTTCAAAACAGTGAACAGCTGAGACACAGCAAACCATGAGTGAGGCAAATGTTCCACCACTTTCTGATGAGGTACTTCAAGATGATTACACCTTGCCTGGGATTCAGTAATTTAAAAATCCTATAAAAACCTGAAAAGAACTGTAGTTTCTTTGTTATCCTAATGGAAATAGTGGCTTTGAACCTGAGAGAAATATCTGTTAGCCATTCATGTGGAACAAACATTCTTCCACTGCAGAACAGGGTTCACCCTTCCCAGTCTTTCAGCTCCAGGCAAAGATAGACATATGAAAAGTAGGAACAACCTCCATCTTTCTCAACAATGCAAAGCAAAGCAAAGCAAATTTTTGGACAGCTGTGCATTATTAGGAAAAACAAAGGGGGAAAAAAAGAAAAAAAAAAAGAAGATAACCCCCCCCAACATGCTGACTCTTATAGAAAACCATGACAACCATGTTGGTTTCAGTCTTTTGTCACAATTTCCATAATTTCTACAGATATGTTAACATTAAGCAGGCTGTTCTGTTTTGTTCTTCAGCCCATCAAAAAATGGAATGATGATCATATCTCTTCCAGTCCCCCAAAGAAATGTCAAATCCAAAACTCCTAAATCCTTACTATTGTGTCTAGAAGACTGCATAATATTTTGTGCCAGTTTGTCAAAATTCAAAAGGGATGCTACCTGATTGTGGAACACTCTTGCCAGATATGTCTTCCATCAACAAGTATATGCATACAGTGATTAAGGCATTCATCCACCTTCTTTTTCAAGCTGAATAACTGGAGATACTGAAGCCTCCCACATTAAAGCTTACTTTTGCATGATTTTCATGTCATTACTTTGGGCTCACTCAAGCTCGGTTTCTTTTGATTCCTATTGTTTCATATGGTGTGGTTGTAGAGAGCCTAATCTCTGAACACCCCTGCATCACCCCATGATGCAGTTGGATGCAATCTTCTGTTAGAGCTTGAGTGGCAGCAGCACCCCTCTCAGGTTCAGTCTGAAGAAGTAATCGTTAAAGATACTGATATGAACTCTCCCCCACCATCCAAAAACCTTTGTGAATTAAATAAACTAAAGGCAGACCAGATGAACTGTTCCTGTGTCTTGAAAAGATGAACGATGTGGCTTACGAGAAAAAGATTTATCAGATGGAAAGAGGAAAACCATACTGTACCTGAAAAACCCTTTCTCAAATAGAGAAAAGGTAAGGTCTGTGCAAGACAAGACTAGATCAAGCAGGTTAACTATCTAGTTCTCTGCTCTGTCTTTAGCACATCATAAGAATAAAGGAAACACATTGTACTGCTTCCCTAGGCTATCTTATTCTCCCTATCTCCAACAATGTGCAGCTCACAGTCTGCCAGATTGCAAACAGCCTGGATGACCACATTTCTGTACTTAAGCCTGTACTAGGGCTCTATTTAATTAACTAATAGAGACGGAACTTTCAATTTCTCCCTGTCCTCCATCAGGTGACAGCAAAGGACATTACTTTTCTGGGTTTACCCTCCCTTGGACCTCTCTGGGAAGGTCTGCTCTTTACTTTTAGGCTTTGCAACTAGCTTGGCATCTTGCTGGAAAAACTACCTGGTATTTGCCACAGAGCCACATGATAATTCTATTAATAGTCTGAAGTGCATATTCTTGAAGTATAGGGGGACTTTGAAATAGGAATGATGATAATATAGCCAGTGGGAATGAAGTCAGAAGCACTTTAAAATGAAGACTGGATTCAGTGGTAACAGTGTTAGGTATATAATCATACTGAAGGTATATGCTGTCTCAATTAATATTTTTAACCTTAATTGAAAATAGTGACATAACCTTGGTAGTCTCCACAAAGAGAGGAGTTAATGGAGCTGCCTGATAACTTTGGATGCATCTGAATTTACCAAATAGGAACTGCAAATTATTACAATAAATACAGTACTTACTGTCTAGGAAAATTACAATAAATACAATACTTACTGTCTAGGAAAAGAGAAGAAATAGAAAGAAGTGAGATGTGTGGCATTATGAGTAAAACATCTGAAAACCAAACATTTTCTTTTCTGCCTGTTTATAAATTATTCACACACAGGTATTTATGACACTTTATGGTCTTGAGAACACTTCTGAATGTCTTTCTCTTAAATGAGAATTTACTACAACTTAAGCATGCCACATTTCATGGATCATGGCATGCTGGAATCTTAATAGTTATTTATCTATTCTATTCAATCTAATCTACTTTTAAGGCACCTAGCTATTTAACCTTTTTTAAAGCTGTGTAATTACCCTAGCAAGAGAGCTATATAAGACATAGGTCAAATCATGAATGTAGCAAAAACTGGGAGTAGGTCTGGGGATGTAATTTTATATGTTTAATTTAAGGGTGTGTTGTGGTTTAACCCTAGCAAGCAACTAAGCACCACACCGCCATTCACTCCCTTCTGGTGGGATGGGGGAGAAAATCAGAAGAGTAAAAATGAGAAAACTCATGGTTTGAGATAAAGACAGTTTAATAGGTAGAGCAAAAGCCATGTGCACAAGCAAAGAAAAATAAGGAATTAATTCACTACTTTCTACTGGCGGAGAGGTGTTCAACAATCTCCAAGAAAGCAGATCTCCATCACATGTGACTGTACATGGGAAGACAAAATGCCATCACTCCGAACGTCCCCCCCTTCCTTCCTCTTCCCCCAGCTTTATATGCTGAGCATAATGTCACATCGTATGGAATATCCCTTTGGTCAGTTGGGGTCAGCTGTCACAGCTGTGTCCCCTCCCAGTTTCTTGTGCATCCCCAGCCTACTTGTGCAGTGGTGTGAGAGGTGGAAAGGGCCCTGACTCTGTAAGCACTGCTCAGCAATAACTAAAACATCTGTGAATTATCAACACTGTTTCCAGCACAAATCCAAAACATAGACCCATACTAGCTACTATGAAAAATATTAACTCTATCCCAGTCAAAACCAGCACAGGCCGTGTCAGTATCCCAGGACAGCCACAGTCTGTCTCCTACTTCTTCTGTTCCCATTGTGTGGCTCCTGAGCCACGTGCACTTCTGATCAGTATAAGTGCAGCTCCTACAATTTGGCTATGTTGTGTGATTGAAATAGGAATGTGATAGCACTGGGGTTACCAGATAAGTAAACATTTTGGTATGCAGGGTGATTGAGCCAAAAGAGACTCAATCTTAGGTTGAAAATTGTAGCTCATTCTCCCTATGGAAATCTTTGGTACAAGGAGAATCAGTTACATGGTCTCAAGAAGAGCGTTAGCCAGGGATAGTTTACATTAAAAATCATTACAGAGTCAAGTCTTAAAAGGGGATCATTGTCACTGGAAGATGCTAAGGACTAAAATGAAATCACACTGAGGTTTCAGCAGAAAATAAAATCATGTGGGAAGTTTCCTCCTCATACAGCTTTTCCGCTTTGAAGGAGCAGCCTGAATGTTTTTTTCAGCTGTGATATCTGACTGTGCTGAAGTATATATGGGCACATGAAAATTACTTAGTGCTTTCATGAGTTTATAGTAAAAAGTGAAATTGTTGAGTCACAATAATTACATTCTGGTGATTTTCCCATCTTCTTTTGTCCGTGATAAAGAAATCTTTTAGGTCATAGCTTTCTTATGAGTATTTCTCAGCTGCTTCAAGAGCATCCTCTGGCCTGGTCATGACACCACAGTTCTTTCCAGACACAATGTAGTTAAAGAAAGAGGATCTCTGGTGAACTCTTATTGCCAGAGTAGTGCACTGTGTATCCTCCCACCCGATCTCCATATCTTAACCATCAACAGCTTTTACTTCTCAACTCATAACATGAGATTAATTGCCTCGCTTTCTTTCATGCACAGGTATTGGAATAGTCAAAAAGGGTCATAAAATAAATGAAAGCAGACTGTATTGTGATCGTACTTGTGGTATGCATGTACTTCAATTTCAAGAAAAGGAAATTCACATCTACTCATTTCAAACATGCTGAATGTACCATAAATGCTTCTTAAGTTCTAGCTAGCAGTACAAGAGGGCTGGTAGGTTACTCATCTTCTTTTATGGCAGTGACTCCTCAGAGTACACAACTTACTGCAAAAACAAGTCATAAACCCCTTTCTTTGTATACATCATACACAAACAACACCATCACTGTATATTGCTATATAAATAACCTTTGTGTATTTAATGGCTCCATTGGGCACATTCTCTGCTCACTAGATCCTTGTATTAGGGACTGAGTGAGGTTTTAGCTCATGTCTGTGTTAGTTTAAAACAGACTCTTAGTTTCCACTTTTAGTAATCTGTACAAATAGTGGCAGTGGCTAGTTGCAACAATGCATGGACTCAGGAGAGGTATTTGCGTGTGTAAGCTTCAGAGTAGTTCAAGCCAAAGTTATCGATGTGTTCACACTCAACTGTTTGGAATACAATGCTGGGACTTGAGCACAGTTAGTATTTACTCATTTTTGCTGCTGCTGCCAAGAAACACCTTTTTTTCCAAAGAGCTCAGTTAATGTCACTGAACTCCTAAGTGCCAGAGGAGAAATGAACTTTTTCTAATAAACAGAATACATGGAACTAATCTGTTTAAAATGCTTTAAAAACTAATTATTTGAGCATGAACATCTTCTTTATAAGGCTATGAACTTACATTGCAGATACCGTCATTTTTCAGAGAGTCAAAGTACTTTTTTCAAAATTTCCTTTGAAAACAAAAAACCTAGAAGAATTTTAAAAATACAGTCAAAAGCAAATCTTATCCATGAAGAAGAAAGGGACTCAATTGTACACAGTTGTTCTGAAAGGGTCCGTTTATTTTTTAGGGTGAGGAAATTCTAAGCAAGTTTAACTGTATTGCTGATCAGACCTTTGTACAAGCCTGTGGTAAATCTTGAACACCAGCCTCCAGCCACAGTCCTCTAAAACCCTTGTCAGCACAAGGTAAGGAAACCTCAGCAATGTTAAATAAGCCTGTGAAAACTACCATGTGAAGCAGCTGGAAAGAACAGAATGTATGTAATGAAAATGAATCAGTCAGCAAACACAAAGGTTAGGAAAGCAACCCTTAACAAATCTTAATAAGGATGACAGTTGTGCTGGTTTGGGTTTGTAGAGTTTATGTGCTTTTTAAACTACAGAGAAGGCTTGAAAAGGGAAAGAAAGGGGAAGATTCTCAATTTTCCATCCAAATAGGTATTATGACTTCTTTGTATGAAGATGTCTAAAACTGTGAATTTGAAAACTACTTTCTCCTGATCCATGTACAGTCACCATGCACAAACAATTGCACTGTCCGTATTCTGATTTGACAACAAAAGTCTATTTAATTTCACATCTAATGAAAAATGTGGATAGCTAGAAATACTTTGTTAACAATAAAAATCAATTAACAGCCTTTGCTAACTCTTGGAATTGTCATAGTTAGGTTAGGAATTTCTCCATAAAAATTCTCTCTCTCTCTCCCCCTACCTACCTACCTACCTACCTACCTACCTACCTACCTATCCATCTATTTTTTTTGCAGTTTGGGATAGACATTCCTGATTAATCTATATTCACGTTTCTTAGTTGTGAAAAGAAGACTTTTACACAAATGATCTTACTCTTAGACACATCATCCAAGTATATTAGAGATAAGTGTTAATGCCTCTAACTCATGGTTTTGAAATTCCTCATGGCACTCTCAAAAAGACCAAATGGACAGATTGTAATAGGGACTGCCTGTTTATGCAGGAATGTTCTGTACCACTACCTGGAAAAGGAGGACTGAAGCAATTGCAATTTCATACTGATCATCTCTTTACATGTAATCTGTAGTGTAACTGTATCATGAGCCAGTGGTTAAATGCCAAACCTGGGTCACAAGGAGAAACCTGAACTCACTGAAGTGAAGGATTTACTACACTGGGGGAAGAACAAGGTATATGTCTTATAGGCATTATGGTTGCTGTTGTTGTTACTAGTATTATTATTATTAATAATATTATTATTATTCTAGCAAATGCTAACTACATATTAGGTAATTATAGTTCTATGGGTCATGAAAAAATTAAAATAACATGTTAGTTATTAGCCTGCAAAATGTATAACTGTCATGGTTTAACACCAGCTGGCAACTAAGTGCCACACAGCTGCTTCCTCACCCCCACCCCAGTGAAATGGGGGAGAGAATTGCAAGAGTAAAAATGAGAAAATTTGTGGGTTCAGATAAAAACAGTTTAACAAGTAAAGCAAAAGCCACATACTCAAGCAAGGCAAAACAAGGAATTCATTCACTCACCACTTCCCGCTGGCAGGCAGGTGCTCAGCCATCTCCAGGAAAGCAGGGCTCCATTGCATGTAACAGTTACTTGGGAAGACAAAACGCCATCACTCCGAATGTCTGCCCCTTCCTTACTCTTTCCCCAGGTTTATATGCTGAGCATGATGTCATATGGTATGGAATATCCCTTTGGTCAGTTGAAGCGATCTGTTCTGGCTGTGTCCGCTCTCAACTTCTTGTGCACCCCCAGCCTGCTCACTGCTGGGGTGGTGTGAGGTGCAGAAAAGGCTTTGACTCTGTGTAAATGCTGCTCAGCAACAAGAAAACGTCCCTGTGTTATCAACACTGTTTCCAGCACAAATCCAAATCATAGCCCCATATGAGATACTACCTCAGCCAAATTCAGCACAATGACTTTGATACTGAATTATCTACCTGTTGGTAAGAGAAAATCTAGCTAGTCTATTTCTACAAAAATTCCTATTGATTTTGAGCAAGGTAAGGAAAATGAAAAGTATTTGACTTTGAATGGATTCATTAAGCAGTATAAATGGCAAAAAATGAACACTGACTATGTTACTGATTCCTTGGTACTACTCACAGTTAATTTCAAGCACTGTAAGGTGACATCAACAGACCTACAGGAAGAGGAGTTGCAGCTATATTAATGTAGAAGACAGAAAATAAGAAACTGCTGAAGAATGACTTTTGCTGTGGAGGAGGAAAAGATTTACTATAAAAGATTTACAAAGTAAGTATTGGCAAAGCATTATCAAAAATAATCAATCACCTTTAAAAACAAATGTTTTCTTCCATTGGACATCAGCCAGTGACCAGGGCAAGTATGGACTCCTCAGAATTAAACCTGCTAATGTCTACAGTATTTATTATGCATATTATTACAAAACGTTCCTTCTTAATGTAACAATTTCCTGAAATACTTCCTATAATTACAGTTTGTGTTAGAGAAGTTTATCTTATAAAGCCAAAAGATAAGGACTATTTCGGCTAAATGGAACGTTTTAGGAATGGTGGAGGTTTTAATCTTATCTCCCTCTCCCAAGTGCTGTTGGAATTCAGCTGTCAAAGTGAAGGGGCCTCACTTTCATCTTTCCTTACCTTCCAACCTCAAACCATGTATGAACTCCCCATTTTAACACAATAGTAAAACTAGTTTCTGCTTATACAGCAATTTTATTTTTAAAGTCTCTAGTACCAGCAAAATTTTCTGGAGTAAATGCAAACCATCTTTACAGAAAAAAAATAGTAAAAAATGTAGCTGCTAATTTCTACAGTATTTATTATGCATGCTGCACAGGCAGTAGACTACAATACTGTGTAGAAATCTCCTATTTACATTTTGCATATCAATGGACACTCATATATCCATTAGGCTCACAATTTCATCGTATTTCCACTTGTATTCTCTTGGAATGATGACTATTTGGGGGATTTTAGATGAAAAGCTATTATGGGATTTCTGTAATTTTTGATGCACTGTTCTGAAGCAGTTCAGGATAGGAAGAACATGCCTTGTGGCTTGTCCATGCCTTGTTCTATGTAATCCTAAGGCTCCCACTGTATGGTCTTACATTTTGATTGGAAGAGTGTGACAATTTATACAAAAATTGTGAAATCTCATATCCTGGTCATGCAAGTGCCACTCATAGAGCACATAAAATTCATGTTTGAGTCCAGAAACTGCCACTCATAGAGCTTCATGGCACTATAAATCCAGGGCAATGTCAAAAATTTTCTAAGGAAGTGATTTTCTGTCATTTACACAATCCAGTAGACTTTGCACAATAATTGAGTCTAAACTGTTCTGTTTCTATATTAATATCTGACTTTGGGTCTGGCTTCCTCACTGTCTGGGAAGATGAGCTGAGCAAGATATATATGTATTTGCTGCTTCCATATTGTGATAGAAGGTATGCCTGATGTTTATTATTGTGATAGATCCTTTGCTGAATTTTTCCATATGAATCTCTTGTTTGCTAATTTGTAGAAACCTGTCTTGGAGTACCTTGCTGGCAGCAGGAGTCATCATATTTTCACAGATAGTACATGCAGGTGTTGAGGGAATGATCTCTTCCTTGAGGATCCTAGATAACACAGGATGTGTCTTGATGATCATGCAGTTGTGATGTTCAGCATGTGGAGACAAGATAGTTTTGCTCTGGGGCACCGGGGCAAATTTCAAGGGCCATCTGTCCAGTCAGTGAACTTTGCTTCATTATCCATGAAATGCATATTAAAGTTCACACCTCTCAATATGCTAACGAAGGCTAACGTGATCTTATTAATTACATCATCCCATGAAACACCTTACCTCTCTCCATACAAGGGATATGTAGGTCTGTGGGTCAACCTAGGGGACGGACCCACAGAAAGTGGGTATATATTGAGGGGGGGCGAAGAAAGGGGGAAGTCCTGGAGAGTAGAGTGAAGTGAAGAAGACAGATGCCAGTGAAAAAGACGGCCGCCTCCTGGAACCCTCACTGGTGGGATCAGCACAGAAACCCAGACATGTGATCTGTATTTCCCCATTCCCTCTATCTCCCTCTTTCCTCTTTCCCATTAAGAAATGCACAACATATTGTATTGCTCGCCACAACTTGCTGTATACCTAGTCAATTATCGTGTGTTCAATTAGTACATTGTGGGTAGTTAATAAATGTTTGGACTTGGAGACTTGTTGTCCGCTCTCTCCATTGGGAAACTGCGAATCTGAGTCACTTGTCTTCCTCATCTGAGCAGGATGTAACAAACACCTTTTCAACACTCCTGAGCATTCTGACTGTCCTTTAGATCATCTCCAGTTGATGATCTATACACCTCTCATTTTGTGGTTCCTCAATGAGATGACACCTGTGCAATACAGAAATACAGGAACGAATTCTTCTTTGTATTCCATATGTTCTGTAATTCTTTGCAGATACTTGCATCTGTTTCTGGAAGATTGCTAGGTCAGTCACTCTCTATAGTCTGGAAATGGTAACCTCTTAAGGAAGGTTGGCTTCATCTCACAAGTTTTGCCATTTTAAAGATCTATTACCTAAGCTAGTTTTCTAGAATCCCTGTTTAGTAATTTTAAATAAAGCATCTGACTAAGAGAGAAAATCCCAAGTCTCTAGTTTTTCATAAGTTTTCTTTCTAACAAAGCTGAATTTTAGCTAGACTACTCGAGGGCTAGTTGTTCTACTGAAATGGTATTTTTGCAGTAACATTTATAATGATTTGGATCAGTGGATGTGATGGGATGACCTTGCCAGGGTCCCACCAAAGCCACTCTATCACTCCCCTTCCTCAACTGGACAGGAGAGAGAAAAATATAACAAAAAACTTGTGAGTTGAGATAAGGACAAAGAGAGATCATTCATGAACTACCACTACAGGCAAAAGCAACTCCACTTGGGCAAAAAAAAAAAAAAAAAAAAAAAAAAAAAAAAAAAAAAAAAAAAATTACCAATCAAATCAGAGTAGGAGAATGAGAAAACTAAATCTTAAAAACACCTTCCCCCCATTCCTCCCTTCTTCCTGTGCTTAATGTTACTCTTGAATTCTTTACATCCTGCCCTGCAGCAGTGCAGGGGAATTGGAATAGGGGTTGCTGTCAGTTCATTACACATTGTTTCTGCTGCTCCTTCCTCCTCTGGGGGAGGACTCCTCACAGTCTTCTGCTCCAGCATGGGTTCCCTGCCACAGGAGACAGTCCACCAGGAACTTATACAATGTAAGTCCTTCCTACGAGCTACAGTTCTTCATGAACTGCTCCAGCATACATCCTTTCCATGGGGTGCAGTCCTTCAGGAACAGACTGCTCCAGCCTGGGTCCCCCATGGGGTTGGCCACAAGTCCTGCCAGAAAACCTGCTCCAGCACGGGCTCTTCTCTCTCTGTGGGTCCACGGGTCCTGCCAGGAGCCTTCTCCAGCACAGGCTCCCCATGGGGTCACAGCCTCCTTTGCTCCAGTGTGCTGTCCTCCATGGGCTGCAGGTGAATATCTGCTCCACCATTGATGCCCATGGGCTGAAGGGGGACAGCCTGCCTCACCATGGTCTGCACCACGGTCTTCACTGGCACCTGGAGCCCCTCCTCTCCCTTCTTCTTCACACTGACCTTGGTGTCTGCAGAGTTGTTTATCTCATATATTCTCACTCCTATCTTCTGGCTGGAATTACAGAGTGTGGTGTGGTTTTGTGTGGTGTTTTTTTTTTTTTTTTTTTTTTTTTTTTTTTTTTTTTTTTTTTTTTTTTTTTTTTTTTTCCCTTCTTAAATATGTTATCACAGAGGTGCTACCACTGTTGCCTTGACCAGCAACAAGTCAGTCTTGGAGCCATCTGGCACTGCCTCTATCAGACATGGAGGAAGCTTCTAGCAGCTTCTCACAGAATCCACCCCTGTAGCCCCCTGGCTACCAAAACCTTGCCATGCAAACTGAATACAGTGGATTTATAAGGTAGGTGGAAACTTGGCTGGACCACCAGTCTCAGTGGCTTATGATCAGCAGTACAAAGCATGGCTGGCAGCCTGTCATTAGTCTGTGAAGAGCCAATTGGGGCCAATCCCAATTCAACATGTTTATTGATGACCTGATAGATGGGATAGAAAGCACTCACAGAAAATTTGCAGATGATACAAAATTAACGGAGCAGTCAAAAAGATGGAGGGCAGGGCTACTATCCAGAGAGACCTCAGCAGGCTGGAGAAATTGGCTGAATGAAGCCTCGTGAAGTTCAACAAAGTAAAATGCCAAATCCTGGCTTTTGGGAAGAAAAATCCTATGCACCAGTACAGGCTGCAGTCTGACTCACTGGAAGGTATTATAGTTTTGCAGGAAATTATCTGGGGTTCCTGGTGCACAAACAGTCAATGGCCTTCTGGACAATATGAGCAAGAGTGCAGCCAGCAGGTTGAAGGAAATAATTCTTCCTCTCTAATCAGCACTTGTGAGAATCCATCTGGAGCACAGTGTCCACACAACTGAGTGGATTTTGTTTCGTCTGGAAGAGTCAGATTGTTAAGAGATGGTGAAGAATGACCTGTATAACCTCCAAACAGCAGATTTTGGCAGAACATGCAGATAAAAAAATGTTATTGCATACCATGAAAGTTATTGCTGCTGTAGTATTGGCTAACTTATGTCTCGCTCACTTTCTACCTTTTTTTACTTCTCAAAATATACAAAACTCCATTTCTCAACAGATTTGGACATGGATTGAATACCCACTCATAGTGCAGAAGGCTTATGCTGCAAGTATATTGTATGTATTATTATATAATTAATACCTAACGACTTGGACTGCTGACTCTCTTATTCTGGATTCTGTGTTACTGATTTTAGAACCTAATGTTATCAGTTGTCCTCAATAGTGCTATATTCAGATAGTTCCCATACTTAGAACTTGGGTGGGAGGCTTAGACATTTCTCTGTCCTGTTGAACAAAGTATTTTTTCATTTTACTGAATTTGATGAATTCAGATTTTTTAATTATCTTTTGTAGAGGAGGAAAGTTCAGATCATTAGCTAGTTACGGTTGCAGCTTTTGGCATTACTGTATGGTCCTTTTTGCCTTGTCTTTGAGGGTTTTCCCTCAGTGTGATTTTGATGAGAAAACCTAATTGTGTTGTGAAATTCCACATGCAAGTTACTCAGAGTTTAGAAAGGCTGGAAAGAAGACACTTGCAAAAGTAGTGATTGATACAATGTACAAAGCAGATGTTATACATCTTTGTGAATTAAACATTTATAGAAATTTGTGTTTTGCCAGAATGCTCATAAAAACCATGCATCATATTAAGCATGTTCAAGATCCAGCTCTATTCATTAACATGGAATAGATCTACCATGAGATTCTGCAGAAATATAACTCAGTTTTACCTTGCTATTTATGAAGCCAAACCACACAGAAATGATAGGGCCAAAGAAACAGAGCCAACTGCAGGCTAGTTAATGACGCTGAGAATTCTGAGAGAATTAGGTTCCATCCACGGATTTGGCATTTTCCATAAAAAGTTTAATCAAGACCAGTCAATTTGTTTGGTGACAGAGCAAAAATGCCTCACTTCCTACTATGCTTGTAATAAATCAATCAGTAGAGAAACTTATTGAAGCAATTGTATCACAGGAAAATATATTCCAGCTGCTTAATACATTTTGGCTGGCCGCACAGCACTAGTGAGTATAAAAAGGTTTGATACAGACATAATCACGGAGCACAACCATAAAAGATAATTCATACTATCGTCTGGATTTGTAGGTTGTATGTCCTACATTTTCTGGATACAGCGGTGCTATTCAAGAGGTAAGATTAATTACATTCTAAAATTGCCTGGATCTACTCACCTTAGAAAGCTCATGGGCACCCTGAAGCTCTGATACAGATGTTTCCCTTGCAGGTAAATGAGGTTAAGAATATAAGAGCACAGGATAACTCTACACTTGATCAGAATAAAGGCCTGTCTAGGCTTGCAGCCTACCTGCAATAATGACTAATAAAATATGCTAGAGGAATATAAAGATAGAAGTACAGAGAAATTATATTCTGATACTATAATATACAGTATGTATCTTCTCTTACTTTCTCTTCTCTGTATTAGCAGGAAAGAATGTAAGCATAGGATAAATATATAGAGATACTTCCTCAAAATAGTCTAGCATTTGGTTAACTGTGGCCTTGCAACTTACTGAGTCATAAGGTGGAGTCCCTTGTATTTCTGTCTTTGATGTATTTCTCTGCAATGAATTTGTCTAAATCCATTAAGCACAGGTAAAATTTTAGCAATATTAGGTGAGATACATCCTGACATAGTTGACCACATATACGGGATTATGCTGAATGCTAAGATTTTTCCCTGTATGTCTGCTGTATGTTTTAATGAAATGCATA
Source organism: Athene cunicularia (assembly GCF_003259725.1). Classification (NCBI taxonomy): domain Eukaryota; kingdom Metazoa; phylum Chordata; class Aves; order Strigiformes; family Strigidae; genus Athene; species Athene cunicularia. Next base: position 137,746,555 of record NW_020799095.1, on the reverse strand, counting down.
TTCCAACTTTCGGAACTTGCTTCTTATTGTGATTAGCTAAAGGATACCTGTGTGTATTTTGCAGTTTAAAAATACTTGGGTCTGAGGCAAAGTCAGAGTAAAAGGAGAACAATTGTACAAGTCATTACAGAGGAAAAACTCTATGTGCTCCTGAATTAAATTAAAAATAGGTTTAGCTCTGGGAAAGAAAAATCACTCATTTGTCTAATGTAGCAAATAAACTTTGCAGGTGGTTCTAACTACAGGAGAGGCACCTAGACAAATAAGGCATGACTCACATTTTTCTCTATTTTATTTAATTTCTTACTTCATGTCATGAAAGATTGCACATGAAAAAAAAAACACGTTATTGACTCTCTCTTTAACTTCCACTTGGAAAAAAAAATTAATGAAAAGAAATTCTAATGTGATATTTTAATATTTAGAGTCTTGAAAGCTTTTGACTTAGTTAATAAATTCTTTAGTCCCTGTAATTTATTGCTAGCCTGTTAAGAATTTTGGGGGAGCTAATATTTTAATAGTTATTTACAATAAATTCATTTAACAATGGAGAGGGGTTCACTCCTCTGTGTAATGGTTTTAGCTGAGATAGATATAATGTTCTTCATAGTAGCTTGTAGGGTGCTGTAGTTTGGATTTGTGACCAAAACAGTGTTGATGACACATTGATGTTCTGGTTACTGCTGAACAGTGCTTACACAGCATCAAGGCCTTCTTATACTGCCCTGCTAGAGGAGTGCAAGACGTTGGGAGGGGACATGGCTGGGACAGCTGAACCCAGCTGACCAAAGGGATATTCCATGCCATATGACAGCGTGCTCAGCAATGAAAGCTGGAAGAAAGAAGGAGGAAGGGAAGAATTTTGAGGTTATGGAGTTTGTCTTCCTGAGTACATGTTGTTATGTATGATGAAGCCCTGCTTCTCTAGAAATGGCAAAATATCTGCCTGCTGATGGGAAATTGTGAATTAATTCCTTGGGTTTTTTTGTTTGCATGCACAGCTTTGTTTTACCCATTAAACTGTCTTTATCTCAACCCACAATTTTTCTCATTTTTACCCTTTTGATTCTCTTCCTCATCCTGCCAGAGGGGAGTGAGGGAGGAGCCGTGTGAGGCTGAGCTGTCTACCAGGGCTAACATGCAACAGTTTATCATCTGTTATGGATTCCCTGTCGAATGCATTTGGAAAATAATTTTAAGATGTACATAAGACTCCTCGCTGGTATGGCTAGGGCTAAAGGGCTAAAGGATTGCTCTGACTTCCAGGCAGTACTCTTCTGCCACTTTTGCCCTGAAGTATTTATTAAAACAAAGAATTACTGAGATAAAGCTGCTTATTAAGTGTCTTGTGTAAAGTATGTGGCTTGGGTCAGAAATGAAAAGAACATTGTTTCTCTTCAAATTGTGGATCACATACTTGGCACATCGTTAAGTTGATTTAGTCCCAGAAATATAGGCATCCTTCCCATAATCTCTAATGAATCACCTGAAGACACCTATCTCTCTTAATTGTGTATGCCTAGCTTGGACTTGGTGCCTAAATTTGGAGGCCGAATTTAGATAAAAATAAATTGTACTTACAATGCTTAGAATCAAACTCTAAGGGTTGGGCATGTCCTTCAAAGTAATTTCTATTCCTTCAGTCTCTGACCAACAAAACAAGAAAAAATATGTAATGAATAAAGTGTAGAAATACTGACTGCAAAGTTCTGAATTCTGCTGCTGTTGCATATCCAAAAGATACTTTGCACTTCAACTTGCTCGTATTTATCTCTGCGTCTTATGCATTGTAGAGGTTTGTAAAATAAATCTTAAAGCATCTAAATATCCCCTACAATCCATATTTGGATGACTTTCCAACTTTCCCCTATCTTTACATTCACATGAATGATAAACACAGAAATTATTTGCTGCAACAGAAATTTCTTACTGTAGGGAGAAGAGCTTGTGGAGGTTAGAATGATAACATTTCAGTCAAATTGTGATTCAGAAGTTACCTACCAGACTGTGAATCAGTTGCAGCAATGTAATCCTGTACTCTGAAAAGATTCCTGTGATATTCTAAGGTCTAAGTGTGGATGTGAAGGCTTTCCATCACTGGAGGAATGATATGCAGTATGTTCAGAGTTTAAAACTGTGTTAGAATCTACAGTCCTTTGAAATAAAGTTAAAATATCCTGATGACTACATTAGTGATATCAATGCAGCATTTTGATCATAACATCACATCACAAGAAAAATTTTTCCACATGTGTTTAACAACAGGATTGCTGTTCTAGATCAGTGACAACAGCTATATTATCAATCATGTTATAGCTCATTTTTGACCAAACAAGGAAGAAAACAAAAGTAAGGTAATCTTCACTTGAAACATTTTGCCATCATTTCAGCATAAAATTTCCTAAATATGAATATTGCTTTTTTTCCCCAAGACTGATTATAAGAAGGAAACTTTATCTTCATTCAGCAAGCCAAGAAATGAGTTAAAGTTCTGTATTTAAGAGTGAATTGTCTAAAACAATAAATCAGATTTGTGGACACTTTATAAAATCTAAGAAGGGCAATTCATTCAAAGCCATAAAGATATAAAATATGGAAGTAACAACAGAAAATATCAATTCTGGAACATTAGAATATTTAAAAACCAGTAGGACAGGTAACTCAGTGTTGTTTTTCATTTAAATTATCAAGAATATAAACATCTAAGAAAATACAGTCATTCTCACATACATCTAGCATAATCATTTCCACAGAATAATGAGGAGTTACCTATTTACATCCTTTTCAAAGGTTTGGATCATAAGGCTATGAAAAGGATGTTTACAAGTTACTAAGTATCTGAGTATATGATTCTACTATCTTCAGGTAATTCTGCTGAAACATTTGATACTATCAGAGAGGACTATGGAACAGATAGACCATTTATTTCACCTGATATGTCTTTTTTGTAAACTACAGTATCAGTGAAATACTATTAGCCGCTGTTAAGATAGTCCATTTATATTAGCTAGAAGATGTCAGTCTAAACTAATTTCCTTTTTTGATAACTACTCAGACAAATGTAATACAATGAACCTACACTACTGAGTTTCTGATTTAAGATGGAGTAGAAGGGGATTAATACTAGAATTGAAAAATAGATAAAGGCTACAGAGACTCATGAGTAGGAGTTATTAGGACCAAAAGCAACTGAATATGTGGTTTGGGAAATGGTGTTAGGATCACTTTTCTTTAATGGTACCATGGGTCTATTTGAAAAAATTGTATGTACAGTTACTTTACTTCGAGGTCATATAAATTATTATTAATATACGAAAGGATCAAATTATCATACAAATAGATGTAGATAATCTTGTGGATTAGTGTCTTAGAAATGGGATACCACTTTGATGGAAGAAATTGTTAAATCTTTCTGCCTGGGAAGAGAGGAGGGTTCTTTAGGTACTAGGTAATTTGAAGATAATGTCTATCAGTGTGGATGCAGTAGACCAATATGATTCTAAAATATAGCCGAATCTTTAGTATAAGTGAGAAAATATTGTTATCACTTTGTAAAATATTCATGATACTTTATCATGCTCTGCCCACCCATATTCTGACAATAAGAATTTAGACTAAGTATAGCAAAGATACCTCTGTGTATTCCAATACTAAAGGCATGAAAGAAACACTCCATTATACCCAATGCACACTAGGTTGTCATAAATAAAAAAATGTTATATTATTCTATTATTATATAAATATATATATATATATATATATTCCTTTAGTTCTTAATATAGATCATGCATATCTCTGAGCATTTGCTTCCCATGAATTTAGATCAGCAAAGCTGCTAAGCAAAAAAAGAACTGCCTAGACAACCAGGATCCTAACAGGAACTTACATACAGTTGCCAGATTTATGGCTGTGAGTGTAAGATTCCTCCATTCCACGCTTCAGGCAGAATTGCTTTGCTAAGTCAAAGAAAAGATATTAAAGAGCATGAGAGCATTAGGGAACTCCCTGGGCTTAGCAAAGGTTAGAGATAGACAAATGTCCAAAAGCTGGCCTAAAGGTTCTTGTGCAGTGTAGACTTCAGTGGACTTTTCTGGACTTCAGTTCACGTCTCTGTGAAGGACCGGACTCAGCCTTTGAGGTCACTTCAGTTCCTCAGAGGCATTTAGCATTTACACTGTGGAATACAGTAAGTCAGAGCAATAAATAAAATTTGTGAGTATTTTCAGCTATTCTGTATGTGACTGACATGCAACTTTTCATGTTGAGCTTATTGCATGTAATATGTACGGAAAGTAAGCCAGAAAATCAGAGAGCCTGAAAAGAATATACCTGAAGATTATCTACTGAGAAGATAGAAATACACAATCATTTTCATTGGCATCTGTTAATATATAAGCTTGGAGGTGGTGCTGCCAGCCACTCGGAGAATAACTGTTTTCTTCTATCAGTATATAGAGTTTAAATATCGCCTCAGGGATTTTTAAAGTAGTGCTGTTAATCCAGTTTTCATTTTCCAGTATATCTTAAATAGGTGCCAAGAGGCAGATATGGTTGTTTGGAATATCATAGGTAGGTACTTCAGGAGGAAAAGGATTTTCAAAAGGACATTCATTTTGATGGCTGTGATTATTATAACTACCTCATAGCAAAAGCAGACATTACCCTCTCTGTGAATCCTTTATGAGTTTTATTCTTTATGAAGAGGAATTATTTTTATTTACTATTGTTTTAGCCTAACGGAAACTCCAGATTTTATTTACAATGAAATAGATTTCCAAAGTCCATATTCTAATCATTACATGTTACCATACTATCTGTGTGGTATTTATCTACTTGCCACCAGTGGCTAGTCCCGTCTCATCCTAAAAACAGACAGCCCTGATTTTTAGGAATGTAAAATGTGATATTATTTGCAAGTAATAAACATTATTTGCTACTGTCCTTCTTAGCAGCATCAGAATCTTCTTTCATGATATTCATGAAATTCACTGTTGATACAAATGTAAGATATACTGGACCACTTTGTGGATAAGGAATTGGCTGGATGGTTGCACACAAAGAGTTGGGGTCAATGGCTCCATGCCCAAGTGGAGCCCAGTGATGAGTGGCATTCCTCAGGGACCGATATTGGGACCAGTGCTGTTTAATGTCTTTGTCAGTGACATGGACAGTGGGATTGAGTGCACTCAGCAAGTTTGCTGAGGACACCAAGCTGTGTGGTGCTGTTGACACACTGGAGGGAAGGGATGTGCCATCCAGAGGGACCTGGACAGGCTGGAGAGGTGGGGCTGTGCAAACCTCATGGAGTTCAACCAGGCCAAGCGCAAGGTCCTGCACATGGGTTGAGGCAGTCCCAAACACAAATACAGGCTGGGCAAAGAGTAGATTGAGAGTAGCCCTGAGGAGAAGGATTTGGGGGTATTAGTGGATGGAAAACTGACTACAAGCCAGCAATGTGCACTCACAGTCCAGAAAGCCAACGGTATCCTGGGCTGCATCAAGAGCAGTGTGATCAGCAGGTCGAGGGAGGGGATTCTTCCCTTGTACCCTGCTCTTGTGAGACCCCACCTGCAGTACCATGTTGTTCAGCTCTGGGGCCCCCAACGTAAGAAGAACATGGACCTGCTCAAGCAAATCCAGAGGAGGGCCACAGAGGTGATTGGGGGCTGGAGCACCTCCCCTGAGAGGACAGGCTGAGAGAGTCAGAGTTGTTCAGCCTGGAGAAGAGAAGGCTCCAGGGAGACCTTACAACTGCATTCAGGTACTTCAAGGGGGCCTACAGGAAAGATGAGTAGGAACCTTTTATCAAGGAGTCTAGGGATAGGACGAGGGGTAAAATTTTTACAGTGAAAGAAGGTAGATTTAAGTTAGATATTAGGAAGAAATTCTGTACTGTGAGGGTGGTGAGGCACTGGCACAAGTTGCCCAGAGAAGCTATGGCTGGCCCCTCCCTGGCAGTGTTCAAGGCCAGGTTGGACGGGGCTTTGAGCAACCTGGGCTAGTGGAAGGTGTCCCTGACCATGGCAGGGAAGGGTGGAACTAGGTGATCTTTAAGGTCCTTTCCAACCCAAAACATTCTATGATTCTGTGATTGTCCTAGATTCAAGTCATTCACTCATACTTTAAAAGCAAAGAGGCAATGTCCTATCTCTGATCCAAGAAATGGATTATAGGAAGATTACATTATTTATGTCTAGTGCTTTTGAATTTACCTTTTAAACTGCATACAAACAGTTATTAATAAAAATACTGCTACTGCTAAATATACCTTAAAATTATTAACTTTGGACTCTAGTTTCTACCAGGATTTCTCACATATAGAAACAACATTATTGCTTCAAAAGATGTAGATAAGACTGTGTTAAATGTAATTTTAAACTTTTCATCTTTGGTAACAAAAGAAAGGCTTCACTGCTATCCTAAAGATTTTGAAAAGAAAATAAAAGCTTTCCATAAACCATGAAGGCATAGTATAGCAGTGTGCTGCACCATACCATAACACTGGGTATTTTTGCCTTCAGCATACCACAAGTGAGTACCCTCAGAGGTGCTCAGCACCTGCAGCTGAGACTGATTTATCGATTTATTTATTACTTTTGTTTATTATTATTCTATATAAACCAATTACAAATATTAGGATCACAAAATTAAACATTCAAAATAAGGTAATGAAGTAACATTTGGATTGAAGTTGTCTGTACAACCTTACTCTGACTAGATAACAGTAACTAATGAAGTTGTTAGAGACAGTTATTGCAGTTTTAATCTTCCAGAAAGAGCATAATTCTTATCTTGGTCCTTCCACAGATGTAGTTTCATGTTTATGGTCAACAAACCTTTTAAAATGTAACCTTCACAGCTGTCTCCTTGATCTGTCTTTCCAAAATGACAAGCACTCACAAAGGTGGTTACAAATCAGCAAATGTATGTTACTTAACACTAAAACCACCACAAATCCAGGGTTTTCATTGGTTGCCCAAATTGTCCACATGATGCTGATTTTGGAGTGCTATGGTCCTATGCCCAGACTATAAGGGCCAGGTAGTATCTTCCAGTACCCCTTGGTACTGATGTGCAAAACCACTAATGTCCATTAAACTGCTCCATATTGCAGCAATGAACACCAGATGAAGTTAACTAACAATTCAGTTTTCACTGTAGTTCTGCCTAATTGGCAGGGAAGGTTGAGCGATGTCATGTTTTACACTAAGAAGAAAATAAAATACCAATTACAAAAGGGAGCAGTACACGTGAAAGAAGAAGGGATCCTATTGAGAGGGGAAAAGGGAAGCTGAATACTTAAAGGTAATCTTAACATCTAAACATGACAGGTATGTATACATGTTTATGCACTGTGAATGTGCTAATTAAGTTTTCCTGATTAATCTTAATTATATTTTTTCTAGACTTTGTTCATTTGTCCTTCTGATGCTAACTTTCTTCTGACACGTGTCTTTCTTTATAAAGAGATCATGTATCAATACGATATCACACTGGTGATTAGCAGTAGTGGAATCCAAAGCTATGTCTTATTGGGAAATTAGTGATGGTCCATTTTGAGAGCAGGCACCAAAGAACTGATGTCCACTGTAATAATTTTGTGGAGATTTACTTCAGACTTGCTCTCATCTGGTCCCATAGATTGGCTGCCATTAGTGAAAGGAACACTCAGGATGCATCTCCTGGTTCACTTCCACCCAAAAGGAGTCCAGTTTGTAACCACTCCCCAAAGATAATCATGCTACAGAGAGTGGGGATTATTGGGAGATTTATTTCAAAAGTCCACATTCAATGTTAAATATTGTGAAGCCAGCCTTTACATGAACTACACATATCCTTACGTTCAGAGCTACCAGAGCAACTGATAACAATACTGTGCTGTCAACTTCTCTGTGGGCACACAAAGCAACGGATGTCACAGGTGCAAGCAAACAGCCAAGGGCTAGTGAGACTTGAATTAATTTGATTCAGTTCTAGGCATCAAAGAAGAATGTGTTTAACCGAGCACAGACTCTTCAGCCAGTTTTCTTCCAAGCCTGTCTCAGTCCTCTCTTTCCTAATGGCACTTTCCCCTGCCACCTTCTGCAATGCAGTTCCAACATGCGTTTCATCTAGTTTCAGTTTCTCTCTTCTTGCTCAGTCACATCCTTACTCCATTCACCTACAGGGAGAAGTAGCTCTTCTTCTACTGTACCCTCATCCAATCTCTCTTCTTGCCTGCCTCAGCTCTGCAATTCCTAAGCCAAGTTTTTTCATTAATGTCACAGAGACAGATGGTTTCTGATGAGTATGAAGGATACAAGCAAACTATTTTTACAATGTATTTTTCATTTTTTAAAAGGGGAATAAAACCTCGCAGCTAAATTAGCAATGCCTAGTACTTTTAACACAGAATGTTAGACTGAGGAAATGTTTTTAAACAAGAAACATATTTAACATAAATAATATAATGATTCTGATATTGATAAAGTTTCTGTGCTTGCAAAATTATGTTAAATTTATTGCGCTAGTTATCAGTTTCGAATAATTTATTTTCTTGTCATGAGCCTGAAGAAAAGAATGGCAGAGTGGCTCCTGGGCTTGTGTTGAATTGAAATTGTGAAAATGCACGACCACAACTGGCATGACTATTTAAGTTACTTATGTTGATGTACTACTGATATATATGACTGAATCTAGCCCACAATTCTTAAGAAACAATGCATACAGATGCCATAGAAAGCATTGATGGTATCTTAGAAGATGAGAGGCATTAATAACAAACAGTATTCATGATGATGGAAGGGAAATTGTCCTCAGAAGAGGAATGGCTTTAAAACGCCTTTGAAACAAACCCTCTTAGACATTGAAGAGAATTTGTTGGAGGCCCAATGAACTAAAAGGACTTATCATTTGCATTGGTTTGTGGCCAACACCAGTTGCATTGATGTCATTGTAGTTTTTTCTGGCTTCTAACTGTTGTGAATGAGAACAGAATCTGGCCAGCAGAGCAGTACTGCTGTAAAGCTCCCGCAATAGAAACTGGGAGGAGATCCATATGATTAACGCAAACTTGACTTAAAAAATAGAGTAAGGTCAACACATATCAATTTCTCCACACTGAAAGAGCTGACAGTACCTGTAATTAGTAGCATTCATACACCTACTAAAATTAATTAATGTCATTCTGTTCTAGCTGCTTTTTATATGATGCTATCCTGCAACTTAAATCTATTTAATAACCCACACATTTGTAATGTTAATCTCTTATAAACTTAAATTAAAGAAAAAAAATCCAACAAAAAAAAAATCAGTTTGTTCATTTTCTAACCGAAGCAATTTTGTTCCTATGCAATCTTTGTTTTACTACTTCTGCATGTAAGGAAACATGCTGTCCACAATGGGACATCAGATCTAAATGCAGACTATACCCCCTATTGTTTTGCTGCAACCTCACTTGGAATCATTATGCAAATTATGATACTCATTCTAGCAGAAAGAAATTACTCAAAAACCTTGAATAAAAAGTTTTTCTTTTGGAAAGTTAACTTTATTAAAGTCAAAAGTGTAGATGTGAAAAAAGACATTTTTGATCACTTCTTCATTAAGGAGTATGATGAACAGGGATATATTTGCACCTGAAGAAGAATTTACAGGAAAAAATGAAATGTAGTGATGTTTAGCTAACCATACTAAAGAAAGTGATATATCTTAGGTGCTGAGCACTGATGTCTGGTGTTGTTGGCACCTATCATGCTTAGCAATGCACCTTCTGCTAAAATTCAGCATCTACTCAACTCACTAGTAAGTTATAATAATATATCTGAATCCTATTAGTTTAAAATAAAATCAGGAAGGAGCATCAGAGTAATGTATTCAATATTAGTGTTGTGTTAATTTTGAAAGACAGTGAAAGTCACCCATTGGCTGAAGACAAGACATTCTTGTGTGGGATAATCACTCTTTCTTACATGGATAGAAAAATAGTCATGCATTAGCACAATGGGAGACAAAAAAGGTGAGCAATTCATGAGATGGATACTAGAGCATGGAGAGCCCATGTAATGATGGTGAAATCTGTAAGTCTCCTAGATTTGAGACTGCTTTATCCTTTTGCTATATTTGCCAATATTTCTGTGAATGGGGAAAAAAAAAACAACAAACCCAGGGAAAAAAAAAACCAACAACCCACCACAAAAACCAACGCAAAACCCCCCACTAACAAGTTATACAAAAGCAATTACCCACCACCAGCGGACTGGTGCCCAGCCAGTCCTCAAGCAAGAGCAGCTTTGGGAAAACTACCACCCAAGTTTTATTGCTCAGCATGATGCTACATAGTGTGAAATATCTCTTTGGTCATTTCCAGTCAGCTGTCTTGGCTGTGTCCCTTCCTTGCCTATTCACTGGCATGACAGAGTGAGAGACAGAGAAGGCCCTGATGTTGTGCAAGCACCGTTCAGCAATAGCTGAAGGACTGGAGTGTTATCAACACTGGTCATCAGTCTAAAACATAACACCATATGGGCTGCTATGAAGAAAATTAAATTCATTCCAACCAAACCCAGTCCAGAAATAACCACAAGTGAAGGAAGTCCTGGCATTTTTGACTGTTGGAAACTGGATACATGTATCTTCTCCCATTTCTTATGTATTTTCTAAGAACCTGCTGTTTATCAATGAAGAAAGAAGACTAGGATGAAGAGATGAACTTTGGATCTTTTTCCAGTGAGACCATTTTTCAGAGAGATAGATATATATACAGCTTGTGTGCTTCATTGGGACCACATGGTGATTAAGAACTAAATTGTAGGACAATGTATTTAAAGCTGGTTTTAGCCTAAAGTTAACTACTGGACTAATTCCATTGTGGTTTAGCTTTCTTCAACTATTTTTTTATTTTTCTGATAATGTTCTACAGTATCATAGTCTAAGATAACTCACAATATTTTCTTCTTCTGTCTTCGTAAGATAATGATATTTATACATTTATACTCTCCTGGTAATTATATGGGGCATTTTGAGTAGTTTTTTTAAAGAGGCAGAGTATATTCTATAATATAATATTGTATAATCTATTTATTGTGTTGAAAAAAAACCCCACATGGCAATAAACAAAGATCTGTCAGAGTGTGTAGCTGACTGTCTCCTTACCAACCCCGTGGCTTTGTACACATTTATTGACAAGAATGGTGTCTTCCCTTCCTAATACAGACAACATGATGGCATGTTAGACAAAGACCTAGCAGAGTACAAGGGGTATGATAAAAACCTGATTGTTGTTCTCCTATTTTTTCATTTACCCATCTCTCTGTCTTCAATATACATAGTGCCATCTGAGAGAGAGATACCATATACTCCAGAGTTTTTCAATCAATCTTACCTTTCTTCAGCCTCATTAAATCACTCAGTTCACTGCTGTGAAAATGATTTGAATGTCTCTATTTGTTAAAATCTATGATACCCCGACCATGTAGGGAAACAGTTTCACAAACTGGTAGCTACTGTAGGCTTCATTAATTTAAAACAAATCAGGTGTGAAGGTTATTTATTGCTTGACAGATTGAACACATTTTGAAAGGTTCCTCAGAGTGCCTTGTTTTGCAACCAAATTGTGTTCACCAAAATGCTTTTAGATAGTTCAATTTTATTTTAGACAAGAAATTACATAATCTTATCTTCAAAAACAAGTCCTTTGTTTAAAAACCATTGAAATTATTTGTTATGTGTCCAGTCAGAAGATGGTTAGAAGGACTTTCATTACTACCTGACCAGAGACACAGCATGTTCCCCACTAACGTTTGACTCTCCACCCAAATTGCCCTATGTCAACATGCTAATCCTTTTTATGCCACGAACAAAACAATCTCAAAGCCACAGGAATATCCAACATATTTAGATATTCCCAGGTGCACCCGTCAAGTGGGCAGATATTTTTTATTTGATATAGGACCTTGGTTATTAACATCTTGTAACTGCTGCCCAGCAATCTCTAATTCTTCATTATTATGAATACTGTAGATTACAGGGAATGGTAGCGCTAAAGAAATTATAGAACTATATGTGTCAATTTAGATAATCCTCAAAAATTTTTTGTGTTTAACTCCTTATACTGCAAGCCTCACAACTGATAGAAAAGTTATATTGTAAATGTAGATGCTGGCCCAGAAGTATTAGGGTATTAGAAAGAACCTTAGCCTGGAGACCAGTATTTAAGCCTTGAAGTGTGGCTTTTAGAGTAGAGCAGGCAGTAAGACAGGGGAGTATTGAACATCTGATACTAAGTACTAAACTAATAAGAATTTTAGAGGTTTTATTTTTTAATTATTGTTTGCACAGTTTATAACACAGAGGTCCACAGACTCTATTAGACTCTTTATGTATCACCCAAAGAGAGTAATGTGTTCAAAAACAGGACAGAATTTTTAATTTTGAGATACTAGATGCGAAGATCTCTTAAACTTCTATCAGGCTGATCCACAGACAGTTTAGGAAGGGCAGGCAGCATCAGGGTTGGGAATTTTCAGTGGAGATGGGGGATTATAATTATTTCTCAGTGATGGTCATTCACTCAGTATTAATAACAGAAGAAATCAAATAAACTGCCTGAAAATGAAAAAAAACCCCAACCAACCCAACCCACAAAACCCCAAATGAAATTAAATACACCTGGAATGTTGCAAACAGACTTATATAGTAATTGGTGTGTCATAGCTACATATAATACACCATAGCTGACCTGCAGTAGACATCAGTAAATCAGTCTGACATCTCAAAGGACAACAAATTAATCATTAATAACTAAGCAGGACCTTTCCACGTTTCTGAAGCTTGAAACACAAGTGCAACATTGGCCAGAATATCTACAGTTTGGGAACATATCCAAATTTGAAATATTAATCATTTTGCTGCCATAAAAAACATTTTAAATCCATATTCAGCAGCCCCACAATATATGAGGCAGTGAAAGATAGTTGTTTAAAGTATAAATCTTTAGGTCTGTTGGTAATGATAAGTTTAGAATTATATACATCTGTTTATGTAACTTTACAAACTTTCTGATAAAGCTGTGCTAAATGGATCAGTGACTCTGTCGTGACCTGGTTATTGCTGCAATCATCAGCTGGAATGAGTAGATGAAGACTATGCTTTGTCTCTGCCAGCTTTAACACCCCCTCAGAAGTACAAATCCAAGAATAACAAGATGATAGAAAAGATCTAGTTCCCCAGTCTTCCCTCAGTGCCAAGTTTGGTATATCCACCAGTGTGTGGAGACTTCACATGAGATTTTCCTGTACCTTAGGGAAGACTGTGCATGGGCTCTGCTCAGAAAGCAGGCACTGGGGAGGCCTCATCTTTGTCAAGAGCTGTTAGGAAGCTGTTCTATCTGATCTGCATAGACCTAGGGAGATGACTTTGGGGAAGGCAGGGTCTTGCCTCACAGGTGGTTTGCAATTATGCTACCAAATATGCCAACACTGTCCAGAGAGCATGGAGAGCCTGCAGTTCATATAAATTTAACCTCTGTCTCGGATCTTTTTTGCTTTCAAGTTCCACTGAGAATTCTCCTGCTTATGACATAGCAATAAAATAGTTTTGAAGTAATTGAAAAAAGAATCAGCCTTGGTGCTGATTTAGAAATTATATAAAACATCACCATATAATTCTGGGAAATCTGTCACTACCAAAAACCTGTGTGTGGAGGTCAACTGTTACCATTTCAAATGCTGCCTCTGCCATTGATCAAAACTGTGTTATTCTGTGTTAATAGCTATCACTGAAGAAATAGCTGACTAATAATAATGCAGAAAATGGCAGGCAGACAGACAATCAGATCTTTCCTGGGTTTGTAAAGCTTACTGTTATGCAATTATTAGGCTTTGCCTTCAACACTCTATGCAGTATCTAATTGTTCCAGCCAGGTGTGAAGGAAAAAACCTGAAAGTTGAAGAATAATGTTGTCTTGAACACTGTGATTTCAGGATTAGTGATTGGTCTCATATCAAATAAAGTCGGCAAAGATAGTAGTATTCTTCTGGGAAAAGCCATTAGAAGAAGTTATTTTTTTAAATGAGGTATTGATGAACGCTCAAAAAACCCAATGGTTCTGAGTTGGATTTCTTAACAAGGGACAGGCACCAATCTTTCCTTTTAGAGCAGAGCTGTGGGATATCAATCTGATGAATAAGAATATTTTAAAAAAGAATCTTGACAGCAGTGTAACTGGGAACAGAATATATGTTAAAATGGGAAGAAAATGCATCAGGAATATGCAGTAAAGAGAGAAGACAAAATAATGATAAAGAAAGAAGAAAAATAATATTTCCTTTAAATCAACAAAAGAATCTGCTTTTAGGTAAAGGTACTGGCCTGTGGCATGCTCTGAAGCTAAAGCTGTAGTCAGGCTCCATGCCTATATTTGTGCAATCTGGCATACAGGAATTTATTGTTGAACTAGACAAAAGTAGGCTTTTCTTCCTCAGAGAATTATAATCCCTTCAGAAAGAGGGAACATAGCATTGCAATACAGATATAAAGTTGTTACTGCTGTTGTAAAAGATAGAATAAGAAAATGTGTGTAAAAATGCCCAATGCAAATGCTTTGCCTAGGGAAAACAAGCAGCATAGTAATTTTAATTTCTTGCTTCTATATGTATGAACTAAGCATGATATGCCAGTAAAGAAGAGCATTTGGATGCTGTAAATCATATTTTGTGGGAATCACTGAAGGGATAGCAATGATTATTGCATTAATCAGAACACTGTAACTAATTTACTGGAGGTGCAACTAGCAGATTTACCTGTCTCTTTTCTCCAGAGGAGAAAAAGAATCTTTTTTTACCTTAGCCTGCATGAGTAAAGGAACTCTTAAATCATTAAACCAATATTTTAGGTATTATACTTTTTGTTCTTTTAAAAAAATACCTAAAGATCAGATTTCAAACCTTATTTGCACTCATCATTTCCCATTATGATGTCTCAGATCAGATTTTCAGGACTCTTAGAGAGTGAGTTCTTTTGAAAGTGCTTTTGCTACAAGGAAACAAAAGTATTTTGCAAAGCTTCTCCTAACTGTTGCTGCTCTCTAAAACTCCTGGCTAGAATGCTTATTACCTCTTCACAAAGTAATAATCTTTATTTCCTACTTCAAAAATAAACCTGATTTTGACATGAACTTCTCAGTACAGAAGAAAATTTGGATGCTGTACATTATTATGTTTTCAGTTATTTATGATTATAATTATGTGCATAGTTATTTTAATTTCAGCTGTTACAATTATCTTTTCATTTTTAATTTTAAAAATGTTCTTTGTTTCTAGGTGATACTTTTCTTTCACTCCTTTACAACTACTCTTAAAAAACTTAAAATTCAGGAAAAGAAATCTGGGATAGAATACACATAAAAGTTAAAAATCCTGTATCTTCAGAATAGATATGTCATGGCAAATTCTCTTCCTCCTTATTATCACAGGATTTATTACATTGCCTTCAAAAAGTGTCTGTATTATCTATAGCTGGTGAAAGTACTTCTCTGTGTCTGCTCTGGCTTTCTGAGTGATAGGATGGACAGCTGTTTGTATATGAGTTAGACAACCTAGAGGCAGTCCTTTAGGTGACATACATGTTTAAGGTATGCTCAGGGAGCTTTTTGTCTCATCTATGTCAGATGTCTCCTTTAGAATTAAACAAATCACTTGTTAGAAGTCCATAATTCTCTCTATAAAGAGATAATACACAATAAGTATCTACATTTGATTAGATGACTCCCACTTCAAATGTACAGACTAGTAAACTGAGTAAAGGTCTTGCTTTAGGCATAGCCTGCTGCCGATGGCAGTAGGCACAGGAGACCAATGACATCACAGTTTTAAGTAAAAGAGAAAGAGGTTTTCCTGATCTCACAGATGCAGCTGCAGCTTCTTCAATATGTTATTTCTTGAGAAAATGCCTTCCACAAACACCACCTTCCCCAAATAGCTTATGTTATAGAGACCAAGTAATAGATACACAGGGCTCTATTGCCTTCCTATGCAACCTCACCCATTTGTCCCTATTTTGAGAACAGTAAAATTTAATTTTGTTAATAGTATGGAGGAGTCTTCAGCTGTCTATAAATGGGACTGACAGGAACAGACCAAGCTCTAGGCTTCTTATGTTGCAAGATAAAAACAATTTTATTCTCAAGGAAGTTCTTGAGATATAAGAAGGGAAAGCGCTCAGTGAAAGGTCTGAGTACAAAATGAGGGAGTCTAAGACACAACTCAGCAAAGAGAAGAGAAGGAGAGCGGATGGTAGGCTTTCATCAGTCTGTGAAATATCAGGGAACACACAAGCAGGTGTATAGTTTAATTCTGTCCCAGCCGCTGTCCTATCCCTCTAAACTTCTTCCTCAAAATCTCTGTGCCTTTTCCTCCCTCCAGTTCACTCCCACTTCCATATTCACATGGTTCTTTATGCACCCACCCTGAGAACACATTGCCTCTTCTTATTCTTCTCAAAAGTCCCTATTTAATCTCTTACTCTTGGCATGCTGAGGGAAAGGGAGGAGAAGAAGAGGAATGTGGCTAGGACTAATAGCCTGCTCCAAAGGAGCCAGGATGCAGTGGTCCAAGATTCATGTCTTTCTTCTCCCTCTGCTGTCTTTGGTTATATCTGAGGTGGTGTTGCAGAAAAGCTGCATTACCTGTAACAGGGACTTAGTTGTTCTTTACATCTCTCTGTCATCTGTCTCTGCCCAGCTCCACACTTCTCCACAGCATGAACATTATTCGAGTTAATTCTGTATCTCTAGGTATAGGAAGATCAGAAAGCATGCCTATGCAAAACAGATTACCACCTAAGCAGTTGTTATTTCTACTTATGCAATGAATTGGCTCTGAAAGTTATGAACATATTTGTGTCAGTTTGGAAGCCCCAGGACATCCCAAGAGGGATAGAACTGTCTGCTCCTTCCAGCAGGAAGAGGAAGGAGACCAGGCACGGGCAGGAATGGTGTTTATCCTCCTGTTTGGTAATTTTCTTCTCTTTTGATGAGCCTATGTCATTTCTATCATCTTCCTGCATTCAGGAAAGGGCAAAGGAAATATTTGGTACTGATATGAGTTGAAACTAAATGAATAATAGTAAAAATACAAAAGAAAAACAACAGAAAACATATTTTTATGAAGCAGAAACTTTCCTTTTCTTCCAGCATTGACTTCAACTATAATATTGTGTTCTACAGTACAGATCAACAAATCACAGAATCGTTCAGGTTGGAAAAGACCCTTGGGATCACCGAGTCTAACCATCAACCCTACTCTACAAAGTTCTCCCCTGCATCATAGCCCCCAGCACCACATGTAAACAACCCTTAAACACATCCAGGGATGGTGACTCCACCACCTCCCTGGGCAGCCTATTCCACTGTCTGACCACTCTTTCTGTGAAAAGTTTTTCTCCTAAACTGTCCAATTGCTTTCAAAAGAATATCAAGAATTATAATTTCTTTTTTTCATGTCGTTTTCAGAAGTGAACTTTGATAATGAATTACAGCTATATATATGCTACAGCATATTAGTTATCAACAGCTCTAATCTTTCTGCTTTGCACAAAAAAGTAATGCAAAGAACACTAACAAAATTACTTTTATAGTTTTAAGACATATATCATATTTTAATTTAAACTGCAAAACACAGTAAGTTATTTGACTTCTTAAATGGAGTACTGTAATTTAAAATCATGCAAGGACAAATAGCTGGACCAAAAATTCCACTCAGTTTCAGAATTACTCTGAAGTCATAGCCAAAAATTATATATAATTACACATAACTGCAAAAAGTCTTCTCCATCTACTGGGTGCCACATTATTTGCTGCTTCATTAGTAATAAAGCATATTATTCCTTGAGAGATAGTGCAAAATATAATTATAGGTTATTTTGAGGCTTTCATTAGGATCTTCTGGTTTTATGTGCAGATGAATTTCAGAACAATCCTTCTTTGGGGGTAAAATTTTCCAAGTTTGGTCTCGCCTAAATGTTTGGTTTTGTCTGTCTTTTGAGGTATGAAACTTCTCAGGCAAGTAACTCCAGGTGTTTTGGAGGGGAGAATAAATGTAACTATTCAACATCAGTATAAGGTTCTTTTTTCTTAAGAAATAGGTAGCTGAGACAAAAATGCCCTCTTAGGCCCTGCGGTTTGGAAGTGAAAGCTTAGAGAAATCAGAATGTTTTAAACCACTGACTTGTGTGTTGGCAATGCTGGGATGCTCTGAAGCCCACCTAGGTATCACCACTGGCCATGGGCCTCTGTCAAGTGAACAGGGATCTCCACTGACAGTTTTACAGCAGTCAATGTCAAGAGAGTGGCCTCGGCTATCAGAGCAATGCTCCATAATTATTGTGCCTGTGGTTGTTTTCAGGGCCAGTCCCTTGAGAACAAACAGATGTGTCCTTCTGGCATAGTCTGGAGTCTCTTCTTCCTTTCTCCCTTCCTCGTTTCCTCCTTTTCTTCCCTTCTCTCCTCTCTCTTTTTCATTTCCTTCCTAGCGGTTTCGTGTCCTCCTGAATTCTGGATAACTCCCGCAAGGATACTGTTCAGAGGATTTATGGGGCAAAAGGAGTAAAATCCAAGATTTTACAGTCAATACTACCTGTTTTTAGCTTTCTCAGACATAAAATACCCTGAAGCCCTGTAAACTGCACTCAGGTTTATGTTTCAATGAGACCCATGCAGTTCGACTAGTTGAGTAATAGAAGAGAAATTACAAGGTTCCATGCCATTCATGGAGTTCCCCACAAGCAATGTGCAGGGCAACATATCCTCCTAATTTCTTCTTCTGCCTATGGTACCAGGCATAATGCACACCATGGGCCCTTGCTGTGAGCTGCTGTCATCAAGTCCTGGCAATCTCACCCACCGACAGAGGTCAGCATCCAAATAGCAAGTGGCATCACTTCTCAACAGCTGACAGGTTTCCTCTGCAGACATAGCGAAAATCATAACAAGATTGGGTTTTATTTGTAGAGTGCAGAGAGATCAGCTTTTACGCATCCCTAAGTGGCAGTGCAGGGCAAGATGGAGCACAGCCCTAAGATGCTGGTGAGTGAGTCCACAGTAGGAGAGACAGTCTTAGCAAACATAGGATAACACAGTTATTCCAAAAGATCTTTATTCACTTCTGTCCTATTGCTGTCTTCCCGTACCAAGCTCAGACTCACCAAGATCTCTGCCACAGACGGACCCACATTCATCCAGCTGAATTTCAAGACACATCTTGGGTAAAAGCTGTTTAGAAAGGACAGGCAAATAGAATGGCATTGTCACATAATTTGGACTATTCTGGGGCAGGATCTTGCCAGCACTTCCTCTGCTGCCTTGGCTGAGACAAAAGAGGCCATGCTTGCCACTGGTTTCACACTGAGAAAGTCTCTCTCCAATACTGCTATTACAGGGCAGGGGTTGTGTCAGCTATAGAACATATAGCCCCAGGCAGAGTCATCCTGCCATTTAAGAACTTCCACTACTAGAAATAGCTCTCCCACTTCTTTGCAGGGTTATTTCAACTCCCAAATGGCTGTCTTTGGAAATATATGTGTCTTTTTAAAGCCAAAGCTGTTAGAGATAATAATGAACTAAATAGCATAAATATGGTTCTCTGGGAAGATTCACAGCCTCATTTAGTCTCATTCCTTTTTAAAATTGCCATGTCGATGATTCATCTGAAAGAGAAGATGACTTTCCTGTATCTTGTATACTACAAAATCTTTCTTCTATCATCTCCACACCCAAGTACAGAAAAGGTCTGCATCTGAGATGTCTGGAAAATTCTGGTGCAAGGACTGTGAGTCTAATATTTTTGGGAAAGCCAAACACAAACCTAAGGAGTGTTTGAATGTATTTTTTGCATTTTGAGTTGCTTTCTATATCACAGACTATACTTTTCTATTTACACAAACTGTTTGAATTCCTGTCAGTGACTTATCCTGCATCACCTACTTCTTGTGGGACTTTCCCTTCACAGGAAAGCTAGGTTAGGCTTCATTCCCCTGTGACTTTTAGTTATCATGTGGAGCTTTTTGTGGCATGTCTGACAACAGAGCACTGAGCTATAGGAATTCCTGTTGTTTGAGGACTTGCCTGAAGACTGTAGGGGAGAGAACAACAAAGCGTTCTGTTGTAAACTGTCACAAAGTCAAAGTCAACATGAATAAAGTGAGTAGTGTATTGTGTCCTTTGACTCACTGACATAGGAAAGCGCCCTATGTCCTATACCTCCTGCCCTTGAACAGATCCTCTCTGAATCTCCCAACTTGTACTTTGCTGTGCTGTACCTCTTTGTACTGGCAAATGCCTGAATTCCCAAACATATCTGTAGTCTTTCACCATGGAAAAATGCTTACGCTTTAATGCACATTAAGATAGATAACTAAAGAATCTTTAGGAACTCACCCAAGTACCCTAGCCCCAAAGACAAAAAAAAAAAAAAAAAAAAAAAAAAAGGTGCCCTGCATGGTCCTAAATTCTGTAGGAGTGGTTTGAGTAAGTCAATCATCCTATATTTAAGATTTGAATCATGATCCAAGGTGTCCTTAACTTGTCCTATAACTTATAGTGAAACAGTTTCATACATGTTTGAGACATATGACTGGTGGGATAGAGTCAGGTATATGATTCAAGGGGACCATGGAAGTGGTCCTGCGAGTGAGTTGCTACTAGTTGTGAGTTTAGTAGTGTGCTGTAAGGGACTGTGTTGGACTGCGTGTCTCAATCATTGCTGTTGCACCACCATCACTCCCTGGACTCAGTGTCCTGTGAACATGGAGGAGTATGCTCTGGAGAAAAGGAACTGACACAGACAAAACCACGACATGCCCCTGGAGTTAAATTGGGGTGAAGAAGGCTGGCATGACCACTGTGAATGCTGGGGCATGCACGCATGGAGGACCACGAGACAATGAGCTCCGTGGAAATGGGTAGACTTTCTGGAGAAATCTGGGTCAATAAAAGGACTGCGTACTCCTCTCTTGGGATCCCTCTCTCTCTCTCTCTCTCTCTCTCTCAGCCTTGTCATCACTTTTGGAGCTTGGAGCACCACCATCCGCACCAGGATTGAGCCAATGGTACATCGCTAGATTCGTGGTGGTGGTAATTAATCTTGCTGCATCTCTACTCTTTTCTTGCTTAAGGATTCTAAGCCTTCCTTTTTCTCTGTCTGTCCTATTGCTAATATCAGTTGTATGTAAAATAAAGTTCATAAGGTTGTACAGCATCTGACCTCGTCCGTGTTGTAATCTCGCTATTGGGATCATTTAAGAATCCTCCCCGATATCGGATCAGGACATGTGCCCAAACACCTCTCCTCCTGCACAACATAGAAATCTCTGGGGTGTTCTGGAGTCCTGTTTCAGCCTAGAGTGTTCTCACTTGGATGGAAATTAGGTGAGATCTATCATAGCAGTGTAGCTTTGGCTCATTTTATCTCCTTTAGGTTTCCATCATTATCATAACAATATTCACTTGTTATTCTCCTGTTATATGATAAGAAAATATAAAATGACTTATCTTCTCAATGTAGTCTGGTCTTTCAGGTAAATATGTTATCAGCTCCTATTTTTAAAAACATATCATGTGTACAGGGGTCTGGAAAGGCTTTTAATAAGTCTTCTGGTATGATAGGTAAATATTTATAAATAAAGCAACATGTTATTTACCTGATGAATACCCTGTCAGAACTGTTCTGGTCTTTTGCACACTGTAAATATATGTTCAGGTGTATCTCATTATTTTTAATTGTGTATTGTGAATAATTTTACTTTTAAAGATTGTTAAATTGATACCAGTTAAATACCTCTAAAGCTGTGACAGATTAAGTTCAGAAGAACACTGACCTAACACTGACCTCATCTTCTACCTGAAAGTAACAGCCTTTGAAGGTGTTGAGAACTAGTTCATTATTCATTTCTTCACAGGTTCCTGTCTTGTTTCAATTTAAGTTGTCATGTTGGTTCTTCACGGTGATATATTCCTTTTCATGGCAGATGAAGAGGCTGAGTTAAATCCATTTTATGAAGGTCATCCGCATCCTTGAACCTTGATCTCAGTAGTGAGATACAAGTATTTTATTCACTGTGTCATGTTGTCCTCATATACAGTGACAGGACATACTTTTTTAACTGAAGTCAAGAACTCTTGTGACAGGCCCATAATAACCTGTCATTGGTGTATGTATTAAAACTATTAACAAAAATCCAGAGCTGCTCCTAGAGCTTTATTGCAAGAAGCATATTCAGGCAATACAAACACTTGTTAAATATACATAGTGAAATAATCTAAAAACTACTGATCATAAAAATTGTTTACAAACCAAATGCTCCGATGCTTGAATTCCTTCTCTCTCTTTTTTTTTTTTTTTTTTTTTTTTTTTTTTTTTTTTTTTTTTTTTTTTTTTTTAACCAAATTGACAAGGATGATAGCTCATTTTAGAGCTGGCCAAATTCATCATAGAGATGATGTCACCTGGTGGATGAAGCTCTTTCTTTTTCATGTTGGATGTCTGAATATGGTCACAGTCATCATTTTCCGTTTAGGCCATGCATTATGATCCACATGGGAGGTCTGTTATACCATTTCCCAGTTTGCTTCATTCTACTCTGAGTTGTTACCAGATTCCTTTCTGGGAAAAAAAAAAAAAAAAAAAAAGAAAAAAAAAGGAAGGATATTCTTGGCTGAAACCAGCTGCATTCTGGAATCCTGCTGCCTCCCATTGCATTCAGAAGGTTTTTTAGTTTTTCATCTATTCAGCTGGTCTTGCTATTTTTGTTTACTTTGGTACTAAAGAGGAATAGGAGGGATATTAGTATTGTCTCCCAATTTTTGGTAATTACTGTTGACAAGCAACTATAAAATTCTGGTATCTATCAAGAGTAGCACATAAAATTCGGAGCAACAAGAAGTTGATTGACATATAGAACACAGTAAAGAACACAGGAAAATGTTGTGAGTAAAGAAATGTACTGGATTTTAGGATGTATGGGTTTAATTTTCCAGTGTTATTTTAGATTCCCATAGTCTTGAAAGCTCTTGAAGGGAATAAAGCAATCACGACATTGCATCATGACTGGAATCAATTCATTATTCCAATGCAAGGTTCCCCTAAAGAAAATTCACCCTTTCAAAAAGAAATCCGTTTTGGCTGAGTAATAAAGTAAAATCATTTTATGATTACAATATTACTGACATATAAAAATCAGAGAGAAAAACAGTTTTCCAAGTGACTGTCCTTCTTTAAAAAGAATTAGAAAAACAAACTTCTTTCTAAATCTTACACAAAGCCCAGATTTTTGACAGTTTTTGTCTCTTCTGATTTTTCTCCATAATGGTATATGCCACCTCTGAGAATTTTAAAAATACTGGTGTGACCAGAAAATGACAGTTCCAGCGAAGCAAGGAATGAAGTGTTGCATTCTGGCTGAAAAGAGCTCACTTTTGCTTCAGAAATATTTTTTTTTCTTTTGCTTAGGTAGAGTTATTGTATAATTTGGATAGTTTCCAGTATTTGATTGTTATAGTTGGGCATGCCACCATGATCTCAAATTCTCTTTCTAAAGAAAGAGTAGGGCAAGAAACCCAAAGTAGCTGTGCCTCTGTTATAGGACTTAATAGCTTGAAATCATGATTAATATACCACCAATATAAGTGTTCTGGAGACTGTAAGTTGACTACATTCATGTAATTCAAATATATGTCTGTTGGATGATGAAGTTAATAATAAACATCCAGGCACATACATCAAACCTAGAAATCCAGACAGTAAAACCAGATAGCTCTTATAGCTGCTACGGTTTCCAACCCAGCTATCATCTGTTAGTGGTGTTACAGAAAGGGATAGGAGACAAATCTTTGTTTACTATATGGAAGGTGAAAAAATACATAATGTTGATTTTGTTCCAAGGAATTTATCCTCCCTCTGTCTTGTGTCACCATATCAGATGGAGAATGTCTTGACATAAAATGAATTGGTAAAATGTTTCTGTATGAGGGAAAGGAATAGTTTACATTAGAAAAAGAATCCAGACCAAATATAAACAGATGAATCAGAGATCGTTAGAGCTATTTACTAGATAGTTAACTAAAACTAGTTAACTAGAGAAATTAAATCTTGTTCCGTCTAAAAAGCTGGAGATGTTAACCAGAAAGTGTTTTATTTTTCTAAGAGGACTGGGTAAGGAAAGGTGTAAAAAATCTTTGATTTCCCTGCTGCATAACTCCTGTATTTGAAAATGCTGTTGGAGTAGACATGAAGCTCTGTAGGCAAGGCTGGATTTCTTTAATCAAAGCAGGAAAAAAACACAGTCTGATACTGTGTCTCTGTCAGAACTAAGGGCTCCTACTTCTCAAACTGCCATAGTAATTTCTTACATTTTTTGTGGTTTTTTTTTTTTTTTAATTCCCTAATTTACTCACCACTATTTGAGGGTTAACTTGGAAAATCATTAAAACTTTTTTTGGATAAATGATAATATTGTATTCACCATGCATCCTTTCATAAATAAAACACCTTAAAAATCTGGGTGTGTTAAGAAATATTCTCTGTATTGCCAGCTTCCCAGCAAAAATGGCTAAAATCCAGAAGAAACTGTTCTGGGATAGTTAGTTGTGCCTTCTGGATCAGACTCTTAAACTAGAAGACGTGGAGTGTGTGAGATCTGGACCCACAGGAATGGCTCTTGCGCTAATGTGCTTCCTTACATTTGCATTGTGTTTGACATTTTTGAGGCTGGTTTCTTCCATGAACTCTTAGCCTATGGCTGAGGGCTGGAATGAGATTAATCTCATTCCCAACATAAAAGACATGAACAAGGGAAAAATACAAGCCTATATTTCTGAGTAGCTGAAATATGCCTTTTGGCTTGATTGCGCAGTCGTTATTCATATTAATAAAAACTTATTGAGGAAAGCAGGCTTACCAGTTTCAGTAGGAGAAAAAAGAAAACCAACCACAAAACAACCTAACAAAAACCTCTGTGACTACTGTGAATAAGTATTCATCCACAGAAGTAAGATTTGCAGAGTCTAGTCCAGTTAATAGTAAACTATTATACACATTTACTTGCCTGTCTTTTGTATGATTCTTGTCCAGAAAGCCTTGAGGATAGAGTACTCTGCTTTTCTTACTGGGAGAAAGAAGAAAAGCCAGTTCTGGTCAGACTTATTTGCATGTAATTTACCCACAATTCCACCTGCTAGTTTTTGATTTTTTGATTTATTAGTGCCAGTGGGTGGTTTGGCACCTACTACTCCCAGGAACAAGGGAGGTATAAAGTTGGTTTGGAACCTACCTTTTCCTCTCAACTGTGACAAGTGTAAATTCAGCATAGCTGAATGCTCTTAGCTGGCCCCACAAAAATAGTTTGGCACTTGAAGTATCATCAAAGTCCAAGCTCCAGTTCAGTTTCTTGCTCCCTAACCTTGCAGCTCCTTCCATTTTTTAGAAGTAAAAGCTTCTTGATACTCATCTAGATTCTTACATGTCTTGTGGGCAGTCCAAGAATTGCCCATATCCAGGCTGTGGCTGCTCATTAAGTGCCTTGTTCATACTTGAGACCCATAGAGTTACAAATCTGACTTTTTTTTGACTCTCATTGTTGGATCTGCTCAGGAAAATGTGCTGTGAGCACACTGATTAGTTCATTAAAACTTGGTGCGAGTGGTAGTGAGTGCCTCAGCTCCTTTATTCTTCCTCCTTAGCATGCTGTCTTCAACTACAATGTGCAAAGTGGAATGACTGAAGATAAAGGACAAAAGAAAGAGAGTTATACCAAGAAATATACTACAACCAGACACTGGAGTGCTTACCAAGGTCTGGGAGGTAAAGGCAACATTCTCAGAGAACAGAAGAAATATTTCATCCCATATGCCAGCTAAACACTGCTGAATAAAAAAGGAACACCATCAAGAGTTGCTGGCATATTTTACAAGACACGTGTGTGGCTTAGTGAGAGTTTTCATAACTGTAAGTTGAAGGTGGAAGGAGTTGCCTTCTGTCAGCCAGAGATCATTGCTGAATTCAGTTTGAATTGTGGTTCTTAACGCTCTGCGTGAGAATGTCCCGTTCAGCAGTCTGGCTTCCATGAAACTGTTCTGAGCAGCTAACTCTGCCCAGGAGGCAGATCAGGGGCCTAACTCAGGGCTTTGAGGCACTCATCCTGGTACAGCTAACTATTAGGTTTAGTTATGTTATTTATCTCCAGAGAGAGATATGTTTGGTCTCAGTTGCCCTAACTAAAAACAATCTCACATGGTTTCATGTTATATGCATTAGGAACAGATGTAACAGTTACTTGGTGATCAAGTGTAAAGGATTATACTGGAGAATCAGACTCCTCTAGTCCTCTAAGATATTCAGTTGCCAATTTTAATTTTCATAAAAATACTGTTTCATAAGCTTTATATCTTCAACTGAATGTACTGCATATAAATATTTGCTTTCATTGACATTAGTATATTTTCTTCAGTAAACTGTCAATAAGTTTTTTTCAGGATGTCACTGACATTTGGATCATAGTTGCTGTGGCAAGTGGATTAATATATATGATAATTTGGGTAACTGTAGTGCTGAAGGTGGAAGAATGATCAAGAAATATTTTAAAAGTTAATGTGTTGCTTACCCAGATAACAGCTTTAAATATCCATATACAGTATATAAAAAACAACACATGGACCAATTTTTCTACAATCATATCTTGTCTTGCTCACCCATTCCTCTGTTCCTACTGCTTTCTGAGGATTTTCAACTGTGCTTAGGCTTCGCAACACTTTGTTTGATCCTAAGTAAATGGCACTAAATCCATTTGCTTAGTTTTAGAAATAATTCTCCCTGACAGATTCAGTCTGCTAAAGACTGGGCACTGATTGTAGGTTTTAAGTGGAATGGAAAATATACTTTCATTGAGGAGAAAACTGCATGCACAGAAGGAGGTTATTTCTTTGCCAAAAAAACAAACAAAAAAAAGAGTTCCTGCTATGTACATCATGGGAAAACTTGTTCAATGGTAAATCTGGAAATGGCCATTAGCACAACGCTGCCTGTTTCAGTTTACACCACAGTTCCACCTCTGATATTCCTCTCTGTCTCATCTGTTAGAGGCAAGGGAAGGAGGATATGAGTCTGCCTGTCTGTGGATGAAGTGAAGGTTTTCATGTTAAGAGGTTCATATTCTTCGACTTCCTTTATCCTGAAACTAAAGAAGACTATCAAGTTAGATGATCCAGAGTGGGAGCCTAAGGCATTCAGATGTGTTTGTTCATCCCATTCTCTATCAGCTGTACACAAAGCTAGAGGTGCTGAGCTTCTTAAGCCAGATGCCTAACACATACAGGGAATACCTTCAATGTCTGTGATGCTTTAAATTTTCAAGCCAGTTTGTATGCTTTATAGGTTACCATATTTTTCTTTAAAGTTTGATTTAGAAATAGTTTAGTATAAATTATTTTTTCTTGTTATTTGCATATCCTACAGACATACAGTATAGAAAATTAATCCCTATGTTTGTATTTGCTTTGTCAAAGAAAAGAAGTGGTATTGTCAAAAGGGAAAAGAAAAGGAAGCAACATATTGTAGAATAAAAAAGATATTTAAGTGACACAGAAGTTATTGAACAAGTTATTAACTTCAGGTCACTGTTAGTTCAATTTCTACATAAAAATACAAAATCAAGAAAAGAATCAATCCCTCATAATTTTTAATTACAGATTTTTTTTCCTTCTCCACTTCTTGTCCTTGAGAGCTATGTTTTTAGTGTTTTGTTAGAGATTCTCAGAAGTGATCTGGAATCCTGTTTTCAAATTCTGCCACTAGACAGCTGTCTGTTTTTACTCTTGTAGATGATCTTTCATGAATTTTTTGAGGGAGATCTATCTTGTATTCAAAACCATTGCCATTTCCATGTCAGTCTGGAAACCTAAAAGAAACTTTGAACAATTGGCCTGTGAAGATACATGCTTTGATGTGAGCACAACAGAGCTAAGCAGTAGCTGATCAGCTATTTGTTGCTTTCAAATTGTAGATGTAAGTGCACCTTAATCTTCTTGTGAGTCTAACTCTTTGAGTTAGTTTTGTGAATCTAGAATTTTATTTCTAGTTATTTCAACTTGAAACAGGTTATTGTTTGCAGAAGAACTGAATATTCAAGGCTGTAGCTAAGGTTAATAGAGAATCTATTTAAAAAATGTTACATAGAATTTTAACTACTCTGAAAAAACAGAGTACTTGCCTTGATAGCACCTTGGCAATACAGGAGTTATGACCTTTAGTTTAATCTCAATACGCCTTCATACATTGAGTGGACAATAAATAAAAAATAATGCCCAAGTCACACATAGACTAAAGAAGATTAAAGGAAATATTCAGCTGTTTCTGGGGTGAGATAAAGAGGCAATGGGGGAAAGAAAAAAAGAGCATACAATTATGTAGTTAACTATTTAATCATATGCAAATATACTAGGAGGAGAGCTGACGGCAGAATTAGTTTTGGCATTTCTTAAATTTTAAATGGCCCCCTTCCAATCTGAAGCAGAGTTCAACCTAACTAAAAATACTAGTTATCAGGAATCTGCTCTTCACTGCATATACAAGCATCATTTTGAAGTTTATGTCACTAATTTGTTTTCCTAACTGTTTAAGATCAAACATGGAGATTTTAAAAGATACTTTCATTACAGCTGTACTTGTGTATTTTAGAGGATGGATTTCAAGTTGAAGGGACAATTGAAAATTACTTTTATGTACAGTAATGAGGTGTGGAGTAACAGTATTACTCCTCTGAAAAAATGTAGCTAGTGGAGGGATGTATAAGCATATGCCAGTCGTATCCATTCCAAGGAAGAAGGAATGACCGTGAGAAAGTTGTACAGATGGCCAAGGCATTTCAGTTCAGGTGAGACTATCATTTCTATCAAACTGTGATCTGGGAGATCTGCATCAGTACTGACATTGCATATGAATGCTGAAAAGTCTGAGCAGCTCGTTAGGGAAGAGTGACAAATAACCTTTGATGACCTTGTTGCTACTTGGACTGCAGTTCTATTTGAGCAGGCTGGGTTACAAACAAAATGGGTTTCACTAAGCATGGGCTGCCTGGCTGACAAATTGATTTATTCCCCAACTTCCTTTCCAGTTTGCTAGTGATTACTGTGATTTTTATGTAAAATCATGACTTGGCTTTGCATTTTACATTTTTTGTTAAAAGATGCTTTGGATACAAGTAGAAATGTTTGGCTTGATTTTTAACACAGAGCTTTATGTTCCCCTTTAGTGTATTTTTATTGCTTCTGTCCATAATTATACTTTCATGTCCAAGAACACAGAAATAATTTTCTCATACCAGCCTGACCTAGTATTGGATATTACAGTGTTTGAAAAAGGAATTGTATGCCCGTGTCCCTGTACAAAGCTTCACTTTTGATACCTGGCAGTATCATGGCTTTCACACTCTAATCGTTTGCATTATGCACCTGAACGGTAAGCACTAATTATTTTCATTTGATAGTTGTGGAAATTGAGGCACACAGAAATATGTTGCCAAAACTTCTCTAGAAAGCTGGGGATTAGAACTAGGTCTCCTGAATTAATCTATGAGTCACTACGCAGTCTATCTAAATAGATGACTGTGCCCTGCATCAGCTGAAGCTCCCAGCTGCTTTGAAGTGCATGATCTCTGTAGGTTATGAAGAACAGCTTTTCAGAGAAAAAGAAAAAAAAAAAAAAAAAAAAAAAAAAAAAAAAAAAAAAAAAAAAAAAAAAAAAAAAGGTGTGTCCATGACTAAGGATTGAAGGCCGAGAAAGGGAACAAAGAAAAAGAAATCTTTTCTTCTAGTTAACCCTAGAAGAAAACCAGAATGTTGAACTGTTATTCCCTGAAAAACTGAATACTGAACACATATTCTCTTGGGACCCAGATGTGTTTGGCTATAAGGCACTTCCTCTGACTACTAGAAGAGGAGAGGAAGTGCCAGAAGACTGCATAGCCTTTGTTTGTCCCTACTTTGATTGCTTATGAGCCTTGTACACAGTCCATGTACAGACTATCACAGGCCATTCTTAAAAAAATAACAAAAATCCTTCACACATCATTTCCATTCCATTCTCAGAGAAATGAAGAATTACATGCCATTTTTTTCCAACCAAAGAACAACTCAGCTTAGCTTTTTTTCTAAGCACTTTCTTTCATATCCTTGTTTTCCACAGAAGTTACTCGAGTACTGACAAAATATGTCTCTGCATTGCCTTCTGACTGTGCAAGATCACAGTCTGAGGACTGTGACAGCAAAAAGGGTATCAGCAAGGTTTAATAAATTCCAGTGGGTTTTGGATGAGAACCATCAGAGAGAGATGGTATTTTTAATGAAGTTACTTTGAACTAGACTTTTTCTCTTCTCTGTCTATCCTTTACATTATGCTGAGATTTGGTTCTGAATAAAGCTATGTGTGTAAGTCACTGAAATTAATTTTTTACTTCCTAAGTTACTTCATTGTCTTATCAGGTAGGACTATGTGCTCTTGAGGCTGGAGGTCATCAATTCTATTTACAATGCTGAATACACAATGTTGCCTGATAATCTTGTTGTTCAGAGATGGGCATGGATCATTACAATGGTAAGGGTAGTACACTCTTGTTTCCGAATTTTTTACTTCAGGGAACATATCATATCTAAATGGAAAGGAAACTTAGCACTCAGACTGCAGCCTGAATTTCTCAGATAGAAGGCAAGGTGCAGTCTGACACATGAATTCCATACATTTAAAAAAAGTTAGGAAAATCCTCTTCACCTTTTACTGATTCTGCTGCTCATTATTTCTATCACACAAATCTTACTGTATAATTTCACTGATCTGACACATCTTCCTTTGGGATTGGGCATAACGCTTTTTTTAGCTTTTAAAGATTTTTTTTTTTTTTTTTAGAATGACGGAAAGAGGAGCAGATTTTAAAAACCACTGCCATTTTAATGGAAAAAATCACACACCAGCTGGTTCAAACTGTATGTGAAATATAACATGTGTGAATGTGCCATTTTACAATGTGCTTATGCGATTTGCTCCAACAATTAATCAATGAAAATCAAATAGTTTGGAAATAAGCTGTGCATTTTTGAACTTGAGGTTTAGATAGCATTCTTAAAACTCAAAGGTCTAGAGTACCGTATAGTTTGAAAAGCACTGTCAGAGGCTGACACAAACATTTCTTGGGATGACAACCAGTTAGTGGTAGCACAGATAGAGTCAAATATTTTCCTATTGGTCCATCTATCTGCTTCATTTGTTTAGTAACTTCATCCGTCTGGCCCCTAACAGTACAGTATTCAAATGCCTCCAATTTAATGCCACAATCTAAATAGATTAAATAAATTTGTTTATTGTCCTGTCTAGGGAGAGAGTCCCAAAAAAGTCCTTAAATGATTTTACGACATGGATGGAAAAGTTATTTACAGAAATAAATGTTGTGATTCCTTCTAAAGCGTGTATAAGTGCATCTCATTATCTAGGCCCCATCTTCTCTGAATGTTTGCCTCATGCATCAGTCATCTCTTCATTTCTCAGTGGGAAAAGAGTTGTCATGAGATGTCTTGATCCTTGGATACAGATCAGATGCAGCAATTTGAAAAGAGACATTAGTGTCAAAGAGTGCTCCAGCTTTGATCTAACACTCAACTTGTCTTTGTCAAATTATTGTTTGCCTCAGGAAAGGTGGTAAACTTCTGAATGTGAAAAACAAAAAGAAATGTTGTAAGTCTTTTAGTATGGGTCCCAGATGTTGACATATATATTTCAGAAAAAGTAGAAGTCAGCAGAAACACAGGTGGTCTTTTTTGCTGTCACAATTTTCATGACTGCATGAGTAGATGAAACTCTTGGAAATACTGTATTTCTCACCATAATCTCAGAGCCAACCAAGGTGAAGGAAGAAGCGCAATTTTGCAATAAAAGAGTCTTAGTACTGTGTTTGACTCTGGAATTATATGTTTATTCTCTACTCTTTACATTATATGTAAAAAAAGTTATCAGCTCATGCCCTAGAATGTGGATGTGTAAGTATACGTATTATTTTAAGTTTTAGAATGACGGTTGGGGTGTAAGTAACCTTATGGTATATATCATTTGATAGGTAATCTTGACAGATTTATTACATCTATTGTCCAAATTACTTCATCAAAGGTCTCCAAGAATAATTACTATCCTGGAAGTCTGGTTTATTAGCCTGTAATCTAATGTCTATTATTTCACACATAGAAGATGATGATTTTTCATGGCAAGGAAATATCTAACTGAATCTTCTTCTATGCGGTAGGTTGAAATCTGTCATCTTCTAAAAATAGTGGAAGTGTTTTGACTGAGACTAACTGGTATGAAAGGCCACCATGGGAAGGTCTTTCATCAACAGTTCTGAAAACAGAAAATGTCATGAGGACGTGTGAGGAAATGGAAGTATTGATCCTGGTAACTGGCAGAAAACATGTAATGCAACATCTACTTACAGTGAACCAAATAATACAGGAGACAATAAAACTGGTATATTGTGTATCAAGCATGCATATAGAAAGAGCTACCTCTTTAAAACAAACAAAGGACACGTTAAATAGTCTAAAAATAAGCACAAATTGTGCATAAGAATAATTTATTGTTTTCAACCCTGGGGAAGGACAAATGGGACAGCAAACTCCACAAAATTCAGAAGTGAAGCATTTTGAGACAATGCTAACAAAGCACTGAGATATCCGGTACATGCATGGCACATGTAGTCATGTTAGTAACAATCTACAGGTTTTATGGCTTTACCTAAGCATGTCAAACAGTACTTCTGTGTCACAAAATCAATTTTTCTGTGGCATTGAATAGAGTATAAAAAAAATTCAGCTTCAGCCACACTACTGAAGTCCTTTTGTTGTCTTCATTGTCTTAAGTCCTTTTTTTTCCAGTCAAAGCATCAATCTATAATCCATTTAAATACTATCAAATGGCACACTGGAACAACATATTAGCTTGACCACCTCTAGGAACATTTGTGATACTTTGTGTATCAGGATGTATTTCCTCTTGCAATGAGAATACCTTCAAACGCATTCATTCATCTCTCATTTCCTTATAGGATTAGTAAATGCTTTGTTTGGGCATTTATGTAAAGTCTAGTAGATTTATATCAATCAGATGAATAGAAATAAATATACCAGTACTATTTAAAATTATCCTGAAGATTTTACTTTTCAGTGATGTCTACCTAAACGTCCTTACTGATATTAAAGCTGCTAAGGTGATTTTCTAGCACATTGACCAACACCGTCTCATTACTGAATGTGTCCATCTATTGTATCTTCATTTGAAATAACAATGTTTTAAAGTTAAAGCATTTTAATTGCAGAATAATCTTGTGTGTGTGTGTATTGCCCAGCACATGCAAAAACTCTCCACAATGATAAGTGCATTCCTTTATTTCAGTGTAATAGCATTGTCCTGGATTTAATCTGTTTGGAAATTATATATTAAAAGTAATGAGGGGTTGAATTATTATTTCCACTGGTAGTTGAGCTAAAAGAACAATGAATCGTGTTTTCTCAAATTACTTAAATGCAATCTCTAGTCTTCTGAAACAGAAGAAAAATCTAATTGAAGAAAAATGTCCAAGGAATATCCAGGAACTGTAGTTCTAATAAACCAAAACTCTGATTTCCTTTTATCATAAACTGTTGATAACTGTTTCTTTGGCATTAACCAATAATTCTCCATATAATAACTGCAAATACAGACAAATACAGAGGTAGACATAATTTTGGAAAGCATAGTTCTCCCTGTGGTCACAGCAACCTAACTATGACTTTACTGTGCCGTGCATACTAGCTGTGGTTCCAAGAGTCCACAGCCCTCATACACACACACTCTGCAATGAAGTGAAAAAACATGACATACAGAGTAAGAGGAAAAATCTCTGTTAGTATCAGAGGTACAAGGAAGTAGATATGGGGAGGACAGCATGTATAGGAGTCCTGGTATTACAAAATGGAACTGAGTCTATCAAGTAGTGTGAAGTCACTACACATCTGCATTGAGAAAAAGGAGCCTGAGTTTCAAACTGTGATATCAGTCCTGTACTTAGACATTCATGCCAAGTCATGCTTTTGTACCCAGCACTGAAATGGCATCGGTTAAGACAAGAACAATTGCATGCACATCATGCTCTATGCTACCCCTTTCAGGCTTGTGGATGGTTCTAGGTACTGATTACCTCCAGCTGCATGAGTCATCCAAAATGCAAGTATTTTATACAGAAGAAATTTGTATTATATACTTTTTACCTAGTGATTGTCTAAGCTGAGAGTAGACCTCTGTGTGTGTGTGGACAAAGAATCAGTGTCTTAAAAGATTAATCTGTTTGGTCTTTTTAAACAAATAAGATGTGATGGGATGATGGATGGTATTACTACTTCATCTATTCGATTTGCTGCATGTTACACTCTGTTAGAAAGATGTTTGTGGGCAGCAGAGATGAAAGCTGCCGGTTTGCCTCGGACACTAGTGAAGGGAAACTCCTACAGTAGAAAAGGGATGTTGCTTCATGCCTGGCTACTGGGCAAGGAGATCTGGAGAAAGGCAGTGTCTGGACTTTGTGACGAGGCACAAAGGGTGTGAGGAAGATGGCAGACTAGCAGCACAAGGGCAGATTGGACCCTCCTAACAACACATAGCCAGGCTTCTGAGAGGGCAGAAGAAAGATGTCTTTTTCTAAAGGTCCAGAGAGGGGTCAGTGTGGTTTGCTTGAACTTTGGAAACTGAAGAAAGGTGCTAGACTGTAAGTGAGAAAATATGACTGGCTTTGCAAGAACTCAGGGGAAACACTTGCTGACAAAATCTTTTATATTAATCAAACCACTGAGCAAATCCGAGTCTTCGCTATTTTAAAAGTTACATAATTTATACTCTAATAATAGGTATTCAAAGGTCTTTTGCTATTCCTGTGGCACAAACCTGTGGTTAATTCAAGGTCCCATAATGCATGAAAAGATTTCTCTTTCTTTAACATGTATTGAGGAAGAAAGTTTATTCTGGTGATTTCTACTACCCAAACTACAAGGGCAAAGAGGAAAACTGCAATGTAAGTTAGCTGCTATCCCTTCATCTTCCATGTTACTTTAGACTGTAACTTCACAGTCCTCTGACTCTGTGCAGCAGCTACAAAATATTTTTCTTGTGTTTGTTCTTTCGAAAGATACGTAAATTCCTGCGGTGCATGTTTAGTGCCTCTGTCAGCAATGGCAGCAGCTGGGGGCCAATTTGGTGTTTAAAAGTCAAAAGCTGTACTCCAAAGATCCCTGCCTGTATGGGTGACATGGTGTTAACTAATTATCATGAGATACCTGGACTGCCCCCAAAAACTTGGTTTTTGGATTCGACATGGAAAAGGAATGCTTTCTAAAAGCCTGGGAAAAAAACCTCTCAAGTATTAAGATTAATAAAGTTACAAGAACGGGAGGGGCTTAAAAATAGGCTTTTTACATGAAAAATGTCTTGTTTTTAAAAAAACAAGAATAAAAAAAATATTTTTTTTTAAGTTCACCATAGCTAAAAAAAAAGGAAAAAGGAAAAATTAAAAACTTTCAAGAAACACTTTCTCCAAATATTATAAATTAATAATCACCCCTGATTACCAAAATTTTCTCTCAAGTTATTTGGAAGTATTTTTTCCAGTATATTTAACAAGATCTGTTTTGGTGGTGGGATGGTCTGGCTGCCAGACCCCCGCTCAGTTGCTCTGTTACTTGGTCTCTTCAACTTGTCAGGAGAAGAAAAGTAGATAAAAAAAATCTTGTGGGTCAAGACAAAGAGATCACTTACCAATTACTGTCACAGGCAAAGAAGACCCAACCTGAGAAAATTTAATTTAATTTATTGCCAATTAAAAGAGTTGTATAGTAAGAAACAAACTAACACCTCCTCCTCCTTTTTTTTTTTTTTTTTCCTTCATCTTTACTCCTTCATTGCCATCTCCTCTACCTTCACCACATCCTGAGAGGCTCAGGGAGGAGGAATGAGGAATGGGTGTTGCACTCATACAGTTCCTAACTCTCTCAAATTGTTCCTCACTCTTTTTCCCTGCTCCATCATGGGTCCTCCAGGGGTTGTAGTTCCTGTCAGGATTCTCCTCCTGTGTGGGCTCTCCATGGGCTGCAGTTCCTTCAGGGCATAACCACCTCCTCCAGCGTGGGATCCTCCACAGCCTGTTTGTTTCCTGACCTTGGCGTTTGCAAAGCTGTTTCTCACACTCTTTCTCCTCATTCCTCACTGCCTGGCAGTGTTTTGCCCTTTCTTAAATGGCAACACCAGCTTGACTGATAGGTTCAACTATGTCCTGTGGTGATTCTGCTGGACCTAGAGAGAACCAGCTGTGTCCAGCATGGGACAGGCTCTGGTCTCCTCACAAATGTCACCCCAGTAGCACCCCATTACCAAAATTTTAATTTTGTAAGACAATGATCACAAAAAGTTTAAGGCTTCTTTTGAGGCTGCCTGCTTCCTAACTAAAGTGGACACTCTACATCTAATTGTTAAAGATTGATATACTCTCAAGCAACATCTAATTCTTGTGAGTGTTTAAAATATTTTATTCATTTTGAAGAAAGAATTTTCTTTGCAGACAGCTGAAGATGATCAGAACGCACTGACATGAAGATAAAGAAGTTAGTGGAACAGGTTCCAACACATCTTAGAGTTTTACATAGATAACTTCTTGATCTTCTACTTCTTAGAGTACTGAATAACCTTCATATAGTTTGATCTTGAACTCCACTAGGATTAGCTTAAAATTAGAGGTGTGACTTTTGTAGAAAGTCTCTTAGAAACTGATATATCTATGTCATAGATCATCTTAGGCCATGACAGAAAAATAAAAAAAAAAACCATATGAGGTTTCCTCAGTGTGGTTTCTTTTCCTCAGCTTCATGTTTTTTATCTGGTTAGACACCTTCTGTGGATTTCTCTTCCAAGTATTTTCCTAGTCTTCTCTTGAACTCATTTATGGTTTAGATCTTTCCTTTGGTGAAGCACTCCAACTATTTCCTCCTTGTTACCCAAAGAATGACCTCCTTTTGTTTGTTTTGTACTTCATGCATAGATTTATCAAACTCTCTTAAAAAAAAAAAAATCCCTTTATTAGATGGCTGTGCCAGAACTTCTCTTGTAAGATAATAATCTTCCAATTACCATTCTAAATGTATTCATGGTCAATTCATTCTGATTTGCTTTGTGCTAATTATCTGATAGCTAATGTGTTGAGTCTTTCGCAAGACTTGCTATGTCCTTTCTGAGATATCATTTTGATAGACTAAGCAAGCCAAACTTTCTAGCATCTGCTCACAAATGGCTTTATTTCTTTAACTATCTACCCTGCACCTTTTCTAGTCTTAATTAATATTTGTTGGGGATTAGAACAGAGATCAAGAAGATAAATAAATCCCGACTTTTGCCTCTTACCTGTGGAGATTATTTTGTAGATGTTATGCCTTTATGCTTCTTTTAACTATGTTATGCTAGCATACTCTGAGTAGCTGGTGATGGTACCACTCTTTTAACAGAATCTTTAATTTTCCATTAAAGATGTTGAAGAAATTAAACACTGGATTGTCTTTTACCCAGAGATCTGTAAACAGGTCTGGTCTTCTAATAAACGTAAGCAAGAGTATATGGACAATTTGTCAAGATATAACCCTCAAACAAAAAAACAGTTGCAATTAGAGACAGACCTCAGCCATACCCACTGCATCTTGGTAATCTTTGGAGAAGATCCAAGTCCAATGCCAGTACTGAATTTTGCAGCTTGATCCTTGTCAAGACACAGGATAACAATGTACAGGGCTCAGAGAATGACCTGGCATCTGAAATCTAGCAGAGGTTCCCAGAAGTCTGGGTCTATCAGTGTTATTGGCACCCACAGGTGTCTACATGAATGTGTCTGTCTGTGCTGCCTTTTCTATTTTAAACTGCTGTTTTCCCCCCTGGGGCAATCACCACATTGACGTCAGAACATAGCCCAGCACCTCATTTATGTCTGAGAAGAGAGGGAAACAGTGTTGAGAAGAGAGCTCAATGGAAAAAATAATATTCAGTGTGTGTTAAAAGCATTGAGAGAGGAGGAGTAAGTGGAAGAGAAGGGAAACTTTAAGTCAGTGTATTTATGTTATTCTAAATACCAAATAACCTGGTTATTTGGAATATAAATACATTTAGTATCCAAGGATATAGATAGGCATTTTTTTTTTTTAATATCTGAATACCTGATTATACATGAAAAAGCTTGAAGAAGTTTCTCCTTATTTTTTTCTCCATTTGAGAGTTTTCTTATTGCCATTTACCAAAGTCATGATAAACCTATAATGTTTTTTTCTTTCATTCCATGTGCTTTCCTTAGACTAATCACACATATCTTTACAGCAGTTATTAGTTATTTATAGAACTCTATCTTGTTAGTCATAACATCAGGTATTTATCTGAAACTGTTGTGAGCTCCAGATGGAACTAGACAGTATTTTGTCCAATAGACTCTGGTGTTAATGCACAAACTAGGCAATCTATGCTCATATTTCTTGAATCAGATGATGACAGCATGGAGTTGTAGTGTGTATAGATTTGAATTCAACACTCAATGTCCAACTTTTTTTTTTTTTTTTTTAAATAATGATTTGGCTATTACAGTGGACCAGAATGACTTTTAAGAGACTTTATCGTCTCTGTGACCAAAAGCAATATAGGCAAAACACCATGTTACACAGCATATAAACTACAATCTCTTTTACATCTTACCTTTCCCTTTTCTCTCTTACTGAACTTTGTTACCCATTTGTATCCCCATTTCCTGTTATTTTATGTCATTCATTCTCATTTAACTCTTCTTTCCCAGTTCTGCAGTCCAGTGGGTATGTGAGAATCTTGGCTTTCATTTTTTAACACGGAACTTCTTGTTCTTAAGATGGTGTATTAGGGCCAAATAACCCAAACTGAAAGTATATTATTTATTACTGTTTGAAGATTGTTTGGTTTAAAAGCTGGTTTTATATTTTGGAGAGACTGTTCTCACATTTTCTGAATGCTTGTGGTTGGCAATATTGCATAGAGCTTCTCCAGCCTTGGGCATCTGTAGAGACACTGATGACAAAAGCAGTCTTTGTACTCCTCTGATCTTGGACACTGCTCTCAAATACAGCTGGCTGATACTTTTGTGGAAAAACAGTTTGGTTAACATTTTGATTTTTTCACCAATGAAGAAGGGAATCTCTATCCCTATTTGTTTTTGCATTTTGCATTTGCAGCTTAAACACAGAGGAAGGAGATCCTGACTTTCCTGCTCTTCAGTTAAAACCAAAGCGAACTGCCTGGTTTTCATTTTATTCCTTAAATGGTGGAATAACAAAACAACATTGGAAATGTTGTGGGAAGTTTGTTTTTCACAAAATGAGTAGAACACTTGCCCAGTGTTCCTTAAATCTCTGGACATTATTGTTAACTGTTGGCATTAAGAGTTCAGACTTCCAATTCTTCACACCACTAACAGCTGACAACCCAGGAAAAAATAACGTACACCTTCTTCCAATAACCCCAAAGGTCTCCTTTGCTATTCTTTGTAAAGCACGGTGCTTTGCTGAGGGACATTGCCCTCTGCAGCCTGTGCTTGCAAACAACCATTTGCTGTTGGCCTCACTCTGGGGTCTGGAGTACCAGGAAAGCTTATTCTGGTTGCACCAGCTCTATTTAACCTAAGGTGGAGATTTTTGTTATTGTTGCCAGGGTTTGTTTGTTTGTTTGTTTGTCTGGTGGGTTGTTTTTTTTTTTTTACTCGAGGTTTTGGGTTTTTTTAAAGAAAATGCTACAGAATGTGTAACAACTTAGCAAAAGTCAATAGACACTAGTTCTGCAGGTAAAAAGAAAAAAAAAAAAAGAAAGAAAAAAGTTAATTAGCGTTATGTCTGCCTGCTTTTCTCAGGTAAAGATACGGTTGTCTGTTAGGTGTGCAAGGAATTCAGGATCAGACTCAGTCATTAGCACTAAACCCTGAGACACTAGCTGGTTAGGTAACCTGGCAGCAAAGAGTTGGAAACATCCAAACATGTCTCAAACATAACACAAAAGAGGTTGATTTACTGCTTTCCCTGCAGCCAGAGCTTGTTTCCATAGAAATGGCTTTGGGTTGTTTCCTGGTTTCATGAGTCTTTTATATACCTCTGGTACACTGTGTCGCAGCATAAGGGAAAAACATGTGGAGACCTGATTCATCTCTCACTTGTAATAACTTTACACTGGTGCTCATCAAGAAATATGATTAAATTATTCCTGATCTGTAGAGCACTTCCTCTTAGTAGGCTAATATTGTTTATTTTCCTTTAAGGAGATGCACTGAAGTTACACTGCTTATAATCAGAAGAAATTAACATAATTTTTTTACATTAAACCAACTTTTTAACAGAAAACTTTTTTACATTTTTGCATGTAAAAGTTTTACCATTTTAATAGTAACTTGGAGCTATGTGATCCTATTATATTCAGAATAATTATGACAGAGCTAATTTTAGAAGGAAGAATAAGCAGCATTTTTCACTGCATTGTTTTTCTTTTCCTTTTTTACATAAATATGACAGGTTTTTTTTTCTCATCAAAATGCAATGTTTAAAGTTATTTTTAAAAGAAAAACATGTTCATGTACAAGCATGTTTGTTTATTATGCGTAAGTAATTATTTAATACAGAAATTTCAAATCAGCCCACTTGCAACGAATTACCTAAACCTATAATATATATAACCTCAGGAAAGTTGTCAGAAATACTAAATACAGCAGTCCCCTCTCAAAGAGGCCATGCCTTATCAACTTATAGCAGATGTCAGTATCTTATTTATTTCTAAGAAAACTAAGGCTATAATGACTAATGATAAATATGTAAAATGATGGCTATAATTTCTTGATGGGCAGAATAATAAGGTACATACCAAAGTTAGACATTTCAGAGTCCAGGTCTTCTTATAATTACTTTGGATGAACTGTGTCCTGTGCTAATAACAGAGACTATTGCTGGCATATGAGATGCTAATGGTTTGCAGCATTCAGTGTCTCCAAATTCAAAATGTCTGTATTTTTCTTTAGTGTGATTTTTCAGTTGCTACATACTAAGGTTGCTAAGGACCCATGTGAAAGCACTTACACACACGCCTGTTTCCATTCCTACACTAGAGTTATTAAGCATGTTCTTCAAATACTCTTAAAGTCAACTGGAATTGTGCATATACCCAAATAGTGAGATGAGTAAGAAAAGACAGAACTTACTGGGAGAGGAGATGGTTCAAAACTTAATGAAGTCAAGAAGAACACTTCAGTTTGAATTGGTTTAGGTAGTACATGTATAAGAACAAAAGAGCTGCTGCTTCAAGACAGCTCACCATCTGAAAATAAAAGAAAGCAAGCCAGATGGTTAAGAACTGATGGGTCAATGGACACAGCAAAGTAGCTTTGATGATATTCAGCAGAAGCTTTCCTTATTCACATGGGGTATCAGAAAGAAAGCACAAAACTGAAATGAACAATAGAGAAAAAAAGAGATATTGGTATCAATGTAGTTTTAAATCTATCCTACTTTAAATCACATTTTTTCATCTGTCTCTATTTGTCTCTCTTCCTCTTCTTCTTGTAGCGAATAGTAAAAGACGAATGACTGCAACAACTTTTCCCAGTTCCATCCTATACTTTTGCAGTATAATTTTTGCTCTATTGAATTTACGCTGCAGGCTTTAATTGTTTCTAAGCCAAAGATGCAGTGTCCATCTTCATCCCCAGTGTAGCTGGTAGATTATTTCAGCACTTTTGATTAAACTCTTCTAAAATTTGTCTCCATGGCCAATTCTTTCCGCTACCAATGCTCCTGTGAGTCTATGGACCTCTTCAGTGCATCCTTCACAGAAATTTCCTTATAATCTTCTCTCTAAGGTGGTCTCTTAGTGATAAATATGCATTTGGGGCTATAGTAGCCAGGGTCCACCTACCAATGAACTACTGATGTTGTTATATTCAGCAGTATTTTTCCCACCTTATTCAAACATGGACTGCATTATAGCTGAATTCTGGATATCTCTCACTTTTTTTTTTTTTTTTTAATAATTAATCACAGTGCAGCCTTCATACCAAATAAATATTTAGCTAGCATCTTTGTACTGTTCTATTTAGTTCTGCTTTCCAAAGTAAAATCTTCACCTTTCTGATGTTTCCTTATGGATTAGTTTTTAATTTTTAATTGCACATGTGCTAAAGGCTCCACTGATCATCATGTTTTGTAAAGAATAAAGTTTGGTGCATTTTAGGCTATAAATAAGGGGAGGTCAA
Source organism: Athene cunicularia (assembly GCF_003259725.1). Lineage (NCBI taxonomy): Eukaryota > Metazoa > Chordata > Aves > Strigiformes > Strigidae > Athene > Athene cunicularia. The sequence continues at coordinate 137,704,192 of NW_020799095.1, read as the reverse complement.
ACTTATAATTGGTGCAGACCTGTACAGTGAGAAAGTTTCCAGTTCTATGTACTTAATTACTCAAGACACTGAAGAAGAGCTGTGGCAGGTGCACCCACCCAGGGAAAATAGGGCTTCTTGGCTGCTGAAGTGTAGCAGCTCCTGACTGCCTTTGTTCTTGGGGCTTTCAGCCAATGGAAACCACTATTGATGATAGATCAGATTTGGCCTGGGTATAAATGTAGTCCCCTGGGGAGCCATTTAGAACTGGGTCCCCAGTGGATTCTCCCCTTGGGTTGAGCTGCTGCCCAAGGAAACTCCTTGAGGTGACTTGAGTCAGGATGCTGCCCTGAGAAGGTTCTTGAGGTTGAGAGTCCTCACTTGTTAGGTGAGTGATGGAGCATTTTGGGTTGTTGTTAAACCCTAGGAACTTGTTCTGTTCTCCTCTCACAGATAGTTGAACCTGCAATTTGTGGAGGGTTCATTAATTGTGTTGACAATAAATTTTTAATTTTTAGTGGCTGCTTGTTTATTTGAGAGCCTCTGTAACAAGAACAAACCCTCACCATATGACAGCCTGTCCTGAATTAGGACATATGGTGCTATTATGTACCATTTAAATTTTGTACAACAGCTAGGTGCGAGGAAACATATGACCTATTGCATTTTACATCAAAATGTTATCTTTAAAGTATAAAAAGAATATAATTAGAAAAAACAGAAAAGAGATGAATTTATAAGCAGAATTTGGAAGTCTACAAATACAGCCTGTGCATAACCTGAGGCACTCCAGGATAACCTGGAGCTTTTTGAAAACATGATGATAGTGCAAATATTTTGCCTGTGTCAGAAATAACAAGTCAAAGAAAAAACCCCTACTGCATCAGAAAACAGAGAAATTGTACTGTGCTCTGATAAAATAAAAATAGTAAAAATCCTCCTCTTTCAGATATTTGGATTCTTGGTGATAATTGTGTTACAATTGGGAAGAATGTTGATGTGCAGCTTTGAAGGAATGCAATAACGTACAGTTTGGAAATCATAGTAATGAGAATATTTTTTTAATGTGTGTTTTCAATGATCCTACCACCATATGGAAGCTGACTTCAGTCATGTTGTGCTACATGAAGTAAAAGAGCATCAATATCACAAACAGACACGATTCCTTATAAGTGAAGTTAATGGAAACATGAGCTAATCGTTTCTGAATAAGGTCAAATAATTTCAAATAAAGGATAATGGTAGAAAATTCCTACTCCGTATTTCTGTCTTTGTATCCATATACTGTGCACGTATAGTAGTTTCATGAGAATTGCTCCCGCTTCTCTTTAGTTACTGTGCATACTATACCTCGTGGTGCTTAACATGGCTAGAATGCCACTTCTGTCAAAGTGTAATGTACAAACTAGTTTGTTGATATGTCTACAGTAAAGATTGATCTGTGAAATGGGATGTGAAACAGTGTTCTACCAAACTATTTGTTAAACATAAAACTCTGTCAGATTAGTGAATTTAAGACTAGTTGAAAAATGTGGATTTATTTCTTTGTTAAGCTACAAAGGTCACATGAATCTTCTCAATCTTCTTTGTACTGGGAGAAATTAATCTCCCAGACAATCATTAACTGTATCTAAGATTTATTAGGTTTACAGCCCATGTCTCATCATCCAAGCAAGGTGCCTGAGACAAATAACTGTATTTCCAGATCATTTGGTTGGTGAGGCATTCCTGACACCAGGGCTTTTCTGGCTCTGAAATGATTAGGTGTTTCGATATAAAGGTAGCACTAATGGTGATGGAACAATAGGCTTTGGGTTTGCATACAAAGTAATATGGGGAAAAGTGGAGATTCTGGCAATCAAAGTGGACCACAAAAAGATAACTTATTCTATATTTTAACAACTCACTATCTCTCTTCTGAAGTATCCACAAGTAAATATGACCTCATGTTTTTCTCTAAAGCAGAATGAGTTGAGCAATTACCTATCTCATGCATGTGACTGTTGTTTGGTATTGCTGTTAAGCTGTTGGTTTATATTAATGATTTTTCTTTAAGTGGAAGTGAATTTTTCAGATGTCTGATGTCTATCACTGGAAACATTCTACATGCCTTTTAGGCACTGTCGAGATGTAGCCCCAAACTAGCCATTTCCTAGTTTTTGTGACCTCTGTTGGATCATACTCTGTCCATCATACTTGCCCAACCATATTTTGAGAATAGAGTGGAGAGAGTTACTGTGGTTTGGGGAAGAATTTTGAAATGTGGTTGCATTCCACTTGGGGAAAAAAATAGAAGCTTTGATGCGTTGATGAAAGGGAATATCACCCTTACTCCAAGGCAGACTGTCTAGTGGGCTGCCCCCAGAAGAGATCACAGAAGCCCTGGTATTTCAAATCACAGACAGTCTGGCAGACAGGTTTGCCAAGAAAGTAGGAGAACCTGACAGGCAGGTTTTATAAGGCTCCTGTTCAGATTCCTTTATTTGAATTTTATCACAGTCTCTTTCCATGAAACTTTATCATTTTGATTAACTGGGAAATTCTGAGGAAATAGAAATTTCATTCAAGTGTATTTTCAGTTAATGGAATTCATAGCATTTATTCTTACTGTTCATACTTGCTGTAATGTGATTTCAGTAAAATTCTGGTATCATGAACACTTAAACAAAGGAAAATTAAGGAAATCTTCCAAAAAGAGTAAAAGTTGTGCTGAAAATTTAAGAAGCATTTTCCTATAAATGTGGAATGAAAATATTTGGGTACTGTTTTGATTGAAAGATAGCTACTGCCAACGCTTTAATATAAGACCAAATTTTGTCTTTGTAGTTATGAGTACCTGAAAGATCAAATTTCACTGTAGGATGAAGATTCATTTTAAGAGATGTTCTGAAAAGGAGGTTAATGCCTGGGATTGGAAAACACTGCTTGAAAATAAACAAACCAAATAGTAGGGAATGAAGCTATTTTAGGGTAATAGCTTCTGCTTTCTGCAGTCTTTGGGGAATACTTAGCAAGAAGGGAAAAATATGTATGAAAAGGAAGACTGAGCAAGACTGAGTGCTGTGAAGGAAAAATGTTGGTATACTAGCTGTACTGCAGTGATCTTCTCAGACAGGGACTAAACCATTCTTCTTTTTGTTGCCACCAATAGCAGCAGCAGTAACCAAGTAACACTAAGAGAAATTATGGAGATTCTTCTTTATTTTCCCCACAGTGCATGCTCTTTGGGAACCCTCAGTTTTGAGAACTGTTTTAATTGCAGTAATTTTTAGCCTGCACAGCTATTGCATGAGCATAAGCAATGTGTAAAATGACTGGGATTCATTTATTTTCTTTGTGTAACAGTGGATCCTGATGTACACTTATTTTGTTTTTACAAGAAAAATAAGCCAAGTGGTTTGCAAAAGTCCAATAACAGGTGGTGGTTTTATTGCCATCTAATGCACATAACGGTAATAACCTATACTGATAGTCCAATATGGAAATATTGTTATGTCCTGTTAAAATGCAATAAATACAATGTTTTACAGACAAATTAAAGAATTGCTTGGGAATATAATAATTATGTGCACATGCCAAAGAAAAGAAGGGGAGAGGGAAAGGGGAGACAATGTAGTTTTCAGGCAGTTCAGATAGATGGGCTGCCAAGAAGTTAGAATACTTAATTCACATAGAAATGTGTGCACATCCAAAGGCTTTGGAGCTGTAGAAGACACCTCATAAACCTCTGGACTTATCCTGCTTGGAGCACAGATTTTCCAAGTTCTAGAGGAGACTTCCTTATGTGCTGGAGGGAAGGTCACCATAGTGTCTTGGAAGAAGGAGGTTGTTAAAGTTGACTGTTTCACAGTCTCTCTGGAAGAGTGAGACTAGCCGCAATCAACCCACACAAGAAAACAAACACACAAATAAAAGCCCAACTTGCATTAGAAAGATGAATACTTTTAGAATAGTATTACACAGAAATTCTTCCTCACTGACTAGCAGCATTTTCAGTGAAATTATCTGTGATATAATCATGAAGGTTGAGTGGGTGCATGTATTTCAGGGTTGATGATTTTTTTTTTCTTTCTGCATGTTTTTAATTAGGGTAACATTTACTGGTCCATGTCCTGAAGTCAGGGCTAAGCCATGATATGACCAATTGAACATGACATTCCCCACACCCCAAGGTACTCTAACATTAATTAGAGCCATCAAAATGCATTATTATCCTATTTGGTTATGATTTGCATGGATTTTATATTAACTTCAGAGACATTCTGGTTCTGAACACAAGCCTTTGTGTCAGGACTTGATCCATATCTGATTCAGGTGTAAATGACTGTCAGGGGTGGTACCTGATGGGTACACTTTAAATGTATATATATGAAATAGCATCCAATCACTTATTTTTTGTTTTGTTTTAGACACAGGTTTTCCATCTCCTTTTAGTTACTATGGATCATTATATAGATTGAGAGGCAGAATTTAATCATGATATATTTTACTGTTCTCACACCTTTTAATCTGAGAACCTGTTACCTTTGTCTCCATTTGCTAATACACTGCTGTAGCAAGGTCAAAAAAATAATGAGAGCACAAGCATAGTTGTACAGTGTAAACTTTTTTTTTTTTTTTTTTTTTAATTGGGACTAAAACCTCTAAAATACAGATACACTATTTCTGTCTTTATTCCACACACAAAGGTACTTCAGCAAACAATCTAGGAGAAGCGCTCAGTATTCCCAGGATCAATATTCTTTTTTTATACATGTATTTTAATTTCCCAACTTTTGGGTATCATATTTGTGATTCAGAAGAGAAACTCAGAGGTTTTGGTGTTCATCTTGTGTATCGAACATGTAGTCCTTTTCAGAAATACTTGAGAGCGGGCTGGCCTTCTACCTGTACTCAATCAGATCTTCACTAAATAGATGATATATCTGAGGAAGAAATTGTTCTGAACATTGAACTTTCATCAATGCTTTCTTGTTAAGTCACATTTCAATTTTTAATTGATTTTCACTTTTTGCCTTTCCTAAATTACTAGGGAAGCCATTTCATTTCCACTAGTTGAAAAATAAGAAAACCAGAAAACTACTGTTTCTAGCAATCTGGTTGTGACTGCACTTGAAGAAATATTACTGCAGATATTTTCAAGATTTGATGGTTTAAGCTTTAAGTAAGCTGCAGGTCTTCTGGAGATGCAGGAAGATGATTTTTCAAGGGCAATGAGGAGTTTAATACTGATGATCTAATCCTAATAAACCTGATAAACAATCTTTTCATTCAAACTATAGTTGATATTGAGAACAAAGGCAGAATGATTAATGGAAAGGTAGATTTAGAAACTTATGCATAGAAGTAAAAAACAAAACCTCTATCAGACCATTATGCTCAAATAGTGAAAACAAAGTATTATCTATCCCGCTTTTAAAAGAACTGACTCGTGAAAACAGTCCTCTAACAAGCCTACACAACAAATAATTTTAGTTTGGAGTAGTTGTCTCTGATGCTCTATCAGTAATTAAAAAGGAGATTGGAGAAATTTATCTCAACAGTTGCAGAGCCAGTAGTGTGACCTCTGTACAATTATAAAGCAAAGAATAATAAAGGACATGGATATTCATGTAGAACTGTATTAAATACAATCCAGATTTGTTAAAGGTAGATCATGCCTTTGATATGATCATCCTTTGATAAAAATCCCCTACTTTTCTAGACAGAAAAAATCAGTAAATCTCACCCTTATTTAATACAATGACAAAGGAAAAAAATATTAATTATATTGGAAAAGCTTGTGATTAGGACAAGAACTATGAAGAAGACAAATTGAGTAAAAGAAAGATAAAGTTTTGTGTTGGAAGAACAATTTCAGGCTGGGGAAGGCTACTACTACTATCAGTATTGTAAGTGATCTTTAAAGTACTCTGACACAAAAAGGAGGAGTGGGTGAAAGAAACATGGTACAAACCTTTTTTTTTTTTTTTTTTTTTTTTTTTAAGGACAATTAATCTGATAATTCATACCCTATAAATTTATTATGTTTTGATTCATGCCCATTGCTTGCATTATATTTTATTGTGCAATAAATTAATTTTATTTTCTTTAACTGCTGGATTTCATACAGATAAGCCATCCTCTAAACTCCAAAAGGAGTACTCACATAATTCAACAAGTGCATATATTTAAATATTTTTTTTCAGAGAGTCCTTCACATTGCAGGAAATTTGTAGAACTTGTTACATATAATTGCTAATACTCAGAGGAATTACCTTCATATTTTCCTCATTCTGAGTCTTAAAGAATGAGTTAACAGTGATGTTTCATCCCTGAATTTCTTAGTTGTTGCTACTTCTTTTCAGATCCATGAAATTATCTAAACTACTTTCAGATTTATGAAATTATTTAAACTACTTTTTTTGGTATTTAATAAACTTTACTGTTTTCTTGGAAGATACTTTATTTCCCTTGAGTGAAAAGGACAAAAAAAGTTTTTTTTAAAATTGCTTATCTTAGCATAAGTTTTAAAAAAGGAAAGAATAATGAGTAAGAAAAAAAAATCCTACCCAAAATCCCTGCAGCATGACATAAATCATCAGTTTAATAGAGTAATGTCATAAAGTTAGCAGCTATACAAAATATTTAATGCATTTGAGACTCTGGGGTTCTCTGTGTCCAGATATCACTGGAATTCTAGAAAGAAATGGAATACTTGATAAAAGAGATGCAGAATTACAAAATCAGAATTGGAAAATGGATCTGTTTTTAGTCTTTCCATCCCCACTTCACAGAGAAGGATCTATTTTCAGAATCATAAAATCTTTTAATTGTATAAGATGGACAGGATCTAGGGAGGTCTAAGCAGATCCAAACTTCTGTGCAAAGCAAATCCACTTAGAGCCCAGTTAGGATTTGTCCAGAAAAGTCCTGAATATCTCCAAGGATGGAGACTTCACGGTGTCTCTGGGTAATGCTTGTCAGTATTTGACTATCCTCATGGCAATTCCTCCCCCTCCCTTCAAGTCAAAGTTTCCTATGTCCTAGTAAGGGCATTAAATAATAACAGCCCCTATATTTGTCCCTGAGTGATGACACTAGTAACCAACCAGACTTCGTAGTGTTAATCACAACCTGCTGGGTATAGTGATCCAGCCACTTTTCTCAGGCCTTTCTATTTATCAAATTTATATATCACCATTTTCCCTCTAAGGATACCATGGGACACAGTGTCAAACACCCTACTTGAGTCAAGGTATACAACACTCAGTGCTTTCACACTTGTCCACAAAGCCAGCCATCTCTTTGCAGAATGCAATCGGGTTGGTCAGGCACTATTTGTTGTTGTCAAGTCTATGCTTGCTGTTCCCAATTGCCTTCTTTGTCCATGAGCATGAATGTGACATTCAGGAGGATTTGTTCCACAACTTTACTGGGAATCTAGGTAGAACTGACTGGCTTTTAGTCCCTAGATCTTCCTTGCCTTTCTTGAAGGTCAGATTGTCTGGGTTTTTTGAGTATCAGGAATATGCTCCAATTACCATAACCTTTCAAAGATGATGGTTTAGGTTAGATATAAGGAATAAATTCTTTATTGTGAGGATGGTGAGACACTGGAACAGGTTGCCCAGAGAAGTTGTGGATGCCCCCTCCCTGGAAGTGTTCAAGGACAAGTTGGATGGGGCTATGAGCAACTTCCAGTGAGTGGAAGGTGTCCCTGTCCGTGACAGGGGCGGTTGGAACTAGATGATCTTTAAAGTCCCTTCCAACCCAAACCATTCTATGATTCTATGACTCTGTCAGTAAGCTCAGGGATCTGGAAGGCCTGAGAGACTTGTATCTGTAAAAACAAAACCAATACAAAGCATTGAATACCTCAACTTTCTCAGTGTCCCTTATCACCAAGTCCCTTGTCCATTGAGCTGTAGGCACATTTTCTTCCACCTTCCTTCTGTTGTTCATGCATCTCTAGAAAGTAATCTTTTTGACCTTCACATCTCTTTCCAGTTCCAGCTGTAGCTCAACTGTGGCTTTCTCATTTCCAACATGCAGACATGAGCAATCCCTTTGTACTTCTCCTGGGTAGCCCTCTGCAGACCTCACTTCTGCAACTGAGCTCAGTCAGAAGCTCCCTGTTCAGCCATTTTGGTTTTCAGCCCAACTTGCTCAACTTTGTGCGCTTCTTTTCCTTGAAGATCAATGAGCAATTTTGAGAACATTATTGCTCTTCAGAGAAGTATCCCATGTGTCCCCACCAAATAGATCCTTGAGAAGTCTGAAATCTACTCTCCTAAATCCCAGGGCTATGATTACACTATCTATCTCAATCACTTGGTAGCAACTCTGCCCTTGACCTTCATGTCCTTGCATTTTGGCATCTAAACAGTTTGTATGTTGTTTCCACATGGCTGGTACTAGTAATACAATACAACAATACAACAGTCTGGCAATTTCACACAGCTAATTTAAATATTGCTTAAGAACTTTCACATTTCATAGTCTGATGTGTATCCTAATGATAATTTTTTCAAGACTGCTTTTAAAACCATCACCTGAGTTCACCTGAGAATAGGGTCATGGTAAAAGTGCAGAAATGTCTACTTGTACCTCCAAACATATTGGATTTGAGACTATATATCTAAAATTTAGCTTTTATGTTTGTTTTTATTAATTAAAATAGAAGGAGTGTTTTCTTCTTGTACAGCTAAGTAGGGTTTTAAAAATATCTATACTTTTCCAAACCAGACAGTTTTACTTGGATAGAGTTAGATTTCACATTTGCTCTCTGGTTTAAAAGTTGATAATAGCATTAACAAGTTATTTAGTATTCTTTTGCACATGCACATATATTTCAAAAAGCTAAAAATAATTTATAAAATTATTAAAATATTGATAATAACACATGATTGTAAAGCATAATTTGATTTATGACCACTAGTATTTTTCAAAAGGATACTAGGACTATTGAATGTCAGACTTCAACTGTATCTGACTCATCTAATTTCTTAGGTTTCCATTAAAAATTTGAAAGGTTATCAAGGCAGGTTTTTTAAAGAAATGGATAGCTGCATAAAAGAGCAATGTCAAACAGGAGAATAATCCGACTTGAAATAACAACAGTATTTTCTATGTAAATAAGCACAGCCAATATTGGGAGCTTCAATGAAATGAGTTCCTGATATCTTCATTAACGGGCTATTGCAACCATCCAAGCATACTGGTTTTGATCTAAATAGTCATGTTAACCTCAGTGACCCTAGAAAGTAATGAAATGAGGTGTTCAGTGGTTCTTTAAGTACTGGCATTTGCAAGAAACTTTCATGTTTTGACAACAAAGAATCTTTTAATACTCAGGCTAAGAAGATTAAATATGTTAGAATGAGATATCTCCTCTTGGCAGAAAGTACCTTTAGGACATGAGCTGTGCTTATCACAAAATCTGTGCTTTTGTGTCTCAGACTTTTTCAGGCCAGAAAACTGATGCTTATTCATGAAAGTAGACACAATGAGCCCCAAACAAAACATCCAGAGATACTGGCCAGATAAGACAAAAAATATATTATCAAAAATGTGAACTTTGGTTTCTCAGAAAAAAATGGAAGATGTTTAAAGCAATCCTAGTTTTGATTTTACAAGTCTCGGAATTTACAGCTAAAGTTTTTTCATAGTAAAGCCTTTGTTTGGCCTTTCCTCAAGCTTTGGCATCTAGAAGTACTGAACATGGATTTACATAATTATTGATTTTGTATCTACAAAACCAAAGTACTATTTTTCCTTTGAAGGGATGAAGTCAGCATAAACACTTAGGGATCTGGTGTAGTTGGGAACTGTCAGTGTTAGATTAATGGTTGAACTGGATGATCTACAAGGTCTTTTCCAACCTAGATGATTCTGTGATTCTGTGAATATTTTCAGCATTTGTTTTTTGTGTGCTGTTATCCCCAGAGGACCTTGAGTGGACTTTTATTCCCAGCTGCCCTCCAGTAAATCAGTAAATGCTGGAAAACCACAAGCAAGCAAAGAAAAAAAAAAAAAAAAAAAAAAGCCTGTGGATTAACTCTAGAAAATATAAAATAGAGATATGGGAGCAGGGTCAAATCGAACTTTAAGGGTAAATCCCAAACTGTCTTCATATTTCTGAGCTGAACATGGTTATGCCTTTCTCAGTGAAGAAATCTCTGTCCCATTTGAGGGTAGAGAAAGTCTTGATGATAGGAGACATTAGTGAGAACTCCTCACACTGAATCCTTTCCAAAATGGAAAAAACCAGTCTGAGTCCACTGAAATTTTTCACTCATTTAAAAATATTTTAATGCTTAATGTTTTTACAGTCTATACCTTAGAATTTGAAATTCAAAAGCATTTTGAACGAGACGTGAATTGTTAATTCCCTTCATAATTTTAACAAAAGTATGCTGAGTAGTAGAAAGAACTTTGATGTCCCAACCTTTTTTCTAAAGTGCTAGTTTGGCTTAATTCACATTTTCTGATTCTTCTCCATCAAAAAAGTTTTGTTGAAATACATCTCTCCTAGTTCTTTAAGAGTCTTCTTCCATTAGTCCATAATAGGAGCTAGGAGGATAATATCTGGAAAATCTTAAATGTAATGCAGCAACTGCCACGATTACTGCCAAAGCATAAACTGGGAAGTGCAACATTGTACTGGACTTTCTACATGGCTCTCAGTTTCATGTGATGGCCTGTTGAAACAAAAATTTTATGTGTTAAACATAGAACAGCATTAGGGGAATGGTGCAAACTTTGAATCTCACTCAACCTAAAATAGGTCCTAGATTAGATTAGTGCATCCTAAATTATCCATCCTAACTGGAGGAAAAATCATCATCAAGAAATATGTCTCCCTCTGAATTGGTTGTACAGGAATTACTAGGAAATCAAAATTAAACCAGTAAACTGACTAAAAGATTTACTGGAATACTCAAAAGTTTAAGCTTATTCTGTGCTTCTAACTGTTTCAAGAATAAAAATATTGGAAATATCAATATTAAAGTAGAATTTCAAAACAAAATATTTTCAATTCAAAATGTCAAAATGCAGTCACTTTTATAATCTGTTATGTTGGCTTCAATTAATTGGCAAATTTGATCTAAATTCAACTTAGAATCACATAGGAATATTTGTTTCAGAGTGAAAATTAATTGAAATATCTTGATAAACTGTTGTAAATCTGAGAAGTACCTTGCTTGCAGGTCTGAGAAAGTGTGCCTGCATGATGACATGTGCTGGCTGGGTTTTTTCTGGTAGTGAGTCATAAACCCTCCTCATCGAATGAGAAAAAGATCATGTTCCCTTCCATACTGTGCTGTTTTAATAAATATGCAATATTTTCCATTCATTTCTTTGAAGGTGTGACAACAGTAGGCATCTGGTCTTACATTTACCTTTACATTTTTAAATAATGTCAGTAAAAAATACTGTTGTGGTTTAAGCCTTGCCAGGACCCGAGACCACGTTGCCTTTGTCTTCCCCCACCCTTGGACCAGACGGGGCAGGGAGTGAGATACAAACCCCGGGGTTGAGATAAGGAAAAATTTAATACAACAGTGTAACAAAAAACCAAACTGAACAACAACAATAATTAACAGTAATAACAATGAACAGGACAAGAGATACACACAGATATACCACAAGAATACATCAGAGAAGGGTAGCGATGATAAACAAAAGCCGTCCCTACTCTTCCTGCGCTTGGGCACCTGGACCTGATGTCAGCATGGTAGTGAATAATCCGGCCTGAGCTCCCTCCCCACTGCTGAGGAAACTTAACCCTATCCTCGCTGAACCAGGACAAATACCCAGATTTCTGAAAAAACACAGTAAATAAAAACCTGAGATATACAATAAACCATGGAAAAAAGAATAACAGTTGAGAGAACTCATCATTTCTTGTGAATTCAATTCAATGTCGAAACATTCTAACAGCAGCAAAATTTTCAATGACATTCTAAACCTTCTTTCTTTCTCTTTCTTTCTTTCTTTCTTTCTTTCTTTCTTTCTTTCTTTCTTTCTTTCTTTCTTTCTTTCTTTCTTTCTTTCTTTCTTTCTTTCTTTCTTTCTTCCTTCCTTCCTTCCTTCCTTCCTTCCTTCCTTCCTTCCTTCCTTCCTTTCTTTCTTCCTTTCTTTCTTTCCTTTCTTTCTTTCCTTCTTTCCTTCTTTCCTTCTTTCCTTCTTTCCTTCTTTCCTTCTTTCCTTCTTTCCTTCTTTCCTTTTCTCCAGATCAATTGAATAAGGCTACCATTAACTTTTACTCTGAGCACCAAAAGATCAACAGCATCTGAGGTTGTAAGAAGTATACTTTTTATCCTTATCTTGAGCTACATGTAGAAATTCTGTCCTGTCCTTGAATGCAATGATTTTTTTTTTTTTTTTAGGTTTCTGTCCTGGGATTCAAGCTTTAGTTATCTCAACTCACTAGAGCAGTGTGGAGGTTTGTACTCTGCCAGCAGCCAGATGCATGTGACCAAGCCTTCACCTCTCTGTCCCCCCTCTGGTGAAATAGGGGAGGGACAAAAAGAAGATAATTTGTACGTTAAATAAAAAGAAATAATTTACTAAATTTACTCACTGGTAAAAAAAAAAAAAAAGTATGCATATAACTTTGGTGGAGAATGAAAAATATCATTCATTGTAGCTGCAGAAACAGGTTCTCATGGTTCTTTGCAGATGTAGAAGGGGTAAGGAAAGAGAATCTTTCTGCCTTGATTCACTTTGTTTTGCAGAGCTCTATTCAGTTAAAGATGTGCTATGTAAGGCACTGTATTCCCTCAATGTGAAGGCCCAATCCATACAGCAAGGTGTCATGTAGCAAGATACCACAATTCTGTAACAACAAGGTCCAGTAAAATCCTTGCTTAAAGAAGCTATTTTGTTTTTATTCATTATAATGTGGAAGTAATCTCAGGCCCTAATTACAGTGTCTTACACATACAGATGATTGAATGACATTTTCTTAGGCTGGAAAAATGACAATTAAATAGAATGGGAAATCTAATTCAAATTTCATCAGTTTTAGTTAAGACTGTCTAGTAAGATGCTTCTGTAGATGTAGAGAAGTCATGTAGAAGAGTTCTTCAGTTCTGAGAACTGAATATGGAGAATAAGCACCAAGCTATTGGTTACCTTAATCACAGTGTATACATTTTTAAAAAAAGAAAACATTTTAAAGGCGCTTTTTTTTTTTTTCTATGTCAATTAAGTTTACAGCAACTACTAAACAAATTATATTTTGAAATTTCATTACTTTTCATGAAACAATACGAAGTTAGGTTGTTTGTTTTTTTTTTTTTTTTTTTTTTTTTCTTATCCACCTAGATCTATCAGTATTTGCTACTTTAATGAAATTTAGCCCCCATTCACAACTATGAAAAACAACTGCATTGCTATGGGTACAGTTTGAGGTTTTTTTCAACTATTTTCCTGTTTCAAGCAGAGAACATATGGCATGGTGGGAAGCCTTAGTGTATTGTTAAAAAAAAACCCAAACAAAAAAGCTCTTTATTTTTCAACAAGTAGGAATCCGAAAGATTCAGAAATCTGCTGTTTCTCAGCACCTCTGTAATTCCTTCATCAGTATCTTAGGCAATGATTGCAAAATGCAATTAGGCTTCACATCTTTAATGAATATGAGCCAAATATCCTTAGATACCACAATCAGTGTCAAACCAACCAAGAAAACATCTGTGGTTTATATGTTTATTTTTTTTGTATTAAGCAAAGATTAGGAAGAAAAATTCCATTTACTCTACTTTGATTTTGAACTTGCTATTTTTACTAAAGCTCATCCATTTCAGGTATAAACCAAGCTGGTTTGAAGTATGCATGTTATTTTTTTCTCTTTTGATATAAGGCTATGATTAAATACAAGTATTTTCGGTTATGTCAGTTTTGTTCTCTGGTTTTACAGAAAGCTAGTAAAGTCCCATATAATATTATGGAGTAGAGTGCAAGCACATGAAAGCTGATTTATTATTATAAAAATATTTTGTTCACACTCTTTTACCTTTTTTTTACTCTACTGAAATTTTTATCAAGATATATTTCTGCAAAATACATGTCAAAACACTTTCAATACTGCTAAAGAGCTCTTTAAATTGAAAAAAACCCACGTTTAATCACAGGAAGTTATATTGGAAGCAATTTTCAATGAATCTGCCCTTGTCAGCCCAAGGGATTTTAAAAGAAGTTGTCTTCCTAAGGCTATATTTAAAATCATTAATTTAATATAAGTTGGAAAAAACAATATCTCCATCTCTTTGCCTATTAATTGTATATCCATGATTCTGGAATTGCACAAAACCCCTGCAATCAATTGACATCAATGCTTTGCCTAAAATATTTAATTACCACTATTGCTTTTCTACTAATTTATCATTCAGACAGTTGTGACAATGCACTTTGTTTTCACATAGGACAGGTATCCTCACTGCAGCTTGGACACACTTCCAATCTCCAGTTTATGGTCTGGATTCAGCAAAACAAACACATAGTTTAATAATCATAGAATTGGTAAAATGTTACTATGTGTTTTCTTCTATGCTTGTGCTTTAGGATTCTGCTGGATCAGTTATGGAATAATGGAAATTACTCACGGGTACCTGCTTTCTCTGCAAAATATAAATGATTGCTTGCCAAATGTTATGATTATAGCATAAACAACAAACAACCAAGTAACCCCCTTATACAAATGAGCTATTCTACTTTTAACTTTTTTTTTTTTTTTGGTCTCAACTTCTTTTTCTTTTACACAACCATATCTGTCATAATTCTGGTAGACAGTTTGGACACTGAAAAATGAGCCTTTAAATGCTTGTGGAGGGACAGTCTAGTTGTTTTATTTAGGTATTTACTATCATTACTATTACTATTATTGCTCTTACTACTGTTACTCTGACAGGTTTCTTATCCCTCCGATTAAAAGTCTCCTATGAGATCACCAGTGAATTATGGTTCTCAGATTTTTCTCTTCTTGCAGGTGTAGAATTTCCATGTTATTAAGTATACTGAAGTAAGGGTGTTGTCAGGTCCTATGTATCTTTATACCTAGTATATAAATGCATTATGATTACAAAAATTTTCATGATCTTGAAAATGGTTCTTTAATCCCCACTTTGGGTATCCTAGTTCTTGGAAGTGCACACTGAGCCCATGGGCCATGGCACTGAAAGCAGTCTCAGGGAAAAGACAGAGCAGTTTCACTCAAAAAAGTGGATTTTTTTGAGCTGAGTTTTGGTACAGCCCTGGGATCTCCTGAACTTGTAAAAGATCTGGCTTCATTCTGAGATCCTGGCAGAGCCTTAAGGGAGGGTCAAGGGTGCCAGGAGTTGGGGAGAGACAGGTTATGGCCAGCACCAGCAACCAGGTAACATCCAAGCAGTGTCCATGCTAGAGAACGAGCAGGCTTTGTAGAAAGCAGGAGGCAGCCCTGGGCCATAAACACACATGCACACAGTGATTTTAGGTTAATGTATCTAATGTCACAGGTTAGGTAAATATAACCTCAACAACCTGTCCTAGACAGCTGTCCAGGAAAACGTAATTAAAACTCGTGACTCTTACAGAGCAGAAAATTTACTTCATAAAACACAGGAGTTATGAGCCTTACCTGCTTTAGATACTATTTGACTGCTCTTGAAAAAGGCCTACAACTTGAGTCACAGATACTAAACATACTATGCAGGAAAACTGTCACATGGAAGGGGACTAGAAATCCCAGCATCTAGATCCTAACTCCACTGATCTTTAGATGTATTAGAAACCACGGCCTCACACCAAGCAAAGAAACACTGATTTCAGATCTCCACAGGGTCTGGGAACTTCTTCATCATATGGGTATGGTCAGCCTTAGGGCTGGGAAAGAAAAAAAACAAAGCTTGGAAAACCCTCTCTGAGCTGTCAGCTCCCATATGTATGCCATGGCAATGGCCAAGGAGGCTGCCTAAGTACACACATTTTTTACAAATATTTAGACTTCTCTCTGCTGTGTAGTGTTCTCATCAAGTCATGTAAGCTGTCACCTGCAGTTACAAAGCATAATGAGAAATCTTTTCAAAGGCCAGCAGTCAGTTCAAAGAACTTGGATTCAAGCTCAGTAAAAAGCACCGGAGTCAACTCCTTGTATTAATGTCTGCAAGTATCTGCTAACGTGAGAGGAAAAGGCTTATTAATGGAAAATTATGCACTTGGCAGGTATTTATGGGTTGGCTGCCTTGTTATAGGGACCTGCTAGGCATTCAGCTTCTCCTGGTTCATAAATAGAGCTAATATGAGCCAGATAATGTTTCACACTGGAAAAGGTGATATGTTACTCCTTTACAGTACACTCTTTTCAGGTTCCAGTAGAAATTCTGACTGATGGAGTCTTCTAGAAAATTTCAAAGCACTCCCAGAAACTGGTGAATAAAGTTTCTTTTCATCTCTAACCTAGAAGTCATCAACTGAAGCAAATGTTTTCTGTATGTAAAGTTACTTCAAACAAAAAAAACTTGAGAAAAATCATGTCCTTGGTTTCCATGACCATCCCAAAGGAAAATAAATAAATGAATGAACAATCTTACACATATGCTGCATTCCCAGCAGTTCAGTCTAAGCTTGTAAGAGATTTGTGAGCACAAACAAAAGGCAAAGAGATTTTCTGTTTTCTACCCCTAGGAAATACAACTCCTCTCTGCAAAACAAAACAAATAACAAAAACAAAAAAAGTGAACAAAATGAGGAACAAGACACTTGGGTTTGAAATCAGGTACAATTTTGATACTCTAACATGTAGCTGATAAAACCCTGAAAACTAGTGATGCACTTACAAATTCTTTGAGATCTGATTACATGCTCTAAGATCTTACGGGAATCAATAGCCTCTGTGTATGCTGTAATATTTACTAGAGAAATTAGATCTGCAGAGTCATCATAAGTAGAAACATTTCTTAGTTTAATTAAGTTTGCTGTGCGCTGGGGAAGCATCAAGGTATGCTTTAGTTCATTGTGATGGAACCCTTATGTGAGCTGAATCCATTGGGAACTTCTATAATACAGTATCACTACGTAACAAATTCCTAAAATTCTGCTTTAGATATTTCTTTAGAAATTATTTATGTATTCAGGTATTTTAATCTTAATATTAATTTATTCTGAAGCTATTTTGACTAGATGATGTATAAAAATACTTTTTTATTAATGTTTTCCACTTATTCCTTTCTTCAGTAAATCCTGATTGATCATGATGGAAAACTTCCCTTGTGAAGAAAACAATATTTTAGTTTTCCAGGTCAAAAGAACTTTTTATTTTGGAATATAAACTTCTTGACTTTCCAACTTTGTTTTGTTTTGTTTTGTTTTTGTTTTTAATTACCAAATATTTTTTCAAATTATCATCTTGTAAAAAAAAAAAAAAAGTTTTTGTCTTTCAAACCTGATTTAAAATAGGAAAAGTTTCTGTTGATCTGGACCATTTGTTATTTGCACATAAAACCTCTATGATCTAACAGTAAGTAGGCGACTGAACTGGTAGGTGTTGGTATGTGTTACAGAGAGCCTCTTCCTTCTTTAAAGATCTAATTTCCCACAATATTAACAGCATATGGATACTATATGTTTGGTGATACTATCAGATCTATCAGATACTATCAGATACTATCAGATTTGGTGCTTTCAGCTTCTTCATTATGACTTTGCATTTTTTTTCAGCAGCTGTATTTATGGATGGTTTTCCTGTCCATTGCTAAGTGATTGCTTGGTTTTAGACTGTTTGATCTGTAAAGATCACTGTATTGAAACCTTCAATTTCATTGAGATTTAGAATAATTACTAAGACTGTTGCTAGCAGGAAGATTTCTGAGGCCTCTTAAAATTTTGTTTCTAGTGCGACTTTTTATGGTTCTGTTGTAGTCACACAACAGTTAAGTTTTCTAAAGTTAAGAAGCATCATATAGAAGCTGCCTGATCCTGATATATTCCTCTCTGAATGTAAAAAAGTTCTGCTCATGAATTCACTGGGGACTCAGACTCCTTCTATTTGCTTAAGGGTGAGTAATATTTTTAATTATTTATGCAAGTGGTCTTTGGAAAATCTATCATTAGACATTTCCTTTGCCATGTCATTTGCTTAGGAACCTGGAACCTGGTTTATAACATGTTCTGTAATACTTTAAAGCACTGAAAAATCAATGAAGGTTATTTAGTAGTTAGTTGGTGTAAGTTAAGGGTCTTGTGTCTGATAAATCCTTGTCATACAGGTATATATAAATCAAATCCTTTTCCAGATGTTTAATTATAACAAAGGGAAGAGCTGAGACTGATTTTGGATTCTGCAGGAGCTAAAGACAAAAACTTTTCATGAGAGAGGAGACTTGGGAGAGGCAGAAGAGAAATTCAGGATAGCTTCCTTAAGTAAAAACTTCCTCACCTTCCCCTCAAAAGATAGGATCTCCATTTCCCTAATAGCTTTTTGTGTATCTATTCTCATTCACATTATTGTTTACATGATTAGAAGTTCCCACTGTCCTCCGAGCAGGTGCTCACCAGCTACACAGCTTCCCTGTGTCTGCTCCTACATTCCTTGATTTTTGTAGTACAGGAACAGGTTTGCTAGTTTATCTCTCAGCATTGAAGGTAATGTGGGTACCCAATAGCATATGGAAGTCTCATCTACTCTGCTTCTGTTTTGAAGGTGCCAAAGCTGACTACTAATTAGTGCTGATAGAAGTATAAAGGTTATACATTGCATGGTTAAAATGAATGACGGGCATCACACATGCAGTGAATCACAATCCATGTAACTGTTCAGCTCAGCAACATGTATACATCTAGCCCGAGTTGTATGAGACTCAGTTGTGTGATACTCAGTTAGTTGCCAAGAATTACCATTGTATTTACTTGACAGATTCATTCATTCTTCAGCAGAAAGTCCATGGTTTTCTATTTTATAAGCCTCATCACCCCAGTGCTACAGGAACCAGGATGAAGGAGGAAGTTATCCACATTTCCTGCGTAAATACATTTGGAATCAAGTCTCCAAGCATTTGGATCAGACACTGAGCTGAAGGGTAATGGTAAAGGATGAGGCTATAAAGCCTGGGGACAGCCATAGTGGAAAACAACATGAAAGAGCTACTGCTTGTAAGCATGCAGCAGGAAAATGTTCTGGATACTGTGTACAATATCACACTAAGAAAACACTGAAAAAGCTAGAATGCCAGGATATCCTTATCTGCCATATAAACTAGAAACTGTATTTCTTTTAGAGTGTGGAAGGAAAGGCTAAGCAACTCAAACCCAAACATATTTTGATCACTTTCTATATTATGAGCAAACCAAAGGCATTATGAACATTGACATAGTGTTTTGCCAAGCTTTATTATGCAGTGCCTTTGCAATGGCTGTATAGAAAAGACTTAAAGACTTAATTCTTATTTCTCTTCATTTCTCTGTTTAGTTTGGTTGGATACGAAGTAGCAGTGACACTGTCATCATAGAGATGGACAATAAATGACAGGAGACCAATTCCATTTTTAATTAGCATGTAAGGCAAAAAAAGCCCACACCTTTTATTATCTGTATTTTTATAATAGCTCTATGCTACCATGGCAAAAGCTTATTGGTTATACAGTTGTTTTTCACAAATGTGATGGGTGGTTAGATGCTAGCACCTGTTTTCCCCTTACTTCTTCAAACTTGTTTACAACATTCTTTCGTCTGTCACTTTCTCAAGGGCACACCGGAATCTTGTTAAGGTCGAGCTCTTCTCCAGTCAGGTTGTTGGCAGACTAGCTGCCTTCCCCAACATGACACAGCACCAGTTTATTGCTAGGAGTTTGGACCCAAAGTCAATATGACATCTGATGAGGTTTAATTCACGTAGTTACTTGGTGGGAAAAATCCAGGCTGCACACTTCTATGGAACTGGAAACACCAGACAGCTCAGTACTCAATGCAAGGAATATTATTATAAGCATCAAAGAAGAAAGGAATATTGCAGTTGAATTTCTAATCAGGATACATGATAACACAGCCTTGGTTTTCTGTATTGGTAATCTAAAATTATTTTTCTTAGCATAATCTTGGTTCCTTGAATGACTTATTCTTTTCCACTTTGTATATTAATCACACACATTTCTCATGACAGATCTGTCTCTTAGTACAGATAAATGATCAGGGACCTTCCGCTCTGGTTATTGTGTTTTTCCCTGGCTAATAATTATTTCAGTTCACTAGTACAAAAGACGTAGTTCTTTAAAACTGTGATGCATTATATGCTCACAGCATGATCATTAGAACACCAGCCTGTAGTGTGCCATGTGCTATGAAGAGAGCTTCATGAAAATGAAATTTTCCTCCCTTTCCCATCTATCTAAATTGCAATTGGAAATGCCTGTTCTTCTGGAAAGCCGTCTTCCAGCATCCTACTTGTAAGCTGTGGAACTTGTTTCAGTTCCATCTAATTTCAGGCATTGTTTAAATGAGGAACAGTGTTACCCAAGACACCTTTTCTGTCAGAGGAAGGTACAGGAATTCCAAAAGGTAATTCAACCCACTTAAGAACTGAATCACGTTCTGGAGGTATAGACAGCCCAGAGCAGCAGTGCATCGGACTTAGACTGCTCAGTTAGATGCCTCAAGTTAAATGGATTGGGTAGAGGTTACAGTGTGCAAACAAGACATAGGCTGCTGTGAAACAGATCATAAAAGCAAAGCTTGGAAAAAGACAAACAAAGAAAAGAACCCAGTGTGACTGACTATAGTGTGCTGAGTAACGTGTTAGGGGAGAAAACAGGGAAATGAAAAAGAAAATTACACAAGTGTGAAGATATTCACACTTAAACATGAACCGTGGCACCTGGAAAGGAGTCCATGTGTGTTTGTGCATGCCTGAACATGAACCTTAGTACTTGGTAAAGTTTGGCTAAGTGGAGGAAAAAGTGACATAGATGTCTCCATAAGTGTTTGGAGGAAAGAGAAAAAGATCGATATGTAACATGGTAACAGATGGGTGGGCTGTTTGTCCAACACCACAATGCAGATCTAATTGCAAAAGGAAAATTCTAAAACATTTTAAGGGAAAAAAATTACTTTAGTCTCCAAAGAGAAGAGAAAATTTCTAAAGTGACAAAATCCTCTTCTCTAAAGGTAATTATTTTATGTTTTGAAATGTTAACTGCATATAGAGTATCCTATGTACTAAAAGGAGAGAATTTTGTCCCTTTATCTGATAGTACTTTGAAGTTCCTTGTATAAAAATCCATTTGAGATCCCACAGTGAGGATGATGAGAGTCATATACAAACAGTATAATAATAATAATAATTTGCTAATAATTGCATAAAAGATTTAGACGACTCTGCCCCAGCAACAACTAACAAACCCAAGATAGACAACTCCCAGTCTGGATACAGTAAAAGGCCACTCATAAAACACACCTTTACCCTTTTAAAAGTGGTTGTGCCAGCATATTGCTGCAAACAAGGAGAAAAACTTAAAACTTTAATTGACCTCTAGCCAGGTTCACACCCAGAGAACTTCAAGGCATTAGAAAAGAGTTGTCTGCTTGTCAATTCCCAGAATTCTCAGTTACACCAGCTACAGGCAAAAAAGCAACTCAAAGTACAAGTACTAGCCAATGCCTCACTAACAGTGATTTGGTGGGAGGTTACTTTGGGGACTGGTTTTTCAGACCTTCCCTGAAACAGCTGGGTCCTGTTGCAGAGAAGTTACTCGATTAACAAGACCCCTGCTTCAATCCAGGATAACAGTTTGTATGTGCCTGTGACACCTTCCCCTGAAGTGCCTCTTTAGGTCTGAATCCTTTCTGGAGGGAGTCTGCTGTTATTGGTTAACATTTCTACCTGCAGCCAAATGTCTTCGTTTAAAAGCCTCTGTAGGATTCTTTCTTTCTTTCTTTAATTCCTACCCTCAACTCTTTATTTTCCCCTGGCTGTCAGCATGTTTTGGCCCAGAATTGCCCTCCTTTTTCTTTTTTTTCCTAATGTCTTCTCTAGTTGTCTCTTCATTTGCTACTTTCCCTGTTTTGAAAATAATCTATCAACACCTTTATCCTTCCTCTGTGAACTACTTTTCCACTTTCATTTGTTCCCACAGCAGCAAGAATAACAAAATGAAAATAATGATTTGTAAAAATCCACAGAATGCTGTCAAATGAACGGTAAAATTCATACAATTAGGTAATTTGGCCTGTTTTTGATAAATGAATCCCAGATTTTTCCTCTGACGTGCACAGGCACATTATTTCCACTACTTGCCAAGGCTGACAATTAGAATGAATTTTTAAAAACTGTAGGAAGTCAGTCATCTGATATAGAAATAGAAATTAAGCGAGTTGCATTTCAACTCTGACCTTCACTCCTTGTGCAAATCACAGTGCCGAGAAGATAAACATCAGTGAAAATGGGGCAGAGTTAGTGAAATTATTTATACAGTGGGTTGGTTACTTGCCCTACAGACATAGGGACCCAAAGAATCTGTGGAATATAATAACATGCCAAATAATATAGACAGCTTACACATTAATGGGAAAAAGAAAACTAAAAGAAAAAAAAAAAAGGTTGATCTAATAGCACTGAGAATATAATCAGGAAATAGACTGATAGGATGCCAAAAATTAAATCCTACAAAGGAAGGTGACTGAAAGCTACAAACTCCTTTGGAAAATGAAGATGGTCATGTGTCAGTGACCAGTGTTGGTCAAAAAACAGTTTACTGTGTCATAAAAGTTGATTTATGTGATCCCATATGAATTTCCCTCAAATCCAATTAATTAGTCATTACTTTTGAAGTGATGATAAATTAGAATTTTCTTCAAAAGTATAGCAATAAAAGCATTTTTGAACAATGAGCAAGGGGTAATGTGAAAAGACAAAAAATGAGCACAACTATTAAAATAACATCACTGAGAAACATGGAAACGTATTTTCTCCGGGAATAATTTCCCTGATTTCCATTTCATATCAAATCTTCTGGTGATCACTCGTAAATGTTATTTCTTATTATAAAAGTATATCTAAATCCCTATGGCTTTAAAAACAACTTGTCAAGGTGACTTAGCTTTAACAATATAGAAGACACACATTAGGAGAGTGACATCATACTTGAAATAACTTGGAGTAGCTCAGCTTGTCTTCACTGCAATGGGACTCCATACTACAGCTCAGGATACTTGATGAGTACTTGCATTACTTAGGTATTGCTGCTTTTATGTTAAACTAGTTACAACAGAAAGCTCTATTCATAAAAAAATTACCTAATCATCAACCAATTTAGAGAAAACCATTGGCTTATTGTTCACTACATGTATCTGGTCTTTTGTCAAATGTGAAGCATTCTAAATTAGGCAGAAAAGAGTGTTATACCAAAGATGACCTCAAATGTTTCATAGTTCTCTCAAACTGACATTTTATCACTTACATGTCATATATTAGAGCTGTCACCTAGACTATCTGTTAAGCTGACACATTTTGCTGCATTTTTCATTTAATTCTTAAGTCACAAACAGCCAGGAGTTATCAGACCTTAAAACTGTCTTTAGTTCAGAACTAAATAATTTCAGTTGTTGGTCCAGTACTAAACAAGTATAACATTTGTATAAAGGCAAGAGAACTTTCTGCTGCCAAGGTGACTCACAATCTTCTTCTAACTCTGAGAAAATGGAAGTTAGCTGTACATGAGTGACAGTTCCAGTCTACATTATAGTTTCATGATTGATCACATTTCTTATCACACTTGTAAAATATAAATAATTTAAAATGGAAATATTTGGAAATCTGAGTGTATGAGTTCAATCTCTATTTAGCCCATAAAATTAATTTAAAAATTACAAGCAGCCAACACCTCCCATTGATTTACATGAATGTCATGTAATAGACCCATTACAGTAAGGTTGCTGTGATATAGTCCATGTTCTTTGCCTTAGTCTTTTTTAATATAGATGAGATTACTGAAAATGCAGCTCAAAGAGCCCCAGAAAGCTCTGACTGTGTAGATTTGTTATCACTGCAGGCCTCTGAGGAGCTATGAGCTTGAGTCCTGAGAGCAATGTTTCTCTACTAACCGTGCGAAGATGCCTACCCTTTTTCTGGTTCCAGAGTTTGTTTTTTGCTCATAACTCTGCTCTGAACAATATTGTGCATTGCAGTCAGGTCCTAATAGCCAACAGAACATGTGATAATTGCACAGGGCCTTGAATATCCTTATGTCCTTAGAAATTCACAGGCACAGCTGTAACCTTCACCACACACCCTGCCAACCCTTAGGTAGTCCACGTTATTCTGGAATCAACTGACAACAGACATACACTTTTTCACTTAAATACTGCAAATGCCATATAATCCTTTTTGGGACATACATGTCTGGTTTAGGATTAGCTTTTTTATTTTGTGAATTATTATTTTCATTTACTTGTCGGACAAAGAACATATGCTCACTCTGAACATACAGAACATCATAAAAAGACAAGAGGAGCTGTAGTGACACAGACTCCAAGTCCATCTAGCTAGACTATCTATGACAACATATGCAGATAAATATAGAAGATTACAAGAGCACACTGAACCTACACAATACTTGCACATACTTTTCCAGAGCCTTATGTGCAGTCAACTCCCTCTGGATTTCTTTTCTGTGAACTTTCTTAGTCTAGGCTCCCCATGTAGCCATGTATACTTCCAAAGAAATGCATGTTTCCCATTTGAAAGAATAGTTTCTTATTTACAGAACTAAACTTGTGTTTTTATTTTGCACTGTGGTCTGTTCTCATATTCTACATCTATGATTCCACTAACCTCAACATAGCTCTATTGAATAATCTTGTGGTGACAACTCACAGGATCTAAAATATAATTTTGAAGGCCTAATAATACATACAGTTCTGTGATAGCTCTAATAATAATAATACATACAGTTCTGTGATAGCTCTACCTTTATGTGGATCAAAATTAATTGAAAGACAGAAAATAGCTGTTAACATGAGTTTGAAAAACTCAATATTTAGAATATTTTTCAGAAGTGCCACAAAGCAATATCAACGTTCTATTTTGGCTTTACTTACTCTCCCTTATTTGTATATTTTTCATATTTTACGGAGATAATTATTTCAATATTTCTCTTTCAGAATGTAAGCTGTTTATAGCTTCACTAGAATTTATAATGGCAAAAACCACCCCCCCCAAAAAAAAAAAAACAAACCACCAACAAAAAACAAAACAACAGAGAAAGAGGGAATTTCATAAAGAAGACAGAATGGAATATATATATATATATATATATATATATATATATATTGGAATCCCTTTCTGGCAGTAAGGTTTCCTTTGGGATGCCAGACAAGTTACATAGAACCAGACCCACAAAACCACATAGGTAACACTGGCACATTTTAAGTGTCCAAACCCTATAATTAAAAGAAAACCTCCCTCATGCTGAGCTCAACTCATAACAGCTTATGGAACATCTGAAAATATTCTGAAATACTTTTATGTTCACTCAGCTTGTTGTAGTTTCTCACATTTCTATATAACCATTTATAATAGGAGATAATGAGTGAGATCCTTACTTGCACTGGAAACCAAAGGGATTACAGGATATGTGCATATACATATCTGACCTAGACTTGAATGGTTATCAGTTTTGAAATATACAATTTATACCTAAATATATTTCAGGGAAATGTGTTGGATATAACACTGGCACCTCATCCATCAGACATGAACTTGTAGGATTTAACATTCCTTGGAACAGGCATCAAAGAAAAGATTAAAATAAACACAATTTGAAAAGGGAGCAGGAGAGAGAAATATTTGGAAGAGGCACAAGGAGAGATGTTTCCTGGATTTCAGAAAGAAAGGTAGTCAGCTGCTCTGTTATCTGACAGAGATTTGCTAAGCTGACAACCTGACTTGTGAACTTAGTATGTAGGTGAGCAACAGATTCAGGTTCCCTTTATAAAAGCTGTCTTTTTAACTGTAACTGTCCTTTGCTGCCTATCTCCTGTAAAGAGTTTAAATGTCCCTTTCAGAAATGATTCAGATCTCTATAAAAGGGCCATAGGTGACAAGTTAAAGTTTAGACACTTTCAGAGCCAGGCTCAAAGTTGAGGAGTCCAAGGCCAGGATTATGCCACACATTTGCTGGAAGGATCACCCAGGTGAGAGCTGGAACTTTAAAAAAAAAATTTTTGCACAGACATGAGTAGACTATATGTAGATTTAAACCAACATTAATAAGGACTTTAAGAGTAGGGTATTAAATATAAGATAAACTGTTGTGTTTTATGCCAAGTACATCACTATTTATTAATATACATTCCTGGCACAGTAGAAAAGGACAGCACCAAAATAATTATTTTTCTAATATCTAATTGTTACACACGTTGCTGTTTGACATGATATGCTTTGTGGATAATTAGAGATGTAACCAACTGCTACTGTGGAATTTGTTTATAAGTATAGCAAAACCCCCTAAAGTAATATTACAAAACAACTCTGGAAGGTGTTCGTATAATACACAGGGTTAAACATTAAAATTCTTCCTCAGTTTCTGCTCAGGTCAGGGACTGGTGCTGAAATAAGAGAGACTTATGCTTATTATTTAGGAATTGCATCATATAGTGACACTGACTGCTCAAAGACTTGGGAATGTAAAGATTATAGGAATCAGATTCACAGCAGTCCCTGTTACGATCAGGGAGTTACTTAGACCAGGCTGTCAGAAGTGCCAATGAAAACTGCTCCTGCCATTTAACTTGCCTCCAATTAGATGGGTAAGTTAAGTGAACTCCAACATGGAGCGTATCCCCATGTGCCAGCTAGTTCAATGAACATTGTTTTCACATGAAGTGGAATAAATAGAGCTGTCCCATTCTGTGTAAGCTTCAGAATGAGCATGTAGATTTGGAGCAAATCAGTGATTTGAATGTGGACCTTCTGTTTCTCAAGAAGCTTCCCTAAACTCTGGGTTATCAGTTACTTACATACCATGTGGTTCTGGAAAACTGTTTGGAAAATACTTCATAGCTCAAGCCCTTCTGTCATGATATTTAAGAGAATACTTGGTTTCAAAATGCCATCAACACTTAGTTTTGCAGTAGCTGTATGCAGCACTTGGCACTTACACGTCCAGTGAGGTAACTTCCAGATGAAGAAACCATGCCTCAGTTTATTTACTCTAGGGTGTCTAAGTTCTGTCCCGTCTAGAAAGGAGAAAAAGCTTTCTGATCATGTGAATTTTGAACAAAGGTATTGTTAGTGAAGCACATAAAGATGTGTCTACATTCTGTGGTGAACCCTACCAGGAGCCACTCCCAAGCTGCCAGGGAGAGAAGCTAGTGAATCCATCCAGTACAGTGCAGAACCAAGGAGAACAAGTCATCCCGGGTCTGTAGCTGTATTTGTATGGTGCTGTTATTAGTTAAGAATGCCCTGTCCTCTTTTCATGACTTCCAGACTTATTTGACATTGCTCTCTTTAGACCATGTTCCTAGACTTATATTGTGGGGAGCTTGTTAAAATGTATCGACATGCCTGATATAGATTCTGCCCTGTATAATTTCATAGATCCAATTCTTCACCTTATGTATTATTTAAATACATGACTTATTTTACAGCCCTTTTAACAACTCCATACAAGTTGCAGAAATGAGGACCACACTCCCAGTTCCTTTAAAACTACAGAAATGAGCAGGAAAAAAAGAACCATTATAATTCTGGAGCATTAAAAATGTTAATTAAAAAAAAAAAAAACCAAAAACAAACAACCCAACCCAAAACTCACATCAGTGAAAACATTACACCATTATCCAGAAGACACTTTTTGTCTTCTGGATGACACCCACACAAAGTATCAACAGTAATGTAATGAGCAATAGAATTAATTTCTGAGTATTTTACAGGTATGGAAAATGTTATCCTTCACTGCAAGCTGAAAAGACAGAATGGTAGAAGACAGTGAAAGTGCTGGTCAAGGTTTTGCTCTTTAATTTCAGACCACAAGCCTCTATGCAAGTCTGCTCTAAAGTCAGTGCAAGTGAAACAGATTAAGAGTCACAAGATTACTTGTGCAATTTTTGAATGGGATTTCTAATGTTGGAAACGTCTCGATCTCATTAATAGTGTAAAATTAGAAAGCTGTCATCAAACTACTACTCTATGCTATGAAAATTCTTAAGCTTTTAATCAGTGTTTCTAAATCAATGTGTATACGTCATAGGTGAAACCCAGATTAAAAAATTAGACCGATACATGAGCAAGAGAATATGAACCAGAATTTCTATTTTTGCTTTTTAGTCTTCAATCTGTAGAACCAAATCTTTGTCTAAATTTGATGTTTTAAAAGGAAAGTGATGCTGTCACGAATTTTATTCCATCTGTGTACTTTTATTATCTATACCTATCCAACTTTCCTCCTAAAATTTTATTTGGCAGGTAGCCTAGAAAAAGAATGTTTTCAGGTTTAGACATTTAAAATTTTGTTATATTTTTTTCCATTTAAAAATTATTTTCAAAGTGCATATTTGTTAATAAATTGAAACCCTCACTTTCATTATGTACTATCTTGTCTGTCAGCAGAAAGTATTAGCATGTTATTGTCCCAGAATTCATTTACAGCTGTAAGGGGAAACAAAATGATGTGTTGATAACAGATTAAGCATATAATGCACAAGCCCTAAGGCTTTTAGTCTCAGGAGACATTACATTTCCATAGCAGTACCAGGTTATAAGATAAATAAATGAAGAGTTACAGTCTGCTAGTCAGGAATGCTAGATTGGATTTAAAACATATTAAATACTTCTGGAGTAAGCAAATGAATATTGCCAATGGAATGAAAGAGATATAGGAGGTATTCTAGGATTTGATACCATTTAAGCTACTTATGCAAACATCCAGTAATAAGAACGTATTTTTGAAGAAAGCTCAAGGCTGTTTGAGCCCTTGTATGTTTTGGGGGTTTTATTTTTTTAAATTTTTATATTTAATAATAAAGAATATTGTCATGGAATTCACAGAGAAGCCCAACAGGAAAAAAATAAAATGCCTTATATTTAAAATATGAGTTCATAAAGGAAGAGTGAAAAGGGACATCTTGCGACTTCTGTATATATATGCTGCATTTGGGGAGGCAGCTCCATGTTTTACGTTAACAGTGATGAGTCAGTGCAACAGAAAGAGGGAAAGGCAACTCAGAAAGCAAGATAAAAACCCTCTGTTATAAAGAACAGATTAAAAAGGTGGTCAGTAAGCCATGTAGGAGGACTGAATTTGTGTGGAAAGAATGATGACACTTCTTACAGGAGCATGATGGAGACAAGAAATATGGAATTTCCTGAAAAACACTGAAAGTTACAAAGTGTTGGATAGGACTGTACCATGCACTAAACCTTTTGAGAGATGTCCATCCACAATTTACAATAGTCAGTGTATTAAACAAAAGCTATAATAAATCAGAAAACTCTTAGACTAAAACACTTATCTGTATGGTTTGATTGATAAAGCTACTTCAAATTGCTTTATTTCATGCTCTTCTGAAATTGGTAGGCATTGGATGACTTCTTTACATTTAAATTGTGCTGATTAGCCGGTTTTACCTTAATAACTCTCTATGATAGTGACCGCCTTATCTTGCCCTTTAATTTTAAAATTAATGAAGTAATCATTTATCCTGGTCTCTTTCTGTGTTCTGCCCAATTACTTTAGTGCTGAATGGTACTTTGCATTTTTCCTGGTCCATTAGCCCTGTATCATGCTCTTTCTGGACTTCTTTGTTCAACTGAAGGATAATTAAATAGTGTCTTTTAGAATCTTTATAACCTTGGCACATAAATTTCCTTTGCAAACAGTTTAACCTAATACATAAATGTCACTTAAACATTGGTACTTATTTTTGTTTGCTGCTGATTAAGGTATCTAACTCAAGAGCATGTCAAATAACAAGTTACCTTGCATTATTTTATTCATTTTACACATAGATCCACTTCTTGACTCTTACCCTTCCAGGAAACCATCCCTGAATTGAAAATGCATAGAAAAGAGCTGTTACTTTTTGACTCCATCAAGTGTCAGCCTTTGGACTGACTACACAGAACTAATAGGAATTTTGCAGCGTGGTACTGAAAGTGAATGAAGCAAATTTAACCCTGGCTAGTTCACAATGCAAAGCTTGAAGCTAATAAATGCAGAGCAATGCGCTGTGGACTTTATGAAGTAGGGCTGCAGAGAGCTGTTTACAAAAGATTTGTACTATTAGGAGCCAGCCTTTTTCTGCTTGCTTGGGCAGTCTCACAACCTCTTTGTTTGCCCTTTATGGTCTGAATGAAAAGCAACTTTTAAAGCTTTTTACTCAGCGTATGTTCTATACTGGGAAATGTGGCTGTTTTATCTAGGAATGGTGAGGAAGTCTGTGAAGAAGAGCGATTTGGTGCAGAAAGAAGATTTGCTTTGTATAACATTTTCTCATTTATTGAAGATCTTCTCCATTTTGGTTTAATTGAATTCTTCCTAAATTCATAAGCATACAGAGCTGTTAGAGAGAGAAAACTTACATTTACTGGGGACATGTTGATGATCTGCACACATAGCAGGTTCAGAGATTAACAGGCTAAGAAGAACTCTCTATTGAATACAACCTACAATATATTCAGATGGTATTACAGTCACATTTTAATAAGTACAAGTTATGTGACTGACATTTTCTGACTTTTCATGCTTATGTGAACAAATATAACTGCCCTGGCAGTACCTCTAAACTGAAGACTGGACCTTTATTTAAAACCTCTATCATCATCTTATTGAATATACAGTTTTGTAGTGAACTTTGTTCCTGTTTCTCACCAAAAAGTAGCATCTGCACTGAAATAGTGTTTATATATTGAAATGAGTACATGTGGAGAGTTTTTGAAAGCATATGTAAAGATTTTGGAGAAGAAATTCAGCATATCATTAAATTGAACATAATGGTTCAACATACTCTTTTGCATATGAATGCAGAAACTAATTAGCAAGTGCATATTTCCTGTGAAGTCATATAATTTCTCTGTCTTCGAGAAATTAATTAGTTGAGATTCTGGTCCTCTAAGGACAAAGGCAAAAACTGTTATTGACCTCAATAGCAATACGCATTCACTGCTATTTTAAACTTTTCAACTGGTGATGTGAACTGAACTATGAGTGAGACACAAAAAGTTCTCCTTTACCATTTCTCTCTGGCATCTTTCTGGATGACAAGGCTCAAAATGTTTTTAATTGATTGAAGCAAAACATAGAGTAAAACACCAAGGCATGCTAGTCTTGACTGTATCAATTCCTATACGTTCTAACTACTACTACTTCTACTTCAGTGTTGTGCTTCTGTTTAACTCAGTACTATGTATGCCCTACACAGCGATCTGAAAAAAATACAGAGCAGCCTAGCCCTGTTCTAAAATAACTATACATGACAGCAATAATTCTTTTATTACTGTTTCATCAGATAATCTGAATATTTCTTTCTCTAGCTCATTATCTATATATTCCAGATTTTGTTCATTATACAAGAGGATATTTAAAGGAAATATCTGACAAACCAATTAATATCTCTCAATCTTTCTGGATTGTGCATGTTATTTCACAGTTGGCAGCCATCCCAAGTCCCTTTTGGCAATTTGAACCAATCTATGTTGTTTCTCTGTCATTCGTGATTTTTAACTGGAAATATTCTATTGGAAAAAGCAGTATGTGAATAAATTAACTTTAATTCAAAAGAAAATAATGGAAAAAAGTGATACATAATTGTCAGGTTTTTTTTTCCTCAAAATGATTGTCCTTAAAATATATTAAAATAAGTTTAAGTATGATAATGTATATTATTATTATTATTACTGTAACCTATTAAATATTGTGAAATAAATAAAAACCAGTATTTGAGCAATATAGATTTGTTGCTGCATTTTTTAATTCAAACTGCTGAAGCAAACCATGGAATCCAGGAATTACCCAAGAGTTTATTTTGGAAGGGATCATTTGAGATCTCAGGCTACTCAGGACCTATGTATCTGAGCTTTGAAAACCCAGAAGGATAATTCTCCAAAACTATTTGGGCAATTTGCCTCTGCCTCAGGTAGTATCGTTAAAAACTGAGTTTCTGAAGTAATAAACAATCTTTCTGACAGTCCTGCCTATTCTGCAGACACAGCTTTAGATTTCGTTCACTGCAGTTTATTTGGTTAATGAAAAAGCATTATTTCTGAGAGGTGAGATCTACTAATTCTAGAAAACTGAAGAACAGTATAAGAGGTGCTTAACTACAGCTTTACTAGCTTCACATTATAGATCATTTAATTTAAGTCAAAAACATTTTTTTCCTTACATATCCAGCAACTTTGTGTCCTTTTATTTATCTAATAAAAACAAATTAAAGATGGTGATTTTCTGCACTTAAGTTGTATTCCAGTTTTCATTCAGAAGCCACTTTGACATAGAACATGAGTGGAAAATGTCTTATCTGTTAAAGAAGAAATCATCACTACTTTTTAACATAATAAAATAAAAATTAGGAATTTTTTTAGACTGGATAATTAATAATACATTATTTTGTAGAGTACTATGCTAAACAGATAAAAAGTTCTCTGAAATTTTTGAGATGTCCTATGATTATGAGGACCCTAAAATACACACAGGGAAAACGATTTGTATGTCATTACAGTACTGGGGGTGGTATCACTTTTGAAATTTACTTCCTAGATATTAATACCTTTTTTTTGTTTGTTTGTTTGTTTGTTTTGTTTTGTTTGTTTAGTTTCTTTTAGTCTGATGTAAATGCAGTAATTTCATTTACTACATTTCTGTTAACAATTGAATTAAGAGCCTGCCACAACTGCCATGCAAATTTAAAACAGTGGATCTGGACTAGTATCCTCATTCACACAATAGATAGCGCCAGTACTTCAACAAAAGTGAACAACAAATTCAGCCCCACACACCACAGCATGTTTAACAGATGAGCTACAAATCTGCCAGTTTAAGGTTAAATTTGTAAGGTCTGTCATCACTGCAAATTTCTCTTCTCAGCCAGCCAAATGTCTAGTCTTTCCTTGAACGTTTGCTATCAGTCCTAGCTAGACACAGCTGAAATACTGAAGAAACTGTGCAGCTCTACACGTTGTGTGCAATATGGGGAGCACCCACAGCAACAGAGTTGGGTGAAGGGGCTGCAGAACTACATCACCAATGCTCCGTGCAAAAACATATTAATTTTGCACCGAGGTTAGTGTGTAAGGGAAACAAATATTTATAATCAATTTGAGCTTCGCCACATTTCAATATCCTGCAGTTATCCTTTGACAACCTGTTGTTTGTTATTTCCCTTTTAAATGATGAAAGCTCAGTCATGGCTACCATTTTTTTATTATACCCACTTCTGTCATATTGCCATTGGCCATCTGTATAAAACCACCAGTCCCAAGTTTGTGTTTTCCTTTTTTTGGCATCTCTCCATGTCTCAGATCACATTTAGGAGTCAGACCATGGCCTTTGCCTGCCCCTGGACACCTGATCCAGCACCCAGAGACTGGTTTCTTTGCTGCTCTAAACTGGCAACTACTACTTGAACAAATACAGGTGTCAGGTAGTCTCCACGTAGACTTGAGTACATTACATTTACCTATTTTGTAGTTTCTGGTTGTTCTTCACACAATACTATCCCCTTCCCTTGCTAGAATTTAAGGAGATCTGCTTCCTTTTTATTATTTTCTTTCTTTTTGTCTCTAAAAATGTTGATACACTCTAAAAAGCTTGATACTGTGATATACTCAGCTCATTTCCATAGTGGAAATCTAAACTAAAGGTGGACTAACAGTCTTTAAGGTAGGAAAATATTTTAAGCAAAGAGAAGAGGAAATAGTTTCAAGGATAACCCCTTTGGTTAAGGCTCATAATCAGATTTAAAGTGGATACTGTCATTATGAAAATAATGAATGAATCTGAGAGTCATTGTACTGTCTGCTAACAGGGTTCTGAAAATAAAATAAAGCCTTTACAATGATTTGTCATCCAGCTCATGGCCACTTTCCTTTTAACATTGATTTATTTTTTTTTTCTTTTTCCTTTCACAAACCAAGCAGTTGATAGTTTATGCCTGCTGCCAGCAAGAATAAACTACCACCCACTTTGTTCGTGACAGCAGAAATCAACATTAAGTGGAAAGTGGCTGTGTACAGGATAATTGATCCCTTTCAAGATTTCTTTACCTTATTTCAAGGCTGGTGCTGGGGGACAACAAATTGCCTCTTTTGAACAACTAGCACTAATTGACATACGGGTTGGCAGTCTAGAGGCCGAGCACAGAAGAGAGGCTTGAATGAGCATGGAGCCTGAACTGATCTGCTATTATAAGTAATTTCTGCAGGAAGAACTAAAACACACTAGTGGAGGACGTGGGTAAGCTCACCTTGTAAGTGTTTCTGATACACCTGTTCTGTGAGCAAAAAAAGGGATGCATAGCCAAACCTGTAATTTCTAGTCTTAACAGCCCCAGTTTACAAAAAAAAAAAAAAAAAAGTTCACTAATGTCCTTTCTTGCTATTCATAAAAAACCCCCACAAACCAAAAGTACACAATAAAGATTTATTAGCCTGCCTCCACATCTTATTTAATACTTGAGGTTAGTAGCTTCCCAACATAAAAATGCTTTCTTTGCACAAATTGCTGACAGTAACTGTACAAATCACCAGAGACTGCTTTTTGTGATATATTTGACCAGATAATTTTATCTGAGATTTTTTCTTTTGTGTTGAACAATTAATAGAAACATTTTTTAGAATTCTTCACCATCACAAACTAACCAGGCACATCTCTTTAATCACTCTAAATCTCTATTTTAATGACTATTAATTTTATCTGTTACTAATCCCCAGACTCTACTTCTGTTAAATGCTTTCATTTATATAACAATGCCAGGAAGATTCAATTAACACTGAACCATTTCACCTAAATATTGACCCACAGTGAAAAAAGGTGCCCATCCTAAAACTTATTATCAAAATACACAAGAGGTACTAAAGAAAAAGTTCAAATGATTTGTTCAAGGTCATGTAATTGGCCTATGTCTAAGCCAAGAACAGGAAAATGTCCTCCTGACCGTTGTGTCAAAAGGCTCCATTTCCTGAAGTTAACCACAACGCGCCAGGAGATATTTCAAACCTGCATTTGCTTAAAAAGACCCATGGGAAAAGCTAACAGCAAGTATGGCAGACCACAGTCACACCAAAATACTGATCACTTCAAAGTCTTTGAGTCATATGAATAACAGAAGCTTCTGCAAGCAATTATTGACATTGTACTTTTTTCAAACAGATTTTACCAGTATTTTGTTGCTGTTCTATGAATCTTTTCATGATTAAAAATGCTGTTCCATGGTTTTTCTAATCACTACTTTCTCCATTACTGAAGTCTTAAGTGGCAGCTCCCCATTTTCTCTAGCAACAGAAAACAAAACCAAAACAAAAATCATCCCAAGCCTGAAAGAAAACACCTTGTGAATACATTCTGAATGCAGTTGTTTTGGAATAATGATTAAGCTGTCAGCTTCTTAGATTAATGAACTCTTTCGGAAGACATTAAAAGATAAAAATTAAACTATTAATTTCTTATTTACTTTGTAAAACCATTTCCACCTAGTACCAAATCTTTAAAAAGTAGCTATTTCGTGCCTTTCAAAGTAAATAAGGTCCCTGTAACACTGCTCACTGAGGATCTTGAAATGAATTTGCTAATGAAATGAATAACCTTGGAAAACACTTGTGTTTTAGTCAAGTATGATATTACATTTCTTACTTATTTTTCACAGTGTGTTTCTTAAATGCTTCTTAAATGCTGTTATGGGCTTTAGCCTGAAAATATAAATCACATATGTAGTCCCACAGGATTCAGTGATGAAAGATTAGGTTTTCATGACACCTAATCAAAGATTGATCATTATTAGACTTCAGATCAGACAAATGATAATTTTGTAAACATGGACTATACCCTTGACTTTTGGAGGAGGAATTAAATCTCAGAATTTAGGGAACAAATCCAATTGCCATGGTTATTTTGTTACTTAAACCATTCTGTGGTTTAGTAGTTACAAGTTTGCCTGCATTTACATATGGAGAATTTTTGTGACTGGGTATTTATGTAGAAGAGTGTGATTTGCAGAAGAGATGTGCATCATGTCTTCCTTTGTCTATCAATCACCATCAGCTGATTGATCATCATCTCTTTTTGAATTTGGGCCTACTTCTCCATGATGCACGGTAACAGTCAAAGCATTTTAAACATGTAATTTTTTCTTACATGAGAGCTTTGAAGCAATATCTCTTCAGCGCATCTCTCTCTCCCCTTTACTAATCTCTCTAAAATGGTAATTTATGTTTATGTTATCTTCAAATCATGTGATACCAACAGATGTTAAAAAGGCAGGCTGGAGTAATCACATTTGTTCTCTCCACTGTCATCTACTATGTGCCTTTAGTGTTATATCACAGCCTGTCCCTGTATTCCAACTTTTGACAACACCCTTCCCCTTGTGGAGGTGCTGTTAGCACATTTGGGGATGAGTGTGTACACAGCATATTTTCTGAATAATAATATTGTAAAAAGTGGAAACATCATTATTCTCCATCTTTAAAGGGGAAAACTGGAGCATATGACTTCTAGTGTTTGGAGTTATATGGTCATATAGCAATAAGGCTTCATGGGCAGCATATTAAAATAATTAAAACACAGCCCAACATGAGCCTGTTTCAAGATGCTTGTGCAAGCTTTGAAATTACTGATGTTCCTATTTAGTTCTCTTTTTTTCTAATCCTTTAGAACTCTGGTAGCTGAGTTTACACTTCTGTTGACAACATGCAGTGTGGCCCACAGACATTACCTTGAAACAAACTATGGAATCTAAACCATATTGCAACAGTTTAAATTCAGTGTGTCCTCAATGTTATATGTAGAATCATTATGCACAGTTTATTGGAAGTTAGAGAATGAGTAATGGGTACCTTGAATAATTGTAGGTAATGCACTAGTAAAAAATTGAAATAAATTCTACTATTTTATATAATGACCTAATTTTATACAACTCCAGTTATACAATTGTTCTAAATATAGAAACGCAGCACTAGGTGTCTCAGAGTAGGTCCGGTTAAAGAATCAGCCGCAAATCTGTCTCCAAAAGTAACCATAAGCAAATGACTAGAAGAGAGTAGTACAGATGACACTTCTCTGATACACTTTCCAAACTTCTGTAGCTTATTGACTTTCTAAGTCAGAGATTTTATCTTGTTGTTTAACAGAGGGTGGTGGTGGGAAGAGGAAGCTTAAACTCTTTTATATAAAAGAGTTCATGTCTTTGTGAGTTCCTGGAGGTTGGATCACCTGCAGTGTCCCATGACTGTGTCTCCCACAGCTTCACTGAGCCCTCATTGCTTCCTCTGCTCTTTGTTTCTCTCTTCTAAAATCTAAATTTCTCTCTTCTAAAATGGGATTCAAAAATCCCATTCCTTACTTAGGATTGGCAAGAATATTTACCTATAACCTTCTCCATTTCAGTTATGACTTCCTTTCTTTCACATCTCTCACTCCTCTCTGCTTCCTTCAGAAGCAATTCCATACATTTCAATATCCTTCCTGCATCCCTCAGTTCCAATTCTACTACATCTTTTCTGAGATAAAGGATCAATGTTGCTAGTCACACTAGTCAAGGTGTAGGCATAACATAGTTTGTAAAACAGTATAATGATTTTGTGTATTTTGTTCAAATTTGTAAATATTCATAATATTTGAGTCATTGTTGACAGTTACAGACCACTGAGCTAGTATTTTCAAAGAATTATTTATTATCTCTGATTAAAAAAACCCCACCACCTAACTCACATACACAGTCCATCCAGTCTTGAATTTCATATTAATAGGAAGTTTTCCATTAAAAATTGTGGAACTTTAATAGATAACCTTTGACAGAATAGCTCCGACTGGATGATGTGATTGGTAAGGTAATAAATATGTGAAAAAGTGTATTAGAAACAGGTCTTTATGATAAAGAGGAAAAATGCCACACACATTTATGACATTCTAAATTACTGCTTGGACAAAGCATTCATATGCAAATAAATACTTTCTGAGTAAATACAGTGAAACAGAGTAAATGGGACAATCTGAGGGGTCAACAGCGAGCCAAGAGAATAATTTAAAAAGCATAAAATCATTACGCAAGTATATACAATGAACAATAGAGGAATAGTCTGGCTTAAAGACCTTAAGATTCATTAAACAGAATGGACAATTTTTGATCCTTTCAGCGTGAAATGGGGTTTTATTTTGGCAGAACAACTTCAGATAAAATGGACATAGGAAATAAACAACCCTGTGTTTTTGCAGTACCATATATTGCTAACTCCTTTTCAAACCTCTCACCTTTCTGACTGAATAACACCAAAACAAATCAGCTGGCTCAGGAAATACTGAGCACAGAATGTTTCAGTTTATAACGTTTTATTATTTGCAACTACTCTAGATGTAGGTCCAACCATCTGACCTACAAATATGACTTAAATATAACTTTTCCATCCTCACCAGTACCTAATAATCACAGAAACAATAGTATCTATTTTTCTTAACTTTAGCAGTTGCAGAAGCCTCACCTGTTTTGTTGTCATCCTTTTGTTCCTTTCTGACTTTTTCCCCTTTTCTCTTACCTGGCCTGCATTGTTCTATCCACCATCAATACAAACCTGTCACTATAACTCAAGTTTGGGAGATTTCTTTTAAAGACTGCTAATTGTTTGGTGTTTCCTGCCAATACTCTTGCTACTGTAACAGCAGTGCTTAGAGCAGGAGAACATTATTTGCCTAGAAAACAAAGGAGTTTTCCATGCAGACTTATTTGTACCTTGTGTTGCATACGGCAGGCCCACAGCTACTTTCTGCTGGCAGCAGTATATGAGTTCTTCACAAAACAATGTATTTTTAGCAGAGTAGCCAACAACCTTAGCCTGCAGGAAAGTAGATGGAAGAGGAGATTGAATTTTGGCTTTTTTTGTATTGACACAAGTGACTATTACTG
This sequence comes from Athene cunicularia, assembly GCF_003259725.1. Lineage (NCBI taxonomy): Eukaryota > Metazoa > Chordata > Aves > Strigiformes > Strigidae > Athene > Athene cunicularia. The sequence goes on along the minus strand of NW_020799095.1, from coordinate 137,665,147 downwards.
AGCATACTGTCTAATACAAGAAAGGAGAAGCATGAAGGAGGTGATAAAATTATTTCTTATTCCTTTGTTTCCCACAGTTACCTTAACCACTAACACTTACTGGATTGTTTAAACTCTGTGGATTTGATAAATCAGAATGTCACCCTTCAAGAACTGTATTATCTTCTTAATTAGGAGGTGATGAGTCATTTGGGAAAAAAACCCTCATAATTGCTCCCCAAATTGCTGCAAAAATTGTTAGAATAATAAATGTTAGTGGTGGAAAAAAGCCATCATCTGTCTCTTTTTCAGGTGTCAGTATACTGTAGCCTATGTTAAGATGCCATAAAAGCTAAGAATTTTTTTTTTTTTTTTTTTTTCCTGGATTTGAAACTTTTCAGTGTTTCAAATTCTGGTTCTGAACCTGCAATGGGCACTGTTCTTATACATCATACAGAGTCCAGAGTTCATCCTCTGAAATTCAATTATACATGGTCCTTTGCATGCATCTAAGAAACATAACATACTACTGTGGAGAAAAGACTGTATATTACAATTATATTACTTAATAATAAAATTATTACAATAATTAAATAATATATAGGATATATTTTATGTATTGATTTATTATATAATAAAAATAAAATATATATGTTAATATATTTAAATGAGAATATAATTTTATTATTATTGTCAACCTATATGTTATAAAACCTGTTTTTTGAAGGCATGGTCACACATTCTTGCTAATCCAGCTAATGATAGAGCTTCAGAACTACTGAAAAATCCAAGCACCAAAGGTTCTGAAACCCTTTATTTACATGTATGGTAAAGATGCTCCTTTTTCTGAGGTAGTATTTACTTCAAGAGTGGTCTCAATAACTTTTATGGATGTTATTATCTATTTCCAGACCTTCTGATGTCCTAAATATGTCACTATAAAAAGACTTCATAACATTTTTAAAAACTTAAAATTTGAAGTTAGGAAGGAAAAAGTTACAAAACATTTCTCAATAACTGATAATAGGGATCAATCTGTGGTGGCTATAATTTAAAATAGTTCCAGTATGTTGGACAGGAAACTGAACTATAGATCCCCCTTTTCTTAATCCCATGCTGTTTTCCATTTCTATCTTTCGCTTGTTTTCACATTCTTCTCACCTACTTCTTGCATTCAGCTGCCAGGTGTTAGTAGGTTTAACAGGAAAGGAATTACACAGAAAAAAATTTTTTTTCCTCATGTTTTGATAAGATTTATTACATGTTATCAGAAATGCCCAGAAAACCCATAATATCCATGCAGCACTTCTAGTGTATGCTATGAATGACCCGAGCAATGGGAATTAGGTATTTTTCAGTTTTGATAGTGCTGTCTGACCAGCACTTTACTTCTCTTGCTTTTAGTGGTGAATATCTTTTTTTCCTCTTGAACCTACAGAAAAATACATTTGATTAAATTAACAATTTTTTTAATACTTTCATTGATAGTACAAGGAACTTGTTTCATGTTTCCATGAATTCAGAATTCTTGAAAATTCAGCATTCTTGAAATTCATCAATATAGAAAAGAATCATGCATTTAGATCAAATAGAATTATCTAAAATCTTATGAATTTACGGTTTAACATGGTTATCCAGTTTTTAAATAGTTAAGTTCATTCCTTGTTCTTTAAGAAATGGTATGAATATCTCAGTATTTTTCATTGTGTGTAACATAATTGTTGTAAACTAAGGAAAATGGATTTTTAAATCCTGCTCTAACTCAGGTGAAATCAACTGAGCTGCATCAGAGTAGTGCACATGAGTAGTGCACAATGTCCAGTGCAAGCTGTTCTGTGACTGTAGTTTGATTAATAGAGTGATTTATCAAACACAGGTCTCTGGAAGAACTTCTGTGGAAGAGTTGGTCACAATTTCCATGAAGTAGGAAGATGCAATACCCCCTCACCCACTCCATTGATTTCATATTATTCTTCAGGTAGAATTTAATCAAGTTTTAAGCATGTACCTTCCATGTTTAAAAATATTAAGATAGGGAGACATTTTCAATATCATATTCTAAACATGAATGAAATGTATTCATCTTAATGTATCTAATCTGGACAGTATCATCTCAAAAAAAACAAAAGGTTCATGCAAGTTAGCTTCCTGAAGTAATTTTTTGAGACAAAATTTAGTTATTTTTAAGAAAAAAGAGTTCTTGATATCTCAGTTCATCAGTCCTCATAATCTTCTGTTTCAGAAAGTACTGAGTGTCTAACACCTCTTACATTAATATTTTACAGCATTAGGTATAGCTACATGGACAACTTGTGCAGTTTCTTGAGAAAATCAGGGTCTGTTATTTTACGTGAGGAAGGTAAGCTGGCTGATGATAGTTGTGACTGGAGGCAACCTTTATACTCCCTAGTGCCAAGTAAACAAATCTAGTATGTAGATATTAGTACTGTAAGGCAGCTATACTATTAGCCTTAGCTATTAAATTAATATTTCAGTTTTGGAAGACTGTTACACAACTTCCCACATTCTACTGAAGCATTTCATTTACCTGATTTATAAATAAAGGAGATATTGTGCTCCTAGGTATGACACTATAGAATTGCTCTCCAGCATATGCGGTAATATTCCTCAATATCTCACTTGGTTGTAAGTAGCCTGAATATTTTCTACAGGATTAACCTTTACTCCATTATTTTCTCTTTAAAAAGTCTACATTATGGGCACATTCTCAACTTAATGCATTTCAAGGTGTATCCTTCTGTATGTTTTATAAAATTTCTGGAGCTTTTGAAGTAATAGAACAATTGAATGTGTGTGCTTGGTTAACTGACAAATCCAAAAATTATTATAAAAATCTATAAATATTACAGGGTATAAACATCAAGGATAGTAAAATATTATTTATTACAGTATAATTTTAAAAGGTTATCATTAGGAGTAATAGAATAAAATTAAGATAGACAAAAAAGATACATGAAGAATTAAAACCTTAACAAAGTTAACTACTAGTCTATGGAATTGTTTCCTAGAGAAAGTGATGGAATACTCTTTGCCTATGTCTTTTTAAATTAGACTTGAGCAAACATGCTGAATTGAACAATAAAGAACAATCACACTCTGGCAGAGGGAAGGAGCAGATGACCTAATAGATCTTTTTCATCTTCTTTTTCAGTGACTTTCATTCTCCTTTTCCTTTAGCTGGTAAAACTGTATAGAATAGAAAAGAATGACCTTGAGGAAGGAGTTGTTCTGCGTGACTTAATGGAGTGAAATAATTACAGCATTCTGAGCTGCAATCACAATGAGGGCCTGGTGTGAAACCAGGAACACAGTTTCCTTTTTGTCAGCCATAACGAATAATGTTCTTACATGAACTGATGGGAGATAGACAAGCCCAGAGAGTTATATCAGCTTGCATGTCAGTGAACGGTGTATCGTAAGGAACGACATGACATCTTGGCTCAAGCATCCATACCAAGTGCCTATAGGTTTCTGGTGCAGTGTAAGTGGTTGGTTATAATATATAGAGCGATATGCTTGTGACACAATTACAGATGAGAGCTACTGTTCACCCAAAGCACTACCATGACTGTTACTGTATCAATATCTAGGCAGCCTAGTAGGAATTTCAGCAGGTTTGTCATGAAGACATCTCCAACGTTGGAACTTGCTGGTTGAAAACATATCAAACATGGTGACTTTCCTTGTAAGGATCAACTGTTTTTCAGGAGCCCTAAAGGCAATGCATTGTGGTTTTGTTGCTTGCAGAGAAGAGGAAAGTGTTACCAAGCTTGGATACCATTGTGTTTAATTTTTTTTTTTTCCTTTTGGGAGTGGTTCATCTGCCTGGTCAACTTCCTTTTTTTTTTTTTTTTTTTTCATTTTTAAAGCTAAGCTACATGTCTCTTTGGAAATATTTTATATGTACACTTTTATTTGGTACACTAAGTGTAAATTACCCCATGAAAGCAGAGTAAGTAACAGAGACGTTATTATTCATGCAGTGTTTGCTGTCACTGTAAAGTGCTCTGAAAACTTATTTTTAGGAGCAGTTAAATATCAAGTTGAAAGAGTTTACCAAAACAGATCAACTGGTGCTTTGCTGTGAATTTTGACTGGTACTTTGAATATAAGGAATTTGCTGTGTCTGTGTCTGCATTTACAGATAAAATGGGCTAAGAATCAACCGGCAGACCTGAGGACAAGTGGCACAGCCTGACTTATACTTTAATTTCTAAACTCTCTTCCCCTCCCCTATGCTCCAGACAAAACTCAAGTGAACATTATTAGTGCTACCAACTAGGAGCGATCCCTTACCCCTGCTGTTGAATGAATAGACAGTGCCTGGGTATTGCCTGGGAGAACATGGGCTGCCACTCTGAATCATGCAAAAAGGTGACTAAACTTGAAAAGGTCTATATATGTGCTAGGGTTCAAGTCCATGGCCTAGTTAGTTTTAGTTCACTAGTGCAGATGCTGCCATATATGTATCTGGGACAGATTAATCTTCTTGTAGAGTGGAACTTTAAAAAAAGATCAGATGAATGATGCTCTTCAAGTGCCTATTTCTCCGCATCTATTATGAAAAGACTCTACAAAATTAGCTCAAATATCGATGCTACATTGTAGATATCTAAAAGTGGGATGATGCAAATTCCACCTTCATTCATCCTGCAGTAACTAGTTATGCAGAGAATAAAGATAGTTTAAATAAAAAAGAACTTTTGCTAGGTGAGGCTGCAAGCTTCCATACCCATCATCCCAGCTGACCACTGGCACAAATACCATACAGTCATCTGCTACCATTTTTTTAAAATATAAAATATATACTCATAATCTTTTTCTGGACAAGGCTGGGGAAAGGGGAAGGGGAAGAGGAAAGGAAGGGAAGGGAAGGGAAGGGAAGGGAAGGGAAGGGAAGGGAAGGGAAGGGGACAATATGCTGCTTCTTCTTCTTCTATTAGATTTGTCAGAATGCCTGTTTTCAAAGTGAAAGCATTCATGGGTGATGTTCACCTGATTAGTATTGGACATCTGTTTAAGTAACACATATAGAAGGTTGCAAAGCAAGTTTTATTTTTCAGAAATCCCCAAAGAGATTTCAGTGAGAAAAAAGCCTTTAATACATCAATGTGTCAGGACTATTCATTTAAATAGTCCATTGTTTTAGATTGCTATTATTCATTTGTCCTTCCCTGCCTTCTTTTTCCTCCCTCATTTGCCACATCTACATTTTATTTTTCCTAACGTTTATTGTGATGATGGCCATCATATCCATTTATAATGACAAAATATACAATGAGAATTTAAAACAAAAATAAAGGAAAAAGCTATTAGTGAATACTGAAATATAGTTTCAGAATGTTAGTGACAATTTCCAGAATGAATGAATAAAAAAGAACAATAATTTGAAAATTAACAATAATTATTTCTAAACACTTATAAAACATCAAACTGCCTTTAAAAACTGTTTGTTTCTTCAAATCACTTTCAGAGAAGAGGAAGGGTAACAAAATTAAGGATAAGCTACCAGCTGATACTCTATTATCCAGTTAGAACTATGATCCAAGTTTGCAATCAGCTGTTCACTGTCCACTGTGTAATTTATCTAGGCATATGATTTAACTGCGCTTTTAGCTGTCCTTCTAAATAAGGAAGGTAGTGGTGGTGCTTTCTTTTTGGATTTAGTGACCAGAGCTCTCAAACTTTAGGTTCAACATAAGCCTCTGCAAATTTCACAGTTCTGACTTTGTGGAACTGTGACCTAAAAAGTGAGCTAAAGTATATTTGGGTTTAGAATCATCTTAATTTTTATGTTATATTATTTATGTAGTTATTGACTGAATCATAACTGTAACCTGTTTCTATTACAACATGGATACAAACATAATGTAATAATTAAAATATATTTAGCAAATTCTTATGAGGCTTTAGCCAGTGCAGCACAGATACCCACAAGTGTCATAGCTGTCCATGTGGATGTACTTTTTAAGCTAGTCAGAATTGTTTCTCCACAGTGTCTCTCTTGATGTGACTGTATTCCTTCTTTTTTCTCTGTTAATTCTCTTACCATGACACTACCTCCTTTAAAACATGCTCTTAAAGTCTTCAGAAGTAGGATTGCTCTAGTCCCTATCATTTTAACTGTACTATCCCTTCTGTTCAGACTTGGTTTTTTTCTCAAGGCAAGTGGCCAGAACTGTAACCTATAATTTACTTAACACATCCTAAAATTTACCTGATGTGCTAAGGTCATTGTTTTTTCAAAGTCGCTTCAACCTGACTACTGGTAGACATCATATCTTTGACCAGTATAGCTGCTTTTCCCTTTTCTGTCTCTTGTTTTCATTTGGTGATGTATCAGATTGATATTAAAAGCTGGCCTCTCTGTGAAAATGAAGTGTGGAGCTGGCTAAGACTTACTTGGTTCTCACATGTATAAAACTGAGATTCAGTAAAGGTAGACTCTAGGCTGAGGGGATCAGATGTGATTCGTGTCTCACAGTTTAGACATAATCTAAAATATAAGGCCTTGATCCAATGACTCATCTTTTATAATTAAGTAATCACTACAGCAAATTGTCTAGCTAGATGCTTATGAAATTTCTTGCTTTTCAGACCAATAATTCTTTAGGTGTTTCCTAATATTCCCTATATTCTTGCCATGTCATTGCAGGTAGAGTATTTAATGAAGAGAAGGAATGAAAATAGCTTAAATACTCATGGTAAAAGGACAATGTTCAATTTAGGTTTTTAAAGCTTGGAGGAGTGCTGTATATACTGATATACTTGATAAGGGGTCATTGCCATAAGTACCTCCTCTGGTGAGCTGGTTCTCTGAGAAAGCATTGCTCTAACTACTACTGAATCCCAACTGCAAATACTTGGTTTTGTCAAATATATTTTCTTTTCTGTCTAGAAATTTAACCTGGAGTGTAAGAATTATTTCACCATATCTTGTAACCAATAAAACTTGTGCCAGACTTCCAAAAATTCCAAATAAATGGCTGCTGTGCATTTCACAATGTGCCACAGCTCTGCAGTGAGTTAACAGTACAGGGTCTGCATACAAACAGAAATTACAAACCTAATGTGTACAGGATCCATGGGAACTAACATGTAGTCACAAATCTACTTGTGCATATAATTTGCAGAGACTGTGTGTTCATGCTTATTGTAGTTTGAACCCAGAGGGAAACTGAGCACCATGCAGCCATTCACTCACTCTTTCTCCCTCAGGAATGGGAAGAAGAAAAATAAAGCAAAAATCTTGGGAATCAAGATAAGCACAGGGAGGGATAACTCACCCATTATGGTCATGGGCAAAAGAAAAATAAAGCACATCAATTCAAACACTGACAATAACAATCAATAGACATATTAGAACAGTGAGAAGCATTATCACATCTTAAAAACACCTTCCCCAACCCCTCCCTTCTTCCCGGGCCCGGTTTTACTCTCAGTCTCTACCTCTTCCCTGTCAGCGGTGCAGGGGGCAGGGGAAGGGGGTGTGCAGTCAGTCCTGTTGCTCCTTCCTCCTAAGGAGGAGGACTTCTCACATTCTTCCCCTGCTCCAGCATGTGGTCCGCCTCATGATAGACAGTCCTCCATTAACTTTCTCTGACATGAGACCTTCCCACAGGATGCATTCTTCCCAAGATGCTCCAGTGTGGACCCCCCTGACATGTTGCAGTCCTCCCAGTGCTGAACTACAACAGCAGGGGATTCTTTCTACAGAGTCACAGCCTTCTTTGGGCACAGGCACCCACTCCGGTGTGGGGTCCTCCATGGGCTGCAGTCAGCATCTGCTCCACCAGATGCCTCCATGGGCTGCAGGGACACAGCCTGCCCTCTCACCATGGGCTGCCGGGGGTCTCTGCTCCATCACACCTCCTTCCCTCCTCCTTTCTTCCACTGACCTTGGTGTTTTCATAGTTGTCCACCTCACACTCCTCTTGACAACTCCAATTCCTCCTCTCAGGTTCTCCTTAAATATCTTATCACGGAGGTGCGGCCACCTTGTCTAATTGGTTTGGCTTTGGCCAGAGGCGGGTCTGACTTGGAGCCAAGGGAACTTCGAGAAGCTTCTTACAGGGGCCACTGCTGTAGCCCTCTCTCCCTCTACCAAATCCCCTGCTACACATATGAACCCAGCAAAATGTTTCTGCCAAACTTCATTAATGACATTAATTACAGTAAGTATGATCAATAATAAATGGGAGTACATACTTCCAAATCTGATACAGCTAAACCAGCAGGCAAGGAAACTAGTGAAGACTACTGAGTAAGTAAAAAGCATAGAGGAACATGTACTAACTGCAGTTACCCCAACATGATGACAACAGAAAACACAGGATTACTCTTCAAGTTTAACATGCGAACTTTATTGGGAACTTGAGAGGACCTCCTTATCCCTGCTTCCTGAAAGACTGCATTCTTTTTATGCTGTTCTTTCAGCAACTCCGAATTAAATTCAGTATTCAGTATTAGTTGCTTTATCTTATCTGTGGCAAGGAGCCCTCACACTGGCCCAGTAGGACAGATAGATGTTTTGATTTAATGGACATTTTATGCTAGAATGTTCTTTCATTGGTAATGTACATATCTATTTTTCAAACAGAAAGCCAACTCTGTATAGTCTCTGCAAAGGTCTCATGTTAAGAAGGTGAACAAAGGAATAATGCAGCTATTGGCCAATGATTGTTTTCTTTCACGGGTTCTCCAAATAGCTAATGTGTTTCTTTCTCTTCTGAATGCAAAATATAAATCATCAGACTGGCCTACAATAGGAAGTATTTTTCCTTCTTCTGTTTCTTTTTTTTTTTAGTGAAATGTAGTCACTGAATTAAAAAATCACCCACTTGGCTAGTACTTGTCCTCTGCTATAGCTTAAGTTTCTCTCAATATTGGCATGGTGCTCAACAGTTACTGCAACTAGACTTGAGAAGTAGGGTTTTTTTAAAGGAAATAAATGGCCAGCAAGTTCTAGATTATTAATCTCATTCATGTTTATTTACAGAAATAAAATTCTTGATAAAATACCTGTAGTTGAGATTCCCTGAAGAACAGCAGTAACATAACTACTGTTAAGAGTTACATATCAGAAGATTTTGGTCTTATATGCTCCCAGAACAGACTATGTGTCCTATTTTTTCAGTAGATCTCATATTTTTCCTTGAGAATCATAGACATTGTTTAATTTCTTCTCCTGTAGAATTGTTTACAAATCTTTTTTTTTGTAGAATTTGTAGAATTGTTTACAAGCCTTCCACAAAAGCATGAATAATATAACCTTCAGTCTTAGACCTTCTGTTGTCACCTACCCTGCTTCTAAGTGATTTTTAAAATAAAATATTAGGTCTCTTGTAACAAAGTGATGCTATCTGATGTTTTAGTATGATATATTTCTTTAGTGTGCTCTTTGAATAATCATCAATGATCAAACAAGTACATAGCAGTAGGAGGCACATCCCATTTTATTAAGGATTTTGTATAACATAGTATTCCAAGGTGGGTAAAGTCTGAACAACTGAGACTGCCAGCAGGATAAGGTATGAGCAAGTAATAATACCACAGATCTGACTTCCTAAAACATTAATTAATTATAAACAAGTAAATAATTATAAAGGAAATTCCAGGAAGGAAATATTATGGGAGGAAAAAGTTAGAAACCCATGTCGGGAAGTCAATCTGTGTGCATGCAACTACAATACTGGTTGTAATTATAACACCTCTGAAGAGCATCCTTTCAACAATTTTAGTCTTCTCAATGGTATATGAAACCTGATGACAAGGAGTACTTTAGAGGTACCTGCAAAAATAAAATAAAATGTGGTTCAGCAGCAAAAATAAGCTGCCTTGAAGGGGAAGGAAGAGGCATTATGGAAGTCCTAAGACCGCAGGGAATGTTATACTGACATTTAAAGACATGTTTTACTGACATTGAAAGAAACCTATACAAGCATGGAAGACATGACACCAAGAAATGAGTCTCTAAAAAACATCTGTGATTGTGGGGAGGCATGAGAAAGTGAAGCTTTTTATTTACCGATGCACTGAATCAAAGATAACAAGAATTGAATGGAATAACCCTTCATAGGGATAAAATCAAGAATACTCTGGCAGCAGATGAAAATGCCTGTGTACAAAGATACTTTATTTTTACCTTCTTTTTTTCCTCTCCCATGTCTCTATCCTCCTTTCTCAAAAAAAGAACCCAACAAAAACCAAAAACCAAACATAAACCCAGCAACAGATAAGGGAAGAAATACTTTGCTAAAGATGAGGTTGCAAGTCTCTTCATGCACTTTGGAACTTTGGGAGGTATTCACAAATCTTCAGTTGAAAGCTGGACCAGAAGAGGAACCAGTACTTGTTGTATCTCTATGACTGAGTGATTTAAGGACCAAACGTTCTGTCCCACAACTGCCTGAGCTGGGATCTGTGTCCAGTCAAGACAGGTGACAGAAGAATGTGTAAGGACAAGTTTATGGTCTGACACTGAAGAAACAGGATAATAGCAAGAGCTTCTAATAGCACAAATAATAGCATAGTACAGTTTTACTCTAGCCTACATGAGCAGACTCACAAAAGGAAACTCAGCCCAGAAGTTATCTGTTACAGAAGGAAAACAAAACCAAAAATCAGCATTAAAAGACACCTACCACCATCTACTTTCTAAGCAATGACAAACCAGTAGAGAAACCCAGGAAAACTGATAGCAAAGGTAAGACAAATAGGAAGGAGTTTTTTCCCCACGGCACAGTGATCAGAACCTGTGTCCTAAGTTGCAGGCACAATGGTCTGCTGCCATCCATCAGAATAATATGGGGAAAATAATAATTTAAGAAAAATACAGATGACTCAGAAAAAAAAAAAAAAAAAAATCCAAAGACCAGGCAATATATGCATAGATAAGTAGGTCTGAGTCTGATTGCTGCATGAGATATTAACCAACAGAACAGTTAGTACTGCAGTGGGACCTAAGCCTTACGCAGAAAAACAAAGACCCTGTAGACTAGCAGCTATCAATTAAGACACAGTTCCAGGTGAGACAGAGCAAATGCTAACCTCCGGTAGATCTGTATAATGGGATTTATTTAAGAACTAAGGGGATTAGAGTTTCTACCCTACCTGATTATGTCTCACACTCCTCCCAGCAGTGCATGCAGTAGGTCTTGTCTTGTTTTCCCTGTTCAGAGGTCTCTGCTGGTCTGGGAATACTGGGAACAAAGTCACATTGGGTCATACTGTGCCTCTGCTCACTATTACCAGCCGCCAGTGTACCTGGCCAAGATCTCTAGGCTTCCCCCAGTATTCGTCTGCATGTATCTCCTTCAATTTCAGGACATTTCCTCCAGCCAGGATCTTTACCACCTTCTTTCCAAGACTGCTTTTTCTTTCCAATGCCAGTTCTTTCCAGGAACCTTTCTTGCAGGCCCCAAGCCTTCAGTTTCCCCAATCTAAATAGTCTATATGCAGAAATGTGATCACCATTCTAATTGTTGATTCCATTTCATGTTCCTTTATTAATTGGAGGATTCAGGATGTGCCACTTTTGTTTATTGCAAGTTTTATCCAAATTTATATGCAGCCTGTAATGATTACAGCTAGGAAGTAGTGGGCTTCTTCTTAAGGGTTCAACAGCTCAGTTCAAGTCATTTACCCACACACATACCAACATTATCTGCTATCTGTCAGGATTTGCAATTTAAACTATTTTTTCACCTACAAGTACACCAAATCAGATTTAAGGTGATAAGCATCAGCCATAAGCTGATCTCATGGAGGAAAAAAAAAAATTACAATATATCCAGGATAAAGAGTGTACTACTCAAAAGAAAGAAGCCATCAGTAGTAATGAAATAAGTTCTTTACTGGCAGACAAAGTATATCGAAGTGCAATACTGGGTTGGGAGCCAACACACACATTTCTTGCTTGGATAACCAACAAAATTATAAGGACAAAAAACAAACATGCTCTGCTGAAAGGACCATTTCTCTAGTGCTGACTACATATTAACAATGTCTACTGCAAGCAAACTGGCAAATCTCACAGAAGTGACCTAATAAGTACTTCAAAAAAGGTGGTTTATACCTGAATGTGGAACTCAGAGGATCAGAAATATTTGAGAGTCATACTGTCTAGTATCCTAGCCTTCTGTAAATACATATTTATTTCTTTATTTTTAAGTTAGGGCTTTTTTGGTGTGTTAATAATTTGCATGATATGTGAAGCAATAAGAACTTGAAGCTGCTTATGATTACATTATTAATTCTCCCTAATTTAATGGTGAGATTTAAATAAGATATTGTTTATGATGCATTAAAATTTTTTTCAAGATCGTATAGATAGACATTCTATTTCCTTTTGCATTTGAATAAAGCAAATTAAATTTACAGAGACGGGCTTTTCTGCTTTTGAAATTTCTGGAGATCTGACATAAATCTTGCTGAATTCAGTCTTGTCCTGGAAAAGGATAGAACCATTGTATTATACTATTTATATGCATTTATATATACTCATAATTTAATCTCACCAGAATATAATCCTATTTATATTTTGCATTTTTATCCTTGCTGCAACAGTCTGAAGAACAATCATTTTATACTAAGAAAATTTGCCAATATAGACAGGATAGATGTTTGTGTGAGAGAGGGAGAGAAAGAGAAGACAGACAGCAAGCTGTCTTCAATAAAGTTTTTTTAACCAGTTTCATTGAGAGAATTGTATATGGCTGTTAGCAGTCTTCATGTGAGTTTACCTCTGTGCCCCATGCCTCAAGGAGTGTAGTAGCTCTCATTAGTTTTGAAAATGGATTTTGTTTTATCTCCTCCACAGCCTCACTGAGTGCTTGTCCCTGGTTTATTTCAGGTTTTATATTTCTTTTCCTGTTGTACATGATACTTTCTGCTCATTTCTTCTGTTTGCCAGGATTTCAGTTGTACTAAACCTTCTGTAGCTGTCTAATATTACACTAATGGGAAAGGTGCTGCCAAGGAACAATAGCATAACAGAGCCCAACAATATTTTTTTTTTTTTTTTAACAACATACACAATCTTTGAGAACACTGCAAAGTATCAGGCAGAGGCACAATCTAGATCTCAGATACCTGTTGAAGTTAATTCATTTCACACAGGAAATTACAGGAAACCAATTAACTAGATAAGAAGATAGACAAGATAGGAGTAATAGTAAGCCTGGGACTCTAATTAAGAGCTTCACTGGAGAGTTTGGTGTCTGTAACATACAGATTTTGAAAAGGAATAACATAACTGTAGAAATTTTAGTCTGCCTTCAGGTGTACAGATAGATACATGCAAATAAGACATTATTAAAAGTACAAATACAATACTTTGTAAAGGATGACCTCACACACATTTCTGCTGATTTTCCTCATACTCTCAGTTAAACATGTGATGTGTTTTTGTATGGCTGGGTCATCTCACATTCCATTTCAGGTGCTTGGTGTTTTACTCTCTCCCTTAACTCCTAAGTCAATTCTGTGAGTTTGTATTATTCAGACCAGAAAGACTTATGTTTATAAATGTCTGAATCATGAAATAAAAATAGGCCTAAACTTTCATTATAGGCCTAGTTCTAAGCCTATAGTGAAAGCAGATCTACATTTTTATTTTGGCACAAATTCAGAAGTATAACATCTGTTACTCAAAAAGCTGTCTAACATTTCCCCAAATCTGTCAGGTTTGTCATCCATTCAGATGGCTTCTGCTACCTTCTTCATGATTAGGTGATTAACCAACCCATGATTATAATTTTTGTAGTTTTAGTTTGAATGAAATCATTATCAAATATCTTCTACATTAACTGGATAGCTTCACGGAAGAAGAAGGCAGGAAGTCAGAGCCGCTGGCCTCCAACTAGACTTTGTGCCACTGATTGCCACCCTCTAAGCTTGGCTGTTCAGACAGTTCTCAGCTCACGATATTGTTTGCTCACCCAGCCCATACTTCATCATTTTCTTTATGAAGATCTTACAGGAAAAGCCTTACTGAAGTCCAGGTAGGTAATAACCATTGCTCTCCCCTCATCTTTTGGGCCAGTCATTTCATTATAGACGTTCATCAAGTCGTTCAAGCATGATTTCCCCTTGGTGAATCCATAATGACTTTCTTGTCCTGATTGTGTCTGGAAAAGTTTCCCAGATTAGTTTTTCTCTGTCACCTTCTGAGAGACTGAGGTGAGACTGATTGGCTTGTAGTTCCCTGTATACTCTTTCTTGTCCTTCTTGATGATAGGAGTGATGTTTGCTTTCCTTCAGTCCTCAGGCACCTCTCCCAGTTGCCATGATCATTCAAAGATTATTGAGAGCAAATATCAGCCAGATTCCTCAGCACTCATGAGGACATCCCATCAGGGTACATGGACATATGTAAGTCCAGTTTGACTAAGTGTTCCCTGTCCTGATCCTCTTCCACCATGGGTAAATACTTCTTGCTCCAGACTTTTCCCACAGTCTCTGGGGCCTGAGATTCCTGATGGCCAGGCTTGTTAGTAAAGAGTGAGGCAAAGAAGGGATCCAGTACCTCAGCCTTACCGATGTCCTGTGTCACCAGGTTCCCTTCCCCATTCAGCAGTGGGCCTACATTTTCCCTAGTCTTCTTTTTGTCACTTATGCACTTAAAGAATATCTTCTTGTCTTCCACTTTGCTGGACAGATTCAATTCCAGCTGGGCTTTGTCTTTTCTAACCTCTTCCCTGAATGTTCAGAGTCCCTGTATTCTTTCCAGGACAGTTGTCCCTGCTTCTACCTTCTGTATACTTCCTTTACCCATTTGAGTAGGAGCTACTTGTTCTTCCATGCAACTGCCTGTCATTTTTGTCTGACTTCCTACCTGGTGGGATGGACTGCTCTTGAACTTGGAGGTGACCCTTGAATATCAATCAGCTTTCTTCCCTCCAGGGCCTTTTTCCATGGGAGTCTTCCAAGCAGATCTTTGAAGTGGCTAAAACCTGCTCTCCTGAAATCTCAGGATACTGAAATCCTGACTGTCATGGTCATTGCAACCAAGGCTATCTTCAGCCTTCTCATTGCCAGTGAGCTCCTCCTATTTTGTGAGTATGAGTATATTGTGATTTAACCCAGGTAAGCAGTTCAGCACCACACACCCATACTGGGATGGGGGGGAGAATTCGAAGGGTTAAAGTGAGACAACTTACGTGTTGAAATAAAGACAGTTTAATAGGTAAACCAAAGCTGCATAAGCAAGCAAAGAAAAATACGGAATTCACTCACCATTGGCAGGCAGATGTTTAGCACTCTCCAGGAAATCAGGGCTGCATTACGCTTAACACTTACTTGGGAAGGCAAACGTCATATCCCTGAACTTCCCCCCCTCCTCCTCCTTTCTGCCAGTTTTATTGCTGAACACAACACCATGTTATGGAATATCCCTTTGGTCGCTGGTGGGGCAGCTTGATAAACAGTGAAGGCCTTGATGTTGTGCAAGCTCTGTTCAGCAATAATTAAACCATTGGTGTGTTATCAGCACGGTTTTGGTCACACATTCAAAACATAGTACCATACAAGCCACTGTGCAGAAAACTAACTCTGAGCCAAAATCGGTATAGAATATTAGCATAACATTATGCTTATTTTGTGCTTATCCATTCCTCGGTGTAGTGGACTTCTACTGTACATTGTATACACTACATATATGGAAATACTCTACTGTTTCTAGCTACAGTGAAAAACATGTAAGTGAAGTCTCTGTGCAGTGCTTAGCACAGCAGTGCCTGAATTTTAAATGATGTCTTCAGGTCCTTGCTTAATACAAAGTTAAATAGTAATATGGTATCCTAATTTTTACCTTCTGTTCAGTGAACATGAATACTCCAAAACAGGGATTTATTTTGAAGAGGTATTTTAAATGCTTTTGTTAACCACATAACCAATATTTTGGACATTACTGTGAAGCAGAGTATCCAAGCAGCAATACTTCATAGGAAATCTATTGGCAAAGAATATGGGTTACTGAAAACAGTTATCATTTACAATGAGTCACTGTTTCAAAAGCACACTTAAAACATTTCCATCAACTTTTTAATTAAAAAATGGCACTGTTACTTCCAAGCAATTGTCACAACACAAAAAAAAAAGAAGAGAATAATGGGGAAAGTGATGTTGGAAAAAGCAATCAGCAAAAATACAAGCCCACATTTTACTTTACTGGCTTAATGAGAATTATTTTCACTGTAAACGGTCACATGCCAATCTATTGATGAGATGCACATTTCCCAAAAGATTTTCCACAGTTGTAAACAACAATGCCAAGTTCAGCAATGCCATGTTGCATGCAAACATGGAGTTGAAAATTCAACCTTTACCAAAAAATAACACCAAATAAAGTGTAGAAGAGAAGAAGGAATCTGTTTCAAAAGAGGGAAGTGGAATTCTGGAACGGAAAGCTACAGCTTTGAATTAAATAGCGTCTAGAATATGTAATGTCAACAGTGGAAATGGACAAATTTACAGAAATAACACAGACATCTTCTGAAACTAATGGAACACTTGTACTGCATCCAAAATAGGACATAACTCTGCTATACTTAACTGGCTTAAAAAAGTAAGGTTGATTATAATGGGAATCATATCAGGGTATAAGGTGTCAGCAAAATATTTTCCAATATAAAGCCATATATTTTCCAAATATAAAGACATATAAATTAAAAGAAATACACTATACTGAATGCATACTTTTGTAAAGACTTTGGTGAAATTATAGGAGCCCTACAATTCTTAAGATTAGTAAGGCCAAATGGGGATCTGCATGATTTGCACTATTCAAAAGGTAGACAATCATTTTTAAGGGGCTTAAAAAATGTGCTTTAGGATCTAGATTCTCATTCATGAAATGAATATATTCTAAATGCATATGCATTATCTCTGTCTCATGCCTTCACAATCTGCCCATGGCTAATCTCTTATAGAAATCAAGTCAGTCTAACAGAGAGTATAAAACCAGAATCTTATAGATAGATCTGCGCATAAATGTAAATTTCTGCCATTTCAGCAGTCCTAATGTTACAATTTTTTATTTTTTACTTTTTTTTTTTTTTTTTTCCTAAAGTGAGATGGCTTTTGGAATGTTAAAGGCTTTTTATGGATAAAAAATGTAAAAGCATACATAAAGAGTTTGACACTTTAGATGGAAATGAAATGTTTTGGCTGCTGAATTTAAACTCTTAACATTTGTTAACTGAAAAAGAAAACTCATGTTTTAAGCTATAGAACAATTCTTAACCAGTGAAGAAACTTATCTTAGCAATAATTTGTTCCACAGTTGTTGGTAATGGTATTTCTTAGGATTTCTTTGAAAGTACAACCACTTCCTAGTCAAAGACTGTTAGGTTAGGTACTTCTAATTGATTTAATGGGTCACTCTGGTATATTAGTACTTACCATAGTTTTTCTTTGTATGCTTTTCTTCTTTTTACACCTGCAGCAATTCAGTAGCTGGAAGTTTGATTTTTAGGTGACTGTAGTCTGACTGATACAGTGAATCCTTCCAGCACTGAGCAGACCACAATGTATTTCATATAACTCTGTAAGTGAGGTTATACTGAATATTGGAATTGCTTTCAGAAGCAGGGCTGTATACTTTTTTAATGCATCCTTGTGAGGGTTTGCTCACTGTTTCAACTGTTACCTCTGTTGGAAATATGGCATGGCAGCCACAAATAATAGAGCCTTCAGTGAAGGTGGAGGTAATGAAAAATTATTTAAATGGGGGAAATTGTTGGGTTGATGGTCATCAACGCAGAACCAGCTGTGAATATTTGATGGAGCTTTTACAGTTGAATTTACACAATGAATGCACGGAAATGTAATTTTTTTTTTCTCAATAATCTTTAATTATGTGCACATAAAAGGACATCTCCATCAATAGCGACAGAGAGAACACAGTTAATACCCCAGTGACTAGGGCACTCACCTATAAAGAACAAGAAGATTTCAATCCTTGAAGTAACTCCCACAAAGCAGTAATTTAAAAGCTTCATCTCCTTGTTCCTAAGTGAGTGACCTAACTATAACACTCTTCATTATTCTAGGAGCTTCTCTTTTTGCCTGTGTTCTGCCTACTTTTTAAAATTTTTTTATTTTTTTTTTAATCTAGCCTGGTCTAAATTATCTTTCTATATGAAAGCTTAGTTGAAAATAGGAGATTAAAAAAAAATAGGATGTATTTGTTTAGTCTGGTTCCTCCATGGGGTTGGTATTTTATGATGAGAAGCATTACTCTGAAATATTCCCCATTTCTATAAAGAAAGCTGTCAACATCAATCTAAAAATCTATTCAAACTTCTGGTTACAAAACATAAACTTGTAAAGTCTAAATCTAAATCTTCTTCCTGGTGATAATCTCTGAAAAAGTATCAAAGAGCCAGTTCCTATCATTTCTGGCACTGTTTTTATGTCCTATCAATCTTCTATCTCTATCATTGCAAGGAAATGGTTGGGACACATCAGTTAATTATTATTTTGATATTATGAGTAGCAAGAGAATATCTTTGCTTATGCTTTCTTATTTTCCCTCAGAATCCATATAATCAAAATAAATATAATGGGTTATGCACTCAACAATAGGAAGTATCAAATAGAAGAGTTACTTTACATTAGAGCAATTTCTGAGCTAACCTAAGCATCACCTAGACTGGCATTATTAACATAGCAACAATCTACTTTTAGTCTCGTCTTTAGAGAATAAACATTATTAGTCTTCCTGTCCTACTCGTAGAAATTGCAACCTGGATGGAAATAATTTGGCTGGAATTAAGTCTGCAGATACAAATATTATGAATGTACATGTATAAACCTATTACTGTACTTGGTGTTTTAAAACTTGTGATAGTATGATAACATCACTCTGTATTTTCCCTAGTGAAGGTGTTCTTGCCAAATAGCAGCACAAGAAATGCTGTGATAAGACTGCCCTATAGCACTAACAAGAACGCTATAGAACTGTAAGACTGCTCTCTTAGAAGCTGTTTTACTGATTAAGGATACCAATTAGACACCAGAGTGAGAAGAGTAGGCGTATTTTACTGGAAATAACTAAATAATGTAACAGAATAATATAGAAAACATACAGTTAAGAAAAGGCAGAATACTTCAGTTAAACAAATAGGTAAATACAGGGTAATGCATCAACTCATTACTACCTGAGGGAGAGAATAGTGATGAAGAAAGATCCATCACCACTTGCACATGTCACCATCACCCAGACCCGCAGTGGCTGGGCAGCCCCGGTTACAGCGAGGGTTTGCAGAGCCTGTCCTGGCAAGGGGGAAATCCTACGCGGTGCGTCCATCCATAGGTGAGGCTTCCAAAGCCACTGCAAGTGGGTCCAGCTTTATATACCCCAAAATCAGCAAGCCAGAATAGCTGGCACCTTTGTTTTAAGCGGAAATATCTGGTTTTAATCTCACATTAGATTCTTCCAGAGCCTGGCCAGGGCTCAAGGGAGAAGCAAAGGGAGTTTCCCTACTTATCTAATTGGATTATGAGCAAGGTTACACATCAGGTCACAGGGCCAGACAACTGTCTCCATGACCCTGTTACCATATCCACACACAAAGAAAAATAAATATACATTCAAGACAGCTACATCTTCCATACATATTTGTTTAATGCTTCCATACTGAGTTAGCAGCTTCGGCTCAGGGCCTGTTTTTCAGGCTTCAATACTTCCAACGTAACAGAAGAGGTGGTTTGCTATAATAGTATAGTACAATACCTGCTAGCACAATGGTTATCAGTTATAAAGTATACAGGATTCATCTATAGGTCAACTCTGGCTTGGGCTGTCTGTGCAAGCCTTAGCACTTCAGAAGCTCCTTGAAGTGCTGATGAACTGGTACATCTTAGCTCTTACCCTGGGCTAGTGCCCTGAAACACAACCATAGGTTTGTCTGTAAGTCTCTGTGCCAGTCCCTCTGTTCTCCACCTGACCACTTTTAGTCATACTTTAAAGACAGGTAGAGTTTAAGAATACATACACTTTAAATGTCATGAAAATGTGAGGAGGAGGGAGCAAGTTGCAGACAACAAAACACACTGAGGGAAGTGTGGGCAGAATTCAGCTATCAAATATGCAGTTGACTAATTAGCATATAACTTAGACTAGAAATAGTCTAGTAGACTGACAGAGGGAATATGTAGAATTGGAGTTACTCTGGTGATACAAACAAGAGAGGAAGAATCAATATCTGAAAGAAAGTAAGTTTCACTAGTTTCATTGAACCGATGCAACAATTTTTTTCTGTGTGTGGTGCACTCGCAGTAGGGTTTCTGATAGATGTGCACTGCAATTTGGTGGTCATTCCTGGGCTATTTTTAACCTTAACTGCTGTATAAGACATTGCTTTAGGTGAAGCCTTCAAGCACACTCAAATCAAAGTACACTATAGCTACCTAAATTTAACTATTTGAAGAAAGGGCAGGTCATGTTGTACCAATGCTTATATTGTGCAATATCTGACAGTAGGTTATAAAATACATTGATAAATAGTAGCCATTTCTACTTCCCAGTCCCTGAGTGAAGTAAATAAAGCTATATTCTGGGTTTTTTTTTCCTAGTCCATCTCTATAACAAAACCACCAATCTGGAATTTACTTTGAACTCATTGACCTAAAAGTTTAAGTGGGAGTGGAGAATTCTTGTCATTAAAGTGTTAATATTCTAGAAAAAAAAAAAAAAAGTAACAAATCAGGTTTTGATAACTTTAAAGACCATAGTTAATTAATCTGCAAAATGCTTGATTTTTTTTTTTTTTTTTTTAATCTATGATCTACAACATGCACAAGCAATAAATCTACCTTCCAGACAACGTTAATACATCCTCACTAAAAGAAGTAGAAGGGTCTGCTGGCTATCACAAAAGTTTATTAAGATTTTTTTAGAAAGACCATCAGATGAAAATGTATAATGTGTTAAAATGCATTCTGATGAAAAATCCTTATGTATTAATCATGCCATTTCAGTTATTATGTAATGCATTACTTACATAGGCAAATGTAATGACATGTTAGGGTGTCAGTGTTAACATAAAACAAAATTATTCTGTCTGTCAAAAATCAGAAAATAAAATTTGTTTTCCTTCTCTTAATTTGAACAGGATATATTCATCTAACAGTGTCTGACCAGCCAATTTTTATACAGTAATTTAGCTGATTCTAAAAAGAAACAATTTTATTCTAACATTAGGTGTTAGAGCTTAGGTTTTTGTTTTGGTTTGGTTTTATTTCAGCAGGTCCTCTTTATATGTATAAATCCTTTTCTGTTTAGGATGTATACATACAAACTTCCTGTACATCTGTATGTGTACAAACTTTGCATGTATACATAAAAAACAGAACAGAAGGAAAAAATTAGGTTATCTAATGTGACTCATCATGAAAATGCATCACAGAAAATAGTAAGGTCTATCTTAAAATTAGAGTATTATAGAATAGAGTATGCTAGATTGCAGACTGAGATTCTGCTGAAGGTAATAACATTTCCATTTTATAACTTTCAGATCTCAAAGGCATTGTTTGGAAGGGAGCCCCATAAGTGCAATATACCACAGTGGACTAGATATGCTTCCTGGTTTACTCCTGGGAAGAAATGTGACTAGCTCAACCCCTTCTTTATCCTTAGGGTAATTCAGACTTGACAGGATCTCATGATGTTGAGTTAAATATTTTGTCCAAAGAAGGACTAGGAGATCAGGTAGAATCCTCAGGACATTTTCCAGTCTATATTTGAAAATCAAGGATGGATAAAACCCACACCACTTAAATGACTTCCCTTCCCTCCTCTTGTCCTTAGTTCTATTAGAAGAAATTTAAGCCATAGAATACCAGGTTGGAAGGGACCTCAAGGATCATCTGGTCCAAACTTTCTTGGCAAAAACACAGTCTAGACAAGATGACCCAGCACCCTAGACAGCTGAATCTTAAAAGTGTTCAACATTGGGGAATCCACCACTTCCCTGGGGAGATTATTCCGATGGCTGACTGTTATAATTGTGCAAAAGTTTCCTCTTGTGTCCAATCAGAATCTTCCCAGGAGTAACTTGTACTCCTCATCTTTTCCATGTCACTCCTTGTAAAATGGCAGTTTCCATCTTCTTTGTATCCACTGTTTAAATTCTGGAACATGGTGATAAGGCCTTCCCTAAGCCTTCTTCTCAAGGCTAAAAACCCCAAATTCTCTAAGCCTTTCCTCATATGGCAGGCTTCTCAGTCCCTTGATCCTCTCTGTGGCCCTTCTCTGGTCCCTCTTCTGTCTGTCTGCATCTTTTTTTATAGCAGGGATCAAAACTGAACACAGTATTCCAGATGTGGCCTGACCAGTGTCAAGTAGAGTGGAATAATGACTCCATCTCTGCTGGTGATGCCCTTGTTGATGCAGTCCAGCATCCTGTTGGCTTTTTTTGCTGCAGCAGCACACTGTTCACACATATTGAGCTTGTTGTCCACCAGGATCCCCAAGTCCCTTTCCACAGAGCTGCTCCCCAGCTGGGTAGATCCAATCCTGTGCTGCACTCCTGCATTATGTTTTCCCATGTATAAGACCTTACACTTGTCCTTATTGAATGTCATAAAGTTCTTGTTAGCTCACTCTTCCAGTCTATCCAGATCTTCCCAAAGGGTGGCTTTCCCTTCCAAAGTGTCCACTTCCCCACTCAGTTTCATATCTGTCCTGGTTTTGAGCAGGATGCAGTTAATTTTCACTGGAGTATTTCATACCATGTGATGTCACGCCCAGATGGGCAGGGTGCTCTCACACTCAACTTTTCATTGCTTGTTGGTTGGTATTGTTGCTGGGGGGGACAGTTGCTGCGGTCAGTAAGCCACTGCTGCATTTTACCCGTTTTTTGACTTTTTTTTTTTTTTTTTAAACTCACTATTGTTGCTGTTGTTCTCTTGTTATATTTAGTAAATTCTTTCTTATTATTCAACCCATGAATTCTCTTTGTTTGTCCCTCCCCTATCTTACCAGTGGGGGGAGAGGGAAGTGAACGGCTGACCACATGGTGTCTGGCTGCTGGCTGAGTTCAAACCTCCACAGTATCCTCAGCAAACTTCATCAGGGTGTCCCGATCCAATACCGGGGAGGGTTCTTAAACGATCCCAAGAGTGAGATTAAGACACAAACGAGGTTAGATGCCGTACAACCTTAAGAACTTTATTTTCTGTAACAACTGATAACAGCAGTAGGACAGAGAGAAAAAGCAAGGAAAAAGTCAGAATCCCTAAGCAAGAGAATGGTAGAGATGCAGCTAATTACCACCACCACCAGGGATCCAGAGATGTTCTGATGGCTTGGTCTCAGTTCAGGTGATGATGCTCCATACTCCAAGCTCCACCAAAGTCTCAGGCATCCAATAACAAGCATTAACAAGCACCAACAAGCATAAACAAGCATTCTGAGAGAGGAGTATGCAGTCCTTTATTGCCCCAGTCCCCATGATTTATCCAAAAAGCCCACTCATTTCCACAGAGCTCATTGTAATACGTGCCACCCCGTGGTCCTCCATGTGCCATGCCCAGGTGTTCATGGTGGTCGTACCAGCAGGGGGGGGTCAACCTGCAGTGCCCTCAGCCTCTGCATGTCTTCCTCGCCACGATTTCCTCTTCACCCGGCTCACGTGCAGGTGCAGATTGGCGGGCACCGCCGAGGCTGCTTTTATTCTAGCTTTGGGCAGATGTCATGGTTTTGTCGGGGACTATTTGTCTCCTTCAAAGCGTACGCCTTCACAGCAACCGGATGCTGAGTCCAGGAAGTGGTAGTCGTGAAGCAGCAATGTTGAGACAAACAAAGTCCAACACAGTCCCTTACACAGGGCACACTTGATCTCATTATCCAGATCACTTATGAAGATATTAAACAGCATTCAGCCCAATATCGATCCCTGGGGAACCCGGCTTGTGAGAGGTTGCCAGGTTGAAAAAGAGCTATTTTCCACCACCCTCTGGGTTCAGCCTGTTAGTCAGTTCCCCATCCAATGCACAGACCACCTGTCTAGACTGTAACACATCAGTTTCTCTAGGAGGCTGTGGGCAACTGTATCAAAAGCCTCAGAGAAATCCTGGTACACAGTGTCTACCACTTACCCCACATCAACTGAACAGCTTACTTTGTCATAGAAGGTGATCAGGTTTGTCAAGCACAATTTGCCCTTGGTGAAAAGTTGCTGATTTACCAGTCACAGGCTTCATTTAACTTGTGATAGACCCAATAGGAGTTGTTCCATAACTTTCTCGGGGATTGAAGTAGAACTGATGGACCTATAATTTCCTGGATTCTTCTTTAAAGAGCTTCTTGTGTATGGGGGTGACATTAGCCTTCTTCTAGTCTTCTGGGACATGCCCTGATATCCACAACTCTGAAAGATTATGGAGAGTGGCCTCACAAAGACACCAACTGGCTTTCTTAACGCCTGCAGGTAGGTAATGTTAGGGCCCATCAAATTGTAGGGGTCCGCTCCTGTAATAGTTCACATTCCAACTCCTCCTTCACTGATGGTGGGTCTGTGTTTGCATCCACCTGGAGCATTTTTCCCAAGGCCTGGGGCCCAACAGTGCTGGTAAAGACAGAGGTGAAGAAAGTATTGAGAACCTCTGCCTGTTCAGTGTTGTTGGTAACTAATTCACCTCTCCTGTTTAACAATAGACCAATATTTTCCTTCTGTTTCTGCTTGTTATTCATGCACCTGAAGAACTCTTTCTTGTAGTTTTTGACATCTTCAGCCAATTTCAATTTGAGCTGAGCTTTTGCTTTTCTAACTGCATCTCTGCTTGCCCTGGCAATGCTCTTGTAGTTCTCAACAGGTATTCATCCACTTTTCTCTCCCTGATATACTTCTCGTTTGGTTTTGAGCAGACTCCGAAGCTTGCAGTTAAGCCAAGGGCCTCTTGCTCTGCCTACTTCCCTCACCTTTAAAGGGCATGAACTGTTTTTGTGCTTCCAAGTGAGCATTCTTGAAAAAACTCCTAGTACTTGCTAGCTACTTTATCCTCCATGGAAGCTTACAACAGAATCCATGGATCATTTTATCTTCCTACAGCTATGTAGTCTCGATTAGTGAGGAACCTGAGTTGTACCAATTTTGGCTCAGGTGGAACAGAGCAGAGATGTTAAGCAGTTTCAAATAGTTTATTTTTACCCTTTAATTTTTTAAAAAAGTGAATTTCCACATTAAGTCCTAGGGAAAGACCTAGATCTTATATTACATTGAAGGAAATGGAAACTCATCCTAGAGGGGACGGGGTCTCCAGGACTCTGCTCACATCTCTTTTTGTCAAAATATTCCTCCTTCAAAACCTTAACTTCTTCACATCATTTCACTGACTGTCTATTGTCTGTCGTATCTTGTATAAGTAATTTGTGTTCACTTTTGAGGTATTTCTGTTTCAGCCCCACACTGCCATCATGTCTCTCTTACTGTTGAGAATCTGGCCTCTCTTCCATTGTGACATCTCTCCACTGGCCAAATGCTATTTTTTCTTCCAAACAAAAGTCTTTGTACTTTGTTTCTTGCTACCTCTTGATGTGTAGGAAATGTTCCCACAGTGCCACTTCATTATCCACCTCCAAAACATAACTCAAAACTCTCTCTTTTCATGATGCCTACAAAAAATGTGACTGTGGTTAGACCACTGATGTGCTTAGATGCCAGACTGAGCACAGGCTCATTTTCTTGAAGTTTCATACTGTCTGAAGTGTTACAGAATGCCAGTAAAAATATTTATCATCATCAGCCTTTATATCGACATAGTTTGTACCGTCTAAGTAAAAGGCTTAAGTTGTTAAATTAAACTGCATAGCAGTTCTCTCTTTTGTTATGTTGTCTTTTTCAAACAAGATTGAATTCCTTCACTTCTCCAGTTTGACATTTCCATTGACTTAATAATGAGAAAAAGCACAGATATAGCCCAGATATTTCATGGTTTTGCAGCACATGGGAGGATTTAGATTTATTGTTGAAGGGATCCTTTCAAATGGCAGTTCAAACAGAATGAAAACAGAGATCCAAAGGTTGCTTATTGTTCCAGAAAGGATTATTTTAGTAATTTATTTTGAAATGAACAAACAAGATTCCCTGCAATTCTCCATTCAGGTGTTATGTAAGCAACATGGAAGACCAAGAGGGGAATCAATCTGTAATGGGAAAAGTCAGAATGAAATAGCATCACAAATTAGCTCGCTGACAGCTTCACACACCAATTTTAAAAAATTTTGAGCTTCAATAACAAAGCATAAATCTTCAAACCCTAACGTTCCACTTTAACCTATGGTTGTGATCGTTAAAAACATGATGGATATCTAAACACCTACAGAAGCAAATAGGAAATCAAAGTTCTAGAGATTAATTTTAGTGTCATAGGAAATCCATTGCAACTATCCAGGTTAGCCACAGAACTTCAGATCTTCATGAAAATTTTCCAGTAAAGAAAAAGAATTCAAACAGGTTGTGACATCATTCCTGGTAGTGTTCCATTTAGAAGACAGTCAATTTTTGACCTTTGACAAGTTACAATTATTGCAGGAAGTGTCAAAATACAGCTTATAATTCTGAATTTCATGTATATATAAAAATAAAGATTTTGGTAATAAGAATGAACATTATCATGGGAATGTAGATTAAAAAGTCAGAGAGATAGTAACAGCCCTTTAGATTAAAAACATCAGGGAGCTGACAAAGGGGGTAAATGTCCTGTTAATTTTGAGGTGAAAAAGAAAACAGATTTTCCAACCTCTAAACTCTTGGCAGTTTATTATTATACAAAGCACTTTGAGTGACCACTGAGCCTGCAGTATTGAACTGACAAGATATGGCTTTTCCTTCTGTATTCTGTACTCCTTAGCACAATCCACCAAACACATTAATTGTTAGTATTTGGAAGTGCTTAGTGACCTTTTCCAACAGCCTTACACTCTCTCAAGCACTGAAATCAGGCTGTTTATACCCCCTGAGAATAAGGCTCTGACTCTCACACACTTCATGGCCCCAGGGAATAGTAGAGGTACCCGCAGAAAAAGCAGCAGAGGAATTGAAGGCAGAAACTTTGTCACAACAGAAACACCACACTCAAAAGAAGCAATACACCCTTTGCAGTAATGACAAGCCTGAAGTTTTATTGAGGAAGTAATTTTATTCTCCTTGACCTTTTTACGGAATCATGTGTTCACTGCATATATGAACAAAATTTGTTACATGTACAGGATGTGAGCATAGTTACTATATTTTATCTTTAATAGGCAATTACAAGCTTATCTCTGGATTTGATTCAAACCACCTGAAACCTGTTATGTGCACCCCTTGCCTGATATCTTTTCATGATTTAGAATCAAATAGTTACATTGTCCTTCATTAAAGTGAATATTAAAATTGATTAATTATTAACTATTTTTTTTCTGAAATTAGTCTAAGCAAAAGGCTAAATCAGTATTTTTTTGTTGTTCTTTTTTAATGTTTTCACAGGCTGTTGTCAGTTAAATTTTAAAGATAAGACTTTTTTTTTTTTAGTCAGTGTATTCCTTTGTGAATGTTTTCTTTTAAAATTTGTAATTGCTAAGCAGAAATACTCTTTGCACTTTTTGCTTGCCCTGGTAAGAACTGTTCCAATGATCTTCCACTGTAAGTTCCTTTTGTTAGGCCTTCAGGAACTTTCTTATGAAAGATTTGCTTTGCTAACCACTGGGGGGAACTGTGTCTAGCTTTCTACTCTAAATTTACACAAGCAATAGTAGAGATGAGAACAAAGGATGCTTAAGAAAATTTAGTCATGAAATTAATGGAAAATTTCTGAGCAGATGGAATTTGCCTGCTCTGCCAACCATGAATCTTTACATTGAAACAACTATTGCATGGATAACAGATTTCATGATCTCTCTCTTGAATCCTACATTTAAAAAAAAAAAAAAACCTAAACCAAAACCAAAATAATAAACCCAACCCAAACCAGCAAATGAGATTCTTATTGCTTGACATTATATTTTTCAATTATTGTTTGTATTCTGCTATGCAAATGTATGTAAGTAAAGGTCTCAGCCTGTAAGAAAAACCAAAGCAGATATAGACTCAGTTAAATTAATTTATTTTTCAAATATGTATCCGTATTAACTGAATAATATAGATCTGCAATAGAAAGTTCTGCCAGTACAGAGCATCTTTGCAACTTCACAAGGGATGATGCCAGAAAATGAGTAAAGCTGTTTATAAGTCAGAGGATCAGAAGACTTGTTAGTATGTGAGGTGACTTCTAACTCAGTAGATTAACGATAATTGCCTCTTACTGAGTGGAAAATGAGGAAGCTTGTAACATACTCAATGAAGCTGATCATTGCAGATGGGGGATGAGGTTTGTTTTTGTGAGTGTGTGTTTTAATCTTGCTTGAACTGAATAGTTCAGTGTAACAAAACTTTATGCATGACCTCTGTGACTTAGAAATGCTGCAGGCAAAATGCTTCCTCAAGAGACAGGGGACGAAAAGCATTTGCGATTCTAAAAAGGGACATACAGAGTAGTGCTCTTTTTACCAAAATATCTTCAGGCTATCTGAAATAATAAACAGTGTGGAAATGTGGTAATGAAGAGGAAGATTACCTAAGTGGGCTGTGAATGAGCACTAGGAGAAGGAAAAGGAAAAGGGAAGACTTAAAGCAGTTCCTGTCAGTAGCAGGGCTGGTTTGCTAACAGAGGAAGAATGCCCTTTGAGTCCTGGGTTTTATGCCTGAGTTTACCTTCAGATGAATGGTCAGTCATTTGGCCGGTCACTTCTCAGTTATAACACCTTGCAAAATATATCTAAGAATTAGACAGAAGATTTAACAATACAGTAAAATTTCCAAAAAGAGATTATTCTGAGAATTGTCCCTAGGCTTTCACCCTGCAGATACAATAGCTCTGACTACTGAGCTGTGAAACATAAAACTGTATGATTCCTTCCATACAGGCTGTAACAATGAGGCCAATGATACTGGAATAACATAACAGCAAAAAATGTGAATATAACTAGAAATTTATCAGTGCCAGACCAACACTGAATACAACATAAATCAAGGTGGCAAAGCTCATTAAATACAGTTCTCAGACAGTACAGTCAGGAAAGCTAAACATTGTTAGTACACAACTGCTATTTTCAAGTCTTTTTTTGAGTTACATCTTCAAACCATTATTACAGCATGTCCCTGAAATACAAGATAGATGTTACCTGGTATTTGTAAAAGCAAACACCCCTAGACTAATTACAAATGCCCTCTATATGTGCTGATCAATGACCTATTTTGCGGTTACTTATCCTTGCATCATTTATATATTTATATTTTTAAGGTTATAAGTCAAATAATTTTCATATCATAGAAACGTAGAATCATAGAATCATAGAATGGTTTGGGTTGCAAGGCACCTTAAATATCATCCAGTTCCAACCCCCTGCCATGGGCAGGGACACCTTCCACTAGCCCAGGTTGCTCACAGCCCCGTCCAACCTGGCCTTGAACACTGCCAGGGAGGGGGCAGCCACAGCTTCTCTGGGCAACCTGTGCTGGTGTTTCATTTCTTCCTTGTATCTAACCTAAACCTACCCTTTTTCAGTTTAAAAATATTTTCCCTTGTCTTATCACTACACTCTCTGATAAGGAGTCCTTCCCCATCTTTCCTGTAGGCCCCCTTGAAGTACTGGAAGGTTGCTATAAGGTCTTCCTGGATACTTCTCCAGGCTCAACAACCCCAAATCTCTCAGCCTGTCTTCATGAGGGAGGTACTCCAGGCCCCTGATCATCTTCATGACCCTCCTCTGGACCTGTCTGAGCAGGTTCATGTCCCTGTGTTGGGGCCCCAGAGCCATGTTATGTTATGTTGGGGTCTCAGGAGATCAGAGTAGAGGAGGGGAATCACGCCCCTCGTCTTGCTGGCCACAATTGTCTTGATGCAGCCCAGGATATGGTTGGCTTTCTGGGCTGTGAGTGTACATTGCTGACTTATGTTCAGTTTTTGTATACCAATACCCCCAAGTCCTTCTCTACAGGGCTGCTCTCAATCTACTCTTTGCCCAGCCTGTATCTGTGCATGAAATTGCCTTGACCCATATACAGTACCTTGCATTTGGCCTTTTTGAGCTTCATAAGGTTTGCATGGGCCCACTTCTCTAGCCTGTCAAAGTTCCTCTGGATGGCACATCCCTTCCCTCCAGCATGTTGACCATACCACACGGCTTGGTATTTTCATATAATGAAACCAGGATCTAGGTTATATTGACAATTTTCACCATAGATAGGTAAAATTTAAGATACTGGAAGATTTTTACATTTAAATTCTATGTGACAGGAAGAGACCATGACAATAACAGAATAGGCAGTGATTTCTTTGCACTGGCTACTCAGGTGATGTGTGATCCAAACAGCTATCTTTTGCTCCCCAAGAGCTGCTCCTGTTGTCACTATCAGCAGTTGTGACATCATGGCTATTTTTGTGAGGATGCAACCCCATACAGAGGCTGACACAGCTGTACTCAAGCTCTCTCTTCTGGCCTTGCAACCTCAGGAGCAGAAACTCCCACTTTTGTCCCTTTTTTTGCTACTTTCTCTTCTGCTCAGTTAGAGCAGATCACATTCCTCCACTCTACATCTGGCCTCCTTGTGTCAGTTCAGAAAGTGAAAGTACGGTCAATAAAGGGCTACTTCAAAGAGAGGGGGGCTTGGAAAGAAAACCTCTATGGAACTTAAAATCCTGTTCCCAAATGAATCTGGAGAAGTAGAGGGGGCAATAAAGCAGAGTGGGGAAGCAACAGATTTCTGAATAAATCAAATGCCTTTGAATTTCTTTGCAGTCCCTTAAAATGGTACTAAATTCTACATCTCCCTCTTACTTGAAACTCCTTTTGCTGTTTTCTAGTATGCCCTCACCTTCCCAGAAACCCTAAGGACTCCTCTCAGCTCTCTCTCAGGGCTCCTGAATTACGTATTATTCCTCCCACTCATATCGCCCTCCTTCTCTTTCAGTCCTTGCTCTTTTAGTTCCACAAAATTAATTTTTTTCTAGGTTTCTGAGAAGCTGAGAGCTCTGATCCAGGAGCAACCTCCAAAGTCTTGGAAAATTCAAGGAGATGTATAACATATCTGTATTTATAACATATCTGTATCTCTGGGATGTCACCTGGAAGTTAATTTTTCTGTAGGGATCTAGTACCGATCATTCTTCTCCCCCAGGAGAGATAGCCAAGCTTAAAAACTGCAGTTATTACACAACAAGAAAAAGATTCATGAGTGTGTTTTAGGACTGATTACACTAATAGTTATTGTCATGACCTTGCCAGTCAGAGCTGCTTGGACTAAGATCATGTTATGCCTTAAGTGAGTTAGGTTGTCCCTAAGGTCTTTGCCAGATATCTCAAGGCCACAAGAGTCAGCTGAACTGGACCAGAAATTCTAAACTTAGAGTAAAGTTAAACTAAACTGTCAAACCCCCCCCCCCCCC
>NW_020799095.1:137617971-137633624 GCF_003259725.1 Athene cunicularia | reverse complement strand
CCCCCCCCCCAAACCTCAGAGATACTCTATGTACTAAGTATGTGCAACACTATATGTTGTTTTAAAAGAAAAACAAACGGATAACATTACATACAATGAGTCATGAAGTCTGTTAAAAATCAACTGACTATTGCTTAATGGGATAGAACAAAAACACGGAAAAGTTTAAACAAGAGAAATTATTAAAATTTGGGGTTAGTAGTCACAGGATTGGTAAGTGTTATCCAATACACAAGGAGGAGCAAAGTCCATTGCCCTATATCTGGACATAATTCCATTGTGACAACTGAATACAACCAAGGAATCTGTGCACTCAAAATGTAAGAAATGTGTTGAGCACAAACTGAAAAAAGTAATTTTAAGGCATGCTAGGTTTAGATCTCATTCATCAAGAGTCATATTCCTGCTACTGTTTCAGCAGAGCTACATTATACTGTGCATGCACCAACTCTTATCCCAGGTTTGTGAATTCACATGTTCCCTGCTTTAGAAAACAAAATTACAAAGGAAAGCAGAAACAAATGATGCTTTATTGTATTATACCCGGAAGGTAAAAGTTTTCCAAACCACAACTATTCAAGGGAAAGAGACATTCAGAAGATAAAGATACTTAAAGATACCCCTTGGAGTTCTCATAATGGTCAAGGCTAGGATACGCTAAACAACGGCTAAAAAAAAGAGCAGGGTATATTATGTTATCAGAGGTGTCACATCAACAGAACACAGAGAGGAAAGCTCCATTCCATATTACCAAAGAATGATCGTATCTGGACTAGTACTTTTCGTTCTGGGCTTCTCCTTTCCTACAAAAAATAAAATAAGATAAACCAAAATATTTTTTAAATATTAAAACATTCAGGAAAATAGCTGCAAGAGGACAGAAATCTGTAGAGACTTAAGCTGTGTGGAAAGATTTAAAGTGATTGCTTTACTAGGCATAAAGAACCAGATATCCATCTGGTTTAAATCAGCATGGCTTCAGCAAGGATTTGGTCTAAGCAATCTTTAGATATTTGCCAAATATGTACAAAAAGAGAAGCTATAGTGTGGAGGGATGTATCCAATAGTAAGAGGATCAAATTGATTAAAAATATATAGGTTGGATATTAAGAAAATACTAACAGTGTAATATGCATCAGTTTAAGAGCATGTCTCCTAAAGGAAATGAGATAACTCTATTTCAGGAGCTATTTAATATGAGACAGACATAAAGAACTTAAGGTACATCATGGAAAATAGTCCTACAGTAGCTAAAATAAGTTAGATATGTTCTTTCTATTATCTACTTACTGTGATTTTCTTAAGAATTTGTAATCTGTGTGCTTGTAGGATTGGTGGCACAATAGGAAGATACCTAGACTTTTTTTTTTTTTTTAATATATATTTGAGATAAAGCCAAGTTAAATTAGAAAGAATCAAATGGGAAAAAAAGGGAGACTGTGACTAATGAGTAAGGTTGTCTATGGGCAATCCTATTTAGAGCTGAAAAAACTCTGCAAAAGTCCTTTTAAACACACTTGTCCTTGTTTTATTTACTTGCCAGGTAATTCAGGTAGATGATTACAGACAGGAGACAATTTTGGGCCGTCAGGAAAGACTTGATCATGTTTTAAAAGTACCTAGACAGAGCTAATAAAAACTATGTAAAAAGCAGTGGAATGAGAAGAATGACCTCCAGCAATAAAAAATGGCTACAAGAACCACCCACACCTCACACTAGTAATTCTCACACTATATCTTGCAATTCCTTCAACTGATAAGAGTTTTCTGGTAACCAAAAAAGCTACTGTTTATCATCCATCTTGTCAGTCTGATGGGCCTTCCAATTTTTGGCTTGAAAAAAACCTCAATTCGCACTCTAATGAGAGGAAGCTTGCAACGATAGCTACGCCTTTTTACATTTCAAACTGGATGCACAACACAGGGCAGACCCTCAGCGAGTGTTAAATGGTGTCAGTGCACTGAGGTCAGTAACCCTCTCATACACATAAGCAGACATTTTTGGCCCAAGGACTTGAATTTTTTATAACTCCTGACTTCTCTCCATACTCTGGATTATACTGTAAGCGGTGATTTCATTTTCAGAAGTATTTGTGTGACATCCAGGGATATGTATTTCTTCTGTCTGTAGCACTCAGAAGAGAACTGGTATTCTATTAAGGGCAAAGAAAGTGCCTCCATATTCCTTCCCTTTTGATAACATATTTACAAGAAGCTTTGAGTACCCTCAAATCTCCCTCCCTCCCTCTCTCTGCCATGTCCATTGAATAAACTTAAAATAATTGACTTCATTATTTGAAGTCCTAAAATTATGTGTGTTTCCATTAGAGCTCCTAGTGGACTTTTTCAAACAAAAAGACAAGGTGTATCCCATAGAAATTAAGAGAAGTGTCTGTGTTTTATGTCTTGGTAATAACATTTTGTTCACACACTTAGTGACTTAGTGTGCTTGCCAATTTTATTCAATACAAAGTTTGAGTTCACATAGCTGTGCTTGGTTTTATGTGTGGAAGAGGAAAAGCTGTGAAAGATGAAGGCATTTCTTTACGTCCTCCCCTGCCTTTTGTTCATTTTTAGTCAGCACCCTGTAAGTGATGTTTTCTATGATGCTGTGGTATTCGTTTTCCTTTGACTTTCTTGCTATTCATCTTGAGCTGACATTTTATGTTACTCATTGCTGTCACTACTGGAAAGAATAGCAACATCAGCATTTGGGCATCATTATTTGAACATCATCTCTCTTGATAAAGTATTTCCCTTATCATGCTTAATAAAAAAGTGTATTGTGTTATATTCCTCATACTCTACTTAGATGTTACTATTTTTAACAGCTAGAAAGAAATCATGTTTTGTTTCAGTAAAACAGTTTTCAATTCAAAAAACAAGCAGGAATCTGAAAAAAACACATTAACAATTCCAACACCTGCATAAATGGACTAAGATACACTGAATCTTATTTTGATCATGATCTGCAGGATCTGTAGTGGCATAATTTGAGTAATTTCAATACTGTTACACTTAATTATACCAAAGTATGTGGCATCAAGAATTGAACTAGTGAGATTTTTTTTTTTTTTCCTTTTACTCCCCTTGGACGATGAAGTATGAAACACCTCCTGAACAGCTTTCATTTTGTCATTTTCACTAGAAATGTCCCCTGAAAGGGAATGCTAGAAAGTGGGTTGTAAAGATAGTTTATGTACTGTCAAGATAATGTTTCTCGAGTAAAGGCCAGATCATAGTATATTTGATACTTGCCAGCTGCTTACTTCTTCTTAAGGAGGCATGAATTCTCCTGATATAGGGTCCAACTTTCTCTTTTTTTTTTTTTTTTTTTTTTTTTTACCTGAAATGAACTCTATTTTGAAACATGCATATAGCTTTCATGGGAAAGATGATGTGCCTGTTCTTCCTTTGTTATCAGTTCTGCAGTCCACCCAAGTCTGACAGCTCTTCTAAACACGCTGAAAATGTCACGTGGCAAGGAAACTTTGAAAATGGATGGCAGTCAGGAATGATCAGGGATTTCAGTGAACAGGCCATATTTAGGATTCCCACAGGTACTATGAGAAAAGGGTAGAAACACCACTTCAACTCTGTTTGCCTCTTAGATATGTAATTTCCCCTATTTGCCTGGCTTGTGGAAATCTGTAAAAATTATCATAACATTGAACTTTTAAAAAAGAATGGTTATTTATTTATTTGTCTAAAGTTTATCAGTTATATTTTAAATCTTTGCTTTAGATTTTTCTTTACTATATGTATTTCATCCCTATGCTAATTTTAAAACTAAAAATAAGATTTTAAAAAAATCAATCACAAAGAAGAGGAGAAGAAGCCAACCCATAAAAGTTGGTCACAATCTTTCATGTACCATTTTCTTGAAATAAAATAAAGAATGCAAAAATTCAGCCCTGACATTTTGTTATTCTAGCTTTGATGTATAAATTTCAGAAACAACCTTTTCCCCTGAACATGAATTTAACTGATATAGGATTTACTGGTCTTGAATTTTGGGAGTTATTTGTTTAAGTAAATAAAAAAAAAAAAACTCAAAATGAGCAGTTCATTTACTCTGGATAAACAGGGGACAAGGAAACATATTTTTTTAGCTGAAATAAATAATCCCATAATTTGTAGTCTGAGATGAAGTTGAGAGTTAGAAGACATCTTTTTGTTGCTATACCTGTAATAGCAGTTCTCCTCAAATTAATTTGGTTATTTGGAACAATTTTATATATAGTAGCTAAAACTATCTGTAATTCCTTTCTGACTATTAAAATATCAGACTGTATCTCTATATTACAAGGTAGTGTTTGTTACTGGTTAAAGTCTGAGGTACAGTTGATGAACAATATATACCTCAAAGATGCTCATCGACCAGGAAACCTTTCAGAAGGAAAAAAGGATGTCTATTGCTCAAGGTATAATTGTCTTCTTTCAGGGTAACTTATTTTTTAATTTGAAATAAGTACTTCAAAGAGATTCAAAGTGGGCTATCAATGCTTTGAAGCTGTCAAGAGGTAATGATTTAGGATTTCCATTTCAAAGAATTTTACATCTCAGATAAAATGGAACAATTCCATTGAAAAATCAGAAGATCCAGGCCTGAAATGACAACAAGACAGCTTCTAAAGGATCAGCTAACAGAAGTGACATGCTTTTATTGTTCCCTGGTGAGTATTTTGACCTATATATGCCTGAATTATCTGAACCCATGGTTTTATTACAAAGTAAACTTGATTACTCTCTAGAAGTTAGGCTAAATAAAATGATCTCTGCTGGGTCTTTAACAAAAACTGTTACCTTTGAATATTATGTTTTGGGAAGAATATTTCTTTCAGGATTTTTTGCCTATTTTAAAATGAAAGGTCAGATCAAGTAGTCTATTTGAATGTATATATAGACATGTACTACTTAAATTATGATTGCCTTCTAGTTTCTGAATAAATGACTAAGATTATAACAATTACTTTGAAATGTCTTTGCCTATTTGAAAATGGAGAAAACATATATCTTACTTGGTCAGTTTTAATTTCAGTCAGAAACAGAGGCAGCATCCCTGGGAAGCAGACTCTTGGTGGCAGTATGATTGCTGTGGTCAGACTGCCTACTTTGCCTGAGCCAAAGCTCAGGGACAACAAGTAATACTGCTGTCACTAAAAGAAGAGTTGTGAGCTATTAGCTAATATTTGGCACAGTTATCTTTCCCAGCAGCAACACTGATTGTGACTTTCAATGTTTTCCAGCTTCTGGATGTCAGTAAGAACAGAAAGACCTGTTCTCCATGGCCTTCCAACAGCTTCCCACCTTTTCCTCCCTGTGGCTGAAACGACATAACAACCTGCACAGGTCACTTGCTCTTGAGGTTCCTCTCTAATGATGAGAAACTTTAAGTGGGCTGTAGATCCAGCAGCAGGATCACAGAGGTCTAACAAGTCTAATTAAAATCATGATTGCATTTGTAGAGATGTAAAAACATAGAAGTATTTCAACCTTATTTTGAAAGCTTAACTACATTTAACTGAGTCACTGTCTCCTGGTAACAGAACATCCAAATTAGGAATTATGTTCCTCAACATACTAGTCAGGTTTTCTTAATTAGAAAATTAACTTCAATAGAAATTATATTTAGATAATGGACAAAAATGTACAATTGATCTATAGACATATTTCAGCAAACTTTTCTGGCAGAGAAATCTTACTAAATGGATAGACTGTGAGCAGGATTTGGAGAGACAAATTACCCAAAGGAATGTGCTTTGATGTGGAAAAGAGCATCAATCACCTCAATCTGTAGTATGCTAGGAGAAAATTTATTTAAGATATACTTTCAAGTCACACAAGTCAGGCTCATACATAGGGAATATTGGAGAAATTGAGGAGACAAGATTTTATAGATTTTACAGACATAACTAAGTACAGAGAGACTCCGATAGTGTCTGAAAACAAGCAATAGAGATTGTTGCATAGGACTGCCCTTGTTCTTGCTCTCAAATTTAGTTTAGCAGATTTAGTTTTTAATTTGTTAGTAGCCACTAAAGTATTGGAAAATTTTTCATTAACAATGAAGAAAAACAATCTCACAGAGGAATAGCTCCAGAAAATAAGGGACATGGTGAAAATTTGAACCCATCAATTATATATTTGGGAATGTACAAGAAATAATATGAACCTAATTTTTTGTGGCATAGATTTAATTTAAGAAATGTGAGTACTTAAATTACTCAAGCAGCTACCAGTCTGATGTAAGAGACTCATCAAATCTAATGACCGAATACTAAGAGCACATTATATTTCTAAATATTTTAAAATCAAACCAAATCAAAATATGAACTTTTAGTGATTATTTTGCTGTTGATATTTATGTGGCAGTGATCTATAATTCCATTTGATATCCTAAATGGCTATTAAAATGCCCTTTACCTTTTGAAAAAAATAATTTATTGTTAAATAAAACATTGACATTTCTCTGGCTTGATCTCCTTTCTGAGATGAAAATTTGATTGGTTAAGTATTTCCAGTGACTGAAAACTCACATCACTAAAGAAGAAGAAAAGATTGGTAAGCCTATAAAAGAACATGGTAATAGCTAAGAATAATTAATAGGAACAAAATACATGGTGAGTTATGAATCTCTTTGTCTTGTCATTGTTGTTGAAGTATTTGAATTCTGTATTTCACCTGTATTTCAGCTTTTGATCTGATGTTTTTTAGAAAGCTGACACACTGGAAGACTCTACATGGTCAAGTAACACTAGTTGTGCGAATAAGTCCTGTATGTATTTTGTGTCAAACCTCTTCCATGTTACATCAGTGCCCAAGTGAAGAAACATCTTTTAATTTCAGTGGTGTTACTTTTAATTGATGGTTGTGTACCATCTTGTTCAAGATTTTGAGGAGTTGTTATCCCACACCACCTTCATACGAAGCATTCAACTCTAATGATTTTTAGAAGGAAAACACATAGCTAAACAGAAAACATTGAAGACTCATTTCCCTTCACTTTGTTCCCCTGCTGTCCCGAATCTACCTATTTTAGACCCTAGCCAATATTTTTCATGTGATTCTCATGTCTAAATGGAGAGCAAAAAATAAAATCCCAGACCACAAACTATTCTAATTTTTTTCAAGAGATAAACACCAAATACTTTTTAACACAGTGAAATTAATTTCGTAGAAACAAAGAAAATTCTAGGCTTAAAATCAGTTGATGTGATTGAGGCTGTTTCTGTAAACGTCTGATAAATCTGCCTGGAGCTATGGCAAGGGGGGGAGAGAGGTTGAAATACAAGCCCCAGCATTCTGGAAGTGCTTTGGCCACTGGCCACTACCAGCAGGAGGAAGCTGCCAGAACAGCATTTCTGTAGAGAGTAAATGCTAAGCTATTTAGAGATTTTTACTCCACTGTAGTTTGCTTTCCCTGAGTGTTGCACCCTTTCAAGGGCAAAATTTGATTATTAGGTTTTGATGGTAGCAGTCTTTACTGAGCAAGGGCTCAAATCATGACACTTGTTCCACAAGAATGGGCGGGACCAAAATCAGGTTTGCAACCAGACGCCATTAAGTAAAGAGAAATCCAAAACAATGTCAGTTCCAGATCCATCTCTAATTTGACAGCTAAAGTAGATGTACAGTGTTCATTTGAATATGTCAAAGAAGCAATCACAGCTGAAGATGGGAGGGCAAAACAAGGAAAATGTAGTATTTCTTTTCCTAGAGAAAAGAAGTTGCAGGAAAGACAGGAAGAAATTGTTCTTTGCCTAGGTAATTGCGTACTATCTCTTACTGACAGCATAGCACATTGCTAAGGTTACAGTTTAGCCTGTGGAGTTTGTCCCTATTTCCTAGAATTTTTAATGGGCGTGGGCAGACTTGGTTTGTCTTGTTTAGGAGTAGTGGTTTTCCACTTCATCCCACAGTTTTATACTGCCTGTGTCATCGTTTCAGGCACAAGAAATAATTACCCCTGGATAACATTTTTTTTTTTTCTTTTCTTTTTTTTTTTTTTTTTTTTTTTTTTTTTCTTCACAGGAGCTGAGCTAATTATTTTTAAAATACAAATGTCTCCATTTAGGATCCCACACTGAGAGTGTCACAAATTATGTCGATTCACCAAATTGGTGGCTGCCAGCAAACGGTTGAGGATTGCCAGATTCAGTTAAACACTTTGGCTCAGTTAACATCCTCCCATGGAAAAAAGTCATGGGATAGCCAAAAATCAGGCAGAATGATCTGCAGGCTCGAGCCACAGTTTCCACTGCATCATGTGCTGAGGAATGTGGGGGGGATGGGTCCGGACACCCACAGAGCCAGCAGGGATTGCAGCCCTGCAAACCCACAGGGACTTCTGTGGGATGTTTTTCCCGTGGATTCATCGACCTTGAGGTATGCTTGGAAAAGCATCTGACCCACACGCAGGCCCAGACCATGCCCATGTGTTGTCCCCTACTGGCCATCCCCTAAGTTTGAGACATGCCTTGGGGGAATTTACAGGTGCAGAGTGGGAATTGTGCAAAGTGCTTCTGCCAATGTCAACAGTAACTATGTAAAGAAAATGCCTGTGGCTTTCAGTGAGGAGGAACATTTCTCCATTCTAGCAATGCCCTCTCCCTGAATAGTTGCCCTCTCTCAAAACCTAAAGACCTCTGTTTGCAGGCAGCTTGCATACAATGCCTTTCATGGGACTAAAGGGATAGATAAGACAACATTACTTCATCCCTGCCTCCTCCTGTCAACATCTGGACCAAAAGATTAGATTTTTTGCTCCTTTCAGCCCCTCTACTGGAGAAGTTGGAGGAGATTACACAGTTATTTATCATCTGCAATTCACAGTGCTCTATGTATGGTTAGAAATTCTTCTCGCAGCGTGAGTTTTCCAAGGCTGCGTGGAAATGAAAGGATCCAGCTTTCTTTTAGTTATTCTGGATTGTTCCTCACAGTTTAACGCAGATTTTTATTCTTGTGTTGTCAAGGACATCAATACACAGTTCAAGGTTTGGGCGAGAGAGGGTGTTGAGGAAAGTAATGAGAGACGTTTGTTCTCTTCTTTTGAAGATAAAATAAGAATCTACATATGAAAGTTTATCAGAGTTAAGCACTGAAATAATTTTATATTGGCTAAGAAAGTAAAGTTTCCCAGTAGTGATATATTAGACATGTATATTCTGAAAGAAAAATAGATCTATAATATCTCCAGATCATTGCTAACATATTTAAACATTATTTCTGTTTGAAGTATGTACCTGTGATTGATCACCCACTTGCAGATGTGCTGTTACATCCCTCTCTTTCTGATTCTTCTGTCTACAATAGGCAGATTCAGACAGCCAGAATAAACAACTTTGTTTCTTTAAACTAGCTACCCAAAAAAAGAAAGAAGTTGCCAAGGAGAGAGATTCTTAACCCATTTCCCAGACAGAAAAAATCATTACCAGCAAAAATGATTCCCAGTCCAGCAAAGTACAAAGTTCTTAATTTAAGAGGCCAAAGACAACCAGAATCTCTCTCTCTCTCTCTCTCTCTCTCTCTCTCTCTCTCTCTCTTCCCCAACTCTGTCTCTTTTTCTTCTTTTATTTTTTCTGTCTCTTTTTTTTTTTCATTAATGGTGAAGATTGTCAAATGTACCTCCACTGTAATATAAAACTTTAAAAAATTAACATTTTTTCAGGTGAAATGTTCTCATCTTTGTATATTTTTGCATCTGTAATTATGAGCCTAAACCAATTCTTATAAAAGTTCATGGGAGCAGGATCCAACCCTTAAAGTACAGTGCAGTAAGCAGTATTGATTTCTGTTGAATCACCCCTATTATATAGAAAAGTAATAGATAAATCCCAGCCCAGCGCCTGAACATTTTCTAAAAACAAAGCTAATTGAAAAAGCCAAATAAAGTTAACAATCAACAATTATCCCGTTAAAGCAGGAAAGATCAAATAAAGAAATAAGATTAAAGCTCTAGTGTCTATTATTAGCAGACTAGCAGAACAGAATTGAAAAATTCATCAGTCTCAGACGGTAGGTTGATAAAGTTTTCCTGCAGCTAGGCTGGAATTCAGTTGTTGCTTTGCATCAACATAGTCATAGGAACAGAAGGTCCTTCCTGTCCAATTATATCTGAATTTTTGCAACTTAAAGAGGTATACTTTTCAATGTTAATTGGACAGAAATCATTCTTGTCATTGCCTCTGAATGACAGCATGTGTGCATGCCAGTGGGAAGACTTTCCCTCTCTGTAGTTTACTAGCAATTACAAGCAGTACTACTGTGAAGCCACGAGCACTGCAAAGCATTTTCAGTTAACAATTAAAAGAAGTGTGAGACTCTAAAATGTGCATAGTTTCATGTTCTGCTTCCTGTAGCACAGACGATACAGAATTCATAACAGATGTTGAATATGCTATCAAAGTCACATGAAAGGGAAGAGACATTGATCTTTGACCTCAGTAGTGTCTGAGAAAATGTCACTGCTCTCCCATTGCTTTTTTACAGTCTACTCTTCTATTCCATATAGGTTTGTTACATGAATAGGTGCCATATTATAAAAATGACAGGGAGAATCATAGGAGGGATTGCAGTGATGAGAATATGCAACATTCATAAGGCAATGCCTGGAATAAAAGACATTTACAGAAGTCTGAGCCTGTCAGTCTGTGTCAAAGTCTTACAGTTAATAAAAAGCCTTCTGCAACCAACTTTCTTCCTGAGTCTCAGATCACGGACCATTAAAGTCAATAGGAACTTTGCCATTTATTTCATTAAGCCTAGAATCAAGCTCTCAGTGCTTACATCACATTTTCCATATCATCCATTTTTCTTCTGAAATAAACTGAGGTAATAATGAATGCTTTTAAAAAGTCAGCATTTAATCACAGTTTAATTTTATAAACAAATTCCAAAACCTTTTAACCTCATTTCTGTTAATTG
This sequence comes from Athene cunicularia, assembly GCF_003259725.1. Taxonomy (NCBI): domain Eukaryota; kingdom Metazoa; phylum Chordata; class Aves; order Strigiformes; family Strigidae; genus Athene; species Athene cunicularia. Next base: position 137,622,698 of record NW_020799095.1, on the reverse strand, counting down.
AATTAAACTGCAGAACTGAAATTAACTTGGGAATTTCAACAATTTAGCAATTTCACAATACGTACCACAATGTACCTATCACATGCAGGATATTCTGCATAAAATCACTGGAATTTTCAAAATTTAAGCCAGGAAAAATGAATTGTTCTTCACAGAATAAGTATTCCAAAATTTTAAGAAAAAAAAAAAAAAGACTTTGCAGTAAATCATCTACTGCATTCTATAACTCTTAGTCATTTTTACAGTTTCTTGCAAGAAAACCCAGTATAAATTTCTGAGCACTTTTAAAGCTATTGGAAGAGTATCCAGGAACTGAATCCCACAAGCTGATAATTTCCTTCAATCTAATTTGTGACTAGAGTGCTGTTTAAAAACTGAGAAGTTTGGGAAATCTGAGGAACAGAACTTTCAAATGTTGCATGGAAGGATAATGAAATTTTATTAGAAATAACAAAGCATTAAAAAAATAAGAAAGGTGAAGATCTCTAACCTTTCTGAGGAACGATCTTCCCAGTATGTGATCTCAGGCATGTCACCAGCAGCCATTGTACCTTGGTAGCTGTTGGTCCATCAAGTGACATGCTATGAAGAAGTCTGAAATAAGTCTGGAAGCTATTCCTGTGCTATTATAAGATTGGTCTAAATGCATAGTCCTATGGAACAAGTCTTAATTTGTTTTTTTAATTTTACATCTTTTCAGTGAAAAGTTTAATAGTATAAAAGTATAGTAGGAGCTATAGTAGCAATATGAGCTGGTCTCCTAGGTGAGTGGCCGTTGGTGTGTTTATACCTCATTCGGAACAGGCGCTACTGGCGCTTGACTGAGTAAAAAACTGTCTGGATGGCCGGGCCCAAAGAGTTGTGGTGAACAGAGTTAAATCCAGTTGGCGGCTGGTCACGAGTGGTGTCCCCCAGGGCTCAGTGTTGGGTCCACTCCTGTTTAACATCTTTATTGATGATCTAGACAAGGGGATCGAGTGCACCCTCAGTCAGTTTGCAGATGACACCCAGTTGGGTGGGAGTGTTGATCTGCTCGAGGGTAGGGAGGCTCTGCAGAGAGATCTGGACAGGCTGGAGCCATGGGCTGAGCCCAACTGGAGGAGTTTCACTGAGGGCAAATGCCGGGGGCTGCCCTTGGGCCAAAACAACCCCCAGCAGCACTACAGGCTTGGGGAGGAGTGGCTGGAGAGCTGCCAGTCAGAAAGGGACCTGGGGGTGTTGATTGACAGCCGGCTGAACAGGAGCCAGCAGTGTGCCCAGGGGGCCAAGAAGGCCAATGGCATCCTGGCTTGTGTCAGCAATAGCGTGGCCAGCAGGGACAGGGAAGGGATCTGAGCCCTGTACTCGGCACTGGTGAGGCCGCCCCTCGATTCCTGTGTTCAGTTTTGGGCCCCTCACTCCAAAAAGGACATTGAATGACTCGAGCGTGTCCAGAGAAGAGCAACGGAGCTGGTGCAGGGTCTGGAGCACAAGTCGTACTGAGGGAACTGGGGGTGTTTAGTCTGGAGAAGAGGAGGCTGAGGGAAGACCTCATTGCCCTCTGCAGCTCCCTGAAAGGAGGGTGCAGAGAGCTGGGGATGAGCCTCTTTGATGAAGTAATAAGCAATAGGACAAGAAGCACTGGCCTCAAGTTGCACCATGGAAGGTTTAGATTAGATGTTAGGAAGCATTTCTTTAGAGAATGGTCTGTTAGGTGTTGGAATGGGCTTCCCAGGGCAGTGGTGGAGTCCCCATCCCTGGAGGTGTTTAAGAGTCAGGTTGACATAGTGCTGAGGGATCTGGTGTAGTTGGGAACTGTCAGTGTGAGGTTAATGGTTGGACTGGATGATCTTTAAGGTCCTTTCCAATCTAGATGATTCTGTGATTCTGTAATAGCCTGGTGTTTGCAGAAGAAAAGCACTGCTGAGGTACAGATTTTCTATCCAATATTCCTTTTGGAATTGCTGTAAACATTTCTTGTCCTTCATAACCCAACTTTACTCAAAACAAAATGAAGGGGGATCATTTCACTAAACGTTAATCAATGTTAAACAGGAGCTGAACCAGAAATGTGTTCTATTTAACAGTAAATGGAAAAAAAAAAACCCAAAACAAAAACAAAACCAAAACCCAAACAACAACCCAAGGACTTTTACGGCACATTTAATCTTATCCTAAAGTTGACATCTTAAATATATCAGTGATTCCTTCCCTAAAAATGCCAGTTTCTCTGTAATAAATCAAAGAGGAATCTGGGGTGACTATATATGTAAATGTTTACAATGTAGGCATCTAATCTTAAGTATGTGTATCTATATGTGTATGTATGTAAATGTATAGCATGAGTCTCACCAGTCTTTTTGGATATTTTTCATTCTTTGTAAATATTGTGTCAGATAATGCAGGGAATATATATTTTTATGAGAGAAGCTGCTGAATACCTCATGCCTTAATTTAGAAAACACAGAATATACAGGTGCAGAGGAAAAGAACCCACATCTGCACCTCCAAAAGTATAAGGAAAAAGACAATGAAGATCAGTCAGGTGTGAGACTTCTGTGTTGTCCTCCTTCCCTCATTCAAAAAATAAACTGCACCTTACCAAACATCGCCTTTTTTTAAAAAAAGTAACCTGAAATTGTGTTTTCTTGTTCGACCTCCAATTTTAGTTCTCCTCTTTGCATATTCTTCATAGAGGAGGCTAAAAGTATAGTGCAATCAATAATTAGCCAGGGCCAAGTAGCATAGGAATGATACAAGAACAGGCAATTATTGCAGCTTATAGTGAGAAACATAATTATAATTATAATCAAAGTGGATCCAGGAATGCATTCTGAATTCCACAAATGACACTTGGGATAAAAATGCAAGCCAAATATATTGGAATAGCATTTTAAAGTTTCATTTGAAATTGATTTTGTTGTTGTTGTTCATAGCTATTATGCATACAGTCCAAATTCTATTGCTGCAACTGTATAACTCACTGTGTCACAGGGATATAAAGAGAATTAGTCCAGTTTTAACTTTCTTCAGTATAAACATGTTTTCCTCTGTTTCTGACTAACTCCCTCTTAAAAGTGCTAATCTTTCTGTTCATCTTTTGCATACACCTCCTCTGCATTTGCACCTGTGTTATTTTACTGAACATTAATAAAAAAGAAGTAATTTTCTATTTCTACACAGGCAAGAGAGGTTCTTACACGTAGAACAGCGGCATCCACTCCCACCAAATCTTTACAGCTCCCTGTTTTTTTTCTGAGTCTCCTTTCCCTACTGTGCTAAGCGTGGAGGGCTCACGCCAGCAGCAGCCCTGCACCGCAGCGCGCCAATGCAGGGGTACACTCCCCACAGCTGGAAGGACACTGGCACTGCACTCTCTAAGTGCTCTTACTGTGTTTGTGGGGTAATCTCCACCAGCTAAGCAGCACTTGGGCTGCCACTGCATGTTTTTGTCCTTCCTGTCTTCTTATACATTTTTGAAATAATACCTACAGAACAGCAACAAAAAAATAATGTGCTTGATGTATCTTTTCAAGAGCGCAGTGTATCTGCTCTTTAAAACAGATTAGCCTGTTCATAGTTCCCTACAACCTGTGTGTATGATAACTTTTAGAGGGGACAGACTTGCAGGTTTCCCAGTGTTTCTTGAAGTCAAATATCTAAAATAGGAAGGATTTCATTTTTCAACTTGTTTAATTTTTCTATGAAAAATGCTAATTAAGTTTTAGACAGATCTCTTTGAGCTGTGCAGATGTTCTATTATTTCTTAACCAGTTCTCCTGGGATCTTCAGCCTCATGGTTTTGCAAAGGTAGACATAAAACTGAAGTAAACAGATATTCGGTTTAAAATAATTGTTTACCCTGGGCACAGCATAACATAAAAGAACACTCTCTGCTGGTAACACAGCTCCTCTTGGTAAGCAAAGATTGTGGACACAGGTACTGAGCTCTTCTATAAGAAAATGTGCATGACAGGAGTCAGGGGAGATCAGCATTAGAGTGAACATGAGAAAAGTGTATGCTTAATTTCAGGGAAAAAGTTGCACAGACAGATAGCCTGGGAACAAAAGAAAATCCTTTTGAGTTTCAACATCTTGCATCTTGCCCTGTATTGTTATTTTCAGATTAAAGTAACTTTCATAATCACCAGTCTCAAGTACGCTTTAATAGTTTGAGAGAGGTAAGTTTGGAGAATTTTTTAGTAGCAATCATCAATAAGGGAATAAAAATTAAATAACAAACAGATTAAAAACCAATAGACTTGGGACTTTAAAAATAGACTCATGTTGTTGTCACTGCTTTTTCTAAGTATTTAAATTCACTTAATCATAAAAATATTATTCCTTTCTGTTCTTATCCTGTAATTTTTAACAAAAATGTAAAACCGCATTAAAATAAAATAAAATTAAAATGTGCTAAATAGGCTTTAGAAATGTAACTATAGCTGCCAAAAAAGAGTCTGCTCACTTATTTCGTCATGATATTGTTGTGGAATAATACTATTAATGATAATGCTGAATTAATATTATGAAAGACAGTATAAGTTGAAAGCTCACTATGACATTTATAAACCAATTTTCCAAATACATTTGCTTATGAACCCCCTCACTAGCTGTGATGGTCCAAAAAAGTCAAAGTTAATGCCTCAAACATCTGGTGGGGAACTTTGACAAAGGAGACGGTCTCTGTGGAAATGCTGGAGTCGTTCAGCGAACAGTAGGAAGATTTGGTAGGGAAGATTTGGTAA
>NW_020799095.1:137607807-137617921 GCF_003259725.1 Athene cunicularia | reverse complement strand
GGGGGGGGGGGGGGGGGGGCTTATGGTGGTGAGACTGCATCTCTGATGCTGGGCTTCCCTACCTTGGGTGACTCTGTGAAGAGCCAGTGGGGAGTACATTTTCATGACGCATGCGCTAAGAGGGCTCAGATGGTGGTCATACCTATGGGGGGGAATAATATCTCCCCAACGATCCCCAAGCCCACCGACCCATTTCTAGAAGGCTCTGAAAGTACAGACTGCACTGGAGCTGGGAAGGTTCTGGAAGCATGAACTGCGCATGGCACCTAATTAGCCTAATGAATAGAAGTACACACCTGAAGGAGGGGCAAGGGATTATAAAAGGACACACATTGAAGCCCTAAGCAGTGTCCCTCTGGAATGGGACCTGAATGCTGGCTGAACCAACAGTGGCACCAAGACTAGTGAAATCTTTCTCTCTCCTTTCCTTTCTCTCGGTCTCTTTTCCACTTTCTTTTTTCTCTGCAGTTCGCCATTTTCCGCATATAGGGCTTGTTGGGACATGCTGTATGATTTAAAGCTTGTTGGTGTGTGTTACATGACTGAAAGATTATTAGTATATGTTACATGTTGTTGCATTTACAGTTTGTTGGTATATGTTGTAAGCTTTGCCTCAGCCACTATTTTCGTTGTATTTGAGGATTTTGGTTGTCAGTCAAGTTTTGCTTCGCCATTATACTATCTGTTGTGCCACTGCTGGGTTTCAGGTAAACTTGCTATTTGGTGAAACCTTTTGGGTGACTGTTGTCGCTTGTTGTACGGCACAGAGAATTAAAAACAACTTCACCCTCGCCCACAGACTGTGACGGGACACTAGCATGAGAAACTTCCCAGAAAGTGAAATGTCATATTAAATATATTAAAAACTTTGAAAGCACCATTACCCTGCTGAAAATCACACTTACTGTTTCTTCAAAGACAGATGATTCATGGACATGAGTAGGACCTTTCATGCAAGTTTTTCATAATAAATGCAGTAGTTGTGAAATAAAATTACTACTTCCATGGTAATGTTTTACTGAATATGTATTCATAATTGCATGCATTCATAAAAGATAGAACAAAATGTTCTAGTATCTGGTTGTGACACAATAGAAATTCTAATTTTAAATTAGGTCAAAACATATAAGAAAAGGCTTCAGTGTGTGGAATTTGAGGCAGTAATTTCTGTATGACACATTCAAATACTACCTCAAAAAGGTAATTGTTATAACCATTCATAATGAGAAAGGGTATCATCTGCTTTTCAGTGGTTTAGGAGGTTTGTGGCAATTATTTCTCTTAATAAGATTTTTTTTTTCCAGTAGAATATTGATTAAGGACAAAGGACTACTTAGAGTAATGTTGTTATACTTAGAGTGCAAAAGATGCTTTTACCCTATTTTTAATCCATCCCTAAAAATAATTGATATTTATTTGCCGCTTTTTTTTGTTTCCTGTATTCTAATAGCTGCATTATAATCAGACAAAGCCAATTTTTATAAATATATATATATTTTTTTTTTCTTTGGGTTCAATCGATTTAGGGTGGGAAGCAATAGGCAAAGCAGTGCTGGGTGCATGGAGAGCCGTAACTCTGCCACATGCACGCCGAGTTCCAAAAAGCAGCATTTTTTATACTCTTGTGCCATCGTCTTTAACCAATCTCCTCCCGTCAGATAGTTGTCCTGCTCTTTCCCATTGGGTCATTTGGGTTGCTGGGGTGCACATCCTCCTCCTATTAGGTCTAGTGAAAGTCTCGAAGCCTTGGTCTCCTGGCGCACTTTTCTCCTGTTGGATCTTTTAACAGCCTCATGATCTCATCCTTTTGGTGGGCTTTTCCTCAAGCAGCAGTTACATGTCAACGCTAGGTGGGGTTTCTGAGACAAGGTTACAGTGTTCCAATCCGAATGGCACACTTTACATTTAATTGTCTAACATTTACAGATTGTTCAAGTGTATCATGAAGTACATCAAGTGTATCACCCACCTTGCCCAATTTAGCACATTAATTAAAATAGTTTTATTACAGCACCCGCCCTGCTTAATTTAGCAGATTAGTTACAATAGTTTATTACAGCTGTGTGCAATCACAATATTTAAAATTGTCAAATAGGATATTTTAAATTGTTACGGTAAATGTCTTCAAATCCCGTCTTCAAACTCTTAAAAAAAAAAAAAATAAAAAAATAAAATAAATTAAATATCTTGAAAGTCTCCTGAAGTGGGATGTCCTTTTCTGGATGTAGCTGCACTACCTGCAGCTTTTTGCCTCCAGTCTCTCAGCTCTCAGTAATTCTGCTGCTGCTTTGCGGGCGGGTTTCAAGTCCATATCAGATAAAGTCAGCTGGGTGCACTCCAAACACCTTTGTTTTCTTTGTAACCTGTTTGCCTGCCTGCAGGGGATTAGGAAGAGCACACGCATGATCTCTTGCTGACAGAGGTGAAGAGATGGTAACCTGTGACTGAAAAGAAGCAACAAATTGCTGTGGAGCAGAGGAAGGGAAAGCACAGCAGTATGTGCATCAGGCATGACCGCTTGCAAAGGGAAAGTCATGCCCTGGCCATAGGCTTCTAAATCTAAAACTGGATAATCAATAACTAATGTGCAGTAATTGGTTTCGGAGAGAATTGCTGAGCATGCTGCACTTTAAAACATACTACTTATAAGGAGGGTGGAAAAAACGTTATCCAACATCATCTGTCTAAATGCAGTCTGTATTACACACAGCCTAAACTGTATTGGCCTAAATTACTCATCTAGGTTTCTTCTACAATCAGTGAAGGGAAACGGACACCTTAAAAAGTGCAATTCCTTGCCATGGAAGGTTTCTAACATAGGTGATTCAACCTCTGACTTTATTCTCTAGATACCTCAAAGTCAGCAGAGTTGTTAATATTCAAAGAAAAGTCTGATGAAGGCAATCCCCCACAAATTTACCATGGGTAATTCCTATTTCAGTTTTGAAAAAATATTTGCTAGGCATATTAATCTCAGTTGTAACTTGCAATTTATTTTACATATCTCAAAATCAAGTTCATATTTTAACCTAAAAAAAAGTTATGAAAGCCATTCTTTGGATATTCCCATTAGCAACTCTAGAAAGACAGCTAAAAACTTGAACACTAAAACTTACTTTTCTTTTTAAACTTCAGCTGGATTTTTGGTAAATTTTCAATGTGAGGATGTAATTCTTCCTTTCTTTTTCACTAGCACTACTGTCTATGTCAATGGGACTTTGGTCGCTCAGCTAAGGATTTGCCTTTGTCCACCCAGTTCTCTACTATATTGTTCAATAATTTAATTCTTGGCAAAGATGATATAAGATACTGACAGTAATGTAAAGATCTGATTAAGGATTCACTGTAAGAATTGAGAGGCCTTTTTGGACAATAATGAAATCCCTGTGTAAGCAGATAGTGTCTTACTGATAACATTTTACAACTATTCTTTACAAAATAAATCACAGAATCATAAAACGGTTTAGGTTAGAATGGACCTTAAAGATCACCTAGTTCCACCCCCCTGCCATGGTCAGGGACACCTTCCACTAGCCCAGGTTGCTCACAGCCCCGTCCAACCTGGCCTTGAACACTGCCAGGGAGGGGGCAGCCACAGCTGCTCTGGGCAACCTGTGCCAGTGTCTCACCACTCCCACAATAAAGAATTTTTTCCTAATATCTAACCTAAATCTACTCTCTTTCAGTTTAAAAACATCACCCCTTCTCCTATGACTACACTCTCTAAAGAGTCCTTCTCTATCTTTCCTGTAGGCCCCCTTGAGGAACTGGAAGGCTGCTGTAAGGTCTACCTGGAGCCTTCTCCAGATTGAACAATCCCAACTCTCTCCACCTGCCTTCAGAAGGGCGCTTCAGGCCTCAAATCATCTTCATGGCCCTCCTCTGGACTTGCTCCACCAGGGCAATGTCCTTCTTATACTGTGGCCCCCAGAGCTAGACATAGCACTCCAGGTGGGCTCTCAGGAGAGCAGAGGGGGAGAATCACCTCCTGCGACCTGCTGGCCACACTGCTCTTATGCAGCCCAGGATACCGTTGATTTTCTGGGCTGTGAGCTCACATTGCTGGCTTGTAGTCAGTTTTCCATCCACTAATACCCCCAAATCCTTCTCCTCAGGGCTACTCTCAATCCACACTCAAACCCAGCCTGTAGCTGGATCTAGGATTGCCCGACCCATGTGCAGGACCTTGTACTTTGACTTTTTAAACTTCATGAGATCTATATAGGCTCACTTCTCAAGCCCATCAGGATCCCTCTGGATGTCATCCTTCCCTCCAGTGTGTTGACTATACCATACAGCTTGGTGTCATCAGGAAACTTGCTCAGGCTGTAGCCTTTTAGGCTTTAACAATGTTTCTCATCAAGCACAAGGGCCACTAATCACTTGTTCCATTGTGTAAACCCAATATTTTGTGGCTCTATTGTGTAAGCCTGATAGGATCCAGGCCTTGCTAAGGACTTCATCATTGAAGAGGTGATAAAGAGCTGGTAAGAGGTGAGCATGTGATGCCAGAAGCTGGATGATTGCCCAAGAAGCATGAAATCATCAAAATCTGTGGAAACTTGGGGACATGTAAAAGCAGCAGGGGGAGATTGGGACCACACCTCTACAAGGTATAAAGAAAGGGATGTAAGGGTGGGTTGGTGAGTAAGAATTTCTATTTTAGATTCCAATTTCTCTGTGTAAATCGTTTCATTAAGGGACTTTCTTCTACACATAGATGAGAAGTGGGCGACTCTCTTCTAAAAAGCTGTGTATAAAGCTGTGGTTAAAGTTTTCCTAAGAAATAATTTCAGTATGAGTTCAGTTTCCTCCACCGAGATACCCTCTTGTACCCCTTTAGGATGCATACTGAGAAACGAATCATTTTGGAGGGGATCCCATGGCTAAAAATGAGCAAAAATGGTATAGTAATCAGTGGTGGCCACAATATCAATTGAGGATGGTGAAAAGCGGTCTGAAAATTTATCTTTAAAATAGAATACTGTATTGAAATTAATGTTGTTTTGTCAGAGAACTGAGAAATGGGATGAAGTTGCATATGTTGATTTGTTTTTTAAGACATGAACATAAAACTTGTAAAAAAATGTAGATTGTTGATGAATGACACTGATGGAACGTATGTATTAGCAGAAAGTGTTCATGAAAAAAAAAAGCACTTTTGGAAAAGAATGTGAAAATAAATGTGTTAAGGAGAGGGGAGAGACTGAGGATGTGCAGAAGTTGGTCCCACAAGGGAATAAATTAAATGTAGAACAAAGGGATAAAACCCAGAAATCATGGGATAATAGCGATAGTGAAGATGAAGACCAGCCCACTTCCAGCTGAGGAGTGGGAAGTGAAAGCTTTACTGTGTACATAATAACTAATATCTTGTGTGCTGCTTGACTGCAGTCAGTGTACTGCAAACATTACAAAGGCACTAGAAATTGCAATTGGTAGAATACAAGGTCTACAATACAAGATACAAGGTTTACAATAACGGAGATGAGAGAGAAAAGAGGGAAGGACTCAAAGGAGAAGCATAAAAGAATAAAATTACAATCTTCACTGCTGGCTGCATCAATCACTGGGAGTCCCAACAGAGACAGAGAAGGGGCTCAAGTAAAGGTGAATTAAACTAAGATGAGGGCTTAATTCCTCGAACTGTATTCCTGTGACTCATAATCAGTGTGCTTTTTCTGCAAGAAACAACACTAGAAATGTGAATGCTCACAGAGAAAAAAATTGTTTCCTGAATCCTCAGGAAAAGGAGGGTCGGAATCAGCTGTTAATGTGATTATGTAGGGACATATGATACCGAATGAAGGGGACCATGGGAGAATATAAAAATCTTCCCAGATGATCTCTTGGTTCCTGTAAAGTTGGAGAACAAGGTTACAGAATTCCTGCTAGATAGTGGGGCAACCCATTCGGTAATAAATAGTTGCAAGGAACCTTTAAGTATGCCAACTGTTGTGGTCACAGGAAAGCAAGCTTTAAGGCCATTTTAAAAACCTATAGACTATACAATTGGAAGTACTACATTAATTCTTGAATTTCTGTACATGCCAGAGTGCCCCCTCCCATTGCTGGGATGTGACTTTTTATGTAAACTGAGAGTGCAACTAACATTTTCTGATGAGTATTCAGCTACATGTGCCTGAGGGGACAGTGTGAAAACCTTTGTTGTGTCCACTGACTGAAAAGAAACAGGGAGAGACCAGAATCTCAGAAAAAATTTTGGATGCTGTCATGCCTCTGGTATGGGCATCCAAGAAAACTGCATGAGCAAAGAATGCTACTCCAGTAAAAGTAGAGTTAAAATCAGGATCACAACCATGCTAGACTGAAATAATGCCTTCTTTTGCGTCCCTCTGGAGAAAGAAAGCCAGAAGATCTTCACCTTTGAATGGGAGAGTCCCACTACCTGTAGTAGAGAAAGAGTCCCACTACCTGTAGAAAGTACAACTCTGCTGGACTGTTCTGCTGCAGGGATTTAAGAATAGGCCAACCCTGTTTGGTAACATACTTGCAAAGGAACTGAAAGAATAGCAAGGTAAGAATCCCTCTATCACACTGTTGCAATATGTGAATGATAGACTTTTGGGAACCAGAACTAAACAGGAATGACACAGCTGACTTGCTCAACTTTCTGCAGCTAGTGGGATATCGTGTCACCCAAAAAAGGCCCATCTGGCACTATCTAGCTCAGAGTACAGTGATTTACATGGAATTTGAAATGTCTCAAGAAGTGAAACTGCCTGTTGAATAGCTCCCCCTCTCTGATCTAAGAAAGAACTGTGAGGGTTCTTGGGGATGGCTAAATGTGCAGACTCTGGATACCAAATTTTATCCTGTCTGCTAAACCATTATATGCAGCTATCAAAGGGCCTGGATAAATCTTGGACATGATTCCATTGAGTCAATGAGCACTCATGATTTGGGTCTGCTGGACTTGGATAAACCCTTTGTGTTGTACAACCACGAGAGATATGACATGTAGCATTAGAGGTCCTGACCCAGACTCTAGGAGACTGGAAAAGGCCAGTAGCTTACTTCTCTAAGCAATTGGATGAAGTAAATAAAGGATGGCCTGCATGTTTGAAAGCAGTAGCTGCAGTGGTGGTGTTAATTAAAGAAGCCCAAAACCTAACTTTGGGACAACCTATTACAGCTCTTGTACCACATGCAGTGATAGCTGTGCTTGAACAAAAAGGTCATCACTGGATCTCTTGTAGCAGACTAGTTCAATACCAGGCAATGCTGATTGAACAAGATGATGTCACTTTAAGGATGTTCAACCTTGAATCCTGCCGCTTTAAGGCAGGTAGATGAGAGAGGAGAGCTGGATCATAACTGAATATCATGGAGCTAATACTTTAGCTGACCTGATTTTAAAGAAGTGCCATTAACCAATCCAGAAACTGAACTTTTTACTGATGGAAGTAGCTTCATGATGAAAGGGGAACGGATATGCTGTAGTAACAAGAAGAAATTGAAACATGGGAATTGCTACCCAACACTTCCACTCAAAAGCCAGAAATTATAGCCCTAACCCGAGCTCTAGAGCTGACTAAAGGTAAAAGAATAAACATCTATATAGACTCCCAAGTATGTGTTTGGAGTGGTCCGTGCACATGGAGCTATCCGGAAGGAATGCAGACTATTGTCTTCCCAAGGAGCTCCTATTAATTATGGATCAAAGATTCTAAAATTTCTGCAGGCTGTTCTAGAGCCAACAGAATTTGCAATTGTGCATTGCAAAGCCCACCAGAAAGGACAAGCAGAAGTGGTGAGAGGAAATGGAAAGGCTGATGAAACAACTAAGAGTTGCAGAAACATGAGAAAAGTTCAGTGGGAACCTCTGAAATCCTCTAAAAGAAGAGGATCAGCTTGCCAAACATTTCAAATATACCAAATTAGAAAAAGGTTGGTGGGTAACTAAAGATGGACAAGTATTGAGAAATACTGGAAAGAACCCCAACACCAAACAAACAAAACCGTCCAAACATACTGAATCTCATGGGAGCAGATGCTCTGGTTGTGAGTGTTAGATAAGCTATAGGACCAAAATGCAAACATTAGCTGATTCAATTGTACAAACAATCTGAAAATTCAAAGAGAAGTGAGACAGGGGAATACTAGCAAATAGATTTTTCTGAGTTACCAAAATGTCATCAGCACTTGTAGATACCTTTTCAGGATGGCCAGAAGCTTTTCTGTGTCATACGAACACAGCCAGAGAGGTAATTAGAGTACTATTAAAAGAAGTGATTCCTAGATTTGGTGTCCCGGAAGGGATATCACTGGGTAACGGGCCTCATTTTATAGATGAAATAGTGCAAGGAGTTGCTAAATTCCTGCAAATTAAATGGGATTTGCATACTCCCTGGTGGCCTCAGCTGAGTGGAAAAGTGGAAAAAATGAATCAGACATTAAGAGGACAAATTTTGAAATTGTGTCAGGAAATGGATAGATGTGCGGCCAATAGCACTAATGAGAGTTCAGATCACCCCAGGGTCAGAGAAGGTGTAAGTATTTTTAAAATACTGTATACTAAGCAATACCCAGTAAATGACTTAGCTGGCAAAGATAGCCAAATGCATGGTAACAGGTCGTTCACTAGCTGGATATATGTTATCTTTGGGGTGTGTTCTCTCTTCCCTTCACAGGTACCTAAACCAGAGATCACCTATACCTTTAGATACTCCCGTCCATGGCTTCCAGCCAGGCAACAGAGTCTACATCCAGACCTGGAAGGATGAGCCCTTAAAGAAATGGTGGAAAGGACCTTACCTGGTACTGTTACCTACACTGCTGTTAAAATAAAAGGGATAAACTCTTGGATACTCTACACCAGGGTGAAGGATGCTCCATTTCTGAGGAAATCCAACCATTGATGCTGAAGTTTTCAAGGATGCAATGAACTGTAGCTGGGAATTCATTAAGTTGTATTCTGATTTAAATTATATTTAAGGATTGGTTTCTCTGTTTCATATACTATTCATGATAGTGATTCCTTTTGTGAGATATATGTTTAGAAATATCAGGAACAAACTAGGATTAGTTTGGGTGATACAATATTGTATACCAATTTTTCTGACTCAACAGGAACCAGGAAATCTATGGGATCAGAATTTACAACTCAATCTGATTCTGAGGACCTTGCAATAGGGTCTGATTGCTGGGTTTGTACTAATTTTTCAGAACATGGCCAAAAGGGGATTTCCTTTAATAGGAATACTCATTCCTGTAAATATGTTATGGACAAAATGAGCCAATCCTCTTATAGAGACACTAACAGCTTTTCACTCTTCATACCATGGTTAGGATTCAGTGAATTGGAAAAATATTTTGATGACAACTGAAAAAATTGTGAATAAGATTTATGATGCTATAAAGGTCCTGCAAGAAGAAGTGTCTGAGTTAGCTCTTATTGCTTTACAAAATAGAATAGCTCTTGATAGGATGATGACCTCTCAAGAAGGAGTGCACATAGTTTATATAAGAGCTGCTGTATGCATGTAGATCGAAGTGGAACGATTTTCACTGATTTAAATGAAATTTGGAAGCAGACTAAAATGCTTCATGAGATCCAAAAGAATGAAACTTCCTATGGATTCAAAGAAACATTCAAATGGTTGACTTCTTGGTTCCCTAATTTGAGTCTATAGATAAGCTCTTAGGAATTCTAGTTACAATAATGTATATGCCCTTGTGTACTCATCCAATGTACATGGAGGTGTTGCATATGTTTGGGTGAACAAACTGTGGGAAAGATGAGACTTGTCTAGATGAATTTAAGTTCTCTAGGTAGTGTCAAGGGGAGAATTGTAGCCTTGTAGCCCAAACCAGTGTTTCTCATCAAGCACAAGGACCACTAATCACTGGCTTCATTGTGTAAGCTCAGTACTTTGTGGCTTTATTGTGTAAGCCTGATAGGATCCAGGCCTTGCTGACAACTTCATCATTGAAGAGGTGATAAAGAGCTGATAAGAGGTGAGCATCTGATGCCAGAAGCTGGATGATTGCCCAAGAAGCATGAAATCAGCAAAATCTGTGGAAACTGCCAGAGAAGTAAAGGCAGCAGGGGGAGATCATGAGCATCAACTCAATTCAAGAGATTGCCCCG
>NW_020799095.1:137592246-137607757 GCF_003259725.1 Athene cunicularia | reverse complement strand
CCCCCGATCTGCAAGGAGCATGTGTGCTAATGTACACAGCAAGCGAGGGTAATTTAAATATAACTAACCAATAGGATGTGGAATGGTAATTACAGACCAATGAGTGTAAACTTAGACAGGTTTTTACTAATTATGTAGGAGGGTAAATGGGCTGTAGTTCCTTTGTCTAGCATGCTAGCTTTGTGGAATTACCACCTAGTAACTGTCTATGTGCAACTATGCAATAAAACCCGTATCTTGGCTTTGTGTGTGAGACAGACTGGCTTTTGTCACCAGGTAACAAATTCCATTTGAGGGACAACAAGGGTGCACTCAATCCCACTGCCAGCAAAGATGTCAAACAGTGCTGGTCCCACCACTGACCCCTGAGGAACACCACTGGTCACTGCTCTCCATTTGAACATGAAGCCATTGACCACAACTTTTTGAGTGTGACCATCCAGCCAATTCCTTACCCACCTAGTGATCCATCCATCAAATCCATACGTCTCTCTCCAATTTAGAGAGAAGGATGTCATGCAGGACAGTGATAAATGCTTTACACAAGTCCAGATAGATGACATCAGTTTCTCTTCTCATATATACCAGTGCTGTAACCCTGTCATAGAAGGTCACCAAGTTCATCATGCACACTTTGTCCTTAGTGAAACCATGTTGGCTGTCACCAATCACCTCCTTATTTTCCATGTGCCTCTTACAGAGACTCAAACAACCACCAAAAATTAGAAGTCCGTTATCAACACAATTAACTAGCCCTCCACAACTATTCAATTACAGGTTCAGATGTCCATGAGAGGAGAACGGAACAACTCCCTAGAGTGTAATGACAACCCAAAATGTAGAACAAAGCACCACTTTCTAGGGGTTAATGACAACCCAATCACTCACCTAGCAAGTGAGGGTTCTCAAACTTGAGGACCTTCTCAGGGCAGCACCCTGACTCAAGTCACCTCAAGGAGTTTCCTTGGGCAGTGTCCCAACCCAAGGGGAGAGTCCTTGACCATGGTGTGCTGCTCCAGGGGACAAGCTCAAAATGCTTCCTGCAGGGGACTGCACTTATATCAGGCTGAATCTGACCTGTAGTCAGTAGTGGCTCCCATTGACCAAATTCCCCAACTACTGTGAAGCCCCGAGAATAAAGTCAGTCAGGAGCTGCTACACTTCAGCAGCCAAGAAGCCCTATAGTCATTGGGTGGGTGCACCTGCCACAGTGCCATAGCATACTTTCTAGGAGGATCTGCTTCATAATCTTGCCAGGCACAGAGGTGGGACTGACTGGTCTGTAGTTCCCTGGGTCTTCTTTTTTTCCTTTTTAAGGATGCGGGTTATGTTTCCCTTTCTCCAGTCAGTGGGAACTTTGCCATACTGCCATGACTTCTCAGTTATGGTAGATAGTGGCTTAGACACTTCATCTGCCAGTTCCCTCAGAATCTGAAGATGCAGGTCCCATCAACTTGTGTACCTTCAGGTTCCTTAGAAGTTCTTGAACCTCATCTTCTCTTACAGAGGGTGGTTCTTCATTCTCCCAGTCACTGCATTTGCCTCTGTGTTTTGGGTGATGTCGCTAAGCCATCACCCTTGCTGGTGAAGACTAAGGCAAAAAAGTTATTGACTATCACCCAAGTGACCAAACCTCCTGTTTCCTTCTGGAGAGGTCCGACATTTTCCCATGTCTCCCTTTTATTACTGACATACCTATAGAAATTTTTCTTGTTGCTCTTGACATCCCTAACCAGATTTAATTCTATCAGGGCTTTGGCCTTCCTAAACCGATTCCTGGCTTTTTGGACAGTTTCTCTGTATTCCTCCTAGGCTACCTGTCCTTGTTTTCTGTAGGCTTCCTTTTTATGTTTGATCTTACCCAGGAGCTCCTTGTTCATCTGTGCAGGTCTCCTGGCATTCTTGTCTGACTTCCTCTTTGTTGGATGCATCACTCCTGAACTTGGAGGAGGTGATCCTTGAATATTAACCAGCTTTCTTGGGCCCCTCTTCTCACTAGGGCTTTATCCCATGCTACTCTGACAAAGAGTCAGCCTCTCTTCAGCATGTTTTAGCATCGTCAGCCGCACAACTTCGTTGTTTAATTAATGTCTACGGTTTACTTTTTTACAGATTTACTTGGATAATTTCAGAAGAATCTGATTAAATACTGAGCACTGAGCTAAGTTTTTATATACTAAATTAGGTAGCTACTACATCTTCCTAAATCACCTACAGTTTTGAATGATGACTGCATATCCTCTTGATGAAAAAAAGTTCATGCTCTAGTCATATCTTGAATTTTTGTAATCTGTACAACCCAACACACCAATTAATCACTTAAATAGCCCTTTCATATCAACATCCAGGAGTGTTTTCCCAAAGTATGGATCATGTACTTTTAAGTGAGGCTAAACCATAAGCAATGACAATTTTTGGAAAAAAAGGGAAAAGCAAAAAGTACTTTTAACAGACTCAGATTCTGTTTCCTACAGAGCTCAAATAAGAATGTTTAGAAGAATGCATGGCATCTGAAGATACAAACTATTTTCCACCATACTGCCTGTCTATTTAAGCACTTGCCTTTACCTTAATGAAAGAATGGTCTAGAAACAGAATTAGTGAAAGCAGGTTTTAAATAACTTGCAACATATACTAGAATAAAATCCTGGCCCTACTGAAGTAAATACCAAATACTCATTAACTGCAACACAGTCAGGATTTAATCTCAGCAGTTTTAAATTAATCTCTCTTTATGGAGCTCTTAGGGGCCATTTATGGGTCTTGATCCATGTATCAAATAGCTTGATGGCTGTCAGAGAGATTATGCTTGTGATATATGTCTTCAAAGAGAAAATGAAAAAGAGGGAGAATTCTACAGGAGCCAAAAAGCAAGTGATTCTTCCATGATGCAGAGAGGACAATGGAAAAATGACTGTCTCATGAAACAGCATGGTTACTTGAAAGTATCTTTTGATGGCAAGGCAAAAGGGAAAATCGAGCTGTTGATTGGTGAAATCCTAAATACAAAGTGCAGACCTCAGGGACAAGTATGAGAGGGAGATCCAGGATGCAAAGGATTTATAATTTCACTTGGCAGGTTCTTATGGATGTTTGAGAAATAATAAACTACTCTGCTTTCAGTGTTTCAGACAACCACATCCTATGTAGGTAATTTGAAAGGTTTGTGAGCTTTCCTGTAAGTGGTTAAAAGACTGTGATGCCAGAAAAGATGCTGATGACAGCCCAGCTTTGTTTGTCTCACATATTTTCTAGTACTTCTTTAAGTAAATCACTGACATGTGTGCACCTAGAGGTTTACCTTCACATAGCCTAATATAGTTGTATTAATAAAGAAGACCACAGTTTACAGGGAAAAGTAATATTCCTTATAAGACCAAACAATAGGGTAGGAGGAAAAAAGGCGCTTTTTCAATTTTTCTAAAGCTACCAAATGGTCCAATGAAAGTTACTATTCCCTATTCTAGCACCATCAAAACTTTAGCAACAATAATAAAGAAGTATGTTTCATGCCTGAAGTTTGTTATACAAAAGAAACATTAAAAACCCTCTTAGCTTTTAATGTACTTTAGGAAAAAAAATCAAGGTGTATTCTGAAATATATTTCTTAGTGATAAAAATATGAAAAATGAATAAAAATCATCTTCCAAAAAATATAATAGTCTATTATGAAAAATAAATTCTGTTTTTTGTCAACATTAATGTTTCATTTTCAAAATGTTGAAATAAAGCATGTTGTTTTTTCTCAAGATTATTTATTTCTATTTAAATTGAAAAACGTCTTTGCTTAGTTCTCTACTTTTCAATGTTTTTATCTCATTAACTAAGGCAATACATATCTACTTCAGAAAGTTTTTAATTCAGAAGTCTATATCCTGATTGATTTGAGTCAAATATCATCCTGTTTAACTTTAGTTATACGAATCACATAAGTTAGAAATTTGGTCATTTGCTCCAGGTTTCCTCTACAGAGTATGGAAATGTTATGGCAGACCTTAAATAAGCTGAAATACTCTTTGGAACACCTTCCTCTCTGCATGGGCAGTTTCAGGGAATTTCATCAACTATACTTTTACTTTACCTCGATTAGCTGGCTAAAATTAGGTGAAATAAATAAGTCTTAAATATCTGATAAACTACAATTGTGGTGTGGTGTTTTTTTTTTTGTTTTTTTTTTTTTTTTTAATAATAAACATCTTCTTCTTATTTGCTGACTGTGTAGAATGATATTTCTCTGTTTGGCCTACATTATTTAAATTCTACACTGTGTAGTACATTAAAAAACCATTGAGCATTATTTATCTGTTTTCATAAGCTAACCAAACTTTGGATGTCTGTTAGGATTTTGCATTGAAATATGACAGCATTATTTTGTTACTGGTGAGGTAAATAAACTTTGACTAGTTTCTGTCCAAATCAAGTTGCCTTCTTCAGCAACAGTCAAGGACTGGCACTCCTACAGCTGTTCACACTGAATGTGTTATTTGCCAAGTTGTTCCAAATGTTTCTATTTATTTTTCTTTTGCTGTTTTTAAGGTTTATATATGTGTGTGTGTGTAGCAGCAATTGAAAATTCTTCTTTACATTCTTGTTTAACGAATGTGTGATTCATCAGCTTCATTCTTCTATGTCATAATAACTGGGATACATGTCGGAAATGTAGTGAATTTCAAAAGAGGAGTTAAACATAAATTATAGCACTCAGCCTGCCCTAGAATTCAAGCTTGTCTTTTTTTTTTTTTTTTTTTTTTTTTTTTTTGATTCTGAAAGAAGTTCCCTCTTTTCCCTGTTGCTGTATAAATTCGCACAAAACAGGGATAAAATGCCCGAGCTTTGATCCTGCCATTCAGCCATGCAGGCACCGCTGATCCATTTGCTGGATCACAAACCAGACAACTAAGCACAAGAAACAATGAAGTGACTGAACACAAAGGCTGTTACTGATCTCTGTGGGTGTTTTGCCTCAATAAAACTGGGCCCTTAAGTAATAGAATCAGAGCTCTAAAACTTAAATAAGATGCATGTCTGAGGCTGCTAATTGTTTTCTGTTTTCAATATTTGAAATGTATAATTTCAATTTTTTTTTACTACAGAAAGGAAAGAACAAAGAAAAAGAAAACACTTTTGTTCCAAGAGGAGAAGACCATTCAATTTGTTGGTGAATCATTTTTCCCATCTAGACTCATTATTTTCAATACATTGTACAATACTAATTTTAAGACTCAAAGAAATAAACATAGGGGAATAATACTGTGTAGGGATGGAATAACAATTTATAATGGCTAGGAGTTTGGA
This sequence comes from Athene cunicularia, assembly GCF_003259725.1. Taxonomy (NCBI): domain Eukaryota; kingdom Metazoa; phylum Chordata; class Aves; order Strigiformes; family Strigidae; genus Athene; species Athene cunicularia. The sequence continues at coordinate 137,602,462 of NW_020799095.1, read as the reverse complement.
CTCCCCTAAGATTTTTAATTATTCAATCTGCTAGCAATATGTTTTGTGACTTTGTTTCATCCCAAATAACTTCTATGCTCCACTTCAGTGATTAGTATGTATAAGAAGAGTGGTATCAATATAATCAATTGAAGATTTCCCTGGACATCAAAAAGTTTGATGGCAATATTTAGTGTTCTGAGATCGTTTGATTGAAAGCAGTTCTTTTATGCATGATTTCAATGAGAAACCTATAGGTTCATTTATTTGATAAGATCTACTTTGGCCAGTCTTATTCATTCCACTCCTTTAGAAGTGATTAAGAAGCACAAGAGATAAGATCAATAGGACATTTGACATTTTCGTGGTATAACACAATTAAAACCAGGAACTGAAACTGAAGCTTCCTGTTTTTCAAAAAAGGAAAAAAGTCTTCCCACAGAAAATTCCATTCCCTTTCCAAGTGGCTTTTTCTTTCTTATGATTTTGATTAAAGATTATGGCCACAGTTATCCTTGTTAATGGCTTTGGTACTTCTGCTTACCTCCTTATTCTTCATCACATTTTGTATATGGGTATCTTGAACCTATGAGTCTAATGGCATGAAATGAAAAGCTGTGGCCTTATGAACAAGGGCATTGCTTTCTGAAAGCACATAATTGATCTCAACTGTTATCCCATGTCATTCTGTGATGGGGTTTGATATGAAAGGAAAAAAATATATATCGGATACATCTGTTTCTAACTCAAATTTAGGTGTGTTTGCTCAAACTGTTTACTTCTATCCCAAAATTTGTTTTAATTTTCTTAAACTTATCTAAACATTTCCATGGGGTATAGCCCTTTTACACTAACATTCTGACAGCTACACTCTTTTTAAAATGAGGATCAGCATAGCTCTCTGGATCATCACAGAAGAGATACCACAGTTTTTGTCGCTTAAACATAAATGTAAACAGTGAAGTTTAAATTCAGTCTGAGAAATTTGGATATAAACAAGAACTCACATCTCAGTTCTGGCTGTGTGCTATGAATATAAAGCTAACAAGCCTGTATATATATATAAAAAAAAAATCCAATAAAGTAAAACAAAAAAAAATTTTCCCAAATCTCAGGGACTTTAGAACTTCATCCAGACCCAGATCTTACTTGGGAATGATCCAGAAATGAAACTTAATCACAATAACATTTTAAATGATGATTCAACTAAAAACACTGTCTTGTCGTAATGATAAATCTGCTTCAGAGAAACATTAGGAAAAGTTGGGGTTTTTTTTTGTGATTAAAAAGATGGAAGAAAATGTCCTGTCATAAATGTTCACTCTCTGTAGCTAAATCTGTTGTTGCAGCAGGTGAAACTTTTAACATTAAAGCCATAAGCAGGACTGGGACAGCTGAATTTTTTTTTTTCTACCTAAGAAGGTATCTTAGACTTATGACAGTGTTTTTTTTTCTACCTAAGAAGGTATCTTAGACTTATGACAGTGTTTTCATATGGAGTAAAATTTTGACTTCATCTACTTCAGTTTAGTGATCTGTCTTTTGCCAATGTGATATAAGGGTCTTTGTAACACATATGCTATCACATGTAATCTCTATTACCTAGGGGAAAACCCCCATACATTTATTTTACATGCATAGTACAACCACATATGGATTAATCTGTGATGTCTTTTAAACCTGGTTCTGGAAATGAGCAAAACGGAACAGGGATACAAATGCGTCTCGTATGATGACAGCTTTGCCATCAGCCTTGGAGAGCTCTGCTCACATAAGAACACTTTATATATTTGTTTATTTGTGTATTTATTTATTTTTTTAATCTAGTAGTAGAATTTATAGTGGCATTCTAGAATAATTTATAGAAGATTATAGAGGAAGCCTAACTATGTATTTTGGATTACATGCTTAACTTGAAGATGTCTAATGTTTGTCCAGCTTCTGCTTAGAAAGCAAACTATTCCAACTGACATCTTCATGTAGCCACAATCTTGATTAGTTTAGGAGTAATACAATCAGAGAGGGAAGAGAAAAAACTCATCATTGCAAATTGCTGCTCAGATCCACTACTGTATACATGGGAATTAAGGAATATTTTACCCCAAAGACTTCTAGAAATCCACAGTCTGCTGTGGAAAAAACAGACAAATATCACAAGCAATGATTTCCAGTTCTACATGTGCTTTTACATACTATTAAATCATGCAAACAAGTATATGTTCTCAAGTGTACTGGATGAGGGAAAAGCTGTGTATTACCTGGATTTTCCAAAAGCATTCAACACAGTTCCCCATAGGATTCTGATAGAAAAACTGGCTGCCCATGGCCTGGATGAACGAATGGTCTGCTGGGTCAAGCACAGGCTGGATGGACAGTCCCAGAGAGTGGTGGTCAATGGAGCTAAATCCAGCTGGCGGCCGGTCACAAGTGGTGTTCCTCAGGGCTTGGTGTTGGGACCATTTCTGTTCAACATTATTGATGATCTTGATAAAGATATAAAGTGTATTATCAGTAAGATTGCAGATGATACCAAATTAAGCGGTAATGTCCATCTGCATGAGGATAGGGAAGCTCTACAGAGAGACTTGGATAGATTGGATTGGTGGGCCAACGTTAACGGGATGAGCTTCCACAAGGCCGAGTGCCAGATCCTGCACTTGGGCCACAACAACCCCCTGCATCGCTACAGGCTTGGGGAGGTGTGGCTGGAGAGCTGTCTGGAAGAGAAGGATCTGACTGACAAGCAGTTGACCATGGGCCAGCAATGTGCCCAGGTGGCCAAGAAAGCCAATGGCATCCTGGCTTGTGTCAGAAATAGTGTGACCAGCAGAAGTAGGGAGGTGATGGTCCCCCTGTACTCTGCACTGGTGAGGCCACACCTGGAGTATTGTGTCCAGTTTTGGGCACCTCAATACGAGAGAGATATCGAGGTGCTGGAGCGAGTGCAGAGGAGGGCAACGAAGCTGGTGAAGGGCCTGGAGAACAGATCCTATGAGGAACGACTGAAGGAGCTGGGACTGTTCAGTCTGAGGAAGAGAAGGCTGAGAGGAGACCTCATCACTCTCTACAGCTCCCTGAAAGGACATTGTAGAGGGGTTGGTGCTGGTCTCTTCTCACAGGTGATTAGTGACAGAACAAGAGGGAACGGCTTTAAACTGCAACAGGGGAGGTTCAGACTGGACGTTAGGAAAAAATTTTTCACAGAAAGAGTGGTCAGAGAGTGGAATAGGCATCTCCATCCCTGGATGTGTTTAAGTGTCATTTAGATGAGATGTTGGGGGATGTGGTGTAGGGGAGAACTTTGTAGAGTAGGGCTGATGGTTGGACTCGATGATCCCAAGGGTCATTTCCAACTTGAATGATTATGTGATTCTGTGATACTTCATCACAGGAGCATTTCATTTAGGTCCTCATTGCAGATAAATATTTGTCACCATTGACAAGATGCAAATAATCAGATCTCAGTGGATAGTAAGCTGAAATATTAAGAAACTCAGAAAATGTTTCCATAGTGATTTTACTCCATTACAAGTGGAAGCTGGTATCCAAAGGGAGCAATCCACTTTTCTAATACCTTCTCTTGCAGTTTTACAGTTTTTCTTTACTACTTCTATTTGCTCTGTGAGACAGAAGGAAGAACTGTTTAGACTGAGAATGGACCCTGTAAAAAAAAAAAAAAAAAAGGAAAAAAAAAAAGGCAGATCTGGGCTCTGGTCTTGTTCCTCAGGTAGCTCTGTAAATGCTAGCATATGAAGGTGACAGGACTTTCAAATTCACTCTCTGCTTCCATTCATTTAAGGTAAGACTGAAGTCCATAAAAAGTGTCATTTTAGTGAATTTACTCCAGATATCTGTGGGACAGCAGATACAAAAGATATGACTTAGGGAGTAATTGCACCATTTGGAAATACAGCAGGTGTGTAATTTCCATGTTTACCCCTTAAAAGCTGATTTGACATTTGGGCATACTGGATTGTTATACCACACATGATGATGTGTTTGTTTTGTTACCAAGATTGGTTCCTGGAGGGTAAATCACTGCTAAAGTTAAGAAATGCTGAATTGCATTAATTTTGTTTGACTAACTTTCCTCTGAGCTTTACTGTTTGGTAATTAACAGAAAATGGGTTTTTTTTTATTCTTATATACAGTAATAAAATGTGAATTCTTCACCTGCTGTTTTATCTTTTTAACGCACAGTTTCGTCTTGCAACTTTAGAAGCTTATCTTAAGCTAATGTACATATATGTGTTTTAATACACATGTGGTCTGTTAGGCATTTCCGACATGACAACGCATCAGACAGGACGACAGGCTAACAAATTCATGGAGAAGCTGATTTGCGGAAAATAGACTCTACAACTTGAATAGAGTTATACAGCAGGTATGTTTACTCCAGTGCCGGGGTGCAAGGGGATTTCTCCTCAAAGCTTGCACACCCACAGCACCTTTAACCAAAAACTTATAGAGTGTGGATAGACATATTCATTGGATTACATAACACAAACATACATCTGCATGAGTAAGGCTGGGTTAGTTCAAAAAGCTGATGTCAACAGTTTATGTTCCCTTTACACCTGTGCATTGCCTCCTGGTGGGCATCTTCGGGGGTCTTTGGGAGGAAGGCTCGTAGTCTTTCTCACTTTGTTTTTTCCCCAGAGCATGCACAGATTATCTTGGACAATTTCTTGAGTAACAAGAGTGTTTTTCAGTTTACTTTCTATCTTATCTAAGAGAACCAACAGAACTTCTACCATTCTATCTTTACTCATTAGCAAAATTCCAACTAGTTAGAGCCACCTGTTACTCAAGGACAAAAGTATAATATTTTGCTGAACATTGTAATCCTTGGTAGATTTTCACAGTGAACTGCTTTGTTTTGATGAACACAGTAGTCCTTGGTAAAATTCCACAGAACAGTCTGGGCAAGCAGGATTCTTAGCAATAATTAAAAAAATACTATAACTTGCTATAAGTAAGTAAATAAGCTGCTAAGCAGTTTTCTATAAGTAAATAAGTAAATAAATCTCAAAACAAGTAATCATTTCTCTGTATCAAAGCATGTCTTAACTTGACAAGATTAATGAATTACCTTGACTGGTACTTCACTTTGATTTTTTAAAGAGTCACTATGCTAGACAGCTCCACTGAGGTGAATTTTCACAGTCAGAATAGGCTATTATAAGTTTTTGGGTTTTTGTTTTTGGTTTTGTTTTTTTTTTTTAAAGAAAAGCCAAAAATGGAAAATTGTGCTCGTATGTGTGATGTAAAAAAGAAGGGGCTTGGCGTTGTATGGTAACTCTGAGCCAGATGCTGTGCCCTAGGGAGAGCCCTGAAAGACTGCACAGCACAGTTGCTCTTCAAATAGAGGAACATAATCCTAAAACTGGCCTTCTTAAATAGGTTATCAGTTTCAGAAAACCTGACAGAAGAATCTCACTACAGTGGAGATTAAAGGAACTGTGTGTTGATGCTGTCACCTGAAACAAATGCATGGGTTGCTATCGGATGACTCATAGAACCTGCTATTTTTCACAGAACATGGCATTGAACCATTTGCAATTGTCGTCAAAATATTAGAAACATCTACACTATATTTAAGAAAAAATTGGTTTATATTTTAAATAGATGCTTGTTCTTTTTGCAGTCTCCTTTATGTAATACAAATGCTTCTGAATAACAGATTAAACAGCTACCAAGTAGTTTAAATAATTTAAACATACCAATTCTATCATATTGTTCTGAAAAATTGCTTTCCTCATCCTTACACAAAGAAAAAGCTGCAAAGACATTTTGCTACTCTTATTTATTTATTTATTTATTTATTTAAAATTTTATGATATGGATAGAAATTTCAGGTTCAAATTCAGTTTATACTACTGTAACCCACATACAGTGTCTAGGTAGAGAATTATAAATATTAATCTTTGTCCATTTATTTTGTTCATGCAATTAGTAAGCAAAAGGCATTGGACAAAATAACTGAGCCAGATCCGAGTTGCATGAAAGTACTGCTGTATTAGGCTAGCAATAAATGACTGCCACTAGGGAATGAAGAGGAACCAGTGGAGTAACTCCAGGGAGGACTTTGAGGTGCACTTCTTTCTTGACCTATTCATCCCTCAAAGCTAAAAAACAGTGGAATCCAATTTCCCTTTGAAACATAGAGAAATATGTACATGAAGGGTTTTGTTGTGGAGGATTTGGTTGTTTTTCCTTTTTTACTTTTTAATACAATTGCCTTGTTATGTCTCTAAGGACATGCAGGTTTCCTACAACATACTTAACAAGACAGTTCAGGATCTGATGTATTAGCAAACATAAGTTGAGGCTGAATTGGAATAAAAAGAAAGAAAATAAAAGGCCAGATTGAAAGACAACCAAAGTTCATGGAGAAACTTCCAACTGACTCAGCAGGATCTGAATCAGCTCTTTACAGTGGCCCAAGAACTTAAAAGAAAATAGGAAGGAGAAGCTGAAAGTGAACTGACAAATGAGGTGAGAGTAGAATAGAAAACAAAAGTGTGAAAATTAAGGATAGATAAAATTTAATAATAAATAGAGAAACCTCCTCTGAGAGGAAATCAAGTTGCACTGCATGTCTGGCAAAACCACAGAAGTGTTACATCAATAACATTTTTGTATGGCTGTTCTTTTCAGAGATCTTTTCAGTAGATGCACTATATATTCACTCTCCTTTAAAGGAAATCAGCTGGGACACACAAAAAGATGTTTTGAGGAAGGAAAAAAAATATCGAGAGGTCTGTCATCTGGTAGAATAGCAGCTGATCAGAAAAAGATTGCAAACAGCATGAGGAGCTGGCCCTCATTTGCAGACAAGGTCAACTCTTAAAGTTAAATTTGCAGGATGATAATATTACCCTTGTCAGAAGAGATATCATTATTCCTCAAAGTGAATTGAATTTCAAAGTTGTCACATCCCTTTTTTTTCAGTAAGTATTAACAGTTGCCCACAAGAAATGATAATCATTTTGGCTTTCCCTCATTGTTCTAAAATCCTGTGCAAAATGCATGTTTTTACTTCATGTCAAAGCATACAACTTGATACTACACACAAGATTTAGAGGTCTTTTTAGCTTGGTTAACATTACTGTGAATCTCTGCACAGAACAAATTTCACAGTTGATCAATAGTGAATTTGTGAATGTATTTGAAACCCCCAAATACATTTGGGGCTTACAAATCATTAAAATTATATATTCTGATTAACTCCTATGACTATGTTACCATCAGTGAAGTTAATGTTAATAATGGATTAACACTTCTACTGGTAGTGCTAAGAACTTCTGGAAATGTTGGAAAAGGACTGGAATTGAGGCCATGTTTATCCTACAGCTCTCAGTAGTACATCTGTGATTGTCAAGAAACCCTGAGAAGAGGTGATAAGTGGTCAGTATATTTGTGCTATAAATACATCCATCAGGGAGATACAGTTACAATGGAAAACTGCATTTATCACAAATTTATTTATTCATGGGGAATGTGTTAAAACCTACTGTTTTCTCATGTAAATACCAGTATTACGTGAAAGCACTAGTAGTAGCAGGATATGAGTGATCTTACATTTATGGGTGAAAAGTATCCCTTTTGCAGAGGACAACTGAAAGAGATATGTGCCATTTAAATGTTCAAAAAAGACAATAACAAATGCATTCCATTCTATTAGCATAACTGTGATGGTTCACTAACGTTGCATTTTAAATCCCTTTTCTGTTTTACTGGGAAAGAGCCTATTTGTTGTTGACAGTCTTACTGCTTTGTAACCATTGGAATAAAAGAATGTACCAGTATAGGCATAAAGAGGTACAGAATTTAAGGTTATTATACACATGTTGCATTTAGAGCAACAATTCATCATTTATGAAATGATTTTTGAAACATCTAAGTACTACAAATGTATGGCTTATTGATCATAAAATTGATAAATGTGTTCATATTTTATAGGAGAAAGCTAATGTATCTTGCAAATGACAACAGGACAAGCTGTCAGCTGCAGCTGTAATAGAACATTGGTTTTGCCTTTGGACCTTGCTCTTTGAAAGATTAAATGTTTTACAGGCACACACCACAGCTCCTTTAAGAATATGCTATCACTGATCATACTTAACACAATATTCCTCCAGCATGTTCTGGATGAAGCTTGTAATACGTATTTGCTTGCTGTTGTCATGTGTGGAATGTTTGTGGAAAATCTTAGCTCAAATATTTGTGAAGATACCAGGTAAAAACTACTGAAGGAAAGCCAAGAGATTTCAATCAGAGTAAACAAAAAGCATGAGTATGATTAAAGTACATCTAACAATTGATTTATGAATCAGAAAGTAGAGACACAGAAAACAACATAAATCATTTATCACCCTATTATTATAGTAAGCACACAAAGGGCAATAGAGACTCCAAGAAGACATGAATCAAGCCTGAGAAAGCTTCTAATATAAATTTTAAGGGAGGCATTGTAAGTGATGATGAATAACTTGGTGGGGTTGAACAAGGGTTACATTTGATTGATCACATGCACATCCTATTTAGACATTGTAAGATTGTGAACATTCTTTTTATAATATATAAATATGAGTGATATAAAGAAGCTAATACCTATTCTTAATTCTCTGTTGTGAGACACAGTGAATAAGTTAATTTCCCATGGACTTAAGTATAAAGAGCAGAGCAGCACCTTAGTAGACAAAATGGAAGCTGGTGAAAGCATTTTCCCTTTGAAACAAAGCAGACCATGAAGAATATACTGCATGTGAAAAAAAAAACCCTCCACTCATAAAAGTGTCTAAACAACATTTTATTCATTTTGGGTTCTATTTGTTTTATTTTATTATTATATTTTTTTTTAATGTGAGACTTCTAGTGAGGGGAAACATCTAGTGCAGCTGAAATAAATGACAAAATTCCCACTGTTTTCCACAGGGCCATACATAACCACTGTGATCTTATTTTAGCTATAAATATATCCTTTGAAAACAGCATTAACATGACAGAAATCTGACTAGGAGGGCATTATGTGTATATGAGACTCTGGCATATGAGATTTTTTTCAAAAACTTTCAAACATTTCCATCTTTAACTGCCCCAGGGTCACCTTTGGCTCCCAATTCCTTGACCCCGTTGTGGAGCAGCTGACTCTTGGTGCTCCTTGGCACTCCTCCTGAAAGGAGTGCCTAAAATACTGCAGACGGAGCCAGACAGAGGTGTGCAGCAGAAAGCCAAGAGACAATAGTCAAGGAAGAAAATTGCTTTGAGAGTTAATAAGTATCAGAACACATTGCTCAGAAATACTTAATCTATGGCAGTACTCAAAATTTGAGGGATTTTGTCTAATGCTGAAGGTAGCAATGCTTTGAACAGGACATTGGGCTAGATGACCTTCAGAGGTCCTTTGCAACCTACTTTTTTTCTTTTTATATGATCATTAAATGGATTAAATATTCCTGACTAGAGAGGCTTTAATAAGACAAGCGCCAAGCTTTTAGAAATACTTCATAGGATGAGTATGAATATGCTAATGGACTAAGCAAAAAATAAATTAACAGTTTGAGTAATGAAGTCCAAAGGAAAGCAAATTGTGTTGCTCCATTTGTGATAAAATTAAATTTAGGTCAGTAACTGGATCAGAACCCCCCAAGTATTCTTCATAAATATAAATCTGACTTCTAAGTATATCATCTAATGTCTGGTATATGTGATTAACTATGTCATGATGTTTTCTTGGATTCATAAATTGGGTTACCAGCAGAAAATATTAAGCCTATTTTATTTCCAGAAATTCTCTTTATTTTAATATTAGTCCCTAGAAGGCTTCTTGAACTTAGTTTCATCGACAAGTCACAGAGGATCCATACAAAATTAAAATAAAACAAAAGAATCATTCACTTTTAAAAGGAGTTTCATATCAAGGGTTTATAAAGAAATAATCTTAAACTTTCTTACTAATGAGGCCAAGGAGTTGGTGTGATTGTGAATAAATACCAGTGTAAAACTTATACAATTTATTCTAGAATTTAAGGCCAACCAACTGCCATGCAGAAATGAGAACCACTGAAGGCCTATTGCCCTGATTAATCCTATTAAATCTGTCAAAAAAATCAACAGTATAATTTATTTTCTTTTCTATACAAGTCAGAGGTACAAAGTGTAGCTCCAAAGTATTAAAAATATTCAATTATTAAATCTGACCCCAAGGAACTAGGACACTCCCTCCCCCCTG
>NW_020799095.1:137586552-137592196 GCF_003259725.1 Athene cunicularia | reverse complement strand
CCAATTTCCATTTTTATGTTTTTAATAGACTTTTGATGTTGGATTCCTGAGTCTGGAAAATGATTGTAAATTATTAGAGATAGTGCCCAACAGTGTAATACCATTTTTAGAGCTAAGTTTTCCTGAGACATAACATAAAATTTAAATTGAGGTCTTTGATTTATATCATTGAGAATTCTGTAGGGCTTGAAATCCAGACCAAAACAATTTCCAGAATTCTTCTGTGAAAAAATATATCAAAACATAATATAATTCCACAAAGTTAATTTTAGATTTCATGTTAAACAGGTAATGAAAGAAAAAGGTCAAACCAGCTGACCAAAAAGGCAGTTATAGATAGGGACTAAAATTCTGAATTGTCATGGACCTAGTAGGTGACACTAATTTGAAGTCGTATGGCATTACAAAAGGTGTAGTTGTATTGTACAATGCTGTCAGACATACTTAATCTGTTCCACCACCTAGCATCATGCAGAGACATTAGCTATGTTACCTGGTACAGCACTGAGATGATCCTGCTTTATTAGCCTTGCTGGTTTAATTCTATTGCTTCCAAGTGCCCAGCTGGTGTTTCCATGTGATGCTGTACTGCTCTACAGTGCTGCACCAGGAAGCCCAGACATACCTGAGTGCTATGTTGTTCACTTTAAAAATAACCTTTGAATACTATTCACCACAGAAAAATTAAGGTAACAGTTGACTATCCCAATGACTTTGCTGAAGCAGAAGTTTGTCAGATGCTGAAAAAATTAACAATAAAAACTATGATTTTAAAATATACATAAGAAATACCATAGCTTTTTCAATGATAACGCTGAATATAGATTTTATATACACATATAATAATTGGAATCTGTCATTTCACTTGTGTTTTCCTCCTCTGATGAGAGTGCTATAGTCTTCAGACTAAAAGCTATCTGGATGATGACTGTTTGACATTTTACTCTTGTGTAATTTCACTTCTTGTCTGAAGGATTCTAGAAGCCTATTGGAAACAAGGAGCTGTGAGACTGAGCTCTCTGAAGGTCTGGAAGGTGCTAAAAAAAGTATGCTGGTCTTAAATGCCAATAACACAGTGTTGCATTTAAGGTAGTGAATTAATTTGGTAAGAGATGAATCCCCCTGTGAATCCCCCCTAGCCGGTCCTCAGAGATTACAGGGACTAGGGGCAGCTGGATTTATCTCTTAATAGGTATGTCAGTTGGGGCCGTAACTGTAGGTCTGACACCAGATGCATGAACAGCCCATATGCTCTAGGTCTGGTTGCATTCAAGAGAAGCCGTCAGGTTCACAAGTAGTATGGTTTATTCTGATGCAACATCTACAGATTCTTCGAGATTGCCTACGATAAATACACAAACTGCAGGTTGGCTATACAGCACTACACACAAAACCAATTGCAGTCACACAGACTTAATTCCCGGGTAATCGCTTGGTGTAGCTGAAGGCCCAAATCTTAACAAAAGGTGTCCCTTCTGGGGGGGCGAGGAGCACAAACCCATCAGTTTCTCCCTCTAATTTGGTATTGGATTATCATCCCTCCAAATTAGATACAAACTCGGGGAGTATGTATGTGTGAGTGAGACTGTGGTCAAGCCATTGTTTCTCGCGGAACAACACAGCACATTCCTTGGTGCAAGGTGTGAGCTGGTTTTGTGGGAGAAGAGGAAGAATGAGAGATAAGGCCCACAGAGTACTATGAAAGAGTCCTTGAGAGAAGAGGAAGAGCAGGAGATGAAAATGCATAGTCATGTCAAATGTTCCTTGAGAAAAGTGGAAGAATAGGACTTTGCAGCCTCCACTTCACTTCTCATTCCTCCTTGGTGCCATGGCAACACAAATCACTGGATCTCCATCCCGTCCTGTGTTTGTTCTGGGCACCATGTGTTAAGGAAATGTGTTTTGCAGATTTTTCACTGTTTTGCTTTTCCCACACTTCCAACACAAAGTTATACTTTTCTGATCAAAAGCAAACAAGGAAGTAAGGATCTAATTTCTGCTTATCACCAAACAGTATAAATTCAAGAGATCTAGCTTGCTATAAACACATTTCTCATCACTTACTGTTTAGCGCCCCTTATTCTCAATTTATGAATGTGTTGCTCCACCTCCTATACACGCCGATTTTTACTTCAGTGTAAAAGGTACATAAGCATCTAATCCAGCTGTGAAAATCTGCAGGCAGATAGCTCATTTTTTAAGCATTATAGTGCTGTATATCACAAGACACTTAGTCTAAAGTCTATGTTTAGAAGCTGTGAAAATGTAAATCAAGGTCAGAATGAAAACCATGTGAGAGAAGGTCTAGGACAGCATGACAAAATGCACGGCTAGGAACCTGTAGAAATTGTACTCAAAGAAGAAAAAATGAACATTAGCTCATCTTTAAAAGCAAAATATGGTTTGTGAAAGCACAATCAGCTGGCAGCTAAAGACTCTTCAATCAACCTCATATCTAGTTGATCTCTGAATCAAGAAGATTTGTACACTCACTAGAGGAAGGTCTGTGCAGTGAATGAGTTTACCCTTTCATTCTCATCCTGCCCTTGAAGAAAGGAGAGAGAGACTTATCCCACTGAGGTGAGGAAAATAAAACAGCTCCATATCTTACAGGAGAAATTATGTGGGATGTTATGGAAGGGCTGCCATCACACGCTTCCTCTTTACTATGTGGTAGAATTGAAGGTGAAATTTCTGAATGCAAGGAGATGTTTCACGGTCCTGTAAAGATTTGAAAAAGTAAACCTCAAAACAGTTTTAGAAGAAATATAATGTGGAAATAGTCTATAAATTGAATCCAGATATTATATAGGTCTGTGCAAGATTTTCCTTTTGATTTCAATAGTCTTTCCATTTGAGACAGTGAAAGAAATTTGGGCTCCAAATAAAATTTGCACTCAAAGTTGAAAACTTCAATAAGAAACATATTTCCACAATCCATCCTTATATTTATTTCCTATAATCAATCATTTCAACAATATACAAACTCGATCTGAAACTTAACAAAGAAATGCCACATTATGGGTTATAGTCACAACAAATGAATAATGATATTATTTCTTTCTTTATGTGACAGACCCAGACAAATGATTCTGATACCTTTAATATTCTGTTTGCTTCCTTAACAAAAAAACACCCGCAAGTCTGAGGAGACATGTGGATAAGATTTCTAAACTACATTTTTGTGCTGCCGCTTTGTTCAAAGAGAGGACAAGAGAGGAAAGGAAGCTGTCTCAAACCAATTTATGTAAGTAAAGGATTAATGAAAATGCTAGTAAATTATATAATGGCTTCAGGCTTGAAAAATGCAACAGCACTCTTGTTTCATAATGGAATTTTTGAAGCCAGTTTTATGCAACATTCACATTTTATCATCAAGTAGAATTCTCATATTTGACTGCTGAAGATATCAAAAGTAACACTGGAATATTGTCTTGATTTTTACTTTTTTGTTTTTACTATAGTAGGTCATAAGGACAATAATGCATAGCATGTCGAAATTTTACCCTTACGAAAGTAATTTTCAACCAACATTACTGCAGAAGACAGCAAACATTACCCTTTTAAAACTCAGTGTCAAATGTAAAGTAAGAGGGAAAGAAAGTCTCAGTATTAAAACCAGTTCATTTTCTTGGCATAATCCTGCCTTTTTCACTTTTGCAATATATGTGGTTGAAAAGGCTTTTATAAACATTGTTTTTTAGGACAGAGAGAAATAAATTTTAGCTATGCAAAAGATCCTATCCTGACATTGACAGTCTACTTACTATTTACGTATGAAGTAAACATATTAATGGCCCTTCAACAGCCAGTATGTTACTTTACTAATATGATTCCACCATTTGTGACTCCTGGGATAAGAAGGGATGTCGGTCAGGGAGACAGTTTTCCCAAAGCTCAGATATATGTCACCCTCATGCATCCTTGGAAGAATTTAAATTGTTCTGGTTTAGCTGACAGGTAACATAGGTTGAAGTTATGGTCCCGCTTCTTGCTTACATGCTTTGGAGTTCAGTGAAAAATCAAAGTGATGAGGATGGATTAGCACAGTTTATTCAAAGACGCACAACTATTTGTTGCCTTTGTTTTATAAAAATATATGGACGAGTAATATTTTAATGTATACTGTATTGCTGTATTATGCTATACAATCTGTTAAAACAAATTCCAGTGACATTAGAAAGAACACAGATATAAGGAGCAAAATTTTGAGGTACCGGAAAGCTAACCTGACTGAAAGGCTTCCTATATTTCCAATGTCTCTGTCAGTAGGTAATTAAATAAGCAGTCTAGTTTTACAAATATCTATTTTCTAGTTTTCCAGTGTAATATCTCAGAACAAGAAACAAAGGGGAGGTAGAAAGGGAAAAGCAAAAGATGAGCATCACTCAAGGGAAGAAGGAGCATTTTGCAATTTATTGCCAGGCAAGTACCATATCCAAATAAAGCAAATTGCCAGTGTGGTATGACTTAGACCACTGGGAAAACAGTTTGAAGAAATTTCAAAATCACAGAACTGAGTCTGTATACATAAGTAACTCTGTAGGACAACACAGAAAAAAAAATAAGGGAAAATAAGGAGGGCAGAAGGGCCTCCTCCTCTTCTCTTCTCTTCTCTTCTCTTCTCTTCTCTTCTCTTCTCTTCTCTTCTCTTCTCTTCTCTTCTCTTCTCTTCTCTTCTCTTCTCTTCTCTTCTCTTCTCTTCTCTTCTCTTCTCTTCTCTTCTCTTCTCTTCTCTTCTCTTCTCTTCTCTTCTCTTCTCTTCTCTTCTCTTCTCTTCTCTTCTCTTCTCTTCTCTTCTCTTCTCTTCTCTTCTCTTCTCTTCTCTTCTCTTCTCTTCTCTTCTCTTCTCTTCTCTTCTCTTCTCTTCTCTTCTCTTCTCTTCTCTTCTCTTCTCTTCTCTTCTCTTCTCTTCTCTTCTCTTCTCTTCTCTTCTCTTCTCTTCTCTTCTCTTCTCTTCTCTTCTCTTCTCTTCTCTTCTCTTCTCTTCTCTTCTCTTCTCTTCTCTTCTCTTCTCTTCTCTTCTCTTCTCTTCTCTTCTCTTCTCTTCTCTTCTCTTCTCTTCTCTTCTCTTCTCTTCTCTTCTCTTCTCTTCTCTTCTCTTCTCTTCTCTTCTCTTCTCTTCTCTTCTCTTCTCTTCTCTTCTCTTCTCTTCTCTTCTCTTCTCTTCTCTTCTCTTCTCTTCTCTTCTCTTCTCTTCTCTTCTCTTCTCTTCTCTTCTCTTCTCTTCTCTTCTCTTCTCTTCTCTTCTCTTCTCTTCTCTTCTCTTCTCTTCTCTTCTCTTCTCTTCTCTTCTCTTCTCTTCTCTTCTCTTCTCTTCTCTTCTCTTCTCTTCTCTTCTCTTCTCTTCTCTTCTCTTCTCTTCTCTTCTCTTCTCTTCTCTTCTCTTCTCTTCTCTTCTCTTCTCTTCTCTTCTCTTCTCTTCTCTTCTCTTCTCTTCTCTTCTCTTCTCTTCTCTTCTCTTCTCTTCTCTTCTCTTCTCTTCTCTTCTCTTCTCTTCTCTTCTCTTCTCTTCTCTTCTCTTCTCTTCTCTTCTCTTCTCTTCTCTTCTCTTCTCTTCTCTTCTCTTCTCTTCTCTTCTCTTCTCTTCTCTTCTCTTCTCTTCTCTTCTCTTCTCTTCTCTTCTCTTCTCTTCTCTTCTCTT
>NW_020799095.1:137575567-137586502 GCF_003259725.1 Athene cunicularia | reverse complement strand
CTCTCCTCTCCTCTCCTCTCCTCTCCTCTCCTCTCCTTTCCTCTCCCTCTTTGATTTCTTAAATATTAAAACCAAGAAGGAAAACAAAGGAAAAAGTACAGCTTTTACAAAGTTGAGGATGTATTACACTGTCACATAACTTATTAAATACTCCATAATTAGACAGAGAAGAGTTTAGGGGACAGACAATTCCATTTCTAGAGAAAGAGTGTTGAGTGAGAGCAGTAAAACTGAGCACATTACTGTGTGAAAGACCTAAGCCAGGATATGTAAGTGTGGCTATTCACATAAGGAAGTGAGCAGTAGAGCAGTACAAGCCAGTGATGCAGAACTACTAGAGAGACTCAAGCTAAAGAACCCAAGGAAGAAGGCAGATCAGCTGGGAAAATGGTGTTGCAATCATCACAGTTTAGTGTGTTCTGTGGAAAGTGATAGGAAAAGCAATGGTATAGAGGGCATGGGAACCAGAATAGTTTTATTTCAATACAAAATAGGTGGAAAAACAAAAATGGGGAAAAAGAAAGAAAAGTACAGTGAAGAAGTACAGAGATGTTGGGATTCAAGAGGACTTTCTATGAGATAATGGCCATGTGAGCAATCCTGCCTGAGAACAAGACTGATAAGAGCCTCAGCCTGAGCAAGAATGCGATAAGGATGTGACCCTGAATGAGGGGGGAGAAACTCGAGGAGACAAACAACGCCCGGAAGGGGTTGGGACAGAAGAGGAAGTTCCACAAGGCAGGAAGCCTGGCAAGGCTGATGTGGCACCTTTTATCCAATCATAAGAAGGTTTAAAGCGCGGGCTAAGTTAACTGTCCAATCTTGAGGACTTGTACTGCATGTTACTCATGTGTGCGGGAGAACATTATAAAAGGGCTTTCTTAGGTGTAATAAATGGGCGTTTCTTGATCACATTGGTTGTGTGCGTGCTCAGCTCTCCCGCACAGAAAAGTAAAATTAAATATATCATTTATATATTATTGAATACAAAAAAAACCTTAATACATATGGGTGACCACTGCTTAGTGGAGAGAGTCCAGCACAGGGCCACAAACATAATTAAGGAACTGGAACATCTTTCAGATGAGGAAAGACTGAGAGAACTGGGACTGTTCATCCTGACTAAGAGAAGGCACAGGGACATTGTATCAGTGTGTTGAAATACAAGATGGGAGGAAATGAAGACAAGGGAGCCAGACTCTTTTCATTAGTGCTCACCGACAGGACAAGAAGCAATGGTCACACATTAAAAGACATGGAATTCTATCTGAACACAAGAATATCCTTTTATTTTCTGTGATTAAATGCTCAAACAGGTTGTTCAGAGAGGTTGCAGTCTCTTTGAATATCTCTAAGGAGATATTCAAACCCCAGTTGGACACAATGAGGAATCCTGCTCTAGCTGATGGGATTAGATGATCTCAGGAGGTCCCTTCCAACCTAAATGATTCTGTGAAGCAGTCAGTCAGCTGTTTGATCAGGTCAATTGATAGTCTGATTTCAACCGAATTGTGCCATCACCAGCAGTGGGATGTATCCAGACAGCAGAGCTGTAGCTCTGGAGAAGGAAGAAACACTCCAAGAACGCTGACAAGTAGAGATGGTTTGTTGATACAATTAGACATAGGGCTTGATTCTGACACTGGTGCCATTTTAGGTGGTGCACCCATTTGCCTGCTACCTCAGAAAAGTCTTGGTATTCTATCGATCTTATATTATCAAATCCTATTTTTATGGAACTGTTTTAGTGTATGACTGTAATTACAGAGCTCCTCTAACTGGACTAAGTAGGTAGATAAACTCTTCCTTTTTTTCTTTATAGAAAGGTAAAAGAAAATACTAAACAAAACACTAGCCCACGAGTGAAGTATCTTTTGCTGAAATGGAACAGGAGATATAATCTATCAACATGTATTAGCTTCTTTTCTGCTGGGATGCTTCTAGACAGCTTTCTACAGAAGATAAAGTTATTTACCTTCCAGCATTTTAAGAAATTTTTCATGCCAGTTTCTGTAAAATGAATTATCTGGAAGACAGTGAGGCAAATAGTGATCAAAAAACTGACTGCACTGTGTGCCATAGTAAACAGTTCAGATAATTCTCTATTGGCAGTTTGAGAAGGATGTGTTTTTCTGAGTACTCATAAAACAGAATTAAAAGATTGTGGCTAAATCAAGTTTACTCATGGGTTCACCTCTGGAACTTGCTTGTAGTACAGCAATTGATTTGTAGGTAGAGACTGCTAGTTCTTTTAAAGTGCTTAACTCTGGCACAGTTGCACTGGATCTTGCCATATGTGGTGTCATGTCTACGTTTCACTTTTTCCCAAAGTGCCATGCTTGGCTTCACTCTAGGTCATCACGCTTTAAGCAGCTATCAGACTCTGTCCATTAAATACATACCAGCATTTTAAACACAAACCACTCTGTTTCTTTGTCTGCCATTCACAATAAGACAGTGCTGAGTCAGCCACATCTGCTAAGTAAACCATTACTCTCTAGTGGAACGTCATCACCTGCAGGTTCTTACTGAATCACTCCCCCTATCCCTACGTTGGCTGGGGGTAGTTTGAGCACTGTTCTAGGCTTTTATCTAGCGTTTATGCCTCTGATTGACCTGTTGCATACTAGTATTTTTAAAACTGTAAAACTTCCATGTCTTCCCACAGTGTGTTTAGGAAACCAGTGGATAACAATATCATCTTTTCTTTAATTTCAAAGCAGTCATTGCCTTTAACATCCACAAGAAGCTTTACCTATTTAATTAAGCACTGTAATTGTACCTATACTATCTAGGCTTGTCAGTATTGTTATCTTTGGGCATAGGCATGGACATATCAGTAAATCTGGTCCAGAACGTGAATGCCAGAAACATTCCATATTATCGTGACACATTTGCATAATGTTCTTCCTTTAGAGAAAAAACATATACATTGCAGCCAGTCCTGTAACCTCTTTTCTGAACAGTCCTATACATCTTCAGTGTTTATGGTATAGGTGTTTCCAGCATCTTTGCAAACTGTGAGCTTGTCCAAAGGTCTAGATTGATATGGACATTGTCTTGAGCTCCTGTCTGTCCCTGGCACTGCGGTTCCGAAATTTGTTATCCTGAAAGTCAAAAAGCATCCCCTATGTCACCTAAGGATTTCAGGGAGTTATTCCATCTGCCTGTGAATTATATCGCCTTTATTTTGTCATGTTGATAGATAAAAATTAAACACAACTGTTGATAAACTTTTTCAGTCACCTTGTCACAGGTGTATGGAAGGGAAATAATTGCAAGAGTGTTATATCTTTTGTAGTACTCTCAGGTGCTCAAGCACAGGAATCTTTATTCATATTTTTCTACTTTGGAAGTATAACCAAAACTACAGGCATCTGACTTGCTTTCTGCCCAGAAACAGTCCAGTTTTCCATCAGTAAACTCTTCTAATACTTAATAGACCTCTATGCATATAAACTGTTTTTCCTGTTCTTCATATCACTGAAACAATGATGCAGTTTTCTTTCTAATCTGCACTACTGTGGCAATTTATCTCTCACAGTGGACCCTGAAACTAACTATCCAAGCTGCAGAATTTAGAGGTTCAAGCAGCAAATTTAAACCATTTTGTTCCTAATTCATCCATTATACAGGGATAGAGTCATTTTTACTAAAGAAAGCAAACATCTTGCCACATAGATACCTAAAACAGATAGGTGAAGTTCTGTCATGAAAACTATTATTCACTTCTTGAAGAATGTCAATGCTCTTGTTGTTATAAATAAGACCAGAATCTTGCTAAACAATTTTTGTCTCTCATCTCACAAAAATAAATCACTGAAATAATGATCTGACACAGTCTTACCTGTCATAATCTATTCTCTAATTAGTGCTTCATACCGCTCATGTGTTGAGCAGGTATGGGATCTTTCTATTGACATGGATTTGGAACATAAGCTTGAGAATTCAAAATCTCAACCACGCAGCAAAAGGAATTAGTAGGTGAACTTACTCTTTCATTGCCAGATGGCTGGAAAATCTTGAGCATTTGCCAGTCATATGAAGTGACTTGGGTCAATGTTACCCTTCAGTCTTGTAAAGAGACACTCTCTGTAGGTAGACTAATTATGTATTACTTATATAATTAGTACTCGTCAAATCACATTTTAGGCACAAGCAGGATTTTCACAGCTGTCTGAACTATGGCCAAACCTTTCTTTGTCCCTCTTGCCCATGATTTAATGTAATACTTTCTACTTCAGTATCGATGCTACTTTCTTAGCTTCCTTTTGACTCCTAATAGTTTCTAAGAGTTTTAAAGACTTCAGTAACCCCTACTAAAATGTTCTTCTGGTTCCAGGTCTCACTCTGTCAAGACCTGTATTCCTCTTTCAATTCCTTAAAATTTTCCATTCCGTTGCCTTTTCAGATCATGAAAATTTTCCCCATGGGCTTCACTCCAAGTGTCATGTAGGAAGACAGTTTTAGCCTATGTGTAATTTCTAGCACAGTTGTTCTTGGAGCTATCATAAGAAGTTATCCTTGTAGAAAGTAGAGAGTAATCTACTGAGAGAAATCATTCTGTCATTGTTGTAACCACCCTGATGGAGCACTGTAATCAAATCTATCAAACCAGTGCTCTTTTGTGGGGACCAGTTTTATGTTCAGAAGCAGCCTTGGGGCAAAGGCTCAGATCCAGACACATTTTTTTGGCTATTCCTTGATAGTCACTCCTGTGTTTACAATGGTGTTCTGAAATTTCATACACTGTTTTTTGGTGCCCTAGATTAAAAATACCACCCTTCATTTGATCTTCTGCGCTCTGAAGCAACATGCCTGGAATTAGGACCTTCCTTTCCTTCTTCTTGCTACAGATTCACCTGCAGATATTAGGGATTTTGAGTTTTTCCCCTCCAATTTCCTGGAGGCAACTGGTACAGACTGGTTTTCTTAGTACAGAAGAATCTCTGAAGGACCTTTGTCTGTAGATGGCTCCCACAGCTTTGTGTGTGAGACATCAGAGATCTCTGCATCCACACAGCAGTCAGAAAATGTTTGCCTTTTAGCAGAGTGAGCCCAAACTGTCTGGCTCCAGCAGCTGTACTGCACATACAGAAATTAAGAGGCTCTTCCCAGATATTCTGGCTATGCCCAAATCAGCTTTATGACTATATACATTGAACATTACCTTCTGACATGTGAAATGAGCCTAATGTGTCCAGGAAATCTGATAGAGCAATGCAAGGGGGCATTAGTACATTACTGAAAGAACTATTGCATTACTAGGTGGCAAATGCACTTCCTCAAACTTATAGTACATTTGTGCTGGGAGGTATGCCAAAAAAATATGCTAATTAGACTGAAAACTATTAAACATGTTCTCCTTATTATTTAACATAATTTCCTACAGCAGCATTCTGTACCTTTTCTTCATTCAGACATAGAATTTATATGCTGTTTCCCTCTGTTTCTCATTCATTAAAACCAATCAACACTGTTTGTATCAGGTATTGTTGTAAAGCCTTTTATTCAGCCTTCTCCAAAAGCTCTTTAAACAGATTTTGAAGCTTTTGGTCTTTGCAGAGTGATTTCTCAGTAATTTTTCTTTCACTCTTTAAAAGATTAAGTGATTTAGTGACCTTCTTCCCCATTTGTGGTAACTGTAGCTTTCTGTTAAAACATAAGTTGATTTTCTTCATGTTGGCCTGTGAATATTTAAAGCATCGCCCTTGACCAAGAGTTAATCGTGAAGCAACAAAGGGTGTGATTACAGCCTTCAGGGCAGCAGAAGAAACAGCTTACAGAACATCAGTACTGGCAGAATGTAGTCTTGTCTTCTCCTATAATGTTAATGCCATTAGATGAAACAATGGCATGCCCTCATCTTGAGCTGTATGCTTGATTCTGGTCATTTAACCTTCAGAAAGATAGAGCAGAAATAGCAAAAAATTAAGTTACTTTGAATTTAAGGGATGAAAAATTATTTAAACACTTTGATATGGAAATAGATTTGAAAAGTTTAGGGCTATATCATAGGATAGGTAGGGAAATGATTAACAGAGAGCACGATAAGAGGTTATTTATGAAATAATGAACTGTATGAAAAAGGAATGGAATTCTGTTTGTCTTTCTGCATATTACAAAACTAAAGGACATATGCTGGAACTAGAAGAACTTTAAACTGTAAAATGAATACGTTTAAACAAAATATAATTAGCATATAGAACTCACTCAAGATACATACTTTTAGAGCCTACTACATCAAGAAAAAACATGTGTGGTGAGAAGTAAATTTCCATATCAAAAAGGGTGCCTGAATTCTAATTCAGATTTGGCAAGAATAAAACTTGTCTAAGATTTAAACTAGTCACGCATTATTAAAAGTTGTGAAAGGTTCTATCCTGACTTTAGTGTGATCAGGCTTGGACCCTCTGAGCATAATAAACATGATTGCTAGGCAGAAAAAGTAAGACCTAAAAAGGGAACCTGGTACATTTTGAGTGAGAGAACATGATATGGATGCTAATTTGGACTGGGAACTAGATTCGTTGACACAAAGATCCTCTTCCAGCCTTATATTTCCATATTTTATTTTAAAAAATGTATTAAGTTGAAAAAAAATGAATAATCTTATATTTTCCTAGTGCAATTTTTAGATCTGAAAGGGATTTCAAGAGATCATATAACACATTCAAGGCAGGATTAACTATACCTATGCAATTTTTGTCTGTCTAGGACTACTGCACCACAGAATGATCATAAGTCCACACTGTCATGCCATTGTAAAAAAGCAGATGTTATAGTCAAAGTTGTAAAAGACTAAAAAGGCCTATTTTAAGAAAGATGTCCAGTTTAATCTGCATTTTAAGTGAATAAACCCTTTCCCGAGAGCCTGGTAAAAGGTAAGGAGAGTGATCAGAATGATAAAAACCATGGTCTATATGGAAAAATAGTTGAGTGCATTAATGTTGTTTAATCTAAATATTAGAAATACGTCATGAGTCTATAATAGCTATTTTCAGATAGTTAAAAGGTTGGTTTGAAAAAGGAGAGAATATTAGAAATCCAATATAAATAATTTATTTTTACTTATGTAATTAATATATGTATTTTATAACGTTCATTCTCAGGCAAGTCTCATTGTAGTAGAAATGCTCTGGCTTACTAGTGTATGAAAATCACTGAAATTTCAAAGTAAAAGAATGAAGTATAATATTTGTTAGGTTAATTGAATTGGCTTTTTATGTGATTAAATAATAGTGTTATAAACCACAGATGAACGAGTCAAGACAGTCACGCTAATTACTTTCCATGAAGAAATAAGCATGTGAATTGGATTGCACACAATGAAAATATTATATAAAAACCTTTTAGAAATAATCATCAAAACAAATTGAATTTCAGAACCTATGTTTTTTAAGTTGGTGAAATATGCTGATGTTAAAATACATTTTCATAGCGTGTTTTATTTTCTGTGAATAACAATTATTCCACTGAAACCAAAATGTCTCATTTTTCTTTATCAACCTGAGAAACCTTTTGCATTTCTACTGGTGTCTGTTTGTTAGCATGCTGGTTAGCATTGTTTCATTATAAAATAGCTGTGTAATTCTCTAATAAGTACCACAGTATCAAGTAGCTCATATTACACTGACAGAATTTAAACAGAACTGCCTGTTGACTAGTTCCTTCTGGACATTATTCTCAAAACCTCATATTCCTCGTTCTGACATGATTATATACTCATGAAAATGTTAGTATAGATTGCTTAAAGAAATTTAAAAAAAAAAAAAAAAGTTGAAGAAAACGTGAAATCACTATTTCCTCCACAAAGGATAATTCTATAACAATTCTGTAAACAATCCTATCACATATTTTATTCTAGTACTCAATATTTGATGTGAAGAAAAAGTAAATTACTTTGGATTGCTTGACTATTTCAGTGTCTGAAGATAGCAATTCAATACCTTTTGTGAGCTTATTTTCTAACTGTAAAGCTAATGAGGTAAAAATAACTAAATCCATTACTTGCTCACACATTGTAGGTTGGAAAGGCCTCATTCTGGTGTGTTCTAAAAGCTGGATGTTTCGTTTAAGGTGGAAATATGGTCTATGAGCAATAGAAGTCAAGGAAGGTAAAGATTAGTGGAAACTTCTGTATGAATCCCTCTTTTATGATACAATTGATTGCTGTGTTGTGTAACTTTTTTTTTTTTTTTTTTTTTTTTTTTTTTTTTTTTTTTTTTTTTTCTGTTGAATATATTAGTAAGTGGACAATTAACTTCAGAAGATAAAAATTGAAAGTTAGGAATGATGAATCTTCTATTGAGTGTATTAATCCTAAAAATGAAAATTTCACAATTACCTTTCTTGCCTTCCCTATCTAAATAAACTCTTTCTATCACCACTTTGAATTGAGTTTCTATTACTTTGAACCACTTCTGTTAACAGCATTTCACTTTATGCTTAGTCTACGTAATTTGTTTCAAGAAATTAAGAGTGTATTCATACAAAGCTCATTGAAGATATTTTTTTTTTTTAAATGAGTTTAATAAACACTCTGTAAATTCAGAAGTTCAAATTGGTACTAGATAAGAAAATTTTTTTAGATATGTCTTTAAGTTACCATGGGTTGACAAATTTCTAACTGTCAGATGATTTAGGATATCTGATCAATGTGCATGCTCATGGCTCTTATTACTATATGATTTTACTTAACTCATGACCTACATCAATCGAGACAGTAGGTGATAAAAAGTCCCCGATTTTCTGGGCATAAGGTGAGAGCATATCCTGGGATATTAAACTATCAGTCTTGTTACAAGCTATACTGTACTACCCAGCTAATTGAGAGGGCAGGTCACTTCTGCTCACAGGTGTATTGGCTACCTGTTCTGAAGACATAACTTAATCAAATTTCAATTTCATTTTTCCTTTTCCAGGCTTCCCACCACACCCCATGCCTCCCCAAGGAAAAATTCTTTAAGAACTTCCCACCTGGTAAGGAATTCTGAGTGGTTTGACAACCATAGAACCATCTTCCCTCAGAATGCAGGGATAGGACTTCCTCAGAGAGCAGTCTGTGAATTTACAGCTCATTCCTGAACATGATCAGTTGGTGGCAACTTCATTATCTTCAGTGCAAACTGGAAAATCCATATCTTTGACCCTCTTCCCACAACAGCAACACATAATAAGGACAATCAGCTACATGTAACAAGGAAAATAAATAATAAATTACATTGGAAACAAAAGAAGACAAAAAGAAAAATTATATATTATGTGGGTACAAGGAGGCATGGAAAATAATAGTGATGGGAACCATATGAATGAGCTTATAGCAAATAAACTATATTCTGTTGTGTTGGTTTTTTTTTTTTTTTTTTTTTTTTTTTCAAGCTGAAAGTATTCTCTTCCAACCTATTCTGCAGCTAAAGGTACATGAATTATTTTTACCTATATGGGGTGCTGTGATCCTATGATCCATTTGCACATTTTCTTTTCTAAATCTCACTTTAATACCTTCTAATTCTCTTTAGCTCGTGAATGACTTAGCCCTTAAAGTGTTTTGTGATAGTGACATAAGAACGCTTTATAAAATGAAGTTTTGCAGTACCCTGTGGAAATATATTTTAGATCAAAAGCAGATGACTGGGTATTCTTTTAAAACTGATTTATCTGTTGTAAACAAGATGCATATGCTGAAGAATGAATTACTTTAGGACAGTAATAAAAGAAATACATATTGTTACAAGAAATTTCACATGTATGCTAGTAAAATGAGAAGCTTAAGTCTTTCGTGTTGGTATATGTTGGTAAGGGAATCCACATATAAGACAATTGTTGAGGAACCCTGCTGAGTAGAGAAAAACAAAGAGAAACAGAAAAGTAGGTTTTATATTTTGAATTTGAATCTTAGAAATGCCCAAATCAAAATGACCACAATAAACTGATAAAAATCACAATATATTTCAGGAATTTATAATCTACTGAAGCCCTCCTAAAAGTTTCATACAAGGAGTGGTTGTTTAAAAAGTCCTCCTTGTTTAAGTCCTTTAAATCTACTGTAAGTGCTTATCAAACCATGTTATTTTAGTCCCCTAAGCATCTATTGCTAAAGCTGAGGATATCTGAAGTTCTGAGTAATTTACTCTTAGGAGCAACAAGGAGAAGTCAGAAGCAAAGATCAGCATTGCATTGGTCATATTCAGGTGCAGGTCTAGCTCTAGGTATATCTGACCTCACTAAATGGCACTGCCATATATAGACTCCTATGGCCTTAAAATATGAGAAAGTGTTAAACTTTGGGAAGAATAACTATTGCAATCTCTTGGTCACTCAGAAGTCCATGTGCATGTAACACTTCAGAAACCAAGCTGTGCATTTCAACAGAAGTCAAGTATCTATTTTGCTTTTGATCAGATTCAACTCTAGTTGTAAAGTCTTATGGAGCCTGAGTTTTGGAGCACTTCAGGATTCCCAAAATAAAACACTGATCACATGTTTCTTTTCCACGATAAACAGTATACCCTTCCTTTCTGAATCCATGGAGGGCTGTTGAATACTGTCTTACACTGCTGTACATATTCCACTTTCTGGTTAGTCAGTGTCAACAGCTCTGATGTTCTCTACATATATGTTTGTGTGAAGGATTGGTTTTGAGAGCTCAGATAACAATTTCTGTTCACCCAAGATTTTTTTTTTTTTCCTCAGTCTTTTTGTAGATTGGAAATATTCACTAGATGACAAAAAGCATGATCCTCTTCCTGATTAAGGTATTCACCTTGGAGATGAGTTACCAAAATTCAGTGCTTCTTCGTTGTGTAAACTTTTTTGAGGAAGGTAGTTAGCTCAGATGTTGGCACTAAAAGATAGTTACATGGAGAGAAAAGAAAGGGAAAGGGAAAGGGAAAGGGAAAGGGAAAGGGAAAGGGAAAGGGAAAGGGAAAGGGA
>NW_020799095.1:137565653-137575517 GCF_003259725.1 Athene cunicularia | reverse complement strand
GGAAAGGAAAGGAAAGGAAAGGAAAGGAAAGGAAAGGAAAGGAAAGGAAAGGAAAGGAAAGGAAAGGAAAGGAAAGGAAAGGAAAGGAAAGGAAAGGAAAGGAAAGGAAAGGAAAGGAAAGGAAAGGAAAGGAAAGGAAAGGAAAGGAAAGGAAAGGAAAGGAAAGGAAAGGAAAGGAAAGGAAAGGAAAGGAAAGGAAAGGAAAGGAAAGGAAAGGAAAGGAAAGGAAAGGAAAGGAAAGGAAAGGAAAGGAAAGGAAAGGAAAGGAAAGGAAAGGAAAGGAAAGGAAAGGAAAGGAAAGGAAAGGAAAGGAAAGGAAAGGAAAGGAAAGGAAAGGAAAGGAAAGGAAAGGAAAGGAAAGGAAAGGAAAGGAAAGGAAAGGAAAGGAAAGGAAAGGAAAGGAAAGGAAAGGAAAGGAAAGGAAAGGAAAGGAAAGGAAAGGAAAGGAAAGGAAAGGAAAGGAAAGGAAAGGAAAGGAAAGGAAAGGAAAGGAAAGGAAAGGAAAGGAAAGGAAAGGAAAGGAAAGGAAAGGAAAGGAAAGGAAAGGAAAGGAAAGGAAAGGAAAGGAAAGGAAAGGAAAGGAAAGGAAAGGAAAGGAAAGGAAAGGAAAGGAAAGGAAAGGAAAGGAAAGGAAAGGAAAGGAAAGGAAGGGAAAAAAGGAAAAAAGGGAAAAAAGGGAAAAAAGGGAAAAAAAGAAAAAAGGGAAAAAAGGGAAAAAAGGGAAAAAGGGAAAAAAGGGAAAAGGGAAAAAGGGAAAAAGGGAAAAAAGGGAAATAAGAGGGAAAAAAAAGAAAAAAAAAAGAGAAAAAAGAGAAAAAAGAGAAAAGAGAAAAAAGAGAAACAAAGGAGAAAAAAAGAGAAAAGAAAATAGAAAAAAGAAAAAAGAAAAAGGAAAAGAAAGGTAAAGAGAGAAGAGTATGCAGGAACTGAAAATATAGGAAAAACATCAGAAAATTTAACACTAAGTTATGTCCACCTGTCTGAAAAAAAAGTAATTAAATTAAAGTATTTAAAATAAAGGGTCAGAGATGAAAGATAAACATAATGAAGGAGATAGACACATAATGAAAATCTTGGAGATAGTTAATTTACCTAAATAAAATAAAATATAAGATACTGGAGGATATACACAATATGCAGTGGCCAGTTGAGAATTGCAGACTAACATCATATACCACAGATGAGTGAGATACAGCATATTACAGAATTTATGTTCTTCACATCTTACACCTTAGCGGAATCCACGGACAATAAATTAGTTCTCAGGGTCTTTACACACCTATTACACATAAACATATGAGCAAACATAAAACCACACATACACAGGACCTAACTCTCTTTCTACTTATACATAGTATCTCTTTGGATTCCATGTTGTGATGGAAATCACTTAATATAGAGTAAAAGTAATGTTGTAAACAGGGTGGGCAAAGGAGCAGAAAGTGTGCTTGTGGGGGAAAAGGGGACAATGCCCTCCATGATTTCATCTTATTTACAGGATTTCCATAAATTTTCCTACCTCAAATCGCCATTCATATTCCTAACCTGTCTCCTGGAGTATGTTTCCTTGCCTGTCTTCTTTTGCAAGACCACATTATCAGCTCTGGGGAGTTAACAGGACAAAGGATCAGATCGTTACATTCCTAATGAAAATTTTGGCAGTCCTACAAAACACAATAAAATTACAAAATAAACGCAAAACCTGGAACTGCAGAGAACAAAGTAATCAAATATGAAAACCTAATTCTTAATAAACTATTTGTGTCGTTCTAGTTCTGGATTTCTCATCCACTTTAAATGCCAGCCAAAGTCAAAGACAACAGATTCCAGGTATCACTAGCCTGTTTTAAGGTAACTGTTTTGCTACAACAACAACAACAATCACCCAACAATATTTATGAATGACAAATAATAATAATAATAAAAAAGAGTAAAATAAAAAACTAAAAGATAAATAGTTTGGCCTTAATTCACATACAAAATAGATTTTGGTTTGGTTTGATTTGGGTTTTTTATGCAATAGCTGAGATCTCAAAATTCTCTTGAAAGCTTAATTTGGTATTTCACTGGTTCCTCCATGTGGTCATTGTGAATCTGCCTATTTTATGGCCAGCAAGCTCACAGCTCCCAAATGTGTTGGAATTCATCTCAAATCAGATGAGGGGAAACATATGTATGTGCCAGCCCTGGCTCATCTTGTGTGTTAGCCTAACTAAGAAACCCATTCATACAGACTAGAGAAAAAAAATCACATCATTCTCCAACAGTAATTTGGATTAAGTTTGAAAACCAAGGACGTTCTCCACTGTAATAAAAAAAAAAAATCTTGCAAGGTTCATAGAGTTTCTGTCAGAAGAGAATCGTTGTTTCATAATGCATTATAATGCTGGGTTTTTTTCATGCATTTCTATGTTGAGCCAGTAGAATATTTTCTTTGCTTCAGTGTTGCTGAAAATAAGAGACTTTCTTTCTCCACATTTTTGTGTCTTGAGAGATAGCACTGCAGCTACCAGAAAGCACTGATGAAATACATGATGGGGCATTTGGGACTCTCTGGGTTTACAAATCATTCCATTTGAGTTCTTCCTTTCATTTCTTCCTGTAACCTTTCCCTTCTGCATACCATAATCATCACCAAACTCATGGTTCAATCTTGCAATCTGAAAGGGAAGACAAAACCCGATATCTGTTCGTCCCATAGATTTATATTTGGTTTATAGTTGATGTGCACAGAACTAGAGAAAAGGTGTAATGTTTTATTTCAGGACTCACGCCACTTCCTCACTTGCACATATTCTTCTGTTGGTGGTGATCCATGAATGACAACAGATTTCCTTGAATAGTTGCAGTTCATATTGACAAAAGGAGGTTTTTTGCTGTTGTAGTTATGCTATTCCTAGAAAAGATGTTTGCAAACTTAAGCCTTCCTTGCAAGGCTATTACAGAAAAGATGATTCTATAACTATCTTGAATAAGTATATATAAATATTCCAATTTTAACTATATCTCAGTTTGTTTGCTAAAATTTTAACAACTTCATTAATAAACCCTCATTAAATCAGGACTGTGTTGTTTTCCATTTGTGGAAAATCATTTATGTCACTAAGAGGAAAGGAGTAGGCAAATAACTTGAAAAATACTAAGTAAAATGCATTATTCAACTTTACATACAGCCTAATATAGTTGCTGGCTAACAACACTTCATTGCTCTCATATTGGGAATGCAGTGAAATGCAATCAGACATGACTGGATAGAAGTTTGTAAAAACCTATGTTTAATGTTATCAAATTTGAACAGAAGTTTTTCTATAAAACTATTTAGGAGTGTCACACCCTGAAGCTAGGAATTACAGATAAACTGCTGTCTGTGAGACTATATTTGATACATTAAAGAGTATGAATATGAAACCAAGAAAAATATGATAGGAAATTTCAAGCTTTGGGATTAGCTGTGCATTTGTTACATGCATGCTATTTGAATTCCAAATTATATTTTTCATAACAGACCACGTGTTCTATATACTAGTTTATGTAATAGACTTAGTCAATAGATTTATTTCAGATGCTGGTTTATTTTGCAATTATATAGAAGTATGGGCAGAAACTGTGTATCTTATACACTGGAAGTGAAGTTTATGGATTTGCATATCTTTTATGAAATACCAAAGCTAGATTCTGAAGGAAGAAGACATTCAATGTATGAAACATTATGATTCATAAAATAGAAGACTTGGGGTGTGTGTGTGTGTGTGTGTGTGTGTGTGTTTGCCTTTTTTTTTTTTTTTTATATTTGTGTTTGCATTTAAAGGTCCCATTAACAGATCAGGTATATAGATCAACTGTAAAGAAAGTTTGTAATAAATTCCTTATGTGAACATTTTAAGGCAACAGTGAAAACTGGCATATTACAGGTCTGCTCTTACTGATGCATAACTCTTGCTAGAGCCAAGGTCTTAGTGTGTTTCTTATTGTTTTTTTTGTGTTTTGTTTTTTTTTTTTTTTTTCTGTTTCTTTCAAAACTTAATTTTAAATATAATTCCAACTCTTAATTCCCCTGTTTGGCACTAGTACAAAAGGAATAAAAATGAACATAGCAGGACTTAGCAGGTTTGCAGATTCAGAAGTACTGAAACCTCAATGTTAATTTAAAATTAGAGGAGGCATAAAAAGCAATGAATTTGTGAATGCTATTACTTAGCAGCATAACATTTAAATTATTTCACACTCACAAGTGTTTCATTTCAGAGCTACTGCAACAGATTTTGCTATTTCCGCTATTACCAGCTCTCTTAAGCCCCTAAATGAGCCCATGACTATCCAACCATTACACATAGAATGTTTTAAAGACTTAGAAGTCATTACTTGTTTAAAAGAGGAGTCTCCATGATAAAATAAATCTGATGCTTCTTCAACATTTCAGTGTAATGAAGCTTCAGTGTGCATTTAAGTTTGTGGCTTCACAAGAAATAAAAGCCAGACTAAATCTATTTGTCCTCAAAATAAATGTTCTGTCTTCCTTGGGCCCCTTCTCCACCTTCCCTAGTATCATATTCCCAATTCTTGACATTTTATCCAGCACTCGTAGGGTCACATAAACAGCCAAACATGTCAGTATTTTGGAAGTGGCTTTATACGATTAATTTTCAGATGTATCAAAAAGGTTCTAGTGTTGACCTCTTCTGTGATCATTAGCTTACATCAGCAAAGCCACCCATGAGGCTCCTATGGTTCTTCAGAAAAGGAGTACTTCGGGGAGAGGAGTAAAATACAGATCTAAACAACTTTGGTGTAACATAAGACTCATTAGCAATTTTTAAAATATAGATCAGTACAGTTAAATGCAACATTCATACCAGTGCTACACTTAAAGAATTACTGTACAGCATCACTTTTATATCATTATTTGTGGCAATATGAATTGTTTCTAATATGTTTTTCTAAAGTAACTGCTGTAATGATTCAATAATTCTTATATAGCCATATTTCTATCGCAAACTCTGAGAAAGATTTGCAAATCACCTTTGCAATTTTTTTCCTTTTCCTTTGAAAACATGAAACATATATTATTTTATTTGGAAGTAAGTGGAAAAACAACCAACCAACCAACCAAACAAACAAAACAAAAAAAACCCCAACAACACCAAACCCAAAACAAATCACCGTATCATAATTTGGGCCACATTTGTTCTTTTTTTCAGATTCAGGACTTTGAGCCCCATCACTGAAAGGCCCATGATCACATGCAACCCAGATCAATTAAAATTAGAATCCAGGCATTTTATTTACCTGTGTCAATGCAGGCTTTGCTTCTTTCTCCCTGGCAGGCCGTGGAGCCACAGGCTGCTGGAATGGTCACAGATTGTCATGAAGCCAAATTAATACTTACCTCTCTGCAAAACAGCTCTGCCACTGCTAGCTCAGGCTGGATCCAATGCCAACATGACAATACTACTGGAGCTGTCTTAGTGCTACAGACAAAACTTTCTCACCCAGAAGTTGTTGACTCAGTTACTTGAAAAATCAGGGTGTATTAATATATTACAAATTGTCTCCTGAGTAGTTCTCACATGCTTTCATAAATGTAGGCATAATATAAATTTACTATCAATTAAAACTCATATAAATTTTAAGTGAAGCACACAAAACACAGTTTGAGGTATCATTTAATGCATGCAACAGCTGGTGAGACCAGACATTTCTCCACACTAGAGGAAGTAGAAATTGTATTGAATTATAATCTCTTAAGACTCAGCAGAAGCTGGTTAGCATCCATCAGTAAACTATCCAAAACTTTCTGCCTGCAAACAGCCTTCCTGGATCTGCCCTGACACTCAATACAACCAAGCAACGCATACACACACTCCACAAAACATTTGCAATGAAAAGCTGGGAATAGGAAGCACTTGTATGTAACTGAGAGGGTGATTAAATTCTGTAGCAGCAGTAAAGCAGACCAATGAACTGAAAAGGAAACAAGGGGCTAGCCAAACAAAAAGTGGGGGCTGGAGGATTTGTTGGGCAAGAAGACAGGATGTCTGCAGGGGTGGGGGAAACACTGGAGAGACTGAGACAGTGGAAAGAGACCTGTCAGTATTCAATTTCTAAGGTTGTAAAAAGTAGGATGAAAGTTTTCCAGATTTGTCTCAAGGTCTCTATTTTTTGAAACTGCACTCATTTCTTAGCTTCTATTTCCCCCAAGTTAAAGTGCCAAGTTTCTGTCCCTGGAGAGAATCTATTTTCCATCTGAAGCAGTATATGTTGTTTGGCTACAAGAAATGCTTTAGAGAATATGCCTTTCCACAACTTAGAGACCTTACAAGATTCTGGGACATATCCCAAAACATAGTTATGGAGAAAATTATCATATTTATCTACTTACCATTATCAGATTTATCTTTTACTGTATTTTAGCCAAGACAGTTAAAGTCTGCAACAGCTCCAAAACATCTTGGTAATTCACAGCTCCAACATGTCTGCTTTGGCAGAGCATGTGTGGGACAAGTGCTTGAACCAGTCTTAGTCATAATCAATAATGAAGTTTTTAATGTCTTTCAAGACGTTTCCTCACAGAGTGGGGTTCAAAGATGTACACAAATCTTAGTCCAAGGACTGGCATCAATGATTGAAAATGGTAAAAGTCTTCTGGGCCTGTATTTGCTACAGACTGTATGCAGTTATCTGCTTGGACTTGATACACTTTTTTCACATCAAAAGAAATATCATTTATTGGTATTGCCTGTCTTGAATGAAAACAACAACAACAAAAAAATTTAAAAGCTCAGGTCCTTAAGGATACGTTTGTTCTTCAGATTTGATGGGTTATATGATAGTTATATCTATCTTCTATTCTGAAGTGGAACCTCTGAAATTAACTGAATGACACAACCTATCTTATCCATCAATTGTCACATAGTATTTCTGTTGATTTTCCAGTACACTCACCCCAATGTTTAGAATTAACTTCCAAGAATAGATTATATATCAGTGTATACCAAAGTGGTGTATGCTGTCTGGTAACCAGTGCTGCAGGAGGCATCCTGCAGTGTGAGCTGCAGTAGGCTAACCCAACCAGTCTATGAAACCTCATTCTTGCTGTGAAAGCTCAACAGTGCTGTGTTATGAAGTCTGTTTTTCCAGAAAAAAAATAAAAATGGTCATCTGAAAGAGCTGCAAGGTGGGCACACAGAAGTTCCCAGATAGACAAAGGTTGCAAATTGTAACAAATTATTTTTTTCCTCTCATCTGGCTGCAAGAGAAATACTTAAAAATCAAGTTAATTTCCCCACAGTCATATAGATGAGTGATAACCAGGAGACCTCTTAGGACATGCAGAGTTATAGAAGGCATGTTCATTTTGATAACATTAATTTTGTCCTAGAGGCTGATGGTAAGGTCTCTCCATCTGCCAAGATCTCTGAGATGTGCTCTAAATTAATTTTGAGCAGATTTTCCGTCTCATTGAAGATAAGCATCAAAGGAACATCATTAAGATTGTAAAATCAATCATGTAAAAGGTGGAAAATGCCAAAATCTTACACTGCATATCCAGAAGTGGCTGGAATAGAGATTGCTATAACCTTAATTCAGTCCATTGTGCAGTCCTTACTTTCCACCTGCCTTAACCAGGGCAGTAAAAGATTTGTTTAAGTAGCAGAGAATTGAGTATGGTATCCAACACCAGGATTTATTATTTACATCCCAATTTGTAAGAAGCAAAGAGTTTTTGCCTACCATAACAATGGGTTTGTTAAAGCAGTTTTCAGGGATCCATCTTTTCAGTTTTGCTCACAGTTTTTGCTGTATAAAACTTCTCCAAATGCTTTCCTGTTTTCCTTTAATTGACATATTTTTCTCTTTAAATTAAGGAATGACTATATTTAAATTTATTTACTTATTGAGGGCTGGTAAAAAAGAGAAATAAATAGTCTGTTCAGATTTCTCAGCTGGTTACTAAATTAAATTTAAAACCTTGGTTATGCCTGCTGTCATGTTACTGGGGAGAGTTCCATGATAATTTCATTTATAAATGTCTCTTCACCTAAAATTATAATTTATCTCAGAATAAAAGAAGCTTAAATGTTACTTTGAGATCTCTTTGCTGATCAGAATAGTTGCTGTTAAGTTAAAAATCTTGTTTAAATCAAGTAAATGATTAGGACATGTAACAAGATACATCTCCTGAGAAACTACAATACATGCATATATACTACTTTGATGTATACATTAAGATTTTTGGTTAAAAGTTATATTTTAAATTCTCTGACCAGTAAATTGTTTAATAGGCTTTCACTGGTTTATTCTTAGTTTTTCCTAATCCTGCTCAGTTAAGTAGGAGCTATCTGGTACTTTTTTTTTTTTTTTTTTTTTAAGCTATTCTGGAATTCTTAAAATTGATTCTTTGATAAAGTTATTATGTTGATTGTAAAATTAAAGATCAACCCCCACTGATTTCTGTTTTGCTGATTAAGGATACCAATTAAATTCACACCAGAGTGAAAAGAGTAGGTGTATTTACTGGTGATAACCAAATAATGTAACAGTGTAATACAGAAGACATGCAGTAAGAAAAGGCAGAATAGTGCACCTAAAGCAACAAACAGGAAAATACAGAGTAATGCATCAAATCATTACTACATGAGAGAGACAATAGTGATGAAGAAAGATCCATCACCACTTGCACATGTCACCATCACCCAGCCCCGCAGTGGCTGGGCAGCCCCGGTTACAGCGAGGGTTTGCAGAGCCTGTGCCAGCAAGGGGGAAATCCTACGCGGTGCGTCCACACGTAGGTGAGGCACCCAAAGTCACTGCAAGTGGGTCCAGCCTTATATACCGAAAATCAACAAGCCAGAATAACTTGCATCTTTGTTTTCAGCAGAAACATCTGGTTTCATCCTCCTGTTGGATTCCACCCAAAGCCTGGCCAGGGCTTGGTGGGGAGACCAAAGGAGTTTCTAATAAGGCCAAATACGTGGGTTCTCAGCCTTGAACAAGGCTGAACAAGGGAAGTTGGACACATTCTCTCAGCATTTTGTCCTCTCTACTGATTATATTCTAGGTTGTATCTTTCACTAGCGAGCTTACATACTTTGTTAATGATTACAGACTAAGGTAGCAGCTTTGGCTTGGGGCCTGTTGTTCAGGCTTCAGTATTTCAATGCTTTAGCACTTTTTACATCAGCATAAGTGGGCTGTTATAACTTAGTACAATACCTACTAGCACAATGGTTATAATTTATAAAATATACAGGATTCATCTATGGGTCAACTCTGGCTTGGGCCTGTTGTCCAAGCCTTAGCACTTCAATTTTCTTCAATGATTTTCCTCAATTATGATACTCAGTGCTAAGTCAATAGTGCATTGTCTCCTACTCTTCACGTGGAAAATCAGAAACATCCAGTTAACCAGTGATAGTGGTGTATGAAATCAATCTTGAAGATTTCTCATCTCTTTCCATGGATACTAGAAAGAAATTTAAAGCAACTAAATACACTTCTAAATTTATATATCTCAGCAAGATACCTACGTTTAGTATGACAAAATGAGGCCTCAATGTTATTACCAAAAAGTTTGTATCAATTATAAAGAAAAAAAAAGCCATATGGGACCTCATACCTGTGTAGGATACACAGTGATTCTTAGAAGTCAACAGTCCTTCATGAAAATCACTAGAAAACTTTGATACCAGGTCTCTGTCTTTCAGTCCCTGGTGAGTTCTTTGTTTGTTTGTTTAGTTTTAAAAAAAGGTTCATTGTATTAACCCTTTTTTGGCCTCTGTTTACACTGTAAACTAGTGACTGAGCAGGTCCAAAGCATCCCCACATACACTGGAGCATATCTGGCTAGTTTTACACCATCAATAT
>NW_020799095.1:137548954-137565603 GCF_003259725.1 Athene cunicularia | reverse complement strand
ACCTGACTCTTAAACACCTCCAGGGATGGGGACTCCATCACTGCCCTGGGCAGCCCATTCTAACGCCCAACAACCCATTCTGGAAAGAAATGCTTCCTAATATCCAGTCTAAACCTTCCATGGCAAAACTTGAGGCCATTACCTCCTGTCCTATTGCTTATTACTTGGTTAAAGAGGCTCATCCCCAGCTCTCTGCACCCTCCTTTCAGGCAGCTGTAGAGGGCGATGAGGTCTCCCCTCAGCCTCCTCTTCTCCAGACTAAACCCCCCCAGTTCCCTCAGCCGCTCCCCGTACGACCTGTGCTCCAGACCCTGCACCAGCTCCGTTGCCCTTCTCTGGACACGCTCGAGTCATTCAATGTCCTTTTTGTAGTGAGGGGCCCAAAACTGAACCCAGGAATCGAGGGGCGGCCTCACCAGTGCCGAGTACAGGGGTCAGATCCCTTCCCTGTCCCTGCTGGCCACGCTATTGCTGACACAAGCCAGGATGCCATTGGCCTTCTTGGCCCCCTGGGCACACTGCTGGCTCCTGTTAAGCCTGCTGTCAATCACTCCCCCAGGTCCCTCTCTGACTGGCAGCTCTCCAGCCACTCCTCCCCAAGCCTGTAGCCCTGCTGGGGGTTGTTGTGGCCCAAGAGCAGCCCCCGGCATTTGCCCTCAGTGAAACTCCTCCAGTTGGGCTCAGCCCATGGCTCCAGCCTGTCCAGGTCTCTCTGCAGAGCCTCCCTACCCTCGAGCAGATCAACACTCCCACCCAGCTGGGTGTCACCTGCAAACTGACTGAGGGTGCACTCGATCCCCTCGTCTAGATCATCAATAAAGATGTTAAACAGGAGCGGCCCCAAAACCCAGCCCTGGGGGACACCACTCGTGACCGGCTGCCAACTGGATTTAACTCCGTTCACCACAACTCTTTGGGCCCGGCCATCCAGGCAGATTTTACCCAGCGAAGTGTGTGCACATCCAATCCACCAGCAGCCAGTTTTGCCAGGATAATGTTGAGGGAAATGGTGTCAAAGGCCTTACTAAAGTCAAGGTAAACAACATCCACAGCCTTTCCCTCATCCAATAGGCAGGTCCCCCTGTCGTATAAGGAGATCAGTTTTGTCAAGTAGGACCTGCCTTTCATAAACCCATGCTGACTGGGCCTGATCACCTGATTGTCCCTCATGTGTTGTGTGATGGTAGTCAGGATAGTCAGGATACAGGCCTGTAATTTCCTGGACCATCCTTCCAACACTTTCTTATATATGGGCATCACATTGGCCGATTTCCAATCTGTCGGGACCTCCCTGTTCAGCCAGGACTGCTGGTAAATGATGGAAAGAGGCTTGGCTAGCACCCCAGCCAGCTGCTTCAGCACCATCAGGTGGATCCCATCTGGTCCCATAGACTTGTGTGTGTCTGTGTGATGCAGCAGGTCACTGACTATTTCCTCCTGAGTTGTGGGGAGTCCTTCTCCCAATCTGTGTCTTCTAACTGAGGAGGCTGGATTCCCTCAGTACAGCTAGTTTTGTTATTAAGGTCTTAAGCAAAGAAGACATTAAGCAGCTCAGCCTTTCAACTTAATTCTCAAGGACAACAAAAGAAAATCGAGAGCATATTTTATTCAACTGTAGTCTGAGAAGATACCCATACACGTTCAATCCCTGACCCAGGTACAAGATGGACAAATTATCTAATTAATAATTTCTTTTTTCATGTTACTCATTCCAGCATCTTTGATGATATCAGAAAATTAAGATAAAGTTTTTTATCGCGCAGAAGTATTTTGTAATTAGCACTTTCTTAGCTTCCAGAGATACCCTTTTCTAACCTGAACAACACATCCAGAAGTTTTGAGACAAAGAATAAAGTGATTGTTGGTAGCATAAATGTCCCCATCTTAGGTTACTATGCTATGTTTGATAATATAGATATGTTTATGATGGGGAAAACCTTAAATAAAAACAAACCCATAAACTCCAGCTCCAACATTATGGCAATATACATAAATAAAATTTAGGAATGGTAAGGCTTTGGTACTAGACTTGCACTAGACTTTCAAAATAAAATGGTGAATATAATTTCATGTAACTTACTTGGCTTAGGTTGCATTTTAAGAAGAGGTAATTCTTTTTTTTTAAAGATAGTTTAAATTACTTAACCTATCTTTAAAAATATTTTATGCACATACTATATATATGATTTACAGGTGCTTATTAGGGTAACTTTCTCAAATGTAAATATGGTTTCTTTGTCTTCCTTTGGTAAATTATCTCTTTACTTATCTGCCTAAATTACCAGCTTTCTCTTATTTATTTACTCTTTATACCTAAGCACTTTACCTGAAACTGAAGTGTGACGTGTTTCTTTCCATTTTAGCAGAGACTAATGTACATTTTCTGAGAGTTGTATAATGAAGTATGGAATTTTATGTCATAGAAAAACTTTAACTGTAAAAACTTCTCAGCATCTTCTACTCTGTTCCCCTATTTTAAGACAGAGGCAGCTTGTGAGGAACTGTTCCTAAAGTTTTATACCAAGGGAGATCCCACAGCCTTCTCAGCCACCACATGTTAGCAATGAGATATTCAGACCATTATCCTTAATTATAGGAAGTTTAACACAATATGTCGATTGACTCTTTCTCAATATGTTTTAAGTTAAATTTCTCTCAGTTTCTACTATAAACATAGAGAACAGACTTCGGAGTTTTTATTTTAGGACTTTTTTCAAATTTGTATGTTCTTAAAAAAAACTCTCTTACAACTTGCTATTATTATTATCCAGGCTATTTAATTATCCTGATATTGGCCTTTTTGAATATCTGCAGAGCAGCAGGTACTTTCTTCCCTCTCGTATTTGGTATTTATATTTAGTTTTTTCCTACAAATATTTGACTAAAACTGGTTGTGAAGGAAGGTTAGCTAATTAGCTAAAATGTTCTGTGAGGTCTGGTCTGGTCTTGCTTATTAGCTTCTTACTAGCAAAAAGGAAAATAGTAACCAAAATGTTCCTGTCAAAATGAGATGTCACAAAAGTTTTGCAGAAAGAGAGAAACAACTCAAATTTGGGTACCATATAAATTTAAAAAAATGAAGCTATGGGAAAACATCAATGTTCAACATGTAGAACTGTAAAAAGCCTGTGTATCCTTTAGTTCTGCAGACCAGCAGAACTGAGCAATTCTCTGTATGTTTATTTAGATGTTATACTTCTAGCACAATTATGAACCAAACATGACCTGTTTCACACCTGATCCTGCACAGAGCCTAAAACTTGGATTCTAATAACCTTGACCTACTTTCCTCTTAGATCCCGTAAGTATCAAAAGGATGCAGCCTTCCTCCAAAGTTCCCTAGAGGTGGGCAAATTGGAGATCAAGAGTGCAGAAAAACACCTGAGTTCATTCTTCCAAGTACAAGAAATGATGGTTAATTGAAAGTCTGGAGACTAATTTGCCTAGAATTAACTAACTGATGATTAAATCTATAAAATGGAACAGTTGATGATGACTGTTAGGTTATTACTTCCTGGTGATGTGAGGAGGGGAAAAAAATGATTGCAGCATGTGTTATCTAGAAAATGTAGTAATTATTGATAGATACTGGACAGAAACATCTGGAAAACATACTACTAAAATACAGTCCATTGTCAAAAATAAGTTTTGCAGAAAACACTTCTGGTGGAATATACTTGTGAAAAAATTATTCTACCTTGCTGTAGTTATAGGATATAAAATCAATTTTGCAATTTTTTTCAAGATTTGAAGTCTGCACTAGAAAAGATAAGTGAGTAAGATGTAGAAAAATCTTACAGCATTTTGAAAGAACTCGCCCTCAGGACAGCCTGAAGGTTGTTGAGCTGGAAGCTAACAGGTAGAACAGATGCCGACTGTGAGGGAGGCATAAACAGTATAGATGCATGGATTTAAAACATCATCATCTTGATAGACTATTTCTGTCAGATTTCTGCTATTTCCTTTTCCCTCATATCTTTAAAATGCTAATCCTGTGGCACTTTCATTATTTTGTGTTCTAAAGAAAGTATATATCCTTTTGTCTGTGCTTTATATCTGTCTTGCATCTGTGTGTGTCTTTATGAGCTATCCCTTCCTCAGTTTTTGCCACTGAGTGCTGTTGCTGTGTGTATGCGTGTGTGTATATAAATTGTCTTAGTCAAAATTAAAAAATAAGACTGATACATGAAAAAAAAAATCTTTTTACACTTACCATATGTTCACTGTGTACAATTGCATTATTTCTGCAGCAGGAAGATGACTGATTTTTAAAGGCAGTATTAATTGGAGAACCTGTTCCAGTGAAAAAAATGTACCTTGGAAATCCTCCAAATATATCGCAAATCGTGAACTGGGTAAAAAGCAAAGATAGATGCTGTTACAGTTAAATGATGAAACAAAAGAGAAAATAAAGACCAACAATCTGAAAAAAAACCCAAAAAACAACAAAAAAAACCCCACCCAAAAACTCAGCAGGAGAGGCATTCAAAACTGCACCACCTCTCTAATCCTAGGAACCTATCTGAATCCAGATGTACATATAGTACCAGTAGTACTTATATACAACAAAATTATCCATGTCTTTCATGACAGACAAACAGTAATTATTCTTGCACATTAGATTTCAATGAAAATGGAAATCAGGACACATAAGATTTACAGTAGCACTAGAAAAGGTTTGCACACTCAAATTATAAACTCTTAGAATTGTTGTTCCCACTGGATACATCAATGAATTGGAGGGGAGGGAAAAGAATTATAAACCTCTGACTTTAACAATAAGTCGTTAGTATTCAAACCTGTGCATTTATCTCTTACCAATAAGGGATGTGACACAGATGAGGTCCTCCAGAATTTCCTTTCTATGCAATCTGGCAAAAAAATAATGCTGTTTCCCAGGGCTATATTTTGACACTATGAATCTCATTGATAATTACAAAAGCTGAATCTCACTTTTAATTAAATATTGCTGTCTGCTTCGATTTTTCCCCACTTATATTGCCAGCAGATACTGTATCTACAAAAACATGTGGTAGATCATTAGTTCTACGTAGAAATGAGGAAGACAGAATAAAGGAAGATATAATACTTATGAAACCAGGGATGGTATAACCAATTAAGACATCAATGACATTTTGTTTACCACTATACATTATGCTAAATGGCATCACCCAAAGTTAGCTGTAAAGCTAATAAAGCTAATTCACATTCTGCTGTTCCCATCTGATCAACAGAAATTAGTTTATCTTCCATCCAGGTGTTAATTTAAAAAAAGAAAAAAAAAAAAAAGGTCAGTAAATCTGAATGTGATTTAATTTTAGGAAGACAATTAACAATTGTATTGAATGAATAACAGAGTCAGAGTAAAGATGGAAAGGAACAACATGACAAATACCCATGTCACCAAAACTGACAATGACGGGTTATGCCTACATTCATGAGTATTTCACATTAAATTATAGGAATCAATTTAAACTATTCACATTCTAAACCAAAATCACACAAATATGTGTGATGTTGATTAATCACACATGTACATTTTATGTTTTGTGTTACAGGACTAACAAAATATCGCAACTGAGTAGTTCAGAAGGAAAAATTCCTGTGAAGGATTCATCCCTGATCAGAGTAAGCTAAAAAATCCCTATTTCTCAGAAATGTTCCTGATACTCACAATTTTATCGGGATAACCTATCTTGGCTGGAGATAAAGAGTAAAACATCAGGAAAGCATAAAAACCTTTTGCATGATCATTCATTGAAGTTCCTTGTGTCTCCTCAGATTCTTTTATAAAAGTGGAGATGAACCTGAAGATCCTGTTTTCTGAAGGAAAATGCCAAAGGATGCAGGGTTATTTGAGATCAGTCCTATGGCCATATACAGCACAGTATTCCTATTCCCCATTTTCACAGCTGGCAAAATTAGTATTCAAGTACTCAAAAATCTTTTTATAGTTCTGCTTCCTGAGAAAGAAGTAGGGAAGAAACACCTTGGGTGCCAGGGTAAGTTTCAGATAAAACTAAACTTTTGGATTTTGAGTTTTGTGTGTGTGGTCCATCTGAAAAATTCTGTAGTTGGTGTCTGCTCCATGATTTAGTAGAAGCATCTTTTTATTTCTCCTGTAATGTTCTGTGAGCAGAAGCTTCAGACAAAGATACCTCATGTAGCATTCTGCTTCTTTCAAAGCAGCACTTATGGAGAGTAACCTGGCCAGCCTTCAAGGTGCTTAATAGCTTGCCCAGGATTAATGCCTGCAGTTCACATTCCCTTGGCAAGCTCTATGGGGGCACTGAAATGGCTCCTAACTCAGAATTGCCTCCCCCTTTGCTGCAAATTTTTAATACATTTAATTCTGTCAGTACAGAATTCCTGCAAATATATTAGTCTGACCTCTTTGTATAACTACCAAATAAGAAAACTTCTGCCATTCCCACCAGTGAATTGCTTCTTATGATATGCTGATATAGTAGGGAAAATACTAGCTAAGCCTATGCAAAAATATCAAGGCAAATATTAGATACAAAATACCAACCAGTGAGTTACATTTGGCAAAATCAGATCTACGGAAGGTTGAACTACGTACTCTGGCAATATTGCGGGCATACCTACATGGCATATTAGCAAGCAGATCTTCTTTTCTGGTTTATCTGATTCTGTATTTTCCTCTCCCATCTAACACCTATGGGAAAAATTGTACTTTTAATCCAGGGAGAGGATTTACAGCCTCTTTACCACCTGTGAGATAATCCAGGTGAGAGAATAATCTGATTGCATCCATTACTGAACCACAGGCATTTCTGTATTTACAGTGTCACAAATTGTTCTTTTTAGGATCTAATCCTGCCACTTGGCATTTTCACTGTCAAAATGTATCATTTCTAGAGACACAGAATCAGAGGATGACTGTGACTGGCTGTCACCTCTAGAGATAGTCCAGTCCAAACTGCTGCTTAAAGCAGTTACCTAGAGCAGGTTCCTCAGGTATGTGTCCTGTCCAGTTTTGAATGCCTCCAAACATGGAAACCACACAAGCTCTCTGGACAACCTTATTCCTGTGTTTGACAACCTTCACAGTAAAAACAAACAAACAAACCAACCAACAAACAAAAAGACATCTCCCTTTTTAATTAATTGGCATTTCCTGTATTTCAACTTGTGCCCATTGTCCTGTCACTGGACACCACTGAGAAGGGTCTTGCTATCTGGCTCCATCTTATTTACACCTCTCTCTCTAGCCTCCATCAGGTATTTATATACACTGAAAAGATTTCCTGAACCTTCTCCCCTCCAGGAAGTCTCAGTTGTCTCAGCCTTTCCTCATATGAAAGGTGCTCCACTGCCTCAGTGTGTCCATGTCTGTTTGTTACTGGGGAGCCCAGCACTGCACACAGTACTTCAGATGTGTCTCACCAGGGCTGAGCAGAGGGGAAGGATCACCTCCCCTGACC
The DNA here is from genome assembly GCF_003259725.1 of Athene cunicularia. Classification (NCBI taxonomy): domain Eukaryota; kingdom Metazoa; phylum Chordata; class Aves; order Strigiformes; family Strigidae; genus Athene; species Athene cunicularia. Next base: position 137,558,155 of record NW_020799095.1, on the reverse strand, counting down.
TGCCAGTCATGTCTAATGCAGTCCAAGAGACCATTGGCCTTCCATGCAGCAAAGACACATTGCTGTCTCATGGATGACTCGGTGTCCACAGGGACCCTCATGGCATTTTTTCAAAGCTATTTCCCAGCTGGTTGTCCCCAGCACATACTCGTGCATGAGATTATTTCTCCCCAGGGGCAGGACTTGACATTTCCCTTTGTTGAATTTTATGAGATTCCAGTTGATGCATTTCTCCAGGTCCCTCTGAATGGCAGCACAGCCATCTGGTATTAACTCCTACTGCTAGTTTAGTATTGTTTGCCAGCCTGCTGTGGGTGCGCTTTGTCTCATCAGAGACATTCTGTATGCCATTAATGAAGATATTAAACAGTACTGTCCACAGTATCTGCCTCTTGGTACACAGCTATTTACTGCACTCCATCTGGACTTCACACCCCTGATCACAACCCTTTGAGCCTAGCAGTTCAGTCAGTTTTCCAGCTATCTCACTGTCAAGTTGTCTCACTCATATTTTATCAGCTTGTGTATGAGGCTCTTATGGCACAGAGTGTCATAGATCTTCTTGAAGTCAAGATAAATGAAATCCTCTGCTCTCCACTTGTCCAGTAAATCAGTCATCTCACCATAGAAGGTTATCATGTTGATCAGGCATGATTTCCTCTTTGTAAATATGTGTTGACCACTGCCAAACACCTTGCTGTCCTGAATAAGCTTGGAAATGGTTTCCAGGACTAGTTTCTTTATTGCCCCCAATTAGATTAAATTAAGCCTGAAGTTCCCCAGATTCCTCTTCTTGCCCTTCTTGAAAATGGGAGTGATGTTTGCTTTCTTCCAGTACTCAGGAATGTCTTCTAGTCACTGTGACCTTTTAAAAGTAATTGTGAGTGGCCTCACAATGACATCAGTCAGCTCAGTCAGTGCTTGTGGGCAATTCCCATCAGGTCCTATGTATTTGTGTACCTCCAGTTTGTTTGTGTTCCTTATTCTGATCATTCTCCACTGAGGGTAAGTTTTCCCTGCTCAAGACTTTCCTCTGGTCTGAGGGACCTGGGATTGATGAAGTCAGTATTTCCACTAAAGACCAGGGAGAAGGAATTAAGTACATCAGTCTCTTCCATGCCCTTTCTCATCAGGTCCCTTGCCCCTTTCAGCAGTGAACTGCATTTTTCCTTCATCCTTCGCTGCTGATGTGCTTGTCAAAGCCCTTCTTGTTGTCCCTCATGTCCCTTGTCAGATTCATCTCCAAAGGGGCTTTTGCTTACTGTGACAATCCAATGAAACCATAGTTAATGTCTCAAATATCCAATACAGAACTTTGGCAAAGGAAATGGTTTCTATGGAAACCCCAGGGCTGTGTAGTTAATGGCAGGGAGGTGTGGCAAGAGGATAGTGTCCTGTGGATGGGATGTGGGACTACACTTTTCAGAGGCTGAACTTTATCTTGAGCAAATCTGTGAAGAGCCAATAGAGAAGCCATTTTCACAATGCATGTGCGAAAAGGAAAGGTCAAACAATGGCCACACCAACAGGGATGGGGAAATAATTCCCCAACAATCCCTAAGTCCACTGACTCATTTTCAGAAAAATCTAAAGGTACAAACTGCACACGTACCAAAAGCAAGGAGAATTTTAGAAGCGTGAACTGTGCATGATGCCTAATTAGCCTAATGTGTTGTACTGGGTCTGGCTGAACTGGAATTGGTTTTCCCCTACAGCAGCCCTCACGGTGCTGTGTTTTATGCTGGGAGCTGGCAGCGTGTTGGCAGCACCGTGGTGTTGTGGCTACTGCTGAGCAGGGCTTACACAGCACCAAGGCTCTTTCTGATATTTCCCCCAGTGGGACGGTGTGGGCGAGATCTTGGGAGGGGACACAGCCAGGACAGCTGACCCGAACCGACCAAAGGGATATTCCATACCATATGATGTCTGCTCAGTATAAAGCTGGGAGAAAGGAGGAAGGGGGTGGGGTCACCCTTGGTCCTCCGGGGCAACCGCTACGCGTATGGGAGCCCTGATCCTGAGAAGGCCTGACAGTGCCTGTTCATGGGAAGTAGAGACTAAATGTTTGCTTTTGCTTCCGCGCGCGGACTTTTGCTTCGCTTTGCTTATATTAAAACTGCTCTTGTTTCACCCACAAGGATTAGTTTATCTTCTTTCCCCTCTTTACCCTATTGAGAAAACAAGGGGAAAAGGGGGGGGGGGAAGTGATAGAGAGACTTGGTGGATACCTGGCATTTAGCCAGAGTCAAACCATCACATGTGTCCAAGTGCCCACTTGGAGGAGGGGCAAGAAATTATAAAAGGACACAAGTTAAAGCCCCAGGGAGGCTATGCTGCTTTGGAACTGGACCCCTAGGCTGGCTGGACCAACAGTGGAACCAGCACTGGTGAAATCTTCCTTTTTGTCTTTCTTGATCTCTTTTTCCCCTTTTCTCTTCCATCCTTGTTCTGTATCCCCACATATAAGGCAAGGCTTGTTAGGGCATGTTTAAGGTTTGTTGAGGCATATTTAAGGCTTATCAGGGTATGTGGTAAGATGTGTCACTAGTCAGTGTAAGTTTAATGGCTGTTGCAGAGGTTACAGAGATTACTGACTGTTTCATTGCAGTATCTGTTGTAACCAAATAAAGATTAAGTTTTTGTGAATTGAAGAATCCTTGGTGACATTTCACCTTAAACCTGACCTTGGAATCAGCGAATCTGAGACATCGTCCCAATAAATTGGGATGTGGCTCTTACCTAACCCCATCCTTACATACTTGGAGAGTGTTTCTGTATTCCTCCTGGGTCACCTGTCCCTGGCTCTACTTCTTATAGGTTTCTTTATATGTTTGTGTTTTACCCGGAGCTCATTGTTCATGCATCTAAACCTCCAGCTGTGTTTGCTTAATTTCTTGAAAAAGGGAATAAACTATTTTTGATCATGGAGGATCTGAGTCTTCAAAATCAAACTAGCTCACTGGCCCCCTCTCCTGAACCATGTCTCAGGGAATTCTTTAAAGGAATTTCCTGAACTCATTCTTCTGAAGTCCAGAGTTTTGATCCTGCTTTTTTCCCTGCTCCTTCTTCTCAGAATCCTGAACTGCCCATCTTAGGGCCACTGTAACCAAGACTGTCCCCAGCTGTCATATTCCCAACAAGCTGTTCTTTGTAAATATGAGATCCAGCAGACTGCCTTCCTTTGTTGGCTCCTTGATCACTTCTGTTAGGAAGTTGTCGTCAATGTATTACAGAAATGTCCTGAACCACTTGTGCCCTGCTGTGTTGAACTCCTAGCTGATATTTGGCTGGTTTGAGTCCCCCAAAAGGACCAGGGTCTGTGAACATGAGACTTTTTTTCAGTTATCTGAGGAAGGCCTCATCTGCTTCTTTTTCTTGATCAATAGGTGGTCAATAGCAGACACCCAATGCAAAATCAACACATGTTGTTCTGCCCTCTAATACTGATCCATAGGCTCTCAACTGGCTCATCATCCATCCAAGGCAGATCTCCATGATTGCCACTGCTTCTTCATGTCAAGGGATACGCCCTCTCATTGCTGTGCTGACCTTTCCTTCCTGAACAGCCAGTATTCAGCCATTAAAGCACTCCAGTTGTGTGAGCTACCCCATGACATCTCTGGGATCCCAATAAGATCGTAGCCCTGCAACTACATACAGACCTTTAATTCCTCCTGATTGATAGTGCGAGACCCAGAGTATCTCCAGCTCTCTCTGGGTTTACCCATATGTATATTGTAGAATTTATTTTGAGGTGGAACAGAGGGTGATCTGAAAGTGCACTGCATATTTAAGAAGTGAACATTTTATTAAGCAGTTTTGGTATCACAGTTTTTGCAGTAATGTTGACAGCATTGGCTATATACACTGACAATGCTCTGCATGTTACTTAACCTTTCTAATGAATGATTTCCTCTTATTTTCCTCAGCTATAACTTATTCCTGCTAGCCTGACAGTGTTAATATGCATTCATAAATAAGAGACTTCAGGCTGTAGCAGTGTCTATTTCTTTTTTGTTCTTCAATTAAATAACAAATTTTCATGAGCTTAATAAATCATGATTAATTGTTAATAATTTTTACTGTTCACATGTCTTTAAACTTTTTTTTTTCTAAAAAACCAGTGATTTTCTGGCATTTAAAAATTGTTGATTGTTAAAAATTGCTTCATATCCCCATGTCATCATCCAAAAAAAAAATATTTCTGTCTTTTCATACTCATTATTGCTAAATATTCTGTTCTTGTAGTTCAGTAAAAACAAGGATACATGTTTTCAGTTACTGGAACTCTTACCAGACCACATTTGACACCATACTCAGAGAATCCACCTTGTGGGTAGGTTTTGCTGTTGTTTTAAATTGATACATCCAAGTATGAATAATAGTGTTATGAATATTTAGTTTATCGCTGAATATTTTACCTGTATACTTACAGGTAGAATTTTAAAAATGAGGAAAGTATTGTAAAGTAAATCAGACTAATCTTGGTTATCTTGAGATCCTCTCATCAGACCCTGTTCTAATGAAAGTTTTGAAAGCAGTACTAGGAAAATGGGATGAGAAAGTAAATTAAAAAGATTTCAAATTTCATTCACATGTTCTGGGATTCTGTAGATAAGTAAGGGCTTTACTGAATCTCAAATAAACAACAGTAATGAATACAGGGAGGAGAGAGGAGACGAAAGCACAGAAGACTGAGACGGAAAGAATTGCCAGAGGCAAAATAGCTCCAGGGGAGGAAGAATGTTAACAATCGAAATCATTGCTTTTGAGAGGGGAATTTAACTTTTCCTTCTGTCTCTATGTCCTTCCTTTTTCTTTGGGGTAGTGTTCATTCCACAGAGGAACGCAGTTCAAAAGACTGGAATTATTCTTGGTCGTTATTGACATCAGTCACAGAGGAAAGCTTTTATTTTGTGCTCTGGAGAGGGCTAGACAGTGCATGGATATTACTTCACTGTGTCAGTAATCCCACTGACACAAAGTAGGGAGTAATAATAGAGGTAAAGTGACCAGCAATCCACTGGATGTTGATAATTGAAATGAAGTGTTAGAGCACTTGTATTCTTTGCTCACTTTTGTCCTGGATGGGCACATTTTAGCTTCTGTATTTTTGTTTGCAACTACATAGCATTTCTGTGATGAAAACAATTTATGGTGGGCAATTTTTCTAACAGGAAGATCACTTCTTCCAGTTGCAAATCTTCATGGTTTATGGCAGGCTGAAGCAAATAAGTTCTTAAGCAAATACAAACTGGTTTCCAAATATAAGCCTTCACCAATATTTCTGTGGTGTATCTTTCTTTTCTGCAGTTAGAAACAGCCCTGAACTTGGAGGAATTTTTGCTGTATTTACTTGACAGGCAAAGCAAGTGGAATTCAGATGGTTTGGAATGGCTGTCCTTGTACCACCAAAATTTACAGGATATCCCCTGATGTTACGAAGCTTCAAAATTGGCATAGGAAGAGAGATGAGGCAAAATAGGAATCTGGGAGTGCATGTAGCTTGCTCTCACTGCACTCTGCTGCACAGGTCTCAGGTAGAAAAACATGGCATAGTGTAGTTTTAATTTCTGGAAGATCACATGGCATGAAGAGTGCAGATATCATTCTTTTACTCCTCTGATCTTTTTTCTTAATTATTAATTCCTGTCCCTGAATGTCCAAAATATCTGTATGAACATATGTATCTATGTTTCCTTCAGTTTACATTTACTTTCTGACTTCATGAATTTAAATAAGGTAGGCTGAAAGGGTTGTCTGGAGGTCATCTAATTCAATATTCTGGTCAAAGAAAGATCAACTCTGAATACAGATGCAGCTTTGAAACTAGATCAGGTTGCTCATGACTTTACTACAGGCAAATTTATAAGCAGTCTATCAGTATAGCTTTACTTTCTTTCAAAGGACTAATTCAGCTTGCATGAATTTATTTTGATCAAATAATAGCTGTACCAGTTCACTGGAGCAGTACATTGTCTATTGGCTTTACCAACAAATTATTGTTCAAGGTGCCATTAGTGGACACCATAGAGCTTTGAACAATACGTCTTTCTGCTCATCAAACTGCTATTTACAGACTTCCTTCCAAATTTTAGCAATATTTTTGAGATAGAACTCTGTAGTTAATGCTCCTGAGCACTAACCAACATTATTTGGTATGGTTTATCATGTATGAATGTGTCTGAGAGATTAATCAACAGGAGTATGGTGCTGTCATCACACCTGCAAATCCAACTTAATCTGTGCAAAATTTCAATTATTTCAAGTTAAGCTTGTGAGAGCAATAGAATAGAATGCTCTGGATAAAATTACTTGTCTGTTTTGAATAATATTGCAAAGGAATGATGTGGGATTTTTTTTGATAAAGAGGAGTTGTCCCTTGCCTTTTCATGCAACATAGGAATATTATCATGTAATCAAACTATCCGTTCTGAGACAAGATAACTGTCATGATTTACATAGGGTGGCATTAAAATCACTGTGTCAAATGCAATATCGATATAAAAAAAAATCACATTTCAAAATCCTGAAATGTCTAAATGAAATTCTGCCCTGTATGGAAATGTGGGAGGCTTTGGGTAAAAGCTTAACTGATCTTCAATGTAGTTTTCCTGTATCACAGTCCTAAACATCGCAAAAGCCAAATATTTCATCATTAATGTGCTAAATATATTTGCTAAAATCTTTTCACCATTTATACTGACACTGTTCGGAATACTGTCTGTGAAATTTCTAACCTTGTAATAGATGAGGAGAGGATAGGCTGAAAAAAATAAAATTCTAATTAAAAATGTCTTAAGAGCTTATTTTTTGGATAATGAAGTAAAGCAATTAAGAGTTAAGTGTCATTCTTAAATTGTGCTTGAAAAATAATGTTGCTGACTAGCTTAAGATTGCTTATAAAGCTGCAAATCCAGAGAAGCAGTTAAGGTTCTTTATTTTTACTAAACTGCATCAATATCGCACCTTTGATGAAACCATTGTTTGAGTGATTAAAAATATGTATCAGTCCTTATGTCTATTTTGGTTTTATCAACTTGTTTTGTGTTTTTCATTTCATTTGAACATCTCAAAATCCTCAGTGGTGCCACAGTTTGCTTATTTAATAATTTGTTGGATTAATCCATACTGCTTTTTACTATCTGAGTAGAACCACCTCCTTAAAAAGTAGAAAGCCGAATATTTGAAGTGTTCTTTGGACAAGATGGCATAACCAAATAGAAAAAATAGTTATTACTGCGAGTGTAAGAATATCCATATTTAAGATAAAATGAACTCTCTGTGTGTCATGGTATCAGTGTCTACTTTTAATAAGTTGCAATTTCAAATAGAATTAATTAATTAAAATTAAATAATTATGCATATTAATTAATTATAATGAAGTCTTAAATCAGATAGATGGTATTTTGAGGGGTAAATTGTGTAAATAGTATTTCTTTGAGAATTACATATTTGCATCACAGTCAGACTGAGTCTTCTTATTTCTAATAAATTTTATGTATATTATAAAAAAAAATTGATTTTTTGTTTGCTAGATATGCAGCTTAGTCAAACTATGAGAGTAATCACTAGTAAATATGTTGCTGTATTAATTTCCAGAGATATTTATTATGGATTCTGTTTCTAGTAAATTGAATTAAATATTCCATAATAGCTATTTGTTCATTGTAACAATAATATTTAATTCAGCAATTTCATTTTTTGGTGTCCATCCCTATGAGGAAGGTAAACCAAATAAAATAGAGATAACATAATTATTTTCTACTAAATATGTATAGGTTGAATTTAATTCTGAGTTAGGAAGCTAGATTCTTTCCTTTATAAAATTAATAAAGATGTATTTATTTCTTATTTCCTGATTTAACATCAAACAATGCCACTGTCTGGATGGCAAGGGCTTAATAGAAGAAAGATAAAGAAGAATCACTGAATACAAACTGAACTTTTCTGTTTAGTGCTTCCTCTTATATGAACTGAAGGAAACAGTGAAAGTAGAGAAAAAACTCCTCTGCCTCCTGCATATATTTCTTGAATTCTTTTTGAATATGAAGTTGATATTTAAACATAGAACTACATAAACCAAAAGGAGCGAAAAAAAAGCAGTTTTCCTTTTAAGGAAAGCAATAGTTGTAGACATCTTGATTTAATTTCTTCTTTGTCAATTATGTATTCTATTAGCTATAGCATTTTCTAAACATTATTTCATTAACTAAAAAAAAAAATCTCCTTAAGGGAAACTAAAACTTATATGTTTTTAATATGGTAATCTTGAAGTCAATAATTATTCTCTATATGACAATTCATATAAGCTTTAAACTACAATAGTATTTAACTTAGATTCTTGCTTTAAACTACAATAGTATTTATCTTAGATTCTTGCTTTAAACTACAATAGTATTTATCTTAGATTCTTGCTTTATTTGAGCAAAATCTCAACCTGAAATAGCCTCAAAGATGTCCACGAGAAATAATCTTGCAGCTAGTTATTCCATACTCAGATTTATTGGTTCTTGTAGGTCAGATTTTGCTTTATTAATTTTTACTCAGAAGCAGCAAAACAAAAAAGGTTGGTGTTTGACTAAATCAAATCAATTAGGGCAAGATCTATTTAAGGTTTTAGATATCAAAGTGAGTCTAAGATCCTTAAAAAAATACTAGAAAGATCTAAGCTACTGCAAAGTGAGATATAGCCAAGGTGCTGAAGGAGCTGGCGGGGGTGATCGTCAAGCTGCTTTCCATTATTTACAGCTGACTGGGGAGGTCCTGACAGATTGGAAATCGACCAGTGTAATGCCCATATATAAGAAGGGTTGGAAGGATGATCCAGGAAATTACAGGCCTGTCAGCTTGATGATGGTGCCCAGGAAGCTGATGGAGCAGCTCATCCTGAGTACCATCACACAACACATGTGGGACACCCAGATGGTCAGGCCCAGTCAGCATGGGTTTATGAAAGGCAGGTCCTGCTTGACAAACCTGATCTCCTTCTATGACAGGGTGACCTGCTTATTGGATGAGGGAAAGGCTGTGGATGTTGTTTACCTTGACTTTAGTAAGGCCTTTGGCACCATTTCTCACAGCATTCTCCTGACAAAACTGGCTGCTCAAGGTTTGGATGGGCACACGCTTTGCTGGGCAAAAAACTGTCTGGATGGCCGGGCCCAAAGAGTTGTGGTGAACGGAGTTAAATCCAGTTGG
>NW_020799095.1:137543970-137548904 GCF_003259725.1 Athene cunicularia | reverse complement strand
TGTTGGGGCCACTCCTGTTTAACATCTTTATTGACGATCTAGACGAGGGGATCGAGTGCACCCTCAGTCAGTTTGCAGGTGACACCCAGTTGGGTGGGAGTGTTGATCTGCTCGAGGGCAGGGAGGCTCTGCAGAGAGACCTGGACAGGCTGGAGCCATGGGCTGAGCCCAACTGGAGGAGTTTCACTGAGGGCAAATGCCGGGGGCTGCCCTTGGGCCACAACAACCCCCAGCAGCGCTACAGGCTTGGGGAGGAGTGGCTGGAGAGCTGCCAGTCAGAGAGGGACCTGGGGGGGGGTGATTGACAGCTGGCTGAACAGGAGCCAGCAGTGTGCCCAGGTGGCCAAGAAGGCCAATGGCATCCTGGCTTGTGTCAGCACTAGCGTGGCCAGCAGGGACAGGGAAGGGATCTGAGCCCTGTACTCGGCACTGGTGAGGCCGCCCCTCGATTCCTGTGTTCTGGAAAAAAAAAAGACATTGAATGACTCGAGCGTGTCCAGAGAAGGGCAACGGAGCTGGTGCAGGGTCTGGAGCACAGGTCGTACAGGGAGCGGCTGAGGGAACTGGGGGGGTTTAGTCTGGAGAAGAGGAGGCTGAGGGGAGACCTCATCGCCCTCTACAGCTGTCTGAAAGGAGGAGATTTAAGACAGCACTACTACAGTCAGCTCAAGGAACTGCACTTTATCACTGAAAGATATTTAATCTGCATCAATTTTCTAACATATTCTCTTTTAAGAGTTTGTTTTCTTAAAGGCCATCATGAGAAAGAATAATTGAGAAATATGATTCAGAGAGGTAACACATATTTTACTGCTAGAGCTCTGAGTTTAAACATGTGTAAAAATACATAAAATCACAAACTTCCTGTGTAAACTTTCAGTGAAGATTGATGTGTATGGTTAGACTACATCAGATTAGCAGTCATGAGGCAAAGGTGATAAAGTAGCCTAGATATAATCTTTTGGGCACAGTCTACTGATTTTTAAGTATTTTTGAACAGATGCAGACAAGTAGCATTTCTATAAATGTTCTTTCAATTCTTTTCAGCACTGGATGTTACCTTCAGAAACCTGTTTTTGCACAGTCTAGTAAATCAAGTTACTAACAGTGGTGTTAACACAATGAATACTTTCAAGGGAACATGACAAAAAACTAATTTCACACTGAAAATAGTTAATGCTTACCTCAGCAAGGTAAAACTATGTAATTTCCCTTCCAGGGGAAAATACTGATAGCTCTCAGTATATTTGCCTTGTGTCTAACCAAATTACTAACTCTGAGAACTTGCAGTGAGCTGCTCATAAAACCCCCAAGATTAAGAACCTTTGTCTGGATTGGTTTCCTTACCTTGTGCACTAAGATAGTCCTAAGTGACACCACTAATCTCTCAGAGCTCTGTAGACACCTTCCTATATATCCAGCTGTAGATCATTTTATGGCCAATCTTCCTGCACTCTGATTATTTCAGAGGAGTATTTCATAGTCCTTAATCTATGGAATTTGCTGTTGGAAGAAAGGAAATAATTGTAAAAATTATTACGAAAAAGTAGCTGTTAATATAACAAAGAAAGAGTAGTTAGTTTTTTTTTTGTTGTTGTTGTTTTGTTTTGTTTTGTTTTGTTTTTTAATAAAAGAAACCCACAAAAACATCCTCTTCATAATTCATGCTCTGTCACTGTTTTCTGCAGCCTGAATGGATTTATAGCATTATTTTTTTTTCTCCTTGGTTTTCTCTCTGACTATGGAATGTTGATAGTGTCACTCAAGTTTGTCCTGATCTAAGAAGAAGGATGATAACTGTCATGAAATCTCCTACCAGTTTGGATCAAACTTGGAAAACAGAGCAGTTGCTTTCCACTGACTAGGTCTGCTTCAATAAAGCCAAAGCAATGTCTGGACTGATTGCAGTCCCCTGAAAACTAAATGGAGCTACTCAAATCAGTCTTGCGGTGCAATAAGATGTGTACAGACATGAAGCTTTTCTTCTTGCATCAGGATTTTAACAGTGCCATTCACCCTGCCATCGGTTCTTCAGGCCCCTTATCAGAATTTACATTTACAGTGAAGACAAACCAAGTTTAGAAACATTTCTGCTATGAGATCAGAATACGGGATCTACACAACAAGGATCTGTTCTTCTTAGTGTTTGACAGAGCATGAGAACACCTGACTAGAAAGTTTACAGCAGTGGCTAAATCATCCTTCAGTTTAAGGGAACATCCAGAACCCTGCAGTTATTCCATGGTGTGGCACCAGTTTCCAGTTTCCTCAGTATAACAGATGTGCCAGAAATGGGATGATGCATAACTAAATCATTGTTTCATTTTAGCATGCCCCATGACTCTGAATCTTCACAAGGGGGTCCAATTCCTAAGTGACAGGAACTGAGCAGCCAAACCACATCTCACAGGAAGTGTGGGACGAAGCCATATTTTTCTCAGCTACTTTTTTAGCTCAAATGCATTTGTACACTGAGCTTCAGAATAAAACAATGGGGCTTCTCAGAAATTACAGTCTTAATATAACTGTATCTGTGTTTTGGAAACTATTATGTTGTGCATAATTTGTTTAACAAGTTAAGTCATGTGAAAACTTGTTATGAATACTGGATGTAACTGCTTAGATCAGTCTGGCTCCTGAGTAAGTTCAGGCATCTCTCATGGCTGCAGACATTCAGTCTTTGTCCGGTGAGCCGTAGCTACAAAACATCCAAAATGTCTAGTCTGTAGTCTAAGAAATGTTATTTTGGTACCTAGGAATCACTAAGTTTGGCACAAACTTCCTCATCTGAACTAAGAAGACTGCAAAGTTTCCTTCTTTTGATTGTTATTATAAAGGTTCTGTTTCATAAGAGGGTTGCCATTAAAAAATTGTTACACAAAAATTTACTCTATTTTGGAAAGACACAATCCCTCATAAATGAATACAGGAATGATATTGGTAGCCTACATCATGAGAATTTATTTTGCAAATCCTCATGATCTCACTGCAACAATTTACAAGCAGAAAATTTTCACTTTTTTTTTCCTGAGATACTAGTTAGTGAAAGTTTGGTAGGAACTGAGCTGCCCTGCTATGGGCAGGATCAAAGACAGGCAGAAGCAGCAGACCCAAGATCTTTTTTTTCTTCTTCTTTTCCTGACTAACAAGGACCAAGACCTGCAGTGCCTGTGCCCCTGCTTATGTACCTCTGCCCAGGTGCCGCTGTGGAAATCCTCTGGATCATCAGTCACATCACTGTTAAAATCATTAGGACTCATGGAGTGGGAAAGATTGCTTGTAAATATAGGTCTAGGTCTTGCTTTTAATTATAATTTTAATGATTGATTCTTGCTTTTAATAATAGGTCTTGCAGCAGTTAGATGTATGCTCTCAAGCCTTCTGTCTTCTATTCCCTCTGTACCTATTCACTATGTACAGATCACAATGGTCAAAGAAGAGGAATTTGCAGTGTTTGAGCTGCAGGGTGGGATGTGAGAGATGACTTGTAACTCCCCAAAACAGGGCCTGAGAGAAACAGGCCTGTGAGAAAAAAACAGCCTGATAGAGGGATGGAGGGGAGCGGAGGCCCTCTGAGCCGAGGAGTATCTCAAACACTCACAAGTAGCAAAACTGTAGTCACGGGGTGGATATTGTGAAGTCTGGAGCTGATAAAGGTGCCTCGATAGCACAGGATGCAGCTGGAGGAGGGAGCCCAGTGAAGGCAGCATGGTTCTGCTCTGGTGCATCTTGTAAATTATCAAGGGTCATCCGTACAGTGAATGACCTTTGCTTCATTATCCATAAAATGCATATTAAAGTTGACACCCCTGAATATGCTAGCGAAGACTAACAAGATCATGCTAATTGCATCATCCCATGAAACACATCCCTGTTTGTGGGATACATAGGTTTGTGCGTCAACCTAGGGGAAAGTATGTATAAGTTGAGGGGAGGTGGCAAGGAGTGGAAGAGAGAAACTAAAAAGAAGCCATAAAGAAGAGAAGAACACAGATGCATCCCTAATGAACTCAGATGGGACGAACACAGGAACCCAGAACAGTGATCTCTATTTCTCTTTCTCTCTCCTTTACTTTTTCCCCTTTTCCCTCACTACCATTAAGTAACACAAGGCATACTATATGACACGCCATAACTCATTATATACTTAGTCAAATATTGTGTATCCAATTAGTACATTGTGGGAAGTTAATAAATGTTTGGACTTTGAGATTTGTCTCATCATTGTCCACTCCATTGGGGATTTACGAATCTAAGTCACTTGTCTCCCTTGTCTGAGTGGATGTTACAAAAGGATTGGTTTTGCTATATTTACAGAAAAGCTCTGTTGGGGACAACTAAAAAAATAACCTAACTTGTTTTCCTGCCAGGCTTCTAGCTCCTTCTGTTGCTTCTGGATGAGGGAAAGGCTGTGGATGTTTTTTACCTTGACTTTAGTAAGGCCTTTGACCCTGTTTCCCACAGCATTCTCCTGGTGAAACTGACTGCTCATGGCTTGGATGGGCACACGCTTTGCTGGGCAAAAGACTGTCTGGATGGCCGGGCTGTTGTGGTGAACGGAGTTAAATCCAGTTGGCGGCCGCTCACAAGTGGCATCCCCCAGGGCTCGGTGTTGGGGCCACTCCTGTTTAACATCTTTATTGACGATCTAGACGAGGGGATCGAGTGCACCCTCAGTCAGTTTGCAGGTGACACCCAGTTGGGTGGGAGTGTTGATCTGCTCGAGGGCAGGGAGGCTCTGCAGAGAGACCTGGACAGGCTGGAGCCATGGGCTGAGCCCAACTGGAGGAGTTTCACTGAGGGCAAATGCCGGGGGCTGCCCTTGGGCCACAACAACCCCCAGCAGCGCTACAGGCTTGGGGAGGAGTGGCTGGAGAGCTGCCAGTCAGAGAGGGACCTGGGGGGGGGTGATTGACAGCTGGCTGAACAGGAGC
>NW_020799095.1:137540767-137543920 GCF_003259725.1 Athene cunicularia | reverse complement strand
TAGTGCTGAGGGATCTGGTGTAGTTGGGAACTGTCAATATGAGGTTAATGTTTGGACTGGATGATCTTCAAGGTCTTTTCCAACCTAGACGATTCTGTGATTCTCTCTGATATGGCTGTTTTATTGTTGGATGAGAACTTTACAAATGTTTGCTCACTTAAAAACTGACCTCTTTTGCCCAGAAAATGCTTGTCCTTTTTTTATTATAGAAGTGACGGTAATAACATTTAGGGTCTTTTAAGTTGTTAGGAAGCCTCTTGGGAAGCACCTTTGTGATTACCTTGCCAAAATACACAGTGCTTTGAGGTAAAATCACTATTTATTCATCTAGCTACTATTGGATACCATGGGATGTTAATTTTAACTTCAGACTAGCTCCTGGTTTATTCCCAGCTTCTCCCAATATTCTGTCGGTCAAGGTACCAGGTACAATGTTCTGCCACTGAACGTTTCAGAGTGGGAAATGTTCAGTGGCAGCATATTGGTGGGACTGTGACTCCAGCATGTACTTTTTTATAGTACATTTCTCTGGACATTCCAGGTGTTTTTCTGGAACTCACAGTGTGTGAAATGGGGTAAAATCACAAACTGAAATACCTCCTTTTGTGGCAGAATAGTATCATTACATTAGCAAATAATGAAGGCTATAGAATAACAGTTCTGGAAAATGCATTTTCAGATGGTCTCAGAAAAGCCACCTATAAGAAAAATATTGAGACATCATTATTTTTACTTTAGTTCCTGAAACCAGGACCACATTGGAGATGTTTATTTTTGAAAAGTAAGAGAAAACTGAGAGCGGAGGACTCCGCATTACAGATGCTTTGAGCTCAGTCAAACAGAAGGGTGGGCAGTCTGGATTTGTGTGCGAAGTATGCAGGAGAAAAACAGAGGAGTAGAAAGGGATGGTCAGCTGTCTCCTTACCAGCTGTTCTTCCTTCCCATTGACCTTTTGGAATGCTCTTTTTTCTGCAAGTAAAGGGACCTAGTTTGGTAAGTGATATATATATATATATATATATATATATATATATTTTTTTTTTAAATCACCCACGAGTGATTGCAAAAAGCAATGAATATAGCCAGATGATATAATGCTTTTCTGAATTGTGTCAGTTGTGTATTGTTAATTCCTCATTTACAGATGGTAATCCCTAGGTAGAAAAGCCCATGAGTATATAATGGGACAAGAAAGTTATATCTGAGGATGAATCTTAAGTATGGATCCTAAGGCGCTTTTTTTGTATGGGATTTTCAGCCTGAAGATATTGTCTATCTTGCTACAATGTTTTCTTTTAGAATGAATAATGATTGGATGGTCCTGAGTCCAAAATATTTTTCTGATCATGTTTTGGAAACAGTGACCTCTTGTTTCAATCAGGCTGACTGACTTTCTGAATGTATAAAGAATGAATTAAAAATTAATGTAGTTAAGTATGGGTAAATTTACTATCTAGAGATAAACGGATTATTGGTAGCACTGTAAGAACCCCAGATAAGTATTGCCACCATTGTACTATATTTTAGCCAATGCATTCATTAAACAAAGATCTTTGTCATAAAAGCAAGATCTTAAAGGATTAATCTGGAAAACTGTTTTTTAAAAATCTATCTTTTTACTCCTTTGTTTTCACTCATACCATTTCCTATATTCCCGATAAGCAGCTTTCTGCTTCCTTTGTCCATGGCTCTGCAATATGTAAACTAGCAGCATAACAAGGAAATGCTTAAATTAAAACACAATAAGTATTGATTTCTTTTTAATTCCCTAATGAAATTTTCTTAATATGTTTAGTAAGATAATGTCTCAGGATCTAATATTTTTTCGGGATTTACACTTTCTCTTAAAACATTTTTTTGTTGTTGTTAGCACATTTCTTATTCCAAATATTCATTTTCTTTTTCATCTTCTACCATTAATTACTGTTATTCCATTTCAGAAAACTATCACTGAGCTAGATCTGTGATTTTATTTTTTTTTAATTTTAATATTAATCTAGAGTTTAATAATTTCATTTGTTTTATGATGGAATTCAAGAGCTTATCATCAAAGTCAAATTATGTGGAAGAATCTGGTTTTTAGGAGGATAAATAAGGCATGTTTTGGATGGTGATAGACATATTTGATCAGATGAACCTGTGCTAAAACACGCTGGACAAGTCTGTGGCTCTGAGAACACTGGCATAAAGGGTTTTCTTCTAATGTCGTGACTGAGTAACAGTGAAAATACCTTGTTCCAAAGCTACTGTCCCAGGTACTTGAGATTCAAAGGTAAGAATCCAAATTATAAACACCACATATTTTATGATTACTGTTCTGAAATTTCTCTCCTCAAATATAATCTTCTTAATGTCTTATACTTGATAAATACCAGATCTGAAACCAAATTATATTTTTGTCTTTATAGGATTAACTGTATGGGATTAGGATTAAAAAAAAAAAAAATCAGTGGAGAATTAAGCAGTAGCAAAAGCCAGAATGCTTATTACTCCCTTGGATACCTAATTCCTTCCAGTAGAATCAATGGAATGATTCACATACACAATTCCTACTTGTCCTGAGCTGAATTTCAGGAACTATATAATTCAAGGTTATGTAGGAATACATTGTTACGCATTTGTACTAACACCACTTGTCTGTTTAGAAAACTGACATTCATATGATACAGAATAAAAGAAACTCCAGTTCTTCCTACTGTGTCTGCAATATCATCAGAGAGAGCAATGAGAGCATAAGAAACATTGAAGTCATGGAGAACAAGGGATCACAGTTTATATGTATTTGTTCACAAAGAAATATTCTTTCATTCACAAGTGAAAAAAAAATCATTGTCTTTTAATTTAAATCAAACCAGAATTATTTAAAATAAGATGAAAGTGTGCATAAATCAAGTTTGATAAACTGATTTTCTGTACATTTGTTTTCATGGGTGATCTCTACTCCTCCATGTGGTTTTAGGGAATAAACCAGGATAGGAGGGAATTGAATGTTATTTGTCCAAATTCCAGTAAGTGTAAAAAACTAATGACATGATATTGAAAATTAGGCATAAATTTAAGGGATTTAATTAAGAGTTTTGAAGAGAAGATGTAGAGAGAAAATAGTGTTTTACACCTGTTTTTGGTTTTTTTGTTTTGTTTTTTTTTTTTTTT
>NW_020799095.1:137522405-137540717 GCF_003259725.1 Athene cunicularia | reverse complement strand
TTTTTTTTTTTTTTTTTTTTCCCCCAAATGACACCACTGGGCAGCTGATTTGTTTCCAGATCAAAGGGCACATCTCTGTAGACTGTGATCTTTCCAGAACTGTGGATCTGACTTCCAAAGAAAGATTGAACTTAATTTTCTTTTAAATCTGCATGCCTGGATGTTCTTTCCAATGAAAACTAAGTCACAGGAAATACAGACATATCTGAGATGCAGCTGATATTCCACATCATCACCCAGAAACTTAAAAATCCACCAATTTTGACATAGTCTATGGTAATCGGAAGCCCAGAATACTATAAATGAAAATCTGTCATAGGGATTATATAACAATTAAAAAAAAAAAAAACCAACAAACAAAACCCCAACAACTCAACATTTTGTAAAGCAGTGGTCTCTTTTTTTCAGGATGCACTTGGTAAGGTCACATCACTACTGAAAATAATCAAAAAGTCTGTCAGCCAGACTTCTTACTCAACACCACTGGGCAGTAACTATATAATATGAAAAAGTATTTTAAATATTGTTTCCTATTAAAAGTGGATGTTGTTAGTTACTATATCACTACATGTGCAAGTGCTCCAAGAGACAGAAAAAGGATTTTTAGTGTACAATATGAATTGTTCGGTAGAGGTATGCCTAGACTGCCAAAAAATATCTTCTGACAGGAACACCACACTGCACATTAATATCCTCACTGTAGTAGCTTGACTGTTTCCAGCCCACCCAGAATTTGCTGAGTCTTTAAGTTTTATGCTTGTATAACTGGTGTTAAAGGCTTCAGTCTGAAGCATCCTGATAATAAAATGGTTATGATACACTGTATCAGAATGCTTATTATGGGGCAAATGTGAGAGTATGTGTTGTGTCTCCTAAAAGCATCATTATAGTGGAAATGTGCTGGGGAAGAAAAGCAGAAGAAGCTGAACCTGATGTCCATTGGATCAGAAACCTAGTCTGGAACCACACACAGATTTAATTCCAGAAGAAAATTATTTGTTCACACCAAGAGATAACTTGGGAATAAACTAGTATTTATGCATTTTGGATGATCAGGAGACCAACATCTGAGACTGAACTGTAAAGATAAATTATTTAACATTCTAGATAAACCTTATACTCAAAAGTTGCTTCTGTCAAAAGTACATAGATTTTCACCTATCAAAAGCACATGAGGTGAAGTTCTGGAACACAAAACTTGAAAGAAGAATACAAATTCACAGCCCATAAGTTTACTTGAAATTTTGCCTGGTCCTTAGTGTCTTTGCAAGATTCCTTCCAAGACAACTCCTAGACATGATGCTGAGGCAAAAAATCCTGAACCATTTGTACTCAGTTCCCAGTGCCAAACTTTTCACTAGTGATATTTTTTAACAATCTCCTTTTCTACTAGCTATCTGTGGGGTACGAATGAATCTTTAGAAATATGTCTTGGTTCCTTAGTATTCATGGAATCATAGAATAGTTTGTGTGGGATAGACCTTTAAGTGTCATCTAGATCAACACACACACACACACACACACACACACACACCCACACACACCCCACACACACCCCCTTCAATAAGCAGGGATAGCTTCAACTAGGTCCAGTTGCTCAGAGCTCTGTCCAACCTGATTCCAGGGATGGCGCATTTTCCATCTCTCTAGGCAACCTGTTCCAGTGTTTCACCACCATCATCATAACAAATGTCTTCCTTATATCTACCCCAAATCTGCCCTCTTTAGTTTAAAACCATTACGCCTTGTCCTATCACAACAGAGCCCGCTAAAATGTCTGTCCCCATCTATTCTATAAGCCCTCTCTAAGTATTGAAAGGCTGCAATAAGGTCTCCCTGGAGCCTGCTTTTCTCTGGAATGACAACTCCAACTCTCACAGATTGTTTTCAAAGGAGAGGTGATCCTTCTCTCTGATCATTTTAGGCTGTCCACTGAACCCACTCCAACAGACCCATGTCTTTCCTGTTGTTGTGGTTTGAACTTGGCCAGCAGCCAAACACAACGCAGCTGGTTGCTTGCCCCTCTCAGTCCTGGTGAATGGGGAGGGAGATATAAGGAAAAAACCTCATGGGCTAAAACCCCCCAATTTAGTGATGGTAACAAAACAGCAACAACAATAGGAGGTACAAACAGGTAATGTACAATGCATTTGCTCACCACCTGCCGACCAATACCCAACCCACTCCCAGACAGTGATCCCAACAGAACAAAGATCCTGCCATCACAGACTGGAAGAGAGAGAGAACCCTCCTCCTCTATATACTGAGCATGACATCACATGATATGGAATATTCCAATGGCCAATCTGGGCTCAGCACTCCAGTTGTGCCCACTCCCAGCTCAAGGAAAGTTAACTCTATCCTAGCTGAAATCTGGGTCGGGAGCTCCAGCTATGCTCTCTCCCAGATCAGGAAAATTAACTCTATCTCAACTGAAACCAGAACATCTGTACTGAGGACTCCAGACCTGAACACAGCACTCTATGTGGTATCTCACAGAACAGAGAATAGGGGAAGAATCACCTCTCTCGACCTACTGGCCACACTTCTTTTGATGTAGCCCAAGATACAGCTGCTTTCTGGGCTGTGAGTGAGCATTCTCTGCTCATGTCCAGCTTTTCATCCATCAGTACCACTAACTCCTTCTTGGCAGGGCTGCTCTCAATCCCTTCATCCCCCAGGCTGTATAGATATAGAGGATTGCCCTGAACCATGTGCCGGACCTTGCATTTGGCTTGTTAAACCTCATGAGGTTCACATGGGCCCACTTCTCATGCTTGTCCAGGTCCCTCTGGATGGCACATCCCTTTCCTCAGGCATATTAACTGCACCACCCAGCTTGGTGTCATATTCCTTCCTTTTACTCTTAATGCAATTTATTTAATTGTGTAGCGTCATCATTTGTCATGACAAACGCATTTCTTAGCCATACAAGGCTGACAGGAGCTCTGATTTACAGTTCCTTTATTGGATGCTTAGTTTTATTTGACTCCCTGCACTCTTCTGTCTCCAAGGTAAATTGCTTGCAAAATTCCTAAGAGATGACACCAGTGGTATTCAAAACATTTATAGGTTTTCTGTATTATTTTTAAGCCCATCATTACATATTCTAGGACAATTATGAGAAGAAACATTTATCATACAAATATTATTTCAACTATACATATTTTCATTTACTCCAAGCATTACAGAGAGCACAAACCACAGAAAAATTATTCAGGATAGATTACCAGAGGGTTTGCTTTTGGTCTGCAAGATTTCTATGTTCTTCAGACGCTGTGCTAGTTTTAGGGAACTTAATCAACAATATGTGGAAGGAATCATAACACTCTCTTTCTTACATTTTTAAAGCCTTCACTACTGAGGAAGAAAGAATGAAATGTTCTACCTGATGGAGTATGTGGGAGGACCAAAAGCTCCTACTATCTCTATAGAAGTCTTGTCCTACCAGGTACTGAATGTAACTGCTCCTGAATTTTAGATCATCTTGTTCAGGAGAAATATCCACATTTGAAAAAAACAGACTAGAGCAGTGTTAAATTATGTTTATTTTCCTTTAAAAGCAGATGTTGCTAAAAGGTAACTCCATAAACAATGAAAGGCTGTACTGACTAAAAGATGTTGAGGTGTTTAAACAGGATTGTAACATTTCATGATTTCTTGTTATTTTTATAGCATTGTTGTAAAGACATTCTTCCAACATTCATCAGAGACAAAGAACAGGAAAGGAATCATTCAAAACAGGACTTTCAGAAGAAAAAAATAGTATTATTTCCTTATCAAGAACTTTAGCAAGAAATACTTTAACTTTTTCTCAGGTATTGTTCAGCTCCCTTGCATGTCCTCTAAAATAGTAGTAATCCTGAAGGGCAAAAGAATTCTCTGTACTATATGTCAATGCATTCAGTAAATGTTATCTTGGAAAGCCTCTGACACTATTTTCCAAATATGTCTTTAGCAGATTTATGACATATTGACATATTTTCAGGGTATTTGAAATTCATAACTTGTATCATACTCCACTGACTTGCTCTGCTTTTATGGTATTTTCCCCCTGTGAATAATGTCATTAGAGCTTTACTACAGGGTTTCAAGGGTAAGTTTGTTTCTCTGTTTCTCAGTTGTCTTGTTCTATTTTTTTACTTTTTTTTTTTTTTTTTTTTTTTTTTTTTTTTTTTTTTTTTTTTTTTTTTTTTTTTTCCCCTAATACCACCAGTAAGCCTTTGGATTTCTTTAGTGCAAAAGCATAGTGGTGACTCATGTTCATCTTATTTTTCTGAGTTTTCTGCAAATGCTGGGGGAAAAATAAGAGCTAACCATACAAGCAGCAACTCTGAATTAGAATATGATGGGGAACATCACATCATCCTGTTTCCCATCCTGCCTGCATATGTCTACAAGCACTTGAGATGGACCTTGATCATGCAGCATTCACAGAAGACATGTGAGAACCTCCCTCATCATGCTGTCCCCCGGACTCTTCCCTCACTAGGCATTGATAGCCTTGCCCCCTTTGACAGCTAAATATTGTCCCTGATCAGCAGTCCTCAGATAGTGCCTCCTCCTATCTCCTTTTCTTCTCTTTTGTGTAGTTTTCCATATGTTAATGTCATAAATCAAGAGAGATTGGTATACTGAATGTAAGCACAGAGAAATAATTAGGGTCTGTTATTGTGCTGCATCTTGCAAAGTAACCCAAAGGTGTGATTGTATCATATTAGATGATTGAAGGTTATAATTTCATATTTCAAATAAATACATATTTGCCTCACACCTAAGATAAGGAGGCAGGAGTTGGCTGGTGTGTGCTGCCAGACCATCAGTGCTATATAACAGTGCTACTAAACATTTCCTTTGGCTTGATATTATATACCCATGGTAAATTATGTGACAGAAGAATGACAGAAGATACACATTTGGATGACTATTGGGAGCACTGCAGTTTGGACAATCTGAAGGACTTAAATTCTGAGAGAATAATCTTCCCAGACCATGTTCCTTTGGTTTTATAACCTGGATTAACATGCTAAACTAATAAAATACACTATGTGAAGATTATGCCTGCAAATCAGATGTGATTATAATTAATAATCCTCCCATTTTAAAGAGCATTTTAAGAACTTTGAACTGCCAGTATTTAAATTAGTTCAGTTACACTCTGCAAAGCTCCATAAAATTTACAGCTTTATAAGACTAGCTTGAAGGGTTGATAGCACTGACAGCTCTTCACAGTTTGATAGACATTCTAAAGATGTTAAGCAAAAAAATAAAAACAAAATTAATCTCATGTAATAAAAACAAGACCTCGTGTTTCCTTAAATGTTTCAGGCAAATTTTTAGAAGTCAGGAAAAAAATCCTGTTCTTTTCACTTTCTTATTATATAGAAACAGTTCAGTTTAAATTAGGGCAGAGAGCAGAGAAAAAGTAGCATTTTTGAAGTAGCTGATTGAAAGCAAATCATCCAGAAAAGGAGAGAAGGAGATGGTATATGGGAAAATGGATGTGAGTAGGAAACACTACTCTGTATGACAGATGGTAGAAAATGAAATAAGGTTTAAAGCAAAGGCTCCCAACTTGCGAATGAATCTAGCTATTTCTCTCCAAGGCTTTGGAAGAAGAAGAAAAGTGAAAGACTTTGTCAGTATTGTCAATTTCAGAAGTTATGACTTAGGTCCATGTATGACGTAGAAGTACTGGTATTTTATTTTCTTTTTGTTTTTTTTTCATTTAAATTATACAACTGTGGGAATTTTTATTCTCCAGTTGGATTTTCAGTTTTCAGAATGTCCTTGACATATTTCAACTCAGTCATGATATTAAAATTTGTGTTTCAAATGAAAGCTAAGACTTTTTCAGAATTTGAAGGCTGAATGATTTCCATGCAAAAACATAAAATATCCTTTAAAAAGTCAGAGAGATGCTAGCGCTGCATCTTGTTAAGCCTTGTTTAATACTTTATAAGTGCTGAGGCTCCTCAAAATTTTTAAGAAGCTTTAATAAGAAAAGGAAAAATGGATATCGTACTTTGGACTTCGCTATGGATCCTTGCATCCAAGTTCTTTCTGTGTAATATATCCATTGAGACTTCATCATATGGTAATTTGATTACTACAACATCAGAACACTGCTGGATAAAACATTTTCTTATTTTGCTAACATAAGCAATCTTTCTGAATCTCCCTATCAATTCTCACTTTTCTTCTACAATTAACAATTCATTCTTCTTAACAGATATTATGGTTAATTCTTTATAATTTATTTTGTTGTGTTTTTTTTTTTTCTCTGATAAATAAGTTTTAACATACACCTAACTTATTCTGCAATGAGTTTATTGTCATTACTATCCAAGAAGTTGGTCTAGATGATATAAGGGTCCGTCACTGTTCCACAAGCTGAAAGTGGAAAACATAAATATGAAAAATGTATGCAACATAGGGTTAAACGCTCGATGAACTGAACACTTGAAAAGAGCTTATATAAATGGATTTATTGACTGTGTTAGAGAACTCTGTACTGTCTTGACTTGGGCTGAGCACACTGGTTTGTTTAGACTAAAGAAAATGGATATTGCAGAATGAAATCATAGTAGCAGCCCCTGAGCCAGTTCCTCCTGATGAAATTGGAGATTTCTTCAGTGCCTAGAAATAGCATCACATAAACTCTGCCAGATATCATGGTTCTGGGCTAATATTTGTAGGTTTGGCAATGTATATTAGATGGATTCAAGTTTCTAGATAAACATTTCACACCGTTCAGTCCCAGATGCTTTTTCAAATTCAGAAATATAGAGAGGATCCACACAGATTCATTTCAAGTAATGATATTAAGCAAATTTTTCATTCAAAGAAGAACATTTATTTATCTTAATTCAGTAGTAATCTGGGTTCTACTCTTTAAATAGAGGCTTAAAAGCCAGTTGGACTAGAAACTGTACTATTTGTATGTATAATAACAGAAATACTGACAATTTCCCAAGTATGGAGAAATCTACTGTAAAAGAAGATCCATTACATGCATGGACTAAAGACATTTAAACTTATGTACTTATAAGACTTAAGTACCAAGTTGCATGATAGTACAGTGTGAGCCAAGGTTTAGTATAGATGAAATTATTGTCACAGAGTATTTTCCTCTCACTTTACTTCTGTATTGTTCATCTTGTTAAAGTACAGTAATGTTAAAACTATCACACTAAATTAATCATATAAGATCCTTCTGTAGTCAATGAAGAGAACTGAATCACTTTTCAGTGGAGTCTATTCCATCAAAAGACATCTGTCTGAGATGAGTGGATGAATTTCCTTTTGAGAGTTTTTCTCCTTTTTTATTGATTATAAAAGAGCTTAAATGACTAACAAAACTCAGATGTTAACTTTTAGCTGGTTAAAGTCAGGTAACAATAATCCTACAGTCAATCTTGGAGCCCTTTAAGCCTGACTATCTCATCTAGGATTGTTTTACAATTTACTACCTCACAGTCTGCCGTACACAAAGAATGTCTGTTTCTTCTTGATGAATTTTACCCTTACTTCAGTTTTCCAGATAGACCAGCTATCCTTACTGCACTAACAAGACTTGAAAAACATCACACTGAGATCCAAACTACAACTATTCGGAAGGTTTGTTCTCTTGTGTTTTTTTCTGACATGAGAAGTCATTGAAGTCCTATTTATCTACGCTAAACAGAGAGATATGAAGGTAGCACTGAAAGTTCTGTACATGTTACATGACTTTCACTGAAGGAGAGAACAATGATGTGAAATGTTCAGCATGCTCATGTAGGATCGGCTAATGCAGCTGAACATTATTCACAGCCAAGTACAGAGGGGCCATAGCACCACAATGGGTAAATGCTTTGGGGCTGACAGAGGTTTTTTTAGAGGTTTGAAATTTATTAATTATTTATTTACCCCTGATTTCCCTTTCTGTGATATTCTTTGATATCTATGCAGAAGTGAATTTATATCATAGGATTCTACTCACTGAGGTCATTTATCCTCTGTACAGATACTTATATCTGAAAAACGCTTGAGGGAGAATTGGAGTAAAGAGAGAAGGAAATGGCAGATAGTTGGACACACTCTGCAAATCCAAAGTAGATTTGCATTATCTTGGGAAAGCAGACTAAAAGAAATTATTTGATTTTTCCACTGAAGCTTTCATGAAGCAAAAATTACAACTATCTGAATGATCTTATAAGCTTAAGTGAAAAGGGCAATTGCATTTAAATAAGACACTTCTATATATAAAACATTTTTTTTAGGATACATAAATTGATAATAATACAAACACAGAGGACAAAATTAATCCTGTCTATTGATTCTAATTATTCATTCCATTGTCTTATTGAAATTTTTGCCTAAGGGCAACAGTGGATGTCAGTAAATCATCCGATGTAGTGAAACACACAAGGTCTTTTATTTACCTGTACATGAGAAAAAAACAGCCTATACAGGTTTTCAGAAGTGGGATTTACTGAACCGAGATTTCCTGTTCAAAAATAAGTCAGTTTATTTACACATTTCTGCTTTATAATTATGACCATACATCATGCTCTGAAGGAACTAAATCAAAAATAATACTGCACGGGACCTCTGGAAGGTGGAGAGGAATCAGTATAATTGACTCAGAGATTAAATGATAAACATATTGAGAAACTATGAGAATAATTTTTTTCCTTAAAGATGACATAGCAATGAGATTTCACATGTCAGCCTTCAAGTATGAGCTGTAATCACTGCACTAATAATGAATCACTGTAATACAAAAAGACTACATCTCTGCTCAAAAGACTTTAGTTCATTATGTAATATATTGGAAGGACCTACAAGATGACAGTTATGACTACATTATTAGAAATGTGTTAAAAATTATGGAAGTTTAACATACATTTCTTTATTAATCTCACAGACATTGTTGACTGGTGTCTACTATGTTTGATTATTCACTAAACGAGGAACACCATTTCAAAGAGCACCCAGAATAATGAAACAATAAGGAGGGACTTACTAACTAAACTTATTCCATGACAACCTGTGTGGAATACATTAAAAATATTGA
Source organism: Athene cunicularia (assembly GCF_003259725.1). NCBI lineage: Eukaryota > Metazoa > Chordata > Aves > Strigiformes > Strigidae > Athene > Athene cunicularia. Next base: position 137,531,656 of record NW_020799095.1, on the reverse strand, counting down.
AGAGAATTTTGATTGAAACTGTCTTCTAGAAGTCTTTGGTAATTCCCTATAAGAACAGAAACAAAAGAAATTGTTTATTTTCCAGAGGAGTGGAAAAGCAAAACAACAAAAAAACCCCACAGTCAGGATTGTAACTTCCCGGCTACTAAAACTTCAGCCTTTTTTCCCACCATATAGAATTGCACATCTAATGGCTAAATTATTTTTTGCTACATGACAATACTATGCAAGTATAAATAGACTTAAAATTTTAAAATACTTGAACATGTATTTCTTTTAACATATATGGTAACTGTAGTCTGACTTCCCTGAAAAAAAAAAATAAATATATGGCTTAGAAAAATGAAGGAAAGAAAATGAATACCTCTTTATTTTATAATGTATACACTAAACAAGAAAAATGTCAATTTATAGTAACAATCCAAGAGACATCTCAAATCATGTTGGTTATCCTATTCAAGTCAGTAACACTGTTGATAATAATGTTCTAGTTTTCAGCTTATTTTCATTAAAAATATATTTTATGTATATAATGTGTACAAAACAACTGAAATCCTTCACAAACATGTTTATGTAATAGCTCACTGAACTAAGATGTTCCAGAAATAAACTTCAACTTGCCTTTTAAAATTTTCTTCTTTAGCTGTTCTTTCTTTGCAGTTTTATTTTGTAATTTTAATACATGAGTGTCTTGCCAGGTTGGGGTTTTTTGGTTTTTCTCCTTCCCCTTTTCCACAGAATGTACACTTGAGTCATTTTAATCAGTCTGTTAGATTATATTCTTTAAATAGATGAGTGTCTTATAAGAGAGAGATTTTAGTGTTCAAGTTGGTGCAAAGACAAGCACAGAAAAGTAGTGTTGATCCCAATGTTTGACAAAGCTCAATATAAAACCCAAGCTCTTCTGGACATCTTCACTGTTGTTCAGAAAGTAAGGATCTTGTAAATTATTTTTCCCTGAAATAAAAGTTTTACAGAGAAAGCAGCAAGTGTCACATACGTAAAATATACCTCAGTATTTACATCACACTTCTTTCCAATCACATTAAATGTCTCTCTGAATTTGAATTCTAATTTTTAATACATTTTTATAATACATTCATCACCACAATCACATATTTATCATTAAAATTAAAATCCACATTCATCACAAAATCTTCACAAATTTCACTTACATCAACAAAAAAGAATCCCCCACACCGAAATCAAAATAACATCTTCACAACACCAAACCAAAGTACTCAATTTACAGACAATCCACCCCTTGTCCCTCCACCACAATTACAACAGAAATTCCTCACAATCATTCTTCCCTTTGCTCCATAACAGTATTCAGTCCATGTTTTGCCTGTTACCTCTCCCAGTTACTGCCCTATCTCACATTACTCGTGCCCCACATGGGCACCAAACAGGACTGTGGTGGGCTGAGCCAGGCTGGGCACCAGGCGTGCACTAAAGCAACTTCTATGATGACCCCTCCTCAGCTGGACAGGAGAGAGAAAAAGGCTCGTGGCTCAAGGTAAGGACAGGGAGAGATCACTCACCAATTACTGTCATGAGAAAAACAGGCTCAACTTGGGGAAATTAGTTTGTTGCCAATCAAACCAGAATAAGGTAAAGAGAAACCAAATGAAACCGCACCCCTCTCTTCTTCCTGGTCTCAACTTTATTCCCAATTTTCTTTGCTTGTTTCCTGCCAGCAGCACAAGTGGGCAGGGAATGGGGGTTGTGGTCAGTTCATAACATGTTTTCTGTGCCACTCCTTCCTCCTCAGGGCGAGGACTTCTCACACTCTTCCCCTGCTCCAATATGGAGTCCTTCCCATGGGAGGCAGTCCTCCGTCAACTTCTCCACAGTGAGTCATTCCCATGTGCTACAGTCCTTCATTAATTTCTCCAGTGTGGGTCCTCTCCATGGGGTGCAGTACTTCAGGAACAGACTGCTCCAGCCTGGGTCCCCCTCGGGGTCACCAGTCCTGCCAGAACACCTGCTTCAGCAAGGGCTCCTCTTTCCACAGGTCCTGCCAGGAGCCACAGGGTCACAACTTCCTTTGGGCACATCAACCTGTTTTACCATGGGGTCCTCCACGTCCTGCAGGAGGGTCTCTGCTCCACCGTGGACCTCCACGGGCTGCAGGGGCACAGCTGCCTCACCATGGGCTGCACCGCGGGCTGCAGGGGAGTCTCTGCTTTGACACCTGGACCACCTCCTCCTCCTCCTTCTTCACTGACCTTGGTGTCTGCAGAGATGTTTCTCTCACATACTCACTCTTCTCCTTCAGCTGCCATGTCCCAGCAGGTTTTTTTCCCCCCTTCTCAAATATGTTATCACAGAGGTGCTACCATCATTGCTGATGGTCTCGGCCTTCTCCTGTGGCTGGTCTCTCTTGGAGCCGTCTGGTACTGGCTTTATCAGACACGGGGGAAGCTTCCAGCGGCTTCTCACAGAAGCCACCCCTGTAGCTCCTCCTATTACTAAAACCTTGCCATAGAAACCAAATACACATATATTTTTATAACAGATTTGTATAATCATTCTACCTAGGTATTTGTGTGTTGAGATTACTAGGAATGCTGGAATAAAAGACCATAAATCTACTGTAAGGATGTAAAACGTGATTTTTTTTTCCTATATTTGGTCAATATTTTATCCTGGAGTTTTTATTTACAAACAAAAAATACATATGGCATAGACAAATTATCAGGAAGAATATGAAAACTTCATTGAGAAAATACAAAACATACTCCTTGAACAAAACCAGTGATTTCTTTATATAAAGTTGTTTGATGGACCAGTAACCAGAAGGAGCCAGAACCAAACATGATGATGGGATACAGTTCCCTAAACAAAGGCATCTAGAGACTGTTGTAATGTAATATATTCAATTTAAAAAAATAGGCCCTGATTTTATTGCTATATCTTATCTTAGACTGCTATTCTGTATTGAAATAAATGTTACGTTGGAATTAACTATTTAACTTAGACATATATTTAAGCAAGATGAATCCACACCAACTATATCAATATAAGAAAATGTGGTTTTTATACTGAATATTTAGGCAATAACTTGCTACACATGGTATCCTTTAACCTTTCCTGAAAAGGTATTCTCATTCAAACTATCTGGAGATAGGTAAGAGGAGACACCATCTAAGTATTTTTAAAATTATACTAGTTTTAAAAATATATTAGTTTTAGTTTATTTTTTTTATTTCTGCTTAATTTTACTTTGAATTAGGAAATAATCAGTTTTATTCTAACACACATAAATATTAATTTCAACAACTTCAAACTTCATTTTAAAATTAAAACAAAACAAAACAAAACAAAACAAAACAAACCTGAAAGTTTTTTAAAAACAGAAAATACTGATTTGAGTTTAAAGGATTAATTGAAAAAATCCTTAAATACATATATATTTAGCTGAAGCTTTTAAATTATGTCTTCCTGATCTCAGTCTAATTTATACTAAAGAAGTCCTTCTTTAGAAGTCTCTTCCTTAAAGTGAAGGGGATAAAATATGAGTAGATCAAAGAACATCTAAACAAAAACAAAAAGCAAAAGAAATTATGTAAATGCTAGACTACGCCATTATTTAATCTTTGTTATTTTTTATTTTTTTTAAAGGAATGTAATATTCTATTACATTATATACATTTTAGAATAATAAAACTTCATGATATTTCAAGTCCTGATAGTTTAGTCTCTGTTAAATCTTACAGGACCTTTCTGTGACTGGTTAAAGCAATAGGTAGGTAAAATATCCTTAGAGGGAGTCATCTGAACAGGGAAGTGAGGTGGTAACTTGTAAAAGCCAGAGAAGAGATAACTGCAGTTGCCAAAATGGATGACCATTAGGTCCTAATACTAGGTTTTGGAGGGAGAACAAAGCAAGAGCTCTAAATTTTCTTCCTTATCTTAATGGATAGTTTAGGAAATGCTGTTATCTGCAGAAGTTTCATTCAGGAATTAATTTCAGGAATTTCCTCACAAAGATGTCACCAAAGCTGAAATGCACAAATGTAAGATATAGGAGAATAGGTACTGAAGCGTAACATAATTACTGAAAATGAGGCCTGGAAAAAAAGTCTGAAAACATTTAATCATGAACATAATAGACTACAATTTATATTCTTAAATGAGGCAAATAATTTCTAAAATATATAATAAGTATAAATGTCACATTAAAAATAATTTAAAATGTTCCCTTCATAAGGAAATCTGAAAATGTTTTGAAACATCTAATTAATCTGGCCTCATACTTTTCTGTGTAAACAACAATGTAGCCTATAGCCAATGACAATGCCTATCATTTTCTTAAGGGCTAGAACATCTCAGGCTAAATACTCAAAACCAAACTGTTTCTCTTGAAAGAATCCAACTCAGGAATCTATATAGCTTTTTTCTACAGTCAGGCAATAATTTTCAATCCATCAGAATCTGATGATTTTAAAAGATCAAATTAAACAGATTAACTTGAGTAATTAATTCCTAGTACAATTTTCTTTTTCTGTGTTTTATTTGGGGAAAAGGGGAAATACTGTGTTTTCTATTTTCCTCTTCCCCATTGTTGTCTGGCTTTTTAATCTTCCATTTATATACTATGAATAATAAGGACAATGAAGAGAGAAATTGGTATACACAAAGCACTGCTAAAAAGTTAGTATTTTCTACCAGATTGCTTATTACAGTTCTCAGATACCTTTGACGTCAATATGACATCCCCTTAGCACTTACGTAGCACAGTAGCCTGGTTTTCACTCCTCCTAACAATAATGTCCACAACACTTTGGGTATAATTCTGCTCAAAACAAAAATTCAAAGTACCTGTTGAGCTGGTCAGTGAATATGCATTTTGCAGATAAACGATATATCGCAGTGATCACACATATCTAAAGATTACATGAGTTACAGTGTATTATGTCTTTACTAGGAGGATCTTGATAAACTCACTGGTTTCTCTGTGAATGGAGGAGTCGGAGCAATTGCTCACCGGCAGAGGATAACATCTGAGAAGGAGGGAAGAAAAATAAAATGGATGGTGGAAAAAATACTTAAAGAAGGAAAATAACAGCAAATGCCGGTCATGCTTGCTTTATCTTAAGAGAAAGATGCTTGTCTGATTTTCCATCTGATGTGGTAAGGCATTAATTTTGTATGACTTAAGCCCACCAAGAATTAAGAATCTAGACTAAGATGGTATTGCAAGATCCTTCTGATACACTGAAGATAATTAAGCACTTTCACTTGCATTTTTCTTTAAGCTTTTTGTGGTTTAACCCCATCTGAGAAATAAGAACCACCCAGCCGCTCACTCACTTCCCCCTGGTGGGATGAGTGAGAGAATCCAAGAGTAAAAGTTAGAAAACTAACAGGTTGAAATAAAGACAGTTTAATAAGTAAAGCAAAAGCCATGTGCACAATCAAAGCAAAACAAGGAAATCATTCATTACTTCCCATTTGGCAGGCAGGTGTTCAGCCATCTCCAGGAACCAGGAAAGCAGGGCTCCGCCACACATGACTGCTACTTGGGAAGACAAACATCATCACTCTGAATGTAACCCATTCCCTCTTCTTCCCCCAGCTTTATATGCTGAGCATAACGTAATATGGTATGGTATGTCCCTTTGGTCAGTTGGGGTTAGCTGTCCCAGCTGTGTCCCCTCCCAAATTCTTTGTGCACCCCCAGCCTACTCACTGGTGGGGTGGGGTGAGAAGCAGAAGAGGCCTTGACTCTGTGTAAGCACTGCTCGGCAATAACTAAAACATCCCTGAATTATCAACACTGTTTCCATAAGAAATCCAAAACTTAACCCCATACTAGATACTATGAAGAAAATTAACTCTATCCCAGCCAAAATCAGCACAAACTTTAAGACCTGGATGTAGCAAAATAGGATGAATCATCTGCTGCTGCTATCACCAACTATGGGAATGAAAAAAAATAGTAGCAGATCTTTTTCTCTAAACAGTTTAAATTAGGTGAGATGACTCCTACTCATGATAATCATCTCAGTCATATAACTGAATATTCATAATCTGCATGAAAGGAAATAGAATGACTTGGTTTTTTCTAATATCCATCTGAAAGTGAGCCATTGAATTAGATTTCTCCACACATTTGCTAAATAGAATCTGAAATACACGTATTTGCTTGCTTTCTTTCAAAATGGAGCAACTTTGCAAAACTTTTGGAGTTTCTGTTAACCTGAAGCTTTATCTCTGAGTGAAGCTGTGACACAACTCAGTTTCATCTAAAGGACAAGTGAAATAATACATTACCATCAAGCCTGTAAAGACTGAAGCTTATATTTCTGAATAACATCAAAGTAAAATAAAAGGCAAAGTAGAAAGAAATTCTAGGGCTCTCAAACTGCAGATAGAGCTTCCCAATTCATAGTCTGCATTTCCAGATTCTATAACAATACTTTACAGCTCACTTACCAGATAATTAAAACGCCCATCTTTTCAAAATATTATTTCTTAAACCTGCAGACAGGAGCATTTTTAACAGATGTCAAGGCTAAATTTTCCTTGCAAGAATACAAAGCTTTAACTTTTATACACCAAGTCTTACACCTTTATCAAATTTGTATTTATAATTAAATTTCTCAGTTTAACTAACCTTTCCAACCCTTCCCCAAATATTAACCAATTCAAAGGTAATTTAGATACCCCATATAAATAAACATTGCTTAACTTAAATATCATGGGATGGAGATAGGATGAATTTACTATGTCAGTGTAGAGAGGATTTTTTACTGATTTTTTAAGTATATAAAAAAAGGAAACAGCAGAAGTAAGCAAGAAAAAGATTTCAGAGTGTGAGAAGAGTATTTACCCAGCAAAATTATTAGTTTTCTTGTCTTCTTAATTGTATGATCATGAAGGTTAAAACAATGTTTTACTGAGATCCTAGAAAGCCCTATGGAAACTCTTCCAGCTTTGCAACAAAACTTTTATCTCACAGTGAGTTTTTCCATTAAGAATGTGTACGCTCATATGGAATCTTTTTATATATGCATGTGTGTATGTGAAGAGTGCAGTAATATCAAGAAATTGAGACTATTTAATTGGCATTCTCAAACTTATACATGTCTTTTTTTTTTTTTTTTTTTTTTTTTTCTCATGTAACTCAACTCTCTTGTCCATGTCTTTCTCCCATTACCACCCCCCACACACCCTGTCTCATCCCCTGCAATCAAACTATCTTTCCTCAAGCACCCTTCTACACCAACCTGACAGCATTTCATGCAGGTTTTTTCAACCCAGCCTTACACAAATTTGGCCTTTATTCTACCCAAAACTAAAAGCCCCTTCCTTCTCAAATCTAGCTTCCACTGGAGACTCCTAAGAAACCCTCACAACCAAGCTACTTTCGTGCAGTTGCAGTCCACGTCCTGATCATGGGTCCCTTCACTTTACATCACCTCCAGCTCTGCTCTCTTCACTACACAGCCTCTGCTAATTAACTGTTTCTATGCATTAAGAGTGTGCCTCAGCCTCACTTGCAGCTTTTGGCCCCATTTGCATCCTTGATTTCCTCCTTTGACTGAAAGGATGTGTTAGGCTCCAACAGTTGTTACTGGAGAGGAAATAGAAATGAAAGAAAAGGAGGAGGAGAGATACAAAAGCTTGACAGATTTTTTTCTTGAGCTTCTTGAACTATGGCAGTTTTTCCTTTCTCTAGTTACATTTCATGCTTCCTTGCCAGTGTTTCCTATTATAGAACCAGTGATTTAAATACAAGATACTGAAGTTTTTCTATAATTTATAAAAATGTTCCTGAATCCTGAGCTTTTTCTAAGGGTGAACAGTTACCTACTCTAGTGGGAACCTGGAAGGCAGCAAAGGAATATAAAAGCAAATGAAAACCGTTGTTCAAATCTCACCTAAAGTATAGTTTAAATTAGAGAAAATGAGTAAAAATCAAGAAACCTAATTCTATAGATGTGTTGCTGGGAAACAAACAGGTTAATGTAGTACAGTGGCAAAAAAGTACTCCCTTCTACTCTAGAAAATAGCTAAACGGCTGGTCCTGTGTTCATCTTTCTCCTATGTTTCCTCAAGTCCTAAAATACATGCCAAAGTATGTGCTTACTTACAGATGTTCATTATCATATTAACACACTTAATGTTCAAAATAGAGGTACAATAGTAACTGCAAGAAGGCATTCTCTTAAAATTATTTTGATAATGAAGAAAGCAGTTGCCATGGAAAAAAAAAAAATCCCCAGAGAGTAAATAAACAATCACATTGTCATTGTTTGTTAATGACTTTAGTATTGAAAAAAACCCTAAATTTATCTTTTCACTCAAAATATTTGACCAGCTTAGTCCTATCTTGAATAATCTCACTGTCACTCTAAATCAGCTATTACAATTGCTTTGGGAAACAAAGCAATATCAAGAGAGCACTTAGGATTAGTTTTCTGCAAAAGCATCTTGATGTTAATGTCAGTTTTTACAACATTTTACAGAAGCATGAATAACAACTGTTCACTGTTATTAGTAGCAAGTAGTGAATGGCTAGAGATAGTCTGTTTTTTCTTCAGTCAAATAGGAAAGAGGCCGGTTTCCAAATTCCCTTAAGCTTTGCGTCAGTAAAATTAAACCCAGAATCAAACTTAATGTATTAAAAACATGCAAAGACACGTTTGCCTACATTACACTCAGCTTGGCATAGAAACAGTAGGAAAAAACCCACTGCTAAACATTGCTCAGCTACAGTTTTAGCTCTTTAAACTTATGTTCATTGAATGGGTTTATCAGTGACATCTTCACACTTTCACCCTGACTTCTGGGTCACCACGCAAGTATATTTACACATGAAGTTTTTAAAGAACTTTTTTTTCTCTGCCTGTAAATACCGTTCCGTATTGTTCATCCCAGGTATCAGATCTTGGTTCTGTCTGCATTTTATTTTCTTGATTGACTCGTATTTCCCTAAACCCCATCTCAGGCTAAGTCCTTGACTAGCTTTTGCACAGTTGTGTGTGAGTTTTATGCTTTACATCATGTTATGGCTTAAGATGAAGTAAAATTAATAGAAATTAATGATAGACAAGAACTCATTAGCTCATCTATGTAAGTCAGTGACACGGTGGACTTTTTAGCTGAAGTATAGCAGAATTTGTATATAATGGAACTTCTAAGAAATTTTTAGGAATATTCAAAATAAATTCAGGTCTTTATATACATATATATATATATATATATATATATATATATATATATATATATATAATTTT
>NW_020799095.1:137356604-137522355 GCF_003259725.1 Athene cunicularia | reverse complement strand
CTTCCTTCCTTCCTTCCTTCCTTCCTTCCTTCCTTTTCTTCCTTTTCTTCCTTTTCTTCCTTTTCTTTCCTTTTCTTTCCTTTTCTTTCCTTTTCTTTCCTTTTCTTTCTTTTTCTTTCTTTTTCTTTCTTTTTCTTTCTTTTTCTTTCTTTTTCTTTCTTTCTCCTCATAATGATTTTTGCAAAGGACAGTTATAATTTCCATTGTACTAAATATGTATACACATACACATTATACATATACTATGTATACACACAGTAAGGTTTATTTGTATATATTCAAAGAATTAATTTTCTTCATAGTAGATCCTATGGTGTTATGTTTTGTATTTATGACAAAACCAGTTTATAACACACTGATGTTTTAGCTATTGCTGAACAGTCTTTACACAGCATTAAGACCTTATCTGTTTCTCATGCCAGTGAGTAGGCTGGGTGTGGACAAGAATTTGGGAGGGGACACAACTGGGACAGCTGACCCCAACTGACCAAAGGAATATTCCATACCATATGACATCATGCACAGCATATAATGCTGGGGGAAGAAAAAGGAAGAGGGGGATGTTTGGAGTGATGGTGTTTGTCTTCCTAAGTAACCACTATGTGTGCTGGAGCCCTGCTTTCTTGGAAATGGCTAAACATCTGCCTACTGATGGGAAGAAGTGAATGAATTCCTTGGTTTGCTTTGCTTGTGCACACAGCTTTTGCGTTACCTGTTAAACTCTCTTTATCTCAACACACACATTTTCTCACTTTTATCTTTTCAATTCTCTCCTTCATCCCTCTGTGAGGAGAATGAGTGAGCAACTGTGTGGGCCTGAGCTGCCTACTGGGGTAAACCTACAATATTAACGCAATTTTAAACCTGGAAATGTTGCATGCAAGGAGAATTTTGACCACACACCAAACTCTGTAAGGTTTTCTAATACAATCAGGTGCACTGATAAAAAACAGTCTAGCATAGCCAGAAGTATTCAGTGAAACTAAAATGTGTATGCACATAATTACTTTCCTTTTGCACTAAATTACCGTTTGACAGTACATGCAGAGTGCTTTGTAAGAACCAGTTCAAAACTTCATTTTAATAAAATCACTATGACTTGGTACCTCCTGATAACAGATCAAATACATAGATGAGAATTTCAATCTGAGGATTTACAAACTATGTTTATTTTAAGTGCCTATTTTAGGTAGGTACCTAGGTTGAAGTTGTTCAGGGTGTTTAAATGAAAGGCCTCTTGTTATGGCCCATTTAAAAATGTTTGTGCAATGAAATTCTGGTTTTGTAAATATTCTATTTTTATTGACTTTTCAAATTTGAAGCCATCTTTATTTCACTCCAGTGCTGTGACTAGGTCATGATAGTGCATCAACCTGGCCCATTCATGAGTCTCACATGGATTAGAGATGGTCATTTCTAAATTGCCTTCAAATGATGTATGAAATTCATTCAATATATTGGTAGTTAGGCAAGCAATATTTATCAACATTTTACATATTTTTTGCTGTCAAGCAGAAATAAAACCAATAATTTGTTCTTGCAAGAGACTTGAACTTCCCAGACATCTGCTGGAAATACAACAAAGCAGAGCAGGACCAGTCCCAGAGATTCCTGGAATGTGTGGAAGATAAATTCCTGATGCAGCTAGTGAGAGAAGCAATCAGAGAAGGTGCCCTGCTGGATCTCCTCTTTGTGAACAGAGAAGGACTGGTGGGTGATGTGGCAGTAGGAGGCCAACTAGAGCAGAGCGATCATGAAAAGATAGTGTTCCCTATTCTCAGAGAGGCCAGGAGAGGGGGCAGCAGGACTGACATCCTGGAATTCCAAAGGGCTGACTTTGATTTCTTGTGATGACTGCTTGACAGAATCCCTTGGGAGACGGTCCTGAAGGGTATAGGGGTCCAGGAAGGCTGGACACACTTTAAGAAGGAAGCGTTAATGGCACAGGAGCAGGCTGGCCCCAGGTGCTGTAAGAGAAGCTGGCAGCAAAGACCACCCTGGCTGAACAGGGAGCTTTGGCTGCAACTCAGGGAGGAGAGTTTACAGACTTTGGAAGAAGGGGCTAGACACTCACAGTGATTACAAAGACACTGTGAGGCTATGCAGGGTGGAAGCTGGGAGGTCAAAAGCCCAGCTAGAAAATAATCTGGCTTCAGCAGTCAAGGATAACAATAAATGTTTCTTTGAGTATTTCAACAGGAAAAGGAAGACCAGGGAGAGCTTCCACACCCTGTTAGACACAGAAGGAAACACAACACCAAGTGATGAGGAAAAGTCTGAGGTGCTTAATGTCTTCTTTGCTTCAGTCTTTAATAATGAGACCAGTTGTACTGAAGGAATTCAACCTTCTCAGACACAAGACAGAGACTGGGAGGATGACCCCCTTGCAATCAAGGAGGAGATAGTTGGTGACCTACTGCATCACACAGACACACACACACAAGTCTATGGGACCAATGGGATATAGCCAAGGGTGTTGAAGCAACTGGCGGGGTGCTCACTAAGCCGCTTTCCATCATTTACCAGCAGTCCTGGCTGACCAGGAAGATCCTGACAGGTAGGAAATCAACCAAAGTGATGCCCATATATAAGAAGGGTTGAAAGGATGATATGGGAAATTACAGGCCTGTCAGCTTGATGATGGTGCCCAGGAAGTTGATGGAGTAGCTCATCCTGAGTACCATCACACAACACATGTGGGAAATACAGGTGATCAGGCCCAGTCAGCATGGGTTTATGAAAGGCAGGTCCTGCTTGACAAACCTGATCTCCTTCTATGACAGGGCGACCTGCTTACTGGCTGAGGAAAAGGCTGTGGATGTTTTTTACCTTGACTTTAGTAACGTCTTTGACACCATTTCCCACAGCATTCTCCTGGCAAAACTGGCTGCTCATGGCTTGGATGGGCACACGCTTTGCTGGGTAAAAAACTGTCTGGATGGCCGGGCCCAAAGAGTTGTGGTGAACGGAATTAAATCCAGTTGGCAGACGGTCACCAGTGGTGTCCCCCAGGGCTCGGTTTTGGGGCCGCTCCTGTTTAACATCTTTATTGATGATCTAGACGAGGGGATCGAGTGCACCCTCAGTCAGTTTGCAGGTGACACCCAGTTGGGTGGGAGTGTTGATCTGCTCGAGGGTAGGGAGGCTCTGCAGAGAGACCTGGACAGGCTGGAGCCATGGGCTGAGCCCAACTGGAGGAGTTTCACTAAGGGCAAATGCCGGGGGCTGCCCTTGGGCCACAACAACCCCCAGCAGGGCTACAGGCTTGGGGAGGGGTGGCTGGAGAGCTGCCAGTCAGAGAGGGACCTGGGGGTGTTGATTGACAGCCGGCTGAACAGGAGCCAGCAGTGTGCCCAGGGGGCCAAGAAGGCCAATGGCATCCTGGCTTGTGTCAGCAATAGCGTGGCCAGCAGGGACAGGGAAGGGATCTGAGCCCTGTACTCGGCACTGGTGAGGCCGCCCCTCGATTCCTGTGTTCAGTTTTGGGCCCCTCACTACAAAAAGGACATTGAATGTCTCGAGCGTGTCCAGAGAAGGGCAACGGAGCTGGTGCAGGCTCTGGAGCACAGGTCGTACGGGGAGCGGCTGAGGGAACTGGGGGTGTTTAGTCTGGAGCAGAGGAGGCTGAGGGGAGACCTCATCGCCCTCTACAGCTCCCTGAAAGGAGGGTGCAGAGAGCTGGGGATGAGTCTCTTTAAGTAGTAAGTGATAGGACAAGAGGGAATGGCCTCAAGTTGTGCCAGGGAATGTTTAAACTGGATATTAGGAAGCATTTATTTCTAGAACGGGTTGTTAGGCATTGGAATGGGCTGCCCAGGGCAGTGGTGGAGTCTCCATCCCTGGAGATGTTTAAGATTAGAGTTGACATATCACTGAAGGATATGGTGTAGTTGAGAACAGTCAGTGTTATGATAATGGTTGGACTGGATGATTTTCAAGGTTTTTACCTAGGTGATTCTGTGATTATGTAAGTTCCACAATGTTTTAGAAAATGAACAGTACACAACTGAAAATAAATCACGGTTATAAACTAATTCTGTGGAGAATCTTTGTCACAATTTTATATTTGAAATACTCATTGACAAGGAGATAGTAGCCTGGAATTCTCCATAAAACCTTTTCAAAATAGATGCATGCTGCCCCGTATGATGATTTGTTAAATTACATTTTTTCTTAAATGAGGATGTCACCATTTCAACAAAGGAAGGTTGAAGGATCAAGTAATGCAATTAGAGAGAAGAATGGTGATCTCAATGAAAGAGATGTGAATTTGCCTGAGGAAACTAGAGAAGGGTTTCACCACATAAGTAGTAAAAAGAGAGTAGATTGGGATAACTAGCTGGTAAAAATCAGTGAAGTGAGTGGATTCCTTTCCACAGTAAGGGTGAACTGAAATAGGAGACATTTCTCATTAATCTACATTATTTTGTGCTTTCTCTTCTCTGTGAGAAAAAACAATAGTATTTTCAGAAATTTGGTACAAAGTGTGGCTGCATACATTTTTCCATGACCATTAAGGTTCATCTGAAGAAACATAAATTTAAAAAAAAAAAAAACAAAAACAAAAAAACAATGAACCAACCAATCACTAATCAGGCAACCAAATCATCTAGAAACTCCACAATTGCAGTAAGGTCTGAGGACACATGTGAGGTTTCTAGCAAGTGGTCAAAAAAAAAAAATATTTAGGGCAGGTGATTGGACCAAGGGGCAAATATGATGATGCCATTACAGAAGGGAAATACTAACACCCTCCAGATCCCAGAGGTAAAATCATAGAATATTTTGGGTTTGAAAGGACCTTTAAAGGTCATTTAGTCCAACCCCTGTTCAATGAGCAGGAACATCTTCAACTGAAAACCCCATCCAACCTGACCTTGAATGTTTCCAGGGATGAGGCATCTACCATGTCCATAATGTGGGCTGAATTCCCTGGCAGAAATCATTGGTGGCTCACAGCAGTCATTTAGTCAGCATCTGCCACAAATGGCTTTGAACAATATTTCCACCAGGCAGTGGAAATTACTCACTTTCTTGGATAGATCATCTTGTAAAGTAATTTCCACCTACATATGGGAAAAGCGACTTTCAAATACAGGCCTGAAACCCAGAACTAAACACCTCTTCTCTCAACACCTTTCACTTCAGCACATTCTAGCATGCTTTTTTTTTTTTTCCCAGAATAACTCTGTTCATTGTCAGGTAAGTTCCCTTACAAATCTTCCACTGCCAACAGCATTTTCTAAAGAGCAGTTTCTAAACTTTGCATTTTTTAAAGAGCAGTTTCTAAACTTTCCTCACAGGATACTTTTTACACACCATGAATTTTATTTGCAAAGCACAAAAAACCTTTCCATTTTAAATACAAAATTGTGAAGCATCTTTTACCTCTTTTTTCCTGACAACACTACTCAGAACTTATACTCTGTGAAGTGAACCCATGATCATATCCACACTATATACTGCTCAGTTTGGATCTTCCTTGGTATTAATAAAATGCTCCAGTGCCCTTTAAAAAAAAACAAAAAAAAAAACAAAAAAAACAAAAAAAAAAAAACCAAACCAAAAAAACAAACAAAAAACCCCAACCAAAACAAAAAATACACAAGTTTGTGGTCTTGTTTTGTTATTTCTTCCATTTAAAATTGTCCAAATGACATAGCAGCACAGCAGTGTTTTTTTAGTTACCAGAGGGTGACCAGAAGACAGTGGCTCTGCAGAGAAGTCCGTGGGAGTCCTGGTAGACAAAGTTGACCGTGAACAAGCAATGTACCCTTGCAGCATAGAAGGCCAACAAGCTCCTGGCCTGCACCAGACAGAATGCTGCCAGCAAGTTAAGGGAGGCTTCCCCTCTGCTCAGCCCTGGTGAGACACATCTGAGTGCTGTATCCAGCGCTGCTCTCCCCAGTACAAACCAGACATGGACACTGGAGTGAGTCCAGCACAAGGCCAAGAAAGGGACTAAGGGACTGGAGCATCTTTCACATGAGAAGGGACTGGGAGAGCTGGGACCGTTCAGCCTGTACAAGAGAAGGCTCAGGCAGATCTTATCCATGTGTATGAATGAATACCTGATGTGTGACATGGACAGGGGTGTAAAGAAGATGGAGCCACACTAAGTGGTACCCAGTAACATAACAAGAGAAAATAGGCACAGGCTAAAATTAACTATAAAGATTTTTTGTTGTTGTTGTTGTTTGTTGTTGTTGTTGTTGTTTTGTTTTGTTTTGTTTTGTTTGTTTTTTACTTTCCTTATTGTGAGAATGGTCAGACACTGGAATAAGTCATCCAGGGAGGTTGCAGAGTTTCCATCCTTGTAGATATTAAAACCTGACTGGGCACATTTCTGGGCAGCCTGATCTAGCTGACCCTGTTCTGAACAGGAGTTTAGACTAGATGATTGGCAGAAGTTTCCAGCCCTAAATATTCTTTGATTCTGTGACTGTAGATGTGGAACTGTATGGAAGTATAAAGCATATGGTATTGGACTCAAATTCAGTAGACAAAATCTTTTTCTTGGGATTTTTCTTGGACTGAACTATCCTTCTGAAGAATACTTTCTGTTCAAACCAGAAAGTACCCATGACTGGTCTGCAGGCAAATGTGAAAAATCAGAGGAACAGGGGACTGGAGAAAGATATATGTAAACTAACATGACAGTTCAAATAAGTTATTAACTTCCTTTTTTACAATAGGTTTTCTACAAATATGAAGATTCTATTTAGATTAAACTACTCTCTTTCTATATTTAAGGTCATGTTTACTATAACTCTGAACATTATTTGACATTAAAGGTGCACAGTTCTTCAGATCTTAGTGATTTTCAGAAAAGAAAAATGCATTATAACAGTGTCAAGAGTAATCTGTACATAACATCACTTATCAGCACTGTGATGGACTTTTTTGTATTATACTAGAGCTATGTAATTTTTATATAATTTCTTTTATACAGTTCATTACCAGATTTCTGTTCTGATGTGATGGGGAAGATTCAGAAATTATTTCTGCAGAAAAAAACCCAGTGTCTTTTCTTAGAAATTCTAAGAATTCTACTCTTTTTTTACTATATCTCAGCAAACATTCTAGTCTGTATTTTCTCTTTAAAAACAAGAAAGCTTTTAGCTATAAAAATTTGTATTTTTATTTCTCAGTAGTAAGTTGACAAAAATTCCAGTGGGATGTCAATGGAAATTTGTTCACTGAGATAAGTGGGTTCTGGGAGTAGTCCCAGTCCAGACTTCACGATTCTAACCAAAGCGTACTCTTACTAAATACAGAACTGATGAGAAATATTGTTTTCTTCTACTGGACACTACTATATAATACTGCAAATTAATATCAGCTCAGATCTTCTAAAATAACAAGAGTCAAAGATTAGACCCAGCTGACTTTAAAACACCTACACATTTTTCCTTGAATAATTATCAAGGCATTGTTTATATAATTTTGTAAGTATGTACAAAGTTGTTAGAACTCAATGGGGAAAATATTAACTGCCTGAAAGCATTATTACCCATGTAATTTACCTTTTGTTTTTGTTTTTCAATATCTCTTCTGTTAGCTTGAGCAGAATTCCACAGTGAAGTAGTTGCTGAATTTTTTGCACATTCTTTCCCATGTTTTAAATGTGTTTATTTTTTGTATGAGTGAGCAAACTTAACTGTGGAAGAATGATTGAAGTTCAGGGAAATTTTCCCATAAATTCAAACATTTATCACAGCAGGTGTAGCTGAATGTCATCCACATAATGACAAACTAGGTATAAATCAAAAATTTGAGGTAGAAATAGCCTGATAAAAATAATTCATATGTAACAGTGTAACTGAATGAAAAGACTATGAGATATAAACTGTGATCCTACATTCACATATGGCTAGAAACAACTCAAGACAGGTAGATATGAGAAAATGTTCAGGAAAAGCTACCCAATAAAACTAAGTTTCTTCAATCTGTCTCTAAATTAAAATTAATATAGACAATTCAGAACTATAAAAAACGCCATCTGCTAACTAGTGAACATAAGGTCCAGAGAGTCAGTGTCTTATAAATGCAGAGTCAATTAACTTTTATTTAAAACTCTGTTTGGTTCCCAAAGATGTGAAAGTTCTACTCAAATGAATCTCAAAATGTTGAGCAAACTTAACAACATAGAAATAAATTCTGATTTAATAGAATAATTATGTCTTTTTTTATTAGCTGTCTCCCAGTAGGACTTCCTCTCTTCCAGAAGGTCCACAGAAAACTGAATCCATATTCTCATCACCTTTTATTTTTCTTATTATTAATTTATAAGTTTGCTATGAAGATACATAATTTTTCCAGAAAAACATTCCTTCTTATTTTTTACTGTTTTTAAAAATCAAAAAGAATTTTTAAGAAGCATAGACAAATAAATCTGATTTGTTAAATGAACAAATCTCAACTTGCTTCTCCCTACCCCACATTCTAGTTTCTACTTGATGATGAAAATCCAAAAGAATATTTTTTAAAGATAAAACTGCACTCATATGAACACACTGTCCTTGTTTTAAGGATCAAGATTTGATTTTATTCAGATGATTTTTAATAAGAGAGGAAGAAAAACATTATTACCAATTTTACAATAAATGGCTAACCAAAACTCAGGGACTTTTTTATTTTTTTGAACTAGTTCTTACTGAACAAGCTAATCCTATTAAGCAAAGTGTTCATATCCAAAGAATATATCATGTTATTTTTCTCCCATCAGTAAAAAAATGAAAATGAAACACATAAAAGTTGCCTCACTTCTATCCCTGAAGTTGGTTAGTAAGGTAACTAACGTGTCAACAGAATTTGTTCATATACAAGAGTGGGCCTTACATTCATATTCAAAGACTACACTTCATTCTCATTAAATTCCTGATTAAATTTGTAAATGACCCTGTTTTGAGCAAAGTTGGTAGCCCCACATTAATTTCATACAAATTAACCCAAGCAAGGTGTTACCCTTAAACACACAGATCTCAATGAGATTTAAACAAATCAGTTACAGCTGTGCAGCAGCTGCTCAGAGCTTCAGCAGCCCATAAGTGTTTCTAACTTATGCAGGGTGTGATAAACCTTTTGGGCTGGAGCATTCCCAAAAAAGATATTAAGCATTGTTACTACCGAGGGTCTTGTTTGACCTGCTTTAACTCTCTTTACTTCACCCTCTCAGTCAAGGCACTATAAGGTGATGATAATCTGTCTTAGTAGTGCCTTTATAGTTTCTACCCACGGTATCAAATATGGTCTGTAAAAGTTCAGAATGAATTTGCTGGAAAATCTGCAAAAACTGATGTGTTTGCTAGACTATCTAATACCAGAATATAGATAGAAAGGGAACTAAGCCTTTGAAATAGCTGCTGAAATTTTGGGATTCATTCCTCAGTCTCTGAGTCTGACCGGGAAGTAGGAGTGAGAAGTCTGCACAATTTTGGAAATCTGACTGGATACTTAGCTATCCCTTTAGTGTGTATGTGTGCAAAGATTCTTGTAAGGATCTCTTCTAAAGCTGAATGGATATAATATCTGTAATAATTGGATAGATAAAATAGTTAATATTTGTAAACATCTGAGTCTGCAGTACGGAAAGATGCTTACCGTTTTCTTTAGCTAGTAAACCAACATCTCATCCCTAATTACACAATAGCAAGTTCGTTAGGCTGTGCTTATAGATGAACTGAAGTCACACTTATTAAAACTACCTTGAAGCCATGAAAGGAATCCATCTTAGAATATGCTTCTGTGACTAGGTGGAATGTGAAACTTTTAGCAGACCACTGCTGTTGTGATTTAACCCCAGCTGGCAATTAAGAACCACACAGCCACTCATTCACTCCCTCCTGGTGGCATGGGTGAGAGAGTCAGAAGTGTAAAAGTAAGAAAACTAATGGGTTCAGATAAAGACATTTTGATAGGTAAAGCAAAAGCCATGTGAACAACCAAAGCAAAACAAGGAATTCATCCACTATTTCCCACTGGCAGGCAGGTGTTCAGCCATCTCCAGGAAAGCAGGACTCCATCACACATAATGGTCTCTTGGGAAGACAAATGCCATCACTCTGAATGTTGCCCCCTTCCCTCTTATCCCCCATCTTTACATGCTGAGCACGATGTCATGTGGTATGGAATATCCCTTTGGTAAGTTGGGGTCAGCTGTCCCAGCTGTGTCCCCTCCCAACATCTTCTCCACCCCCAGCCTACTCACTGGTGGGCTGGTGTGAAAATTAGAAAAGGCCTTGACTCTGTATAAGCACTGCTCAGCAATAACTAAAGCATCTTTGTATTATCAACACTGTTTTCAGCGCAAATCCAAAATGTAGCCCCATACTAGATACTATGAGAAGAATTATCTCTATCCCAACCAAAACCATCACATTCTCCACATTTATTACATACAATTTACATCATGCTCAGGTCCCACATTATCCAAAATATCCTTATTAAACCACCCTTCTCATCCTTTGAGATAATACAGAGATGTCATTCTTTTAGTCTAAGGACCACCCCTATAGAATGTCTTTAAAATGTCCACAAAATTCCCAATGAGTTCATTTAGTACATGTTCTGTCTGTTATGGTGGTTACTCCAGACAGGAGAGGTGATGTGTTGCAGGATTACTGGGCACCAAAGCCAGATCAGGTCAGTTTACCTGCTTCTTGCAAGACTTGTCCTCCATTGGTTCAGGTGGTTCTTGCTATAGTAATTCCTATAGCAAATCAACTATAATAATAGGTTACAACAATTTAAAAGTATTTCCACTACAATCTTCATCCCTGGTCCCTTTGGTCAGGTTATAGGTTTTAACATTTCAATGAACTTCTCTTGCTCCTAGACTGGCCAGCAACAAGGAGTTCCTGCTGTAGTAATAGCCATAACATGCAACTCAAATCCTGCGTTACAGCAATTTAGATGTATGCCCATTACAGTTTCCACCCCTGGTTCCTTTGGATCAGGCCATAGGTTTTGACACTGCAATGAACTCCTCCCCTTACCCCTGCTCTTGCTTGGAGATATTATAGAACCATAGAATGGTTTGGATTGGAAGGGACCTTAAAGATCATCTAGTTCCAACCCCCTTCCATGGGCAGGGACACCTTCTGCTCAAAGCTCTGTCCAACATGGTCTTGAACACTGCCAGGGAGGGAGCATCCACAGCTACTCTGGGCAACCTGTGCCAGTGCCTTACCATCCTGATACTGAAAAACTACTTTAAATCTAATCTAAATCTACCCTTTTTCAGTTTAAAGTCACTACACTTGTCCTATTACTACATGCTCCTGTAAAAATTCCAAGGACTGAAGTCCCTTACAGTTGTACCTGCTCCATGTGGAGCCTTATCTATGAGCTATAGTCTCTTCAGGGATATATCTGCTGTGGCATAGACTTATCCACAGCCACAGTTGTTTTGAGACACACCAGTTCCAGTGTGGCCTTCTCCATGGACCACAGTGTCTTCAGAGATCTACCTGCTCCAGTGTGGCCTTACCCACAGCCACAGTCCTTTCACAGAAGTAAACCTGCTCCAACATGGCCTTACCCATGTCTACAGTCCCTCCAGGGGTATACATGCTCTGTCATGGGCTTGTCCACGGTCACATGCTTTGAGGTGTTCCAGTATGAACTCATGCAAAGCCACTGATGCTTCAAGGTGTACCTGCTGCAGCATGAACTTATCTATAGCCACAGATGCTTCAAGGTGTGCCTCTCCAGCAGGGACTTATCCATGGGCCACAATCCCTTCAGAGGTATACTTGCTGTGACACAGACATAACCACGGCCACAGATGCTTCAACATGTATCTGGTCTGGCGTGGACTTATGGCCACAGATGTTTTGGGGTGTCCTGCTCCCATGTAGACTCATCCACAGGTCACAGTCCCTTCCACTCAAGTTCCAGTCTGTCGAGTACAGCAGCACAGAAACAGCAGTCCTGGCCATCTGCCTCCCCCATGTACCCCAGCTAAAACCAGAGCATCTGAGATTCAATGTGTTGATTCAATGGCGAAATTAATTAGAAGGCAATTATTTAAAATGTTGTACAACCAAAGTTTTTGTGGAGCCCTTCAAATCACACAAAAAAAAATCATCAAGATTTGACCCAGAAATTCTGATGATCTGTACATTCTATAAAAATCATTCTGAAGAAAATGTGTATTTTTTTCTGAAGGAAAAATAATTACATTAGGTTTGACTTTACAGAATGTTCTTTTATTCTCCACTCATTTTCTGTTTTCATAGACTTTATAGCAGTTAATGCCATATTTGAAACATCTTTCAGTTTTTAAAGACCAAAGCTCAACTGTCCTTTCTTATGTCACATCAGTCATTGATAGGCACCCACTTCAAATGTGAAAAGTCTTCTTGCTTTATATCTGTCTACAACATTTACAAAAAAGTTTACTGCTCCAGTTAATGAGACACTATTACATTGGTATCAAAATTGGCAACAAAAATGTTTCTAGTGTAGAAAGAGAAATAGTAACTAAACAAATCAAGTCTGGAAACAAACAGGTAAGAAATAAATACAATTATTTATGTTCTCAGAAGGTTAGTTTACTCTGTGTGTGGGTTTTTTTTCTTTTATATGAACAGGATTTTTAAAAATTTAATTTCAGTCCTACGGAACAGGCTTCTCAGACACCACATACAAGAAAAAAAAATTATCAAATTCTAGAGACAATGAATGCTCGATCCCTTATACCGAAAGTACAAGATGTGAGGCAATAGGAGGTTTGGTGTATTGGAAAACACTTTCAGATTTACTTTAGTGTTCCATAGGAGTTAAATTCTTTCTCCAGTCTCCTGTGTGGTTTCCTACTGTGCCTGATGAATTGCAGCATGTTTTGCTGAATGTGACAAAACAATAAATTAAAAAGATGGAAAAGAAAAACAAAACCAAACCTCCTTCACATCTGAGGTGAAGCTTTGATAACATAACACAAAATGAGACAAGGAGTTACCATTATCCTGAGTGTTTTTTTCAACACCTGTTCATAGGACACATCAAATCAATTTTTGCAAGAGAAGAGAAAGACCTATACAGGTATAGAGGCACTTAATGCAGTTAGAAAAAGTGCCAGACTTACAGAGACTTTGAATAACAGTGCATGCTGACTCCCATGTGTTGACTCCTTGGTATAGATTGTTTAGGCTTGTACCTTTGGATGTCTTCAGAGAGGTTATCTCTAAGAAATGACAATTAATTCTGAAGTATTAAGTGATGAAGAAAAATGTTCCTAGGATATACATACATGCCTGACTGCTGTAATGAAGCAATTTCAGCTATTTATCTGGCCAGTATCACTGGAGAAGATGCCTTTTTATCTGTCCAGTTATGAGATTTATTTTCATCAAATTTTATTTTGAAAATATAATTTCAAAATATTTTAATAAATTATTTAAGTTCTGAGACATATCTTCAGAAAATCCTACCTTTGAAAGATTAAATTTAAAGAATTTATGCTAAAACTCAGGAAAATTTATGAGACAGGTTAAATAAGTGATAAGAAAAGATGAAGTAGTACAAAAAACCCAAAGGGAAATGGTAAGGAAATGGTGGTAAATAACAGAGAATAAACCCAGGATTATTTATATGTATATGTATATTGAGAAAGATTTGGCTATAAGAAGATGGAAGCAGAAGGGAGAAATGGAAAAAAAAAATGAGGAGGAGGGGAAGAAAATTTTAAAAAATAGGAAAATGTAATGATAATTAAGTAACCATCAGAAGACAATAAAACACAGCAGAGAAAGGATTTTACTTGTTATAGTGAAGTGTCAGTGCTGAGTGTCAGGGAAAGTAAATAAGAATGAGAAATTATACCTTAAGATGCTGAACATATAAGTGAGCTTTTATATTAAAGCTTGTAGTTCTTCGCAACTTCTGTACCTGAATGAAGTGTCAGAGAAATGGTACATACAACATTTTCATTCCTGAGGTGCCTGTTGATCTTAATCACAATTCATAGGTATTTTGATTTTGTATCCTTGGGGATTTTTATACCACAGGGATACAATTTATGGATTAAGTCCAAAGATTTTGAAGATCTAGCCAATCATTCCACAAAAACTCTTACTGAAACTAAACTAATATATATATTTCATGAATAGTGGACTTTTTAATTATAATAGCATAGACGGTAGTCTGCAGCAACTGGTTGCTTTCTTTTTTTGTAGTTATGCCTATGTTCAAACTGATAGAAAACCACCACCAAATATTTTTAGAAATCTTCCTCTTTTTGTTCAGGTTTTCTGACTTTTCAAAGAAAGCACATACCTTTTTCATATATACTACTTAAAGCTTCTGCTAACTTAAAAATGAAAAAGAACAGAGTTCAATGTCCTTCTTCATTTTCTCTTCCCCTTCCAAAATTATACCAGGCTTTCTCAATATGTTTTCAGAAATCTGTTTCAAATGACTTATAAACGGCAGTAGAACACAGAAAAAGATTTTAACATGTACTGATTGTAACCATATTTTATTCTATGAAGCATTTCTTTCCTTTTCCTTGGATGGAAAAGCAGAAGCTAATTTAATGCCTATTTCTCAAGTATTTTGTTGTTTTACTTTCTAATTAGTTCCCTGAATTTTGTTCAAGCCACTGAGGAATAAAAATACAACTCTAGCTAAACTTTGAAACTCACATGGAATGGCTGGTAATGATAACTGGATTTATCCCTTTGAATAGTGGGTTATTTTCACAAATTGCCCTCAACTTTATTCACAAAAAGACAAACATTTAGAGTCCTATCTTTTTGACAAGCAGAATGGCTCACTGAAAAGTTTGTGTTAACCCCTTTTAAATTAATGTCTTCCATTTGTAAGACTACATGGAATTGCCTCTTTAGGAAAGGGAAGTCCATAACCAACATTGTGCTGTGTGAAACAGCAATTTAATGAGAAAAGTTAGATGTTTTGAAGGTAGATGACAGAAGTATCACTTAGTGAGGTTTCTTAATAAGTAAATCTGGAACAGTTTGAATGCAATAGGGAAAGCTGCACTTATTTTAAGTGAAATCTATATTTTTGCAAAGTACCTACAGAGAAGAAGAGAAGGAATTTTTTTTTTTTTTTTTTTTTTTTTTTTTTACATTTGTTAATGTGGTTTAAAAGAATGATGAGGAAATGGAATATTACAGAAATTGAATATATGAAAGGCTCCTAATGATGTTTATTATATAATTCTGTGATCCATTTTAGGTTTTCCAGAGTTTTTTAAAATGGATTTACTAGGAAAATATATGTAGGACTCTTTCCCTTAAATGAATGCACTTTATTGGATGATAAATTAATTTTTGTTTTCATAATAATGAAAACATGCATGTCATTTATTTTAGGCCAGGTGATTTCTTTCAGCATAAGTGACTAGGGTTCAAATTCAACAAGAATCTCATTGAAGTAGTTTGTGATGCCCTATGCTTATAGCTACCCACATTCTTAAGTACTTCGCTGAAGGAAGACCCAAATGGCTAATTAAAAGCCTGGGGAAATCTTGGATCATAACCACAGCTGGTAGTGTAGCTTCATAATGGGTGGATTTTCATAGAAGTTGAGTTATTACCCAGCCAACCTCTACCACGCTGACACAAATCTGGACCACAGAATTATATATTGCAAGCTGCCAGAGCTAGGCTTCCTTTGTATTACAAGCATAGAAGGAAGGAAATGTGGCTTCTTATTTCTTACTTTTCTCTCAACTTGTCCTTGAAACTATGTAAAAACGAATAAAATTGTCCTTGTATTAGAAACTCTGTTTTAGGTCTTGCCTTATTTAACCTAATTTTGGGCATAACAGTTAGGAACATAATTAACATAGGCACCTTTTAAAATATTTGAAGTTTTACTTTATACTGCTCCCCCACCTTAAGGCTCGTTGCATTTCTGAAATAGATTCTTACATGCACATGACTAAATGATGTAGTTCTGAGTGCATTTAAACTCATTCATAATTGTTTAACTTGATTTTCCATCCGTCTACAGACCAAGTGCAATCTGATATATTGTTGAGCAAAACATCATAATGTAATACTATATTAAGAGTATAATCTTCCTTTACCTAGAATAGTTACAACATGTTAAATAAATGCACAGCCTTTCTTACTCTGGTGTGCAGATGGGTTGTGGTTTTCATTTAGAAAATTTACAAATAAGAGACAAAATAAGACCTCAATGTACTATCGAATCGCCAACCCTCCAAAAAAAAAAGCCATAAAAAGTAGTCTTCTTTGTATTGCAAGATTAAAATAATTTAGATAAAAACATCTAAAATTTAAAAATACGTACATATAATGTTCCTATTTAAAAGTTACAACAGTGTCAACATTACACTTTAGGAGAAAGGTATATTGGGATCAGATGTCTGGCATATTGGGGAATTATAGACATATCATGTAGCTTACTTCCACCCTCTGTATACAAGGGTAAATCACACAAGATATAATATACTTTAAAGGGATAGATATGTCACCGAGAATGAAAGCTGACCTCTAAAATGCAGTAAATACCTTAAAAAAAAAATTAAGAAAATATAAAATGAGCTTACATCTATTAGTGCTTTCTCTGATTAGCACTGCATCCAGCTACAAGACAATAATGAAATTACTTTAAAAGATAACAGTACTTTGTATTTTTACAGATCATGTTTTTTTTAAGATTACACAAGAAATATTACACAAACTATCTCAAAAGTAGACTTGGATTCAATCCCTTCTACTTAAGGGAAAATACTACAGTATCCAAAGAGAATTTTAACTGATTATATTTTGAAGATCCTTGCCCAAATTATACATAATTTTGCTCTTTCTGTTTCATTGCTAAAGCAGAAATTGTTTGTGACTTCAGAACATGCCATGAAGGTATTTATATTTTAGTTAAGAAACTAAAAATGTCATCTTGCAGGTGACTCCAGATACCATCTAGAAAAATCTTTTTGTATGCAAAGTTCTAGCTATCTTAAATTTTTAATCAATCTTTGAAAGAAACTTATTTTTTGGTAGTTAAATTCTAAAGTCTTTTGTAAGCAAAGAGACATACACTAGTTCAGTAAAGCTAAACTCTTAGCTGATCATTCTTATTCTTTGCACAGCTGAGTAGTG
The DNA here is from genome assembly GCF_003259725.1 of Athene cunicularia. NCBI lineage: Eukaryota > Metazoa > Chordata > Aves > Strigiformes > Strigidae > Athene > Athene cunicularia. Next base: position 137,505,256 of record NW_020799095.1, on the reverse strand, counting down.
TCCTAATAATACTCTGATTTATTTATTTCCAGGTAAATGTGGTGGCTGAAATCAGATTTAGAAGAATATCATCACATGTATATTCAAAGTGGTGTCACATCCCACTCAGATGAGGGAGACAAGTGACTCAGATTTGTAAATCCCCAACAGAGTGGACAATGGTGAGACCAAGTCTCAAAGTCCAAACATTTATTAACTTCCCACAATGTACTAATTGGATACATGATAATTAACTAAGTATATAATGAGTTGTAGCAGCAGGACAGCATGCCTTGCATTTCTTAATGGTAGTGAAGGAAAAGGGGGAGATGGAGGGAGCAGACATCACTAGTCTGGGTTCCTGCATCGATCCCACCAGTGAGGGTTTAAGGAGGCATCTGTTGTCTTCACTTCACACTTCACATGTCGCTTCACTTCACTTCACTTCACTTCACTTCACTTCACTCTCCGGGCCCCCCTCCCTTTTTCTTCCCATCAATTTATACCCACTTTCCTTGGGTCTGTTCCCTAAGTTGACCCACATACCTACATATCCCATGTATGGGGAGGGGTAAGGTGTTTCATGGGATGATGTAATTAACATGATCTTGTTAGTCTTCATTAGCATATTCAGGGGTGTGAACTTTACTATGCATTTCATGGATAATGAAGCAAAGTTCTTTCACGGGACAAATGGCCCTTGAAATTTGCCCAGGTGACCCAGAGCAGAACCTTCTTGTCTCCACAGGGCTCCTTCCTTCGGATGCATCTTGTATTATTGGGGCAGCCTTCGACCTCCACACTATCCAGCGCGTGACTGTAGTTTTGTTACTTGTGAGTGTTTGAGACATTCCTTAGCTTGGAGGGCCTCCACTCTCCTGCTTTTTTTTTTTTTTTTTTTCCTCCTCTCTTTCTCAGGCTGTTTTTCTCAGCCCATGTTTCTTGCAGGCCTGTTTTTACAAGTCATCTCTCACACAGAGTATAAATAGAGGACAATGATCACAGTGAAATCAAGACTTCTTGACTGTGATGTACTGAAAATTAGCAGCTTTCCTTTATGCTTTAAGCAATAAACTTGTTTATGCAGCCTTTAATAATTTCTACTGAATTTTCAATGAAGTAATGAAGTGTTATTTTGTAACTACTTTATCTATTCCTGCTACAAATTCTGCATCTTAGGTGAAGTACTGAAGATTTATCTGTTTGCTAGGTTTCTTTATTTTGTTTCAGTGATATAACAAATTCTTCTATACCTGTTAATTATCAAGAGTAAAGGCACTACAAAAAAAAGGGGGACTAAATTATAAAAATCTGTGCTTCACAGCTTTTACACTCTCAGTCTCAGGAGTTCACAGACTTCACTGAAGTGAACGGAGGAATTAATTTTATCATAAACTACACCACCCCTACCCCCACCCCAATATAAAACATTAAATAATAAGGGGGGGGGGGGAATTCCAGCTCAATACTAAAGCTAACAGTTCAACCTCACACAAGCTATAGGAACGTGTGTTGATTTATAGTATGACTTGACCATTAAAGTATTTCATGATTGACTAACTGCAAGCTCTGCACTAGAACACTGAGTCAAAATACAACATATTTATGTTAGGCTGGAGATAGCTACCTAGGCTTATTTGTTAAACTGTTAAAAACAAGTCTCCAGTAATCTCTGTTCCTGAAGCTGTGGTGTCGTGGCGCAGTTCAGCTCATGGCAAATTCTTCTGCCAACTCAAGGTTGCACCTATGTGACTCTTGATATACTTCATCTTCTTTGTTGTTGGTCTTTGGCCCTTACCCTAAAATCATTGTAATTATTCAAATCTTATTGTTCTATTCCTGAACACATAGTATTGACTGTAGTTGGAAATACAAAATGCGGTCATGGAATCTTTTTTTTTTATTTATTTATTTAGTATGGCAGTTCTTATGTAAGCAGAGAAACAAATTTAGCTGAATCTTCACCAACAAAAGTTGCATAAAACTAATGCAATTTTGTGTAAAACTAGTGCAATTTTGTCCATGTTGATTAAAGTCTAAGAGTTGCTCTGCTGCATGTGAGATTCTTTAAACCAGAAGCTCTTCCCTGGGTGTGCTTCAGATGTGCTTCAGCTATCCTTGGGAAGTATAAAGATCTGAAACAATTACTGGGCTTTCAGATAGCTTTATTTTATGGGCACTGGGGGAATATGTGTTACAGGAAACCAGAAAAAAATCTAGCCTTAAATACATGAACTGACTTCCACATACCATTTATGGAGGTGACTTGCACAAAGTGTTTTGGTTTACTTCTATCAAGTCAAACTACTTGGTAATGTAGTTATTGTTCCTGAGAAAAGTGAAGGGCATCTAAGAATACCTCACACCATAAAGCCCCAGCTAGGTTCTGGCACCGTGAGCATTAAGGGAACCACAGACTGCCCCACTCAGTTCCACTGCCAGGAACCGCACAGAACCAAACCCAGGTGAAGAAGTCACACAAGGGTCTGCTTAGTGCCCCTTCCTCACTGCAGCCTGGGGAACCTCACAACCTGCATCACAAAGGGGTGAAATGCTTACCATTTTGTATCAATAACATTTTACATTCATCTTGCTTCACAGATTGCTGGATATTGGGGAATCAAGTCCTGGAGATTTTCTAAAAAATTCTTCATCTTTGCATGAATACTATTACTCATTTATGTTGCTCATAGTTCTTTAAAAATACACACCTCACAGTGTAACTGATCAATGTATTAGAAAATGGCATAAGTGACTATGTGAGTTAAAAACTCCAAACAAGTTTTTTCCTCATAAAAATTCTTCTTAAAATAAGATAGGGATGATATTTAGAATTGAAAGGTCTCCAGAATTTTTTATATTCTAGATTCAATGGTGGATTGTCTTTCTTATTTATTTTTATTTTTAATTTCATGAAACATCTATGTGTAATCTTTCCAAACATAGAACACCTTCCTGAGATGCAGGCATCATGTCTGAACTGCTGTGTACTTGTTATAAACAGATAGATGATTTTGATTCATTATCTGGGAAAATATCTAAAATACCTGATATCCCTTGAGTTCAGTTTGACATTTAAAAACATGAGTGAATTTCAAAAGACTTTAAAATGGTCTTATGTGTGTGGCAATTGCCTTTTGTGATAAATTTGCTGTTTGATTCTTGTTCACGGGACTATTCATTAGTGACATTAGCTTCTAGTTAATGCAGTATAGTTGTGCTTAGACCATGAGAGTTAGATTTGTGATGTGGGGAGATGAGCTAACCAGGGCCTAGCGTACAAAGCCAAACACGTATTCATGTCTGTCCCTCTGGCACCAGAAGTTTTCCTTGTGAAGCCAAAGTACTTTGGCAGTCAGAAAAGTTCTGAGTGAAAGCTGAAGAAAGCTTTGAGCATTTCTTAAATTAGCTTTTTAAAGGCACAGCCAAAACAGAACTCACTAACTTTTAAAACAAAACAAAATGTTTTCAATGACCTCATAAGATCTTATTTCATGTTACTACTCAACTATTTTAACTTTCACCATGACTATCATTATCAAATACTTTATCACCAGACACATTTGCCATTAAATGGATTTGGCTCTTGTTCACCTTTCAATTTCCTTTCCTCTCCCAAACATCATAATAAAATGACCATATTTCTCTTGTTTTAATTTGTGTTCACATTTCTATTTTCAAACTTTTTCTTTCATATACTAGGAACTCTAGAGTTAATTACAGATCAGTGACATATTTTGGAATAAATTTTACTTGTATTAAAAACTCTACAATATTACTTAGGGGTAAGATACTGTTGGGATGAATAAGTGACTGAAATTTCTGTTCTTGGGACAGAGAAATTCATTCCCCCTAAAATTTAAAGAAGCTTGTCAAAATCATATGAATTACTGAGTAGGATTTAAAAAGAAAAAAAAAAAAAAGAATAAGCTCAGGGTATGGTTGAAACTTCCAATAAAAATTAAGGGCAATCAGGTTCTTGATTCTTATGTATTTTCAAGAGAACCCAGTCCATAGACTAAATTTGCATAGAAACATAAGGAAAAAAAAACAACAAACAAACAATAAACAACCCAAACCACAAAACAAAATCCCAGACACCTGGGAAGAACTTAGGACAAGCAGAAAACTACAAAGCAAGTTGTATTAGTCTTGCTTTAATTAAACACCTTCATGTCCATTTAGGTGACCTTTGCTGCCCCTGTACCTGACTATGTGAGTACCTACTTCTCTCATGAGATTGGCCATTACTGAAGATGTGAAATGGTTACTTCAGTTTAGAAGCCAAAACACCTACTCACTCAGCCCGTCCCTACTGCAAACATCTAATGACTCTTTTCCTTGAGTGGTCTTATTAACATAATAAGCAGTAATTAAGAGCACCTGTAATCAGAATTTACCTTGGATTTTGCTGCTTCTTGTCATATTTTGTTAATTTCTTTAAGCTTACAGTTTAGCCTAATAAAAGCTATTACTTTTCCCTACAAAATGTTAGCATGACCTCTATCAGCCTTCTGTTCCAGAGGTCAAAGAACCCAGTATTTCAATTGCTCTTCATCGAATATATTTTCAGAACTTCCAGTGACTCATACTATGCCTCTTAATAAAAACCTGTCTTTCCTCACATATTTAAATTTGTTATCCATGCTTAAGAATTTACACACTAAGAAAAGGGCATGCATTATCATTATATTCTATAATAAATGTCTATTTATGGGGGGTAATTTCCGGCATAGTTACTAAATGTCTATTTATGTGGGGTAATTTCCAGCATAGCTACAGCAATCAAATAATTTTACTCTAGCTATGCTTATGTAACTCCCCCACGCGGACAGTCAATCACTGAGTAAATCCAGCTGTCCTCAAGATTAATTACTTCTGAACAATAAAAGCATTTTTGTTCCAAAATAATTTTGACAGTGAGGAGTCATATTAGAATAATTTAAAGTGGACTACTTATTCTGCAAGTTTTATGTGTGGAAATTTCTCCATGTAGACAAACCCCTCAGCTGATGCAAGCTCCTTTGCATAGTCAATCGCACAGTGGGAGCACAGTGTCTGTCCTCCCACTAGGGAGATCTTTTCCTTTTGCGATAGGTGTCTGTGGAGGGTGCCTGTAGGAAGACCCACCAGAAAGAATAACCGCAGAATGGTTATGAAACACCATGTTTTGTTTCCCTGGTACTTGTTTTTTATTCTCACTCGTTTAGTAATTTTTCTGAATATTTTTCTTTCCCTTCTTGCCACCTCTTTTTGTTTTTTACTTTCAGTTTAATTTCCCCATTCACTTTAATTAATCTCTCCCCAGGCTCACATGCTTGCAGGCTCTTATTTATTTATTTTAAAATGAGCTGACTAACTAGCCAGAATTTCCTCAAATCTCTAAGCTCTCATTAAAATCTTCTGTCAAACCATTTCACTTTATTTTTAGTGAGACAGAGCTAGGCATAAATAGGAGCAAAAGAAGTAGGGGGAGAATTAATTACTCTATATAAATAGAATAAACCTATTACTACATAGAAGTAAAAAACATAAAATAGGTAAAAAGCTACACACATTATTTTTTAGATTACAAAAATAGGGAAGTCCTGATTTCCTTTCCAGTTTCAACCATCATGTGCTCCTTACTCTTTTCACTCCATCTTTCCATGGACTACAAGAATTCACACAGATACTCAGTCTCAGTTTCTACATTATTTCTTTGTATCCTACTAAAATTATCCATGTGTTCAGTTTAAAATCACTACATTTATCCTTGTCCTTAGTATGTAGAGCAGTCATATGACTACCATGATGTGGTGGGATTGATCTAACTTAGAGAAAAATTTGACTCCCATTCAAATCAAGAAAATTTCTGGAGGCTTTCTCTTACTTGCTCTCCACTCATGATTATAAATTTTATTGGAAAAAAAAAAGCAGGCAACTCTTCACAGATTTTACCTCCCAATTCTCCACCGAACTTCAAGAAGTACATACGTAAGAATTTTTATAGTATCACAGAATAGTTTGTGTTGGAAAGATCTTTAAAGGTCATCTAGACCTGCAACGATCAGAGACATCTTTGGCCTAGAAAAGAGAAGGCTCCGGGAAGACCTTAGAGAGGCTTTCAATTAATTAGAGGGGGCCTACAAGAAAGATGAGGAGGGACTCTTTCTCAGGGAGTGTAGAGATAGCATAAGGGGTAACAGTATTAAACTGAAAGAAGGTAGATTTACATTAGATATAAGGAAGAAATCCTTTACTGTGAGGGTGGTGAGACACTGGCACAAGTTGCCCAGAGCAGCTGTGGCTGCCCCCTCCCTGGCAGTGTTCAAGGCCAGGTTGAATGGGGCTGTGAGTAACCTGGGCTAGGGGAAGGTGTCCCTGACCATGGCAGGGGGGGTAGAAATAGATGATCTTTAAGGTCTTTCCCAACCCAAACTATTCTATGATTCTATGACCTTCAACTAGATCAGGTTGCTCAGAGCTATGTCCAACCCAACCTTGAATGTTTCCAGGGATGGGACATCTACCACCTCTCTGGGCAACATGTTCTAGTGTTACATCGCCCTCATCATAAAAAATTTCTTCCTTATATCTAACCAAAATCTACCCTCTTTTAGTTTAAAACCATTACCCCTTGTCCTATCGCAACAGACCCTGCTACAAATTTGTGTTGGTTTAGGTCCTGCTGGGACTGGAGAGAACGTTGCCCCTCCCCTCAGCTGGTCGGGCTGGAAGTTAAGCACAGACCCCTGGGTTAAAATAAGAATAAGTTTAATACAACAGTGTGATAAACAATCAGAACAACAACAGTGGCAATGATAAGAACAATGAACAGCAATAACAGTAAGCAAGACAAACGATATACAGAGAAATACTGCAAATTCTCAGGGAACAAATCCGATGTGTACCTCCCACCACCAAAAAGCCATCAAGCGAAAAGAAAAAACCAAGTTACCGCCTGGACCTGACGTCAGCATGGTATGAATAACCTGTCTGGGGAAACTTAACCCTATCCTAGCTGAACCAGGACACAATTTTATACCCATCTTTCCTGTAGGCCTCCTTTAAGTACTGAAAGGCTGAAATAAGGTCTCCCCAGAGCCTTGTCTTCTCCAGGAGGAACCCAAACTCTCTCAGCTTTTCTTCACAGGAGAGTGTTCCACCCTTCTGATGATTTTTGTGACCATCCACTGGACCTGCCATGTCTTTCCTGTGCTGAGGACTCCAGAGCTGGACATAGTACTCCAGACAGGATCTCACTAGAGTGGGGTAGAGGTAGAATCACCTCTCTCGACCTGGTGGCCATGCTGGTTTTGATGTAGCCCAGGATACATTTGGTCTTCTGGGCTGTGAGAACACATTGCTGGTTCATGTCCAGCTTTTCATCCACCAGTAGATCCAAGTCCTTCCCTGCAGGGGCTGCTCTCAATCCCTTCATCCCCCAGCCTGTATTGATATGGGGAGTTGCCCTGACCCATGTGCAGGGTCTTGCTCTTGGCCTTGTTGAACCTCATGAGGTTCACATGGGCCCACTTCTCAAGCTTGTCCAGGTTCCTCTGGAAGCAATCCCATCCCTCTAGTTTGTCAAAGAATTTTAAGCATATGCTATTTATATCACCACACAATATGTAAAAGACATGGAAAATAGCAGGACCACATCTTATCATTCTTAGAAACTTCTCCACAGAAAAACTGGAATGATTATCATGATTCTTTGTTTATGATTCTCTAAAGATTTTTGTCAGGCTCTGTAATAACGTTCTTATCTGAGCCAACTTGAATTAATTTTGTGTGGTTTCACAACACAGCACATCAAATGCTTCAGTAAAATCTAAATATATTGCATCTGCTGTGTTCTCTGAAACCACTAATCCTGTAATTTTATCAAAAGCAGCAATCAGACTTGACTGGAAAGATTTAAACATCTTAATTTGATGCTCCTCATTGCTTGAATTTCAGTTATTTCTGTCATGCTGATGTTCTGCAGATATATATTTACACAGTTACTTAAGAGTATTTTGATAGATTTGAATTTTATGTGATAATCCAAAGGTCATTGCACAAAAGCACAGGTAATGTAAAGCTAAATATAGAGTAATCATAACTTATCTCCAATAATAATAATAATAATAATAGTAATAGTAATGATTTTACTTTGGTTCAGCTATTTTTCATTAAGTGTATTTCATACCACTGTATTTGTCTTTTATTTTAACATTTCAAATGTTAGCCTTTATTGATTACTTTGATAAGGCTTATTAATGAATCAGTTACTACAAGGAATATTATTTTCAGAGGAACAGTACTGTAGTTCCCAGATAAACCTGTCTTTATCAAAAACAATGGAACTATATTTGGACAATACTGTGTCCTAATGGAAGATCAGGACCTATCTTTAGAACAGAGAAGGTACATGAAGCAAAGTGGTCAACCATTTTTTTTTTTATATTAGACACTGTAAAATTTGAGTAAACAATACACTTATAATAAAATAGTGCATAATTTTAAAGTAAAATTTGTAATTTTCGGTTGAATTTTCAGTTAGATAATCTTATTCTGCTCAATTCATTATTCAAATGCTCATTATTTATGAGCATTCTTCTTATAGCTCTAAGTATCAGCTAGAGAAAAAACCCAAAACTTTGTTAACAAAGTCATCAGGTCTTAATATGCAGAATGTAGTTCCCAGATTCTTTCAAGACAAATAAAGAGTAAAATTACATGGAGGAAATGAAATTAGTGGGATGTTTTATGAAATGTTTGTTTGTTCCCTGCCCACAAGTTGTGACCTTTTCCTCCGTTCTTGACCATATACATCACCAGAATGTACTGATGAACCTTTCTATCTTTCTAGACCATTGACACCTTTCTTTTGGTTTGTGGGTTTGGTTTTTTTCTTCTTTTGTTTGGTTGTGGTTTTATTTCTTTTGTTTGGTTTTGTTTGGTTTTCAACAGCAAAATATGACAGGAACATCAGCATGACATTAAAGCTCTTACATTCATAAACAAAGACTGTGTAGAAATCAGACTGGATGTCCACATTTCTGCCACTGAAATAGAAATACAACTGAGATGTTGGAAGATGTTTGGTAAAGAAAGATAAAAGGATTTTGAGTGAAATACACTGAGCTATGAAAGACCTCAAAGAGAAGGATCGTGGGAGACATCAGAAAAAGTTCCAGACTGAATTGAGATAGTATTATGGTAACAAAGTAGAAGGAAATGTAGATACTGTCAGAGCTGCAAAACAAAATGTTATCTCTCAAATCTAGTGTTGGGAAATTACAGAGAGATCCAGTAACCTGAGGCGATCAGAAAAATTTTATCAGCAGCTCAGTGAAGAGAACAGCAGCATGACAAGTATCACCTCTTCCCTCCTTTCATACAATGACATTTCTGCTAAGATAGTGAAACATTTTTTCAGTGCAAGTGTATTTCAACAGAGATAACAGAAAGACATGCCTTTAGATCTTCTTAAACTGGACCACCTCCATGTGTCAATAAACTTTTGGAATACATGAACAAATACAAGTCACTACAGAACTGACAGTGTGCATCTATGAAAAAAAACCTGCTGACAAAGTGCTGAGCAATCAACAACTTGTTCACCTGCAGAGAATAACATTCTTATGAAAGCACTCCTGTGACATGGAATGAAAAATATGAAAAATTTTGTGAGTATATGAAAGATAGATGCTCATGGTGCTGGTGTAACAAAATGTAGGTATTATTAATGACATCACAGCCTTCCTCTGATGTCTCCCTACACGCTGTTAGAGATGTCATGAGGGAAATGCAACTTTATTGAACAACAGCACTGAGCTGGATTTTCCTGTGAACATTCTGTATGTTGAGAAGGATGGAAAATTTAGTTTTAAGCTGATATTGCTCTCTTTTGGCATTCAGATAATGGACTAAAAGTAGAAAAGAATTACAGAATCACAGAATCATCGACGTTGGAAAAGACCTTGCAGATCACCTAGTCCAAAAATTAACCTAACTTTGACAGTTCCCAACTACACCAGATCCCTCAGCACTATGTCAAACTGACTCTTAAACACCTCCAGGGATGGGGACTCCACCACTGCCCTGGGCAGCCCATTCCAATGCATAACAACCTGTTCTGGAAAGAAATGCTTCCTAATATCCAGTCTAAACCTTCCCTGGCACAACTTCAGGCCATTGCCTCTTGTCCTATCACTTGTTACTTGGTTAAAGAGACTCATCCCCAGCTCTCTGCAATCTCCTTTCAGGCAGCTGTAAGAGGGCGATGAGGTCTCCCCTCAGCCTCCTCTTCTCCAGACTAAACACCCCCAGTTCCCTCAGCCGCTCCCCGTATGACCTGTGCTCCTGAGCCTTCACCAGCTTCATTGCCCTACTCAGAATGAGCTGCTCCATCAGCTTCCTGGGCAGCAATGTCAAGCTGACAGGCCTGTAATTTCCCAGATTATCCTTCCAACCCTTCTTATATATGGGCGTCACATTGTCTGATTTCCAACCTGTCGGGACCTCCCTGTTCAGTCAGGACTGCTGGTAAATGATGGAAAGAGGCTTGGCAAACACCCCAGCCAGCTACTTCTTCACCCTCTGGTGAATCCATTCCTGTCCATTAGACTTGTGTGTGTCTGTGTGATGCAGCAGGTCACTGACTGTCTCCTCCTGGATTGTGGAGGGTCATTCTCCCAGTCTCTGCCTTCTGGCTGAGGAGGCTGGATTCCCTCAGTACAACTGGTCTTATTATTAAAGACTGAGGCAAAGAAGGCATTAACCACCTCAGCCTTTTCCTCATCACTTATTGCCATGTTTCCTCCTGCGTCTATCAGGGGATGGAGGCTCTCCCTGGTCTTCCTTTTGTTGTTGACATAGAAACATTTCTTGTTATCCTTGACTGCTGAAGCCAGATTAATTTCCAGCTGGGCTTTAGACCTCCCAACTTACCGCCATGCATAGCCTCACAGTGTCATTGTAATTGTAATCATTGTGAATGTCTATCCCCTTCTTCCAAAGTCTGTAAACTCTCCTTTTCTCCCTGACTTGAAGCCAAAGCTCCCTGTTCAGCCAGACTGGTCTTCTCTGTTGCCGGCTTTTCTTAGGGCTTCTGTGGACACCCTGCTCCTGTGTCATTAATGCTTCCTTCTTAAAGAGCGCCCAGCCTTCCTGGACCCTTATGCCCTTCAGGACCGTCTCCCAAGGGATACTGTCAAGCAGTGGTCACAAGAACTATGTCAGCCCTTTGGCAGTCCAGGTTGTCAGTTTTGCTGCCCTGTCTCCTGGCCTCTCTGAGAATTGAGAACACTATCATTTCATGATCACTATTCCCTAGTTGGCCTCCAACTGCCACATCACCCACCAGTCCATCTCTGTTCACAAAGAGGAGATCCAGCAGGGCACCTTCTCTGGTCTGTTCACTCACCAGCTGCATCAGGAAGTTATTTCCCACACATTTCATAAATCTCTGGGACTAGTCCTGCTCTGCTGTGTTGTATTTATGAAAGATGTTTTGTATTAGGAATAAATATATGGAGAGATGCACTTTTGAATAATGAAATAACTGATATGTTTTATGTGTTTTCAAGTGCTCAATTTTGTGCCAATAATATATTAATTGTTGTTAATTATTGCCACAATATCACTAACATCACTGTTCAGATAGAGTTTTTTCATAACATATTTTGTACACTGCATGTATCAATGTATGTAAGTATGAATACATATGTTATATTTGTCATGTTTGGAAACAAATAAAGATGCTGTAGAAGATCCTTTCATTGTAATTAACTCTGCGAAGGTCAGTAACTTTCCTTGCTTACCTCAACAGAATAATATTACTCTTCCAATCACATAGTCCTTATTGTATTTCTCATTGCTTGCAGGCACAATATTTAGTGGGAAAAACTGGTGTTAGTTTCATCCGATCCTCAGGGAGGTTAAATGAATCACTGTGCATTCTTTGTCTGACTCTTTACAAAGTACCTTATCTTGCCGTAGAGATGTAATGCTTAGACTTGATTTTATAGCTTTTGAACGTATAAAGTTAAATAAGATTAATGCTACTATGAATGTATTGCTATTTTAAATAATCTGAGTTTCCAATAATCAACATACTGCTCATTAAGCATTTCTGTTTACTAAGCCAAAATTCATTACCCAATATTAGATTAATCATACAGAAATGTTACCTACAAAGGCCTGAATACAATGCAATATTCTCCACAAGTTTTACAAAGCTATAAAAAATCACCTCTGTATTTTTCATTACACAGATACTGTGATTTATAAGATTATAGTTTTTTAATAGTAGACAGTAATGCACAAACCCAAAAATCAGTAATAGAAATAATTTGTTATCTTTGCCCACTGGTAGCAGTATTTTGTAGTGCTTTCAGAGAAAGAAGTATTTCATAATGCTTTCAGAGAAAGAGGACATATTTACAATCCTCTTAAATGATGTTATAAAGGTAATAGAAACTAAGAGCATAAGCAGAGAGTATCTAGCAGAGAAGACGATGCTAACAAAATATCTAAACTGTACACCATCTCTTAACATATATTAATTACTTCTGCTTAATACTTAATTAATTCTGCTTCCTTAAGTGATTTCACCTGCTTGTCAGTGCCTTGACTCTAATATCTCCTATTTTTCTCAACTTTAGAAAATGTTCTCACGAAAGACATTATGCCAAAATGACTTTGTAGGAAAAGAGACAGTGCCCAAAGCTACTGTTCCATACTGGTTTATGTTGCAGAATTTAGTGCTAAACTACTGTCTTTCCCCAAACACTTTTTACCAAGCATATCAGCTGCAGAGTTAGGACAACTACTCTAGAGCATACACGTCTGTAATTTGTCCCTTTACCATGAGTCTGTCTGGGATTAAAAAAAATCAGAATTCAGGATTTGCTGCAAAGAGATCATAATCTTTTTCCATTATGCTTATTCTAAATACAGTTTTTACTCTACGTGACTGAATCAAACATGTCAAGGCAACAAAATATTGTTATATCAATCTTCCTAGGTTTCTGTATGTTTGTTTGTTTGTTTTTTCTTTTTTTTTTTCTCTGTACAGTTAAGAAACAAGTATATTAATTGATGATAAAATGTAGTAAGAAATTGAGAAAGCTTAAGAAAATACATTAACCTTGATTTTAGCAATGAAATTCATCTCTGAAGTGTACTTACCGTGTCAAATACCTTACTACTTAAACATTTCTAAGTCAACAAAGCTGTACCAGAAGGAATTTTGATCCACTACTGTACGAGTTTTTTAGAAGATCAGCATTGTCTCAACATTGTCATCAGGGACGTGGACAGTGAGGTACCCGACAACAGACTGTTTGGAACAGAGTTGCCAAACCCTGGAGTCGAATGCAGTGCAAAGACTCCTGAATGTGGATATGTGTGGCACAGCGAGTGCTGTGCTGTTCTCTTGAGTACTGAACCATGTCGTTCAGGCAGTGCAGCGCTGTTCTTCGGTGCCTGAGCCATGCAATACAGAGTGCAATGCTACTGCTTTGTACCGGGGCCTAGCCAGAGCTGGTAGAGATAATTGCATAGCCACTGTCAGAAAAGATGGATCACAACTGTTGCCATAACATCGATGACAAAATCATAAACTTTAGACAAACTTTACTTCATTATAATATCAAAACACACCTCCTGCTTGAAGGCTACCTGCCTCCAAGATTGACCATACCTCGGACACCCCCCCCAGCCCTGGTTCATGTGTGATGGTCTCGCTCGAGAAGGGCAGAGGGCAGAGATATAATTGAATTCTGAGAAGGGCTGAGACCCCTGAGGCAGAGGTGGAGAAAGGTATGTTACTAAGCATAAAAGATGACTTCTGGACAATGAAAATTTGAAGCTTCCCCACCAAGGATCATGACAATCGACGATGCAGCATCAGCTGGACCCGGCACCGTTAGGATGTCTTGAGATCAGCAATGGTAGCTATAAGGTCTCTTCCTCCTCTCTCTAAACTTAACTTTACTTTTCTTCTTTCCTTCACCCATCTCTATCACATGCTGCTTCACGGGCAACACAATAAAGTTTTACTGTTTGATTACTGCTATCCCCTTTGGTGTTGGTAACCTTAATTTTGCACTTTCAAGATCATAGCAAACAAACCATCATGAGTCGACCAAGTGGACCATGACATGTTGAGACCAGTGTTGTTTAAGATATTTGTCCATGATATGAACAATGAGATTGAGTGTATCCTCAGCAAGTTTGCTGACGACACTGAGATGTGTGGTGTGGTCAACACACTGGAGGGAAGGGATGAGAGGAGGGCCCATGCAAACCTCATGAATATCAACAAGGCCAAGTGCAAGGTCCTTCACATGGATGGGGGCAGTCCCAAGCACAGATACAGGCTGGGTGGATAATGGCTGGAGAGCAGCTCTGTGGAGAAGGTCTTGGGTGTATTAGAGTATGGAAAACTGACTATGAGCCAGAAATGTGCACCTGCAGCCCAGAAGGCCAACTGTATCCTGGGATGCATCAAGAGAAGTGTGACCAGCAGGTCGAGAGATGTCATTCTCCCTTTCTAGTCTGATCTCTTGAGACCCCACTGGGAGTAATCCCTTAAACTCTGGGGCCTCCAGCATAAGACAGACATGGACCTGTTCCTGTTGGATCGGGACCAGACGAGGTCATGAGGGAAATCAACTTTATCTAACAACGGCACTGAGCTGGATTTTCCTGTGAACATTCTGTATGTTGAGAAGGATGGAAAATTTAAGCAGAAGTCTCTTGAGATATTACAAGTCAGATTAAAAAAAAAAAAAAAATCAACCAAGTTTAACAATCAAGCTGTCTTTGGGTGGACTACGGGCTAAGTCTCTTAAATTAAACATACCTGGGACTGTTTTCTGGTACTGAAATCAGTTGCCATGGTCCAGGTAGAAATCATATTGTTTCAGACTCCAAAGCAAGGAGGTCACCTTTTCTACTTGTATGTAAGATGTCCTGGGCCATGGTGGTTCCCCAATCACTCCTGAATTATTGTCCACTTTTGTATCACAGTTATTCTAAGAATTTAATAATATAGACAATGAGTTCCAGGAATGTTTCTGGATACTGTTTAAGTTGTTAATAAAGTCCTAGCTCTACAGAACTGTTGCATAGTGACAGGTAAATCACTCAAAATTTTTTGCCCAAGTCTTTGCTGTGGTTAACCATATCTAGTTTTTGGTTTACCTTTATTTTATTATTAAAATATATATATATAATTTAAAAAGAAATCTCATATAATTTACTACTTCTTTTGGGAATGTGGTTTGTATGTTCTGTTACTGTATGTAAGACCTATACAACATTAATTCAACCATGCTGATGCTTGTGGTTTAGGTTTTTTTCTGTCCTGGTAAATTCTTTACATTTTTATAGTAGTAATTATTGGAATAGCGGCACAGATTATTTATAAGGAAAATTAGGGGACCTTAATGTTGTAAACCTACCTTAGAACTGTGATAGCCACTAGTAATTCAGTTCCAGCTTCATTTTTGTGCTGTCTTTTCCATTTCCTTATCACTTTTTTTCTCCCATCTACATCAAATAAATCAGGATTGCAGGTTCAAACAGTTTGCAGAATAATTCAGTTTTCATCTGTGTGACTTTGTAAGTGACAGTCCTTTAAAAATTATCTTGACAGCTAAACAGTGAACAAAATAACAGATGCATCATTTTGTGTGTTATTGACGGACCGATTTTCCTCACAGGTTGCAAGAATTTGGGAACAGCCATTAGAAGAAAGTAAGAAGTAGCCAGTCTTTATTTTAAAGTATTTCAAGAATTCCTTCCAGTGGTTTTATTGGTTATGTATCTAAGTTCAAAACTGACACTAAAAGTAATGAGATTCTGGGTTCAAGCTCTCGAACTCCAAGAAATTTTACAGACAAATAATTCTCAAAAAGAGCTTCTCAGAACCTGTGTAAGTAGTCGTACATTATTAATCAGAAAACTTAATGCTCTGTTAAAACTTTGATTCCAAAAATGTATAAACTTCTATCATTTTACTCTCAGCAGTCAGAACAGAAATCGGTATGGAGAGTCTTGAATGTTTATTGTCCTGGTTTCAGACAGGACAGAGTTAACTTTCCTTGAGCTGAGAGGGGGCACAGAAGAAGTGCAGGGCCCAGACTGGCCATTGGATTATTCTATATCATGTGACGTTATGCTCAATATATAAAGGAGGATGGTTCTTTCTCACTCCCAGTCCGTGATGACAAGATCTTAATTCTGTTGGGATTGCTGGCTGGGTATCGGCTGGCAGGTGGTGAGCAAGAACATTACGCATTACCCATTTGTAGTTTCTATTATTATTATTATTACTGTTTTTTTACCATCACTAACTGTTTTTTATTTCAATCTATGAGGTTTTTTCCTTTTTGTCCCTCCCCTATTTTACCAGGTGGGGAAAAGGTGAGCATGGTGTTTAGCTGCTAGCCAAGTTCAAACCATGACACTTATAGCAGTTAATGGAAATCTCCTTCTGATTTCAGTGGTCTTTGGATCAGTCCATAAGTGTTTTTCTGTCCACTCACAACTAGTTTCTATGGTTCTGAAGTAAGCAAAGGTCCTACTGAGTTTTAGTCACAGAGGAATTGAAGCAATCAAACTGAGTAAAAACTGCTGAAAATACTGTTTTGATGCTGACCTGTGTGCACAGACTGAGAACAATATGAACCCTGTTCATCTACAGTTTAAAACAAAAGTATATCAATGAAGTGCAGAAATTCACACAGGTCAGTTCATCCTGATATATCAGGTTATATATCACTGGACAATAATTCAAACAATTCTATTAGTTTTAATGCCAGCACCACTGCCACGTCCTGTAGAAGATAACTGACAAGAACAGCTTCAGAGTGGCTGGCCCATTGATCCAGGAACTTGGACATGTTTTTTAACTTCTGCATTCTCCGATTTTTAAGACTTTTAAAAATGCATGAGCACCTGCATATTTGCATTCTTGGAGTTATCAAAAACACAGCTTGGGTTACGTACGCGGTTTTGCAAAGCAAAGTCCAGAGAGAAATAGATCTGACCTTGGTATTTCCCTCCTCACTAAAATGGCCAGAAAACAGAGGACACTGAGGACAGAGTATTAGCCTGAAAGTTCTCTGCAATAACAGTTGGAAATCAACTTTACTTTCGTTGACAGTTTTGTAAAATCCTCAGACTCTAACAGTTACTAGGGGTTTACTGAGCCAACTTTTTTTGTTTTGTTGTTTTTTTTTTTTTTTTTTTTTTTTTTTTTTTTTTTTTTTTTGTTTTTTGTTTTTTGTTTTTTTTTTTTGTGGAAGATCATAGACCGCGGATTGCTATGGTTATGCAGTGTGACCTTCTTACCATTTCTTATCTATGTTAGCAAGTAGTCCTTCCATTCTACCAGCAGCCTGTGGTTTGAGGCAAGTTGAAAGTTTCTCCCGTTTCTTCTGTTGAAAGAATCTTACCCGTTCACACAGAAAATGCTTGTCTGTCTCAGCAGGAAAAGCCCTGGGCAAGAGACAGGAACCTGAGAAAAGATAAAGAACCATTAAAAAAACCCCACAAAACTGTAGCTTAAATATGTCAAATTCAGCCATTAGGCAATGAGGATAATGAGCAATAACAGAGTGCAGAATTTTGCTCCTTATTGTTCAATATGTGGGTGGTCTGCTCACTTTCACACACAGCTGCTTTGTAAGTAGGCTGTATTTTGGGCTGCAGCTGCTGAAACAAACAACAGAAATTGTTTTGGGGAAAAAAAAACCTTGGTACTTCAATAGTTTTCTAACCCCCCCTTCTCTGGCATGTGTGTCTTGATTCACCAGCTCAGTCTTCTTAAATAAGAGGCAGTGAAGCAAGGAAACAAATCAATTGTCTATTTTTCAAATTTTAAAATATTTTTTTTTTAATAAGTGGATATTAATCATTTATATGCACTGTAATTGAGTGTGAGGGTATTGGGTTTTCTAAGGTCAATACAATTTATCCACCGAGAAAATTATCTTGGCCTCAAAAAAGGCTGATTTTCCTCACTTTACATATTTTGCGTTTCTGATGGTAAAAACAAAACAGCAGATAATATCTAACAAACATCACAAAAAGTATCAATATTCTGATAACTGATTGCATCTTTTACAAATCATATAGTGTGACTGCTTATCTTGCATTAAGTGCCCTGTTTGTAGTAGCAACCATTCAAACTATGGTGAAAAAATGGTTAATGACCTCATTAGATCCATGTTTCATTTAATATTAGTATTCCTTTGAGAAATTGTCTTATATATCAACATGCATAGAAGTCAAAGCAGATGTAAAGGAGCATGTATGGTCTTTCTACCAACCCTGTGATGAATCTGAAGAAACTGTATTAAAATTTTGAGTCATGTAGTCCTGTTGTCAAAACAAAATCAGCAGTCATCTTCTCAGACTGACATATATAAAGATTTGAAAGATACACAGAGCTTCAGAAGTTCATTTCTATCCTCTGCTATGCAGAGAAGAAAGGCAAAAAAAATCCACCTCACCCCCTCCCACCCTCACCAACAGAGTAGCTCCAGAAGCTCTGCATGAAATGTTTCTGCTCCAGGGAAAACAATCTGGCCTCATCATGCCTAGTTGGAAAATGTTGTAATAACTTCCTTTTCTTTGAGGCAATTTCCATAATCCATCAGTTATTCAAAGAAAGAAACACACATTATGCTACTATATAAAACACTGCATGTTTACTAATCAGACTGAATTCTTTGAAATGAGCCTTTTTGTACATTTACATTTCCCTGTAGTGTCACACTACGGTAGCACTGGAATTCCTGTAATTGCAGAAAACCATTTGATTTCAGCTCCTTTTGCTTAAACAGAAATAAAAATATGTTATTCACACTAAGCTTTGCTATGATTAAATGCATTTCAAAAGCTGGATATCTTGATATGATCTTGAAAGGTTAAATCATTTCCCTTGGAGTACTCTAATTTTCATATAAATTACATTACTGAGGGCATAAACCCTATCTTCATAGATCTTGGAGACCCCATTAGCTGAATTAGTTGACAATTTAGTAGTATCTCAAAGTAGCTCAATGATTCTATGAATGTCAGTGTTTCTTAAGATAAGTGCTGGTTGAATTTCCATGTTAACAGAGAACTACAAAAAATAACGTCACTTGGGATAAAGTATATCAACATGTCTTTACTAAGGTTAATGAGTGCCAAAATGTGTAGTAAAAACCATAGATCACCATATATATCAGCACGATAAGATTTGTTCTAACTGAATGGATATCTGTTGCTTAGTTGGGTGTTTTACGTGGATGGTGGAAGCAGAAACACATTCAGATTTGGTTATGTTGTGATTAATCAAAAGCCTGTGTTTGCACAAAGTTAAAATAGAATTTTTAACCAATCTAATTTACAAAGTGTCCTGCAGATTTCTTGACAAAAAAAAAAAAAAAAATCCCACATTTCAGAGCTTTAAAAACATACCCTTCCTGGTTTGTATATGTGCTAGTTCTTACGGCCCCAAATAGGAATATCAGACCTGATTGTGCTAAGCAGTACACATAATAAAAATAAGAAGAATTTCCCCACCTCAAGTAAATTCTGATTTAAGTTTTAAAAAAGGAAAAAAATCTGCATTTTGAAATAAAATACAATTTTTTTTTGTTATTAGAATCAGGTCATCTCCTAGGCTAGACAAGCCAAAACTGTTCCTATAATATTCACCTGTTTATGAATCATAATTGATATAAAGTACATGCCTGGTTTATTTTATTAAAAACAAAGGAACTTCATTACAGACATTCAAACACACCACAATGTTTTATTAACCCTTCTCTTTCAAGAGTATTGGTCATACAGATACTTGTCCCTTGAGGTACTAGGATACTGCAGTCCTGCAAAGAGATAGACTATTTGTGACCTCAGTGAGATCAAATAAATTTTGATACTTTCTGGGCAATGCAAGGAGGTATGTTATTGTGGTGGGTTGACCCTGGCTGGCTGTGAGGTGCCCACCAAAGCTGCTCTATCACTTCCCTCCTCAACTGGACAGGGAAGAGAAAATAAAATGAAAGGTTTGTGACCTGAGATAAGGACAGTTTAATAAAGCAAAAGCAAAGGTCATGAGTGAAAACCAAGGAAAACAAAGGATATTATTCTCTACTTCCTATCAGCAGGCAATGTCCAGCTACTTCCCGGGAAGCAGGGAGTAGTGAAGAGAAGGTG
Source organism: Athene cunicularia (assembly GCF_003259725.1). Classification (NCBI taxonomy): domain Eukaryota; kingdom Metazoa; phylum Chordata; class Aves; order Strigiformes; family Strigidae; genus Athene; species Athene cunicularia. The sequence continues at coordinate 137,485,081 of NW_020799095.1, read as the reverse complement.
TTTTTTTAAGATTTGGTTTTGTTTTTCTTTATCCTACTCTGATTTGATTGGCAATAAATTAAACTTACTTCCCCAAGTCAAGTCTGTTTTGCTCATGACAGTAATTGGTGAGTGATTTCCCTACCCTAATCTCAACACATGAGCCTTGGAGTAGGTTTGCTGGCAGGACTTGTGACCCTGTGGAGGACCCAGGCTGGAGCAGTCTGTTCCTGAAGGACTGCAGCCCTCGGAAAGGACTTATGTTGGAGAAGTTAATGGATGACTGTCTCCAGTGGGAGGGACATCATGATGGAGTGGGGCAAGAGTGTGAGGAGTCCTCCTCCTCTGGAGGAAGGAGCTGCAGAAACAAAGGGTGATGAATTGATTGTAATCGACATTCCCTGTCCCTCTGTGCTGCTCAGGAACAGGAGGTAGAGACAATGAGGAGTAAAGTTAAACCTGGGAAGAAGGAAGGAGTGGGGGTAGGGTTTTTTTTAGGATTGGGTCTAATTTCTCGGTATCCTATTCCAATCTGATTGGCAATAAACTAATTTCTCCAAGTCGTGTCTGTTTTGCCTGTGATGGTAACTGGTGAGTCATCTCCCTGTCCTTCTTTCAACCCACAAGCCTTTGGTCCTATTTTCTCTCCCCTGTTCAGTTTAGAAGGGGAGTGATAGAGTGGCTTTGGTGGGCACCCGGTATCCAGCTGGAGTTAACCCTCTACAGTTATTCTCATTCATTTGCTTTTGACAGAATAGACAATCAAGAGCGAAAAAATAAGGGTGTAAATGAGCTGCTCTTCAGACTGTGTTTAATATAATTCTTGATAATGTATAATGTTACATGTTATGAGCAGAACTTATAAGACTATGCACACTTAACAGTGGTTAGTATGGGCACTTTTTATGCATTTGTTCCTGACTTATCTCATGCTACCATGTTGGAACAGAGTCTTCAGAATGAAAATCCACATCCAAAATATACAGTTATTAATCACTGTTAGTTTTAGTCAGATACATCTTACAATTGTCACGTCTCACTCAGACAAGGGGCACAAGTGACTCAGATTCGCAAATCCCCAATTGGAGCGGACAACAAGTCTCCAAGTCCAAGCATTTATTAACTACCTACAATGTACTAATTGAACACATGATAATTGGCTAAGTATAGAGCAAGTTGTGGTGAGCAATACAATATGCCTTGCATTTCTTAATGGAAAAAGAAAAAGAGGGAGATAGAGGGAATGGGGGAATACAGATCACCAGTCTGGGTTCCTGCGCTGATCCCACTGGTGAGGGTTCCAGGAGGCGGCTGTTTTTTTCACTTGTATCCGTCTGCTTCACTTCACTGCTCTCTCCAGACAGCCTGGGGGCAGAGGGGGGGCAGGGAGAGGGGCAGAGGGAGAGCGAGTCCTTTCTTCCCCCCTTTGATTTATACCCACTTTCCTTGGGTCTGTCCCCTAGCTTGACCCACAGACCTACTAATCCCATGTATGGGGAGGCGTCAGGTGTTTCATGGGATGATGTCACTAGCATGATCATGACAGCCCTCGTTAGCATATTGAGGGGTGTCAACTTTAATATGCATTTCATGGATAATGAAGCAAAGTTCATTCACCGGACACATGGCCCTTGAAATTTGCCCCAGTGCCCCAGAGGAGAGCCGTCCTGTCTCCACAGGGCTCTCTCCCCCAGCTACATCAGGCAGCCTTATCAGCTTCGGCCTCCACAGAAAGCACCCCGTAACTCATGGTTTTGTCTTGGGAGTGTTTGAGGCATTTTTTCAATCAGCCTCAACTTTTGCTTTCCCAGGTTGTTTTTCTTAGTCTCTCACAGGCCTGGTTTCTCGTCTCCTACAACAATATCAAACCCCTCTTGTCTGAAACTGAAAACAGCCAGAACCATTCTAAAGCCATTTACACTGCTGTGCACAAGTACACAAGAATTTAGAGGCTTCAAAGGTCTTTTTGTGAAAGGTAACTCTGAAATTCTCAATTAAGCCAGTAATAAATATTTTTGCTATTATAAATCCTATGAGATATTAATCTATTCTTTAAAAGTACAGTTTACTTCAATTTCATATACCGGTGTAACTAGCTCAACAGTAGCCTATTATACTGCATTGGCATAACATCAGGGAACAGGGAAATAGGATCCAACAATTCTATTCTTCATTCTCAGGTTAACAAAACTGTGGGATATAGGTAGGTATTTGTGGTATTGATAATGACTTGAGACATCTATGCTTTTTCTATAGCACCTATCACAGTAACATCCAGGAGTTTTTAGATAATTCCATTTCAAAGATTAAATAGCTCATATTGCCATACACACTTTAATATGCAGGCTTAGGATGGACTTAAACTTGGCTAAATAGAACCTCAGTAAAATGCAACTTCTGTTTTGGGGATTGTGAAATCTATCTATACGGGTTTAACATCCTAAGCTTCCTTCATAATCAAAACCTCCAGAGGCTCATCATTTTAAAGTTAGGTAGGAGTATAAGGATCAAATTTGTTAGACATCTCCACATCTCCAGTGACTTCAAGTTCAGTGTGTTGGATTTGTTTGTGTGTGGTGGGGTTCTAGTAGCAGGCAAGGGGGCTACAGTGGTGGTCCCTGTGAGAAGCTGCTCAAAGCTCCCCTGGCTCCAAGTCATACCTGCTCTGGCCAAGGTCGAACCAATTAGAGATGGTGGTTGAACCTCTGTGATAGTATATTTAAGAAGGGGAACTTGAGAGCAGGAGTTGGAGTTGTGAGAAGCACACCTATGCAAACACCAAGGTCAGTGGAAGAAAGAAGGAAGGGGGGAAAGTGCTCCAGAGCAGAGACTCCCCTTGCAGCCCATGATGAGACAGGCTGTCCTCCTGCAGCCCATGGAAGACCCCACACCAGTGCAGATGGATGCACCCAAAGACAGCCGGGACTCTGAAGGAAGCCTGTGCTGGAGCAGTTTGTTACTGGGAAGATTGCAGTCTGTGAGAGGAACCCACACTGGATCAGTTTGTGAAGAGCTGCAGCCTGTGGGAAGGAGTCATGTCTGAGAAAGTTCATGGAGGACTGTGTCCTGTGACAGGGGCTCCATGCTGGAGCAGGGGAAGAGTGTGAGGAGTCCTCGCCCTAGGGAGGAAGGGTGATGGAAACAACAAGTGATGAACTGACTGCAACCACCATCCCCTGCCCGCTGCATTCCTGGGGATGAGGAGGTAGAGAAATAGAGAGCAAAGATGAGCCCAAGAAGAAGAGAGGGGTGGGGACAATTTGTTTTTAAGATGTGGTTGTATTTTTCACTGTTCTACTCTGATTAGAAAATTAAATGGTGATGGTGGTGGTGTTTAAATTAAATTGATGCTCTTTTTCTTTCACAGTCAAGTCTGTCTTTTGCTCATTACCATAATGGGTGAGTCATCTCTCTCTGTCCTTATCTTAATTCCCAAACCTTTGTTTCATTTTCTCCTCCCCATCCCTAAGGGGCAAGGGGTATTCAAGCATCTGTGTGGTGCTCAGCTGCCCTCTTGACTCAAATCACAACACTGTAGTGCTACGGCCTGAATAATAGGCCCCCACAAAAAGCTGACTTCTAGATGAACCTCACAACTAAACATTATCCATTATTAGTATCTGTTGATTAGTGAAATCTGTATTACTGTTAGCATTAATTATTGTAAATGATCATTAATGAAATATGTATGCTCACTAGCGAAAGATGTAGCTTAAACAGAACATAATCAGAAGTGAGGATGAAATGCTGTGAGAATGTATCCAACTTTCCTTGTTCAGCCTTGTTCAAGGCTGAGAACCCAAGTGTTTGTCCTTGTTAGAAACACCCTTGGTTCTCCCTGCTAAGACCTGGCCAGGCTTTAGGTGGAATCCAACAGGAGAATGAAACCAGAATTTTTCCACTCAAAGCAAAGGTGCCAGCTATTCTGTCTTGCCCATCTCTAGTATATAAGGCTGGACCCACTTGCAGCAACCAACATTCAGTCAGCCAGCTCTCTTCTGGCTAGACTATGAAGACTATACTGCAAGAGACTGGTGTGGTGTTGTGAGTATTTAATCATGGGTGGTGACAATCTGAGTCTTAACTTCTATTCACTTTAACAGGATTCAACCTTCATCCTACTGAAGTTCATAACCAGCAGGTATTCTTGGCCAGCAATTCCTTCGTCCTTTCAAATCGACAAGAGATTTTAAGAAACTAACTTCAGCCTAGTCATTAAATAATATGTTTTAAATGATAGAGTAAAGCTAGAGTTCTCTAACTAGCACTGTTTGCTTGTCCAATCAAAGGCTAAATAAAATGCATATACATTTGTGAGAGCTGGGATGAGAAACCTCTACTAAAAGATACAGCTGAATACCCAATATACTAGGGCACATTTGGGCTTAATCACCTCTTCAGTTAAGTGAGGAAATAGCTAAAGGATGTAGGTGTAAGGAAGATCTGAAAAATGGGTAGACTGGACTGCTAATTGAGTCTGAGACAGGCTTTAGAAACAGAAGACCTAACAAAGGGCAGACTGTGTCTCACCTCAGACCACAGACTAAGATACCTTATAGAGCTATCACAACACTGATGTCCTCTGCTTTAAAAATAAATATCTTGACTTCACCTCTACCTCAGCATTCATGTTTGAAAAATGTCTTCTCCTTAGTATGACATTTATCAATCTGATCTGTATTTCATTGATGCTGCCTCTTAGAGTCTTATTTTTACAGTGAAAATACTTCAGGTCATCCATCCTTTTTCTTCAGTATTTATCACCACAATATGTACCTATTGCTTCAGTCAGTTAAGTTCACAAAATGGCTAGTCAACATATTTGTGTTCCTTTGATGTGCTAAATTCCAACCTGTGGGTTTTTTTTGCTATTATTTCTTCTATAATAAAGATGTAATATAGTTTGGGCTAAATTGCATTCAGGTTTAAAGAAAGAAAACAGATTATTTTCTTTTTAATCATGTTATTCAAACCACAATGTTGTAGAAAACTATATTTTTAAAAATTGATACAGAATCACTCAAAACAATGATTAAATTACGGTTTCTCTGAGATGCTAGGTTTTTTCCTCACTGTTATGCACCAAATGTAGGTGTAGAGAAGGTCCTGCTTAAAGAATCAAGTCTCCTTCATCCCCTCTCTTCAAATTTTGTGTAAATATTGCTGTACTGATATCAAAGATACTTCTTGATGTAGCATGAAGATGCTCTGTATCAATTCAGAATAATCTGTTCCAGTCTTAGGCAAGTGTTAATGTAAGCAAAAATGAACATCTTTAACATTCCTTGTAATATTGAGATATTGCCAGAACTTCTCTTTTCTGGATCAGACAATTATTTAATATCCTTATTGAGAAGAAAATTAAAAAAAAAAAAAAACCAAAAAACCCAACAATAAACAAACAAACACAAAAAAACCCAAAAAACAAACAAAAAAACCCCAACCTTTTGAAAAATATTACTGAATAGTGAATTCAGGTATGTTTCTGATTAAAAAATAAGAGACTGGCAGTTCCATAAAACCATTAATTTTTCTTAGTTTTAAAAATTTTCAGGGTAGCTAGTTAAAAAAACTTGTCTAAATTTGCACAACAAAGAAGAAAATCCTTTTTCTGTGTAGCTTTCACAGGTTGAAGTGTTTGCTGAAATACTTAAATCAACAGAAAACAGCTGTGTATTCACACTAGCATCCATTATCTGATTGCTGTGAAAGATTATATATATTTTTCTTTTTGATTCAAAAGTCAGAGGGTGGTTGAATTATTGCAGGAAGAGTTCTGTATGGTACTTCAGAGACTCCATAGCAACTGTATTCAACTCATGGCATCTGCACCACATGAAACTCTTCAGAGCTCTACTTCTTTGGGTTCAAGGAAGGTGTCATACGAAGTCATGATGTCATGTAAAGATTCTCAAAGGGAAATATGTCCATTATAAAAAAATAGAGTATAAAGAAGTACCTTGTAAGCCTAGCCACACAGAAATAGTAAAAACATTCTTTTTCTGAAAATAACAATGAACAGTGGCAATTCCTCTCATTATTTTCCTCAAACTGCAAGCACTGAAAAAAGTTATTCAATAATGTGTTATTAGAAAAGAGGTCACATGTGCTCTTTTACCCAACAGCATTACCAAGAGAAACTTTTTTACTTCTTTGTTAAATCTTACATATTTTGTACTGTTTTGCTCTAAGGAACAACAAAAAGTAATCCTACTGACATGTTTATAGAGGAAATTTGACACTATGGAAACATCATTTGATAAATACAGTATAATTTTTCTGACTGGTACTAGCTGCAGCCACGAATTATCACAAGTGTATCAACCATTATTATTTTCAATATCTTACAGCAGTGTATGAGTTTAAGGGAAACCTGGAGATAATTTTACACATTTTTTTTTTTTTTTTTTTTTTTTTTTTTTGGTCATTTTTAAAAAGGAGCCTAATATTTCCTTTGCTCATTACAAGATGATCTTTCCTGTTTTGAACTTTCAAATCGCTGGAGAAGAAAGAAAAATATATATTTTTTTTTAAATGTAGTGGAAAAAAGTCTGAACAAATGACTTTGTTATAACTGTTCAAATTTCTACTTCTCACGTGCAGTGGCATGATAGTTTCATAAATTCTCTAGTTATCAGATTTTAGATTATTAAAATATAAAAATTAAGCAGGAATAATAATAAAAATTACACACTTCAGGTCTACTTTTTTCCTAAAAAATAATCAACAGAAGGAAAAAAGGCCTTCATTGCCAATAGAAGACTTGAATTGGGCCATAACAAGTTTTTAACCATACCAAACACTGTTGTCTTTGCTTTTATAATTGCTTTGATAATTATTTGTAATGTTATCAATAGCTCCAGCCATGCACAAATCCAGGGTGGCAGCCTCCTTGACTGTAAGATTTACATAAAGAGATCTTCTATATGACCTATGGTTAGAGGATAGAGGACACACCAAGTGTCTCACGTTTATCAAACACCTAAAAAGAGGGTGAAATATAAATATAATTCACAAATAAAGACAAAACCTCAGCTTCTTCGTTATGTGATTTGGGTAGGCTGAATGAGTAGAGAAACACAGTGATGATGGTGTCTGCATTTCTTTTTTACTCATATTATCAATATCTATAACTTTGACTCCTCCAGAAGCCCCTGAGCCAGTTTATTCACTATTCACATGAGATAGCTCCCAGTAGAGCAAGTACATTTAAGCAAATTCCATGTAGTACATGAAGTATGTTTCGGTTATGCCAGTGTTAAGTCCCATGAAAACATTAAAAAAAAATAAATCAGATTGACAGAAGGGAATTACAGGTGTTTATTCAAAGTGTATTTCTGGTAGTGTCCTAAAAAAAAGGGACACTTCCTGAAAGAATATGAAGTTCAGTTCAGAGGTCAGTAGGGATCAATATTACTAGCATTAATATAAATAATTCTGTTTCTCAAGTTCTCTGTAGCCCCCTTTTACCCTTCTCAAAAAGTAAATGATTCATTTCTTGATTAAATGCGGACTTCAGCTAAGCTTCATTGACAACATAATACCATAAGCTCTCAGGATACAAAACCATTCTGTATGAAACTGGGTGAATATTACCAGCATTTTATTCTTTTACTATGCTTTCTGTGATTTTCTCACTTCTTGATCTGCATAGTACTCAGTTATTCTCAGTGCCTATTACAGGTTTTGGAAACTTAAAGTAAGCTCATTAACTAGTTAGTTACAGTATTTTTAGTTGTACTTTGAGTTGAAAATATCTACCATTTTAGAGTTGGATCCTTGACTGAATATCTTTAATAGCTTTTTTTACCAATGTGTGAAAGAATCAGAATAACCATATACAAAGAAATAAATCATGTTTTATTGCCACTCATTTGGAGCCACACAACACTCCACTGTATGTTTGAGAAATATTTCCAAAATCTGCTTTTCAAAGTCTTTTAACCTTTACAAAATCCGATGTTATGTCAAGTTCTGTCACTCCTTAAATTCTCTTTTCTTGCTCTGACAGATCTTGCTTATCCAGAGTAATACTGAAATATAATGAGGGGATCTCAGAGAAGGAGCTACATAAACAGTGTTTTCAAAGTAAAGATGATGCTTGGAACTTATTGATTTAATTCAATTGGTTAGAGTTAAAGCTTTTACTGAACAGCATTACAGACAAACTCATACACCACCAACTAGTGATGCATTTAGAAAATGAGAAAGTCTGGCATTATGACAGAGCTTCATATTCAGAACTGGAAATATTTTCTTGCATAAAGTCCAAATACCTCTATTGCTCGTCTAGTTTATTCCATATGCAAAGTGAGTGTTCTGCTGAATTCCAAATGTTTTTTCTTCTCTGTCACCTCTTCTTGAGTGCAACTCATGTACTTTTCACTTCTGATGTTATCAAGTGTTGAAAGACCCTTCCAAGTCAATCTTTTAAGTATTATTGCCATATATGTTTACATCACATTTCACATATGAATGACTGTCAACCAGGTAGCAGAAATACAGAATTATCTGTGATAGAATATCTGAAGGTAAAGAATAAGTCTCAATTTGTTTCAAAGTTCTGATTAGGGATAAATAATTGAAACAATTATGCCTTCACTGATTATAGCAGGAGATCCATTAACAGAATTACCAAACAGAAGCAGACATGGATAGGATTACCATGGAAAACATTAGCATTCTCATTGACAAACTCTGTTATCTGGTAATTTATCTTGTATGTTCTTCATAAATAATGCATAATCAATGTGTCAGACTTATTTTTACATTCTTCTACAGTTTCCAAAGGAAAACACTGTCAAGTCATTCCACAGTAGGAATTAAGCTTTTTACTGTTTTGAAACCCAAAATATACATTTCTTAATCATTGTTTAGATTCTTTCAGACCCTGGATGTCTGAAATGTGTAGTTATCTACATTTCTAATATTGTGTTTCTAGAAACTGCTTTCTTGCACATACACAAATGCCTCATACTTCACTATGCTGAGTCTAATTCATTCCAAGTCTTCTTTTTAGGTATTTCAAATGTGCAGTCGCTTCACCTCTCTCATTGAATACATCCATGTCAGAAAAAAGTAGTGATGTTCTACTTGGATAAGGATGGAAAGATGGGGGTTCAGGATGCTGGGCTGTAAGTGGGACTGTGATAGCTGATGAGGGAATCTGTAGTGGAAGAGGAACAAAGTGGGTATAAAAGGGGCTAGTCACATGAAAAATGTGGATGGTCGTTATGCCTGTCTGATTAGTGCACCTGTCATTATGCCTGTCTGACTGATCAGTGCACCTGATCATGGCACTCTGTCCTATCTACTCATTAAACCTTTTCTTAGCTGTATCCCTGTGTAGTCTCGTCCTCTGTTCCATATGTTTGCGTACATGTGTCTTTTTGCTAGCAAGAACGATGCTGGACAAGGCAGGAAGTAGGAGACCCCTGGGCCAAGAAAGAGGGCCAGGCAGTGGTATATTGGAGATTTGTGTGTGTGCCTGCAGTAGTGACCTTCTGCCTCTGTCAGCCCAAGGGGGTGAGGGCACTTGGCTGCCTGTGCTCTTGTGTTTTATGTGAATCCTGTACGTTAGTGCTGTTGAAGGCAGCACTTTCTCCATGGCAGTCTGTGTGCCCAGCTCTGCCAGTGTCGTGTGTGTGTGTGTGTGTGTGTGTGTGTTTTTATGTGTGTCTCCAGGACCTGAGCTCAGCTTTGCTACTGCTTGACCCTGCAAAGGGGAAAGTGGCAGCTGCATCCCTCAGCCTGGGTCCCAGGGCACCAGAAGAAAAAATAGCCTTTTTCCCAGGAATTTTAGCAACAAAAGCAACAAAATTGTATTAATTTCTGAAATACGGTATCTTAGGAAAATCAAAGGATAGATACAAATAATGGTTTTCTACTGGGACTGATCCCTTATTTTAACTGTTAAGTTATTATTTCAATTTTTTAAAAAATAAACACCAAAATCCCATAAAAATCAGTTGAAATTACTTCTAAAGAATCTATCCAGATACTTTTTAAAACTAATACTTGAAAAATAATTAAAATAACTTGAAAATAACTTAGTTTTAGAAAGAAAAAGTAAACACACCAAAAAAGGGATCAGATAATATGTAATTCATAATTTTTAAAATTCATTAGCAAGATTAACAGTTCCTATTAAAAAATGAGCTTTTAGCACAAAATCTTCATTCAAGAAAATAATCAGCATAATCGGAATTTTATTTGTTATACAATATTTAATTATACTTCAAGGTTACATGTTATAGAATCATTTATGTACTTACAATAACACAATGGTTTGTATTTGAGGTTATTTATCTCAATCTCTTTTAAGTCCTGACATGACCTAAAAGCAAATTAATCACTCAGCATTTTATATACTAGCTGTGTGATAGATATAAGGATATATGATTCTTAAAGAATCTTCAAAAGCACCGTCATATGTTCTCTAAGGTTAGATTACTTGTACTTTACTATGAACTCACAGTGCATACAGTGCACATAGAGTGAGAACTCTTGACTTCCTAAAGGAGGTTGCAGCTGTAAACATATTTGACGAAAGAAATGGCAAATGAAATTGAACTATAGGGGTAATTTTTGTCTAGATTTCAGTTCACACTTTAGTGCTAATTGCTTCCTAAATTTAAAGACATTAATTTCTGTGCTGAAGCTTGCTATATCTCTGTAAGAATATCTGTTGCAAGTATGGGAATAATATAAACAACTCCTGTAGACTTTTTGAAGATTTCATCAGTACTTCAGAAGATGCTTATATTATATAAATCTCCATATTTTTCTGCCAGATTGCTGTAATTTTCTACTCCAGGTCAGTAAGAAGACCAACTGGTTCCCAAAGCAACTCTTAAACAATGACAACAAGGAAGTCTCTGAACTATGACCCAAGGCTTTGACATTGACCTCGTCCTTTTACAGAAATTACTATTTACTTTATACACGTATGTCATCCATGTTTTTAAACTGTCTGTTCTCAAAGCATGAAAATAATTTTATGAAAACAAACATTAAACTCTTAAACCTCTTGTGTCTTCATAGACTTCTGACACCTTCCAGACATTTATTTGAAATCTTAGTAATTGTTTCCTCTGGGAAGTTCTACTGTGGTCCTGAAATATCACTGTTGATTCATGGAGAATATCTTCCATGATCTTTTACTAGTTCAAATAACAACTCGAGCAGTGTGAATTTGAAGAACTTGCTTATCTCTGCTCATACTTGTAATATCATGAAAACTCCAGCATAGAGTAAGAATTTAGTTTAAACTTTAATCCATTAATTTTCAAATTATCATAATATTATTGGGACCACTACTGGTAAAATTAATGCAAAAATAATTTATTTTTATTTTAATGTAGGTCATACAGTCTTATTTTGTTTTATTTTATTTTTTCTCTCTTCTGAGGATTTCTAAGCAAAAGCCTTGGCCCTTTGATGGATACCTTTTTGAAGTAGTTGATAAAAAAATGCTTTTAGTGGTTCGGAATCTTGCAGAATATCTTGCTTGGAGGGAGAAACAGTAAAAACTTCTCTGAATCTTTAGAACTTGTTTACTTTGAAGTTAAAGGCCTCAGCAGAAACAGTGAAAAGTAGTCAGGACTTCAGGTTTTCATTATATCAAGAAAGGCCTGACCAACGATCTAGGCAGCTACAAAGACATTTGACTCTTAGAAAGCTAGTACTAGCTTGTTTGGAAAGTTAAAGTTGGACTTAGAGTTACTTACTGCTAAGTCAGTCATCATCAGTTGGTTGCAAGCCACAACTAGCTTAATTCTGTGTTTTACCCAGAACAGCCTGCATCATCTAATGTCTCACACTTCTTTAATAAATAGACTGTGGCAAAACTCTGTAAAATACAGCTTGAACTTTTGTAAGGCTTTCCTTTAGATCACAGAATCATAGAATGGTTTGGGCTAGAAAGGACCTTATCATCTAGTTCCACCCCCCTGCCATGGGCAGGGACACCTTCCACTAGCCCAGGTTGCCCAAAGCCCCGTCCAAGCTGGCCTTGAACACTGCCAGGGAGGGGGCAGACACAACATCTCTGGGCAACATGTTCTAGTGCCTCACCACCCTCACAGTAAAGAATTTCTTCCTAAAATCTAATTTAAATCTACCCTCTTCCAGTTTAAAACTGTTACCCTTTATCCTATCACTACACTCCCTGATAAAGAGTCCCTCCTTTTCTTTCCTGTAGTCCCCCTTTCAGTACTGGAAGGCCTTTATAAGGTCTCTCCAGATACTTCTCTTCAGACTGAACAACCCACACTCTGTCCACCTGTCTTGAGAGGTGACGTGCTCCCGCCCTCTGATCATCTTTGTGGCCTCCTCTGGACCCACCTGAGCAGGTCCATGTCATTTTTATGCTGGGAGACCCAGAGCTGGACACAGCACTCCAGGTGGGGTCTCACAAGAGCAGAGTAGAGGGGGAGAATCAACCTCGACCTGCTGGTCACACTTTTCTTGATGCATCCCAGGATACAGTTGGCTTTCTGGGCTGCAAGCACACATTGCTGGCTCATAGTCAGTTTTTCATCCACCAATATCCAAGTCCTTCTCTGCAGGACTGTGCTGAAAGCCCTGTGCAGGTATAGAGCACAAATAGTTCCACAGACTTTATTAAGATCTTAATTTTTTAAAACTTTTTATCAGAAACAGGAGAACAAATATTGGATAGAAGGAAATAGATAGAGGAGTGCAAGGAAAAATGAGACAGTAGTGATTGATACGATAAACTGTGCTCTCTGTATTGAGTCCAAGGAAAGTTTCATGGAAGACTTTGAAAGAGAAATTGCTCTGGTGAATGACTATCTAAGCCATGTCAGAGAGCATTGGTGGTTATAAAAAATAAAGTTTTGAAAATGTACAAGGGGTGATGGAAGTTTATAACATGGGAGACCAGGGTAGAGAATTAAGAAACTAAACACCTCTAGGAGGTGAGAGACATTTCTCAAATGCAATGTCTTCTTCAGAGTAAAACCTACTATTCTATAGATTTACAGTGCTGATAATACAATGTGTATGCCTTTTGTTAGTGTCAGAAACTGAAAGGTAGCCCTCTCAGTACAACATTTGCATAGTAAGATGTACATTCCTACCAGATAATTCTGGTATACTTCCAGTCAACAGTGTATGGGGAGAGCAATACCTTTCTAAACAGTAAGACAGAGGATATGATTTAGCAGCCTGTTAGCTTCATTTATTTTTGCAGAGACCCTAAATCAGGATGCCAAAATTTGGCAGTTATTACAGCCATCAAATTATGCTTATTTGTTTTAGCGCCTACATTTCCAAAGGTATGTGGAGAATGATAGGCAGAATTGCCTTATATTAAGCAAGAGTTTTAACAGCTCAGTCCATATTCCAGTATAGGATCTGTTCTTTGTACAAAATGAAGTCTTTGCTTTTCTGGTGTTCCATTTAGCATCTTCTACAATATATCTTATTCTTTCTTCATGACTATAATTAAGGCATTGGATATTTTATAGAGCTCCTTTACATAGAAAAAATTATTTGTTATGTAAGATCAGATTTTCACATTAGATTTTGGCAGTAGGTGTATTTAGGTGGCCTGTAAATTGTAACCCAAGCAAAGGCTCAAATTTCACTGACAAGTACTCTTGTGAAAAATCTAAAACCCGTTTAAAAATGGTCCCTCCTTTGGAGACCACCAGATATGCTTAAGATCTTTTGTCATAACATTTACTGGCCAAGTACAAGCCTAATTTTATATTTTTGATGAGGGGGTCATCAAAGTGAAGAAGACTTTGAGAGAGATGGCACTTATGCTACGCAGAGAATAAGAAAACTCCTAAATCATTGACCTAGAAGCTATATTTCCTGATATCCTGTCTGGAACTATAAATTCAACTATATCTCATTAAAAAGAAGGAAGGCACAAACTCATCTCTGATTATGGTTTTCCTTTGAGCTGGATTCTGAAAAGGAAATAATGTAAAAAGGAACAAACTCGCTTATTTAGGGGTTATGGTATTTCATACTAACTATTTAAATATTTTGGATATAATTATTCATTAATATTTATTCAACAGTTCATTATAATATTAATGATTATAAAAAGCTGCTATATATTTTAGAAATATTCATTATTTTCAGATTGGTTGTGTACAGAGAGTTTTGCTAATGGTAATAGTAAAAAATGTTAATAAAGGAATTAATGAGTTACTGACTGAAACATGTATGCATTTACAGAAGTAATGCAGATGTATGTTCCCTTAATAAAGCATTAAGAATCTCACTGAAGTAACATATACTGGGCTTCTGTGAGCATCACAAGTTATTATCATAATTCATAAACGTATATTTAAAATTTCATAATATATATTATTGATTCTGTGTAGGATAATAGTTGTTACAGGAAGATGTGGTGTGTTAAATAATTGTAAAATGGAATTAATGATGTTGAATAGATTGACTACTGTTTGAGCTATTTTTATCAGAATGTATATGTGAGTCGTTTTTAATTTCACATCCAGACAGTTGTACAATGAGTTATTGACAGAATCAGGACATGAAGTTATACAGCTTGTCCTTTGTAGGAGGAATTTTCAGTGAATTTAAGCAACCACTGAAGCTTCTAACCACATAGAAGGCATTCTTGGTGGAGGAATAAAAGCTTAAGCGTCCCTGTACATCATTGATTGGTTTCAAGAAGGTCAATGCCGCCAAGTAGTTTCGTGTTAACAATTAGAAAATGAAAGTGTGTATAATTGGAGAATCAAAGCCAGCACAGAGTAGTTAAAGGGGTAAAGTACCCCTTTCTGGTGTCTTAACCAATCTCTATTTATTGAACAACAGAGGAAAAAAAGAATAAATTGTAATTTATACTGGAGCAATTAGGAATTACCTGTTCATAAAGTGTCATGAAGTCCATGACAGAGGATGGAACTAAACCTAGACTGATTATGTCCTCGTTTAGTACATGAACCAGAGCAATTTCTACAACTCCTCCAAATTATATTCTTCCCAAAATCCTCCCTTATTTTATAAATAGGAATCATCATTTAGACCAATTACTACTTTCTTATACCAGTGAGTACAAATGAGCAAAGAGATAGCAAGGCCATTGAGGAAATAAATGTCATTGTTAAGCAAGTACATAACAGTTCTCAATCCCTAGTTCAGACAGCTCCAAAACTCCAGCAATAGTTGCTGCTGAGAAAAAAATCAATTAATGCTTTTCCAACTCAATCATCTGTTGACATTAAAATTTAAAAATGGATTTCTGTTGAAGGGACATGAGAATGGGTAACTTCCAGAGAGACAGCATAGCAGCACATAAGCAATCCAGGTCCAAAGAAGTGCAAAGTCCTGCTTCTGGGACAGAACACCCTCATTCACCAGTTTATGATGGTGTGAGAGATGAGAAACCAGGCCTGTGAGAGACTAAGAAAAACAACCTGGGAAAGCAAAAGTTGAGGCTGATTGAAAAAATGCCTCAAACACTCGCAAGACAAAGCTAGGAGTCCAGGGTGCATTCTGTGGAGGCCAAAGCTGATAACGCTGCCTGATGTAGCTGGGGGAGAGAGCCCTGTGGAGACAGGACGACTCTCTTCTGGGGCACCGGGGCAGATTTCAAGGGCCATGTGTCCGGTGAATGAACTTTGCTTCATTATCCATGAAATGCATATTAAAGCTGACACCCCTCAATATGCTAACGAGGGCTGTCATGATCATGCTAGTGACATCATCCCATGGAACACCTTACCCCTCCCTGTACATGGGATACGTAGGTCTGTAGGTCAAGCTAGGGGACGGACCCAAGGAAAGAGGGTATAAATCAAAGGGGGGAAGAAAGGGCTCTCTCTCTCTCTGCCCCTCTCCCTGCCCCCCCTCTGCCCCCCGGCTGACTGGAGAGAGAGTGAAGCGAAGAAGACAGATGCCAGTGGAAAAGACGGCCACCTCCTGGAACCCTCACCAGTGGGATCAGCGCAGGAACCCAGACCGGTGATCTGTATTCCCACATTCCCTTTATCTCCCTCTTTTCCTTTTACCATTAAGAAATGCAAGGCATATTGTATTGCTCGCCACAACTTGCTCTGTACTTGGCCAATTATCATGTGTTCAATTAGTACATTGTAGGTAGTTAATAAATGCTTGAACTTGGAGACTTGTTGTCCGCTCCAATTGGGGATTTGCAAATCTGAGTCACTTGTCCCCCTCATCTGAGTGGGACGTGACAGATGGGGATGGACCAGTTGGAAAGCAGGTTTGCAGAGAAGGACCCGGGGGTCATAGTGGACACCAAGTTGGCCATGAACCAGCAATGTGTCCTTGTAGCAAAGAAGACCAATGTTATCTTGGGATGCATTAGGAGGAGTGTTGCCAGCATGTCAAGAGAGGTGATCCTTTCCCTCCATTCAGCACTGGTGAGGCCACATCTGGACTATCATGTCCAGTTCTGGGCTCCTCAGTACAAGAGAGACATGGACATACTGAAAAGAATACAGCCATGGAGTGTCATGAAGATTGTATTGGAGCATCTTTCATAGGAGCAAAGGCTGAGAAAGCTGACAACTTTTAGCCTGGGAAAGAGAAGGCTCACAGGGAGAAACTCATCAGTGTATAAAAATATTTGATGGGAGGGTGCAAAGAAGATGGATTCAGGCTCATTGCAGTGATGTCCAGAGACAATACAAGAAGAAATGAGTACAAACTGAAATGCAGGACATTCCATCTGAACATGAGAGAACACTTTTTTACTGTGAGGGTGACTGAGTACTTGTAGAGCTTTCCCAGAGAGGTTGTGGAGTTGCTGTAGGTAGTCCTGCTGGTGCAGGGACATTGGACTAGATGACATCCAGAGGTCTCTTCCAATCTCAACCATTCTGTGATTCTGTGATTTAGGTTAACATGTCTTTTACTGGAACTGAGGTGGAAAAAGCAATAAACTTATCAGAGATCTGTATTTCATTATTACAGAAAAACATAGTTTACAGTAATGAATAGGAATGTGAACACTAATGTTCAAATCAACTCCTCAGAAACAGACTAGGCAAGAAACACATACCATTTATTTGAGGGTGTGAAGGATGCTGAAACAGAAACTAATTTTTTACATTTTCAAAAATGTTATGAAACTGCAATTTTTTATAAACCCAAGGAAGATATTAAGATACAGCAAGATGTATGCAGGTTTGCTATTGCTGTCACCAGCACTCCTCAGAAATTATATGGAGGAAAGTCTTGCTATGATAGATCAGTCTCCATTTTTATTGAGCAGATTCGGGTTTCCCTTAACTGTGGAGAGCTCTGTGCTCAGCTGGGATCATATTGGCTTCAGAAACTTAAGTACTAAATTGGCTGCAGACAGATATATACAATTTTCATTACAGATAGATAAAAATTTCACCCCAAATAATCTTTGAACTAAACGCATAACTATTGTCCAATTTCCTCATGAAACTCTTTTGCCAGACATTTCGTGACAGAAATTCATTGACTTTTCCAAGGAAACACTTTTATCTTAATAGATTTGTGTAAGATAACCAACAGTATCCTATTCCACATAATGGTTTTCAGGAAGGACTTAACCTCGCCCAAGAGTTTAAGTAGTTATTTATTTCTCTATCAGGAAATCTGTTTGCCCATTTAATCTGGGAGCAGATTTTATCATGGTAACTACAGGAGCAACACCTAAAATAAGCCCTTAACATCACTCTAAATCTCACATTTTCTTATAACTACTTTCCTACACAGGTAGTTTTCTTACATGGAAAAAGGCCAGTGAAAGAAGATATCGATGTCAATATGTTTTGAATGTAGATGTCTGTGCATCTGACTGTAATCTTGAAAATGGTTTAAATGAACCTGAAGAATGAGAAAGGTCATGTGCCAAATTCTGCTGCTTTGTAATGTTATCTGTACAATTGCTACAGAGAAGACAGAACTGCAGAAGGCCAATATTTGTGGAAACAGCTGGAATCTTACCAGTCTTTTGAAAAAACATTTTGAAAGCAAAGTTATCTTGATGAAAGACATGAAAAAAATGAAGAAGGTTTTAATGAAGAAATCCTATTCTACCTCTGACCAAAGTATGTCTGACTGAGATAGAATTTAGCCCTTTAGGAACCCACATAACTTAAAGCAGCAAAACTGACACAAGACGAATAGATTGTTTTATTGCTTGTCAGCTCATTTTTAAAGAGAATGCCTTACTAGAAAAATTACTGAAGTTTAACCTTTTTATCTCTCATCTTCATATTCATGTTCATATCTGTCAAGTGTCACAAAACACTTTTATTCTTTTTCATTCCTCCTAGTGCTTCAGAGCATAGTTGTATATGAATAAACTGTGCTATAGTCTACCATGGTCATTGCAAACATAAATGATAAATAAGGAGTTTAATGTTCTGTAAAGGAAGATTCCTGCATTCAGAGAAAGTTGGAACTGTATATATGCCTTTTAGAGGGTATTTTTCATGTTTCTAGGCACATAGCTAGGACGTCTCCTTAAGTCAAGTGACTTTCTATTTTTCCACTTGTACTGTGTGAACTAACACAGAAATAAATCTGGCATGCAAACAAATAGGAAAGTAAAGCAGGAAATCCTCTGATGTTATTATCCCCCTGTGTACAAAGCCCACTATGAAAACCCCACATCACTTAAAATTGATTGCTCACATAGTGTTTCAGACAGATTTGATCCTGACCTTATAAACGCTGCTCTTACAGCTTTGTCTGCCTCATGCCTAAGATATCCATATAGTGAAGGTGAGAGAAAAGGACGGTGTCACACTAAAAAGAGCTTTTCAGTGTTAGACGAGAGTGATTTCTTCCTCACTATATCACACAGGTGATTTTCTTAGTGTAATCCACAAGAAATATTTATACTTTTAGATGAATGTCTGAACTGTTGCATTGCTGAATCCTTGGCTTTGCCTGTCAATTATTGCTTGGAGTTATCAGGCAGATATTTCTTCATGGGTAGCATCTGCAGCATATTGTTTCATCACTATGCATCATAGATAACAATTTACACAGCATTAAAATGGCTATTAATTATTGCCAAATATATGTGTCCAAGTTCTCTTTTCATGGTATAAAAGACTAAAAAGAAGTGGAGTAGTAGCAAAATCACTAATGTTTGCATAAAATGTATGTGAGTTTTCAGTTGATTTATTTTTTTAAAATTCATGTATATGTTGACCCTGAACCATGGAGTCATTAGTAATGAAAATTTTAAAAGCACAAGTCAGCTTATACTAATAACGAACATATTTTTTTATCTGAAGCAGGAGTAAGAGAAGACTAAGTTGTATTTCTCTCTGATCTCTGCTAGGGTTTTTTTTTGAGCTTTACTAATGCATAAAAAATTCAGACAATTGCTTTAATTGTAGGACTAGTAACCACTGAGCAGTTCCTTTTGATAAAACCTCCTCACTGCATTCTAGTCAGTATTTAACAAAAGCCAAGATCACAACTGATGTCTGCATAGTCACACATCTCTTTGTTTTTCACTGTTTTTCCATGAATACAATCTACCTTTAATTTTCATCTCTAGATAAAATTAAAAATCTCTCTTACACCTTTCCAGTTAATGTATTTGTTAGTTTATAAAACTAATTAGTACAATAATCCCCTGTATTTCTGTAGCATCTTTAATCTCAGGGTCTCCAAGTGTTTAAAGAATTTTCCTTAGATTTTATGAGACCCTTGTAAAGAAGGTGATTTCTGGGTCAAATCCACCTGTGCAGCTACACAGCTCATGGGAGTTCATTCATCTTCATAGGCTGTGCAATCACAGAAGCTGCCCTGTAATTGAGGAGGCTACACCTAACTCATAGACACAGAAGTCAATTCTAGACAAACCCTGTACTTGATAATAACTAAGGAAAAACCCTCACAAACACAGAAAAGTGCAGCTTTCTACATTCCCCTAATTATTAGAGATAGGCCAATTCTCCCTATCTTCCTGTTAAACACTTGTGGGAGAATCTTTAAAAGCAACAGCAGAGTAAAAGATTCAGTTAAGAATTACTTGTATAACTTGAATTTGAGCTACCTTTTCCCACCTTAAGCTTACTGAAATCTGCTTACTGTAAATGGCATAAACTGATGTGATTTGCATACAAAGTAAATAGAAAAAAAAAATTTGTTAGGGCCTCCATTTTGCTTCATGTCACCTTTTTTCAACATCTTCTTAATTGTCCTTTATTCTGTACTTGTGGGTTTGATTTTAATTTCTTATTGCCTGGTTCAACAAGTGGGTCCACAATCTGCAAAAATTTCTGAACATGTAATTATTTTTCTTGTGTATGAAATGAAATTTATACATGAATCTTTGTAAAATTAGTCATTAATCTTACAAGAATTGTAAGATGAATGAAATGGAAATGTTTTGGAAAATTATGATCATCAAGTGAACAAAGGAGATGAAAGCACTTTACTGCTATCGTCAAGAAAAGAGCTTCCCCTGTAATGTTTAGCAGTTTCATTCCTACAGATGTGTTCAGGCTTGTAAAGGAACTATGCAGTGCACTGTCACTATACCATCTTTGTGCTTCTTTAGTTCCTGCAGTCTGTGTTAATATCATGCAGATAGGATGGGTGAAAACAGTTTAGGGGAAAGGTTCATGGAGTTTGATGACGACTCATGAAGAGAAATGAAAAGGAATGTTTTAATATATTATATAATATTTATTGCATTAAATGTTATTATATACACGATATGTCATGTATCACATATCATATATATTATGGAAAGATATAATCATATATTCATAGAATAATTTAGGTTGGAAAAGACCTTTAAGATCATTGAGTCCAACTGTAAACCTAACACTGCAAGTGCACCACAAAACTGTGTCCCTAAGTGCCATAGCTACACATCTACCTCCAGGGATGGTGACTCAAACACTTCTCTAGGCAGCCTGTTCAAATGTTTGACAAGCCTTTCAGTGAAGAAATGTTTCCTACTATCCAATATAAGCTTCATCTGGTGCAATTTGAGGTTGTTTCCTCTCATGCTATCACTTGTTACTTGGGAAAATAGACCAACACCCACCTCGCTACAATCTCCTTTCAGGTAGTGGTAGAGATAAGGTCTCCCCTGAGTCTCCTTTTCTCCAGACTAAACAACCCCAGTTCCCTCAGCCACTCCTCATAAGATTTTTGCTCCAGACCCTTCACCTGGTTAGTTGTTCTTCTTCAGACATGCTCCAGCACCTCAATGACTTTCTTGTAGTGAGGGGCCCAAAACTGAACACAGTACTGGAGGTGCAGCCTTGCTGGTGCTGAGTGTGCAGGAGGACAATCATTTCCCTAGTCCTGCTGGCCACACTATTTTTGTTACAAACTGGGATGCTATTGGCCTTGGCCACCTGGGCACACTGCCAGCTCACATTCAGCTGGCTGTCAAGCAGCAGCCCCAGGTCTTTTTCCACCAAACAGCTTTTCCCCAAGCCTATCAAGATGTCTCGATTCCTCAAAAATCCTGATATTTGCTTTAGCTGTATGAAAATTGTAAAGATAGTATATACACAAATCCATAAACAACTTTCCAGTCCTCCAAAGCATATTCAATACCAGTGCAGTTGTAAAGCATTTCTTCTGGCAATATAGACTAAAGACACAGAGCAGTGAGTGTCAAGTGCCAATGATCAAAAGTAAAAGCAGCAGCTACAACAGCCCAGAGCAGTAATTCTGCTTCTGGATGAACTCCAAGAGCCTTGCTGAGTGGAGCATCAGCAGTGCAACATTTAGTGTTTTTCAAAGCAGACTTGTCTTCGTGCTGTGGGGAATGCTTTACATTTAAATTCCTTGAAACTGAGAGCCATTAACTTTTCACCAGTTTAAATACTTTCTCTACCTGCTCTGTTAATTATCAGGGGTTTGTTCTTCCTCACCCACCTACATGATCCTTCTCCATGATCCTGCAATGAATTAATCATGCTGACATTTTGACAGTTAATTTATTTCCAGGCAATAGACTACTATGTCATAAACATAGTATTATGATTTTATTGAAGAATAAGAAAAAACTTTAAGTGGAAAGATCATCTTTATTCAAACACAAATGTCAACAACAGTGGCTGACGGAAAATAGAACATTTCTGGCAAAGAAAATTACTTGCAGAACCGTTATCTTTTTCTTTTTCCTAACTTTTCATATATCTTTCCACAGATACAGATACATATGTACAAACTTTATCATCTGAATACATAAATTAGTGTAATCCCTTTATCACTGTGTTCCATTTTTCTTGCTATATTACTGATATTTACTCAAAAGAATAAGATTTTTCAAAAAGTGCTTATTTTATTAAAAACCACTGAGATTTTCTCACATATTTGACATTTTAGTATAAAGTCTAAGCACAAACAGAAAAAAGCAATATACCTCTAATCTTCATATCATGGTATAGTTTCCAAATTGCTTCTGTGACTATAAAGAACCCCATAAGCCTTCATTCTTCCAGCCCTAATAAATTCAGAGATATTTTGTAGATCAAAAAAGTACCAAATTCATATTTTCTGCATAAACTATTACTGAAAAAAGTTGTTGACAACATCTGTAATCATAAGAAGTCAGATTAGGCAGTTTACATTTGAAGGAGAGAGAAATACACACTGCCTCCTTGTATATTTCTTCCTATGGTTGCTCAAAGAGCAGTAATATTTATAGACTACTATTACAGTTGGTTTTTTCCATTAGAAGTGACCAAATTTTGAGTCATTATTCAATCAGTGGTCTTTTTTTTCTCTCTTGTCGTTCTGTTTTGTCAGATATTTTAATGTTTCCTTACATGTTATCATACTTGGCATAGCCATTTCTTCTTATAGGTACTTAAGATATGTGGCATCGAATTATGGCTGCCACTAGGTATGGATGATTATAGTGGAATATGAACTGCACTAGATGCCAGCATGATTTAACTCATCTGGAGTGTTGTCTTGGACTCTAGATCAACTCCCCACAAGGCTGGTGTGTAGAATTCAGTTCAGTGTAATCTCTAATTCTAACTAAAGTTCAATGAATGTCTTGGATTTTCAAACACATACTAAAAAAAAAATTATTCCCAGATTCCCTCCAGCTGGTAAAATTATTGGTTTAATAATTCTGTAATATAAACCAGTATCCATACAAAATTTAAGTGTATTTTTCCATTAGACATCAAGTGGCAGGTGTTTTCTCCCTTCAAATTCTCTTCTGTTTATTTTCAAATGGTATCTCTTTTCTGTGTCTAACCAACACTCTTCTTTCCATGCTAGAACATTTTATGCAAGATCTGCTGCTTCTAAATTATGTTTATGAGAAAAAAAAATATCATAAATTATCAAATGCAAACATTCTTTTAGAACTGTGAATAAGATTCTGACTGAAGTATAGATACTGAGAAGATAACTCTAGAGGATTTTTAGAGATCTGAAAATCCGAGATATTTTGACAATCTTTATCCTACCATACCTTCAAATCCTTACCAGTTTGCATTCAAAATATCCTATTCTTGATATCACAAGGTAAGTAAGAAGGTAAGTAAGTATCATAAGGTAGGTAAGAATTTACTTTACCAGACATTTTATGCAATATTTTATAGTTCTGCTGTCCAAGGGAGTCCAACTGTTTCTGGAAAATGTCTTTCTTGTTGAGTGACAATGTCTATTTTAGATTTGAGACATCTGACTTCCATTTAAATTAAACATTCAATTTGGGGGTTTTGTGAGAATTTATTTTTAACTTGTGATATGACATTTCTTTGGTTTTTTGTGTTTTTTTTTTTTTTTAAATTTTATTTTATTTAAAAAAAAAAAAAAGGTAGCATTTTTAAGCTTTTAAACCTTGGATTTATAATGCTATTTAAATTAATTTTTATTTATATATTTATTAAACATTGCCAGAATATAAAACACTACCATCATGGTAACTGCAATGCTTAGCTCATGTGACGAACATGTATTTGTCTGGTTTTCTAATCTGTATTTCAAGAAAATATTACTTATTCAGAGTGCCAGATTATATTGGTAGAGTTTAGTAGACTTTTAATCTATGTAAACCTGAGTAGATTTTTTTTTTTTGCCATTCAAAGAAATTACAGTTTTCAGCAAATCAGTGCATCTAAAAATCAGGTTCGTAAGGTCTTATGTATATTCTATTTCAGTAATCACATCAACAATAATTATGTCCCCGGTTGAGAATGTAACTAATACCATCTATATGTGGAAAAAAAAAAAAAAAAAACAAACCCACAAAAGTGTTTGAGAATGATTCAGATCCTTTATCAAGAAGAGACAGTATGTTTTCAATGACCTAATTTCCCAAAGCAATGACACACTTACAAAGACTTCTGAACTTCAACTGGAAAAAGAAAAAAAGAAAAAAAGCAGCAGCAACAACACACACACACACACACATCCCCAACTGTTATCCAATAAACCTTAATTTATAAGTGGTTTCAGGGTATAATCAGAAGCATGACTCCAGTGAAGTATGTGTGTATCATATTTGAAGGGATTATGAGTAGGAGTACATAGTAGCTTTCTTATGATAGAACGGCTTAACCTTATTATATGATTAGCATGTGCCTTTACAAAAATACATGCAGACTTCACAGTGAAATCAACACAGATGGACTAATATAATCAAGGTATTTTTAATTTCTTGAGTCAATTTGTGTTTCATTTCTGTCACCTAGTTTCAAAGCTTCTTGGATTCAATCCCAGAACGTTTCTACCTTATAGCACTTCAAAACCAAACCAAACTAAACCCAAGCAAACCAACCAGTCAAAATGACCCCCTCTCATCCACAAAGCCTCTCTCTGTCAGTTGAACTTCTGTCATATGATACAGTACAGATCAATGTTATAACCCATTCTGAAAAGATGTTTTGGAGTTAATTAAAACTTAACATATATTATTTTATGTAGCTTCATATTCTACACTGATAATGTTCCATCAATTTAAAGCCAGAACATTGAAAATCGTCATAATTTTCATGATGTCCTGCTGATAATTATCAGTCCTCTAAGAAATGTTACAAGCTAGGAATAGATTCTGAATGTACCACTTAAATTTTCATACAATGGATTTTTGAGTGACAAGTTAAGACTCAGAAAAAAGAAAAGATCTTTTAGAAATCTGAGTCACCGAAATCCACAGTTCAATGAATGACTGTGGAGTAGGGAACATTATTCTTATCTGTCCATCTAGAATACCCCGCACAGTGAGGTTTTGGTCCATGAATGGTAATCCTAATTGCAATGTCAATAATTCTGCAAAATAACAATTACTTTCCTTTACAAAATACTTAAGGAGGAATATATTTTCCCCCATAAATTCTATTTGTTAATAGGTTTAATAGTTCAATGAAAAAGTACAGATTCTCCAAATATCATCAAAACAAAATTGATATGCCTGAAAGTTTTAGAGCATTTCACGTCAAAGCTTTTTTCCTGAATAGATACCTGTCATAGTTTAACTGTTATTAAAAAAAAAAAAAAAAAAAAAAAAAAAAAAAAAAAAAAAAAAAAAAAAGAGGAATACATTATTCCAGTCAAAGTACATCAGTATAGAGAAAATATGTTATTGGCTTATAGGAAAAGTTAGGGTTAAAATTATGTGAAAGAAATTTGAATTTAAGTGTCCACCTATCACCATTAAGAATTGTCATTATCCTTATGTCAGTGTGGGAAAATAAAGGAAGATTAGCAAGGAGGATTGTAAACATGCTCAAGTGACTTGCAGCTGGGATGTAGAAAAACACATATATCATACTAGCTGTTGTCTATGCTTGTGTGTTTGACAAGAACATCTGAGTTCAGATAACACAGGTCTGTGATAGACTTAGAGGAACCCTTCTGAACATGCTTGAGATTCTTGCCCTGCTGTGGGAAAGATCAAAGTACAATAGTAAATTATGCCTGCATGAATCTCTGAAAAACAGGCACAAACAGGTTTGGTGATCCTCTACCAAGGACTGATCTCCATCCCCAGTTGCATGCCTCTGCCCAGGTGCTGCTTCAGGGATCCACCAGTGGGCAAGGTTATGAAAATAAATTTACTCTTTGTATTTCAGCCATGGTCTTATGGTTGTTCTTCTGCCTTGCCTTTGCTGACTCACAGAGTCAGTTACATTATTTTTATTAATTCCCTTCTAAGATATTACTAAACGTCCCCAATAATGCTTTTTCATTCTTCAAAAATGATTTTGTTAATGCAATAATAGAAATTATTGAGAAACATGGGATAAGGCAATCCCTTGTCTTTATTAAGCCCTATATGTATATAAACTCTTACTACTATCATAGCCAAGCAAATGAAGCAACAGTTCTTGGAGGGATGTAGGACTATCTATAGGGACAAGTGAAGAAATTATTTTCCATTTAATGCAAGAAAAAAAACTACCTTTGAACTAAGACAGGACTTTTACAAATACTGATGAGTGAAGTTCAAATCAAGAGAGAATTTTAAGACATACCACAAAATTCAGGTCCTGCTTGACAAACCTGATCTCCTTCTACGACAGGGGGACCTGCCTATTGGATGAGGGACAGGCTGTGGATGTTGTTTACCTTGACTTTAGTAAGGCCTTTGACACCATTTCCCACAGCATTCTCCTGAGGAAACTGTCTGCTCGTGGCTTGTATGTGCACATGCTTTGCTGGGTAAAATCTGTCTGGATGGCTGGGCCCAAAGAGTTGTGGTAAAGAGAGTTAAATCCAGTTGGTGGCCGGTCACAAGTGGTGTCCCCCAAGGCTGCGTTTTGGGGTCACTCCTGTTTAACATCTTTATTGATGATCTAGACGAGGGGATCGAGTGCACCCTCAGTCAGTTTGCAGGTGACACCCAGTTGGGTGGGAGTGTTGATCTGCTCGAGGGTAGGGAGGCTCTGCAGAGAGACCTGGACAGGCTGGAGCCATGGGCTGAGGCCAACTGGAGGAGTTTCACTGAGGGCAAATGCCGGGGGCTGCTCTTGGGCCACAACAACCCCCAGCAGGGCTACAGGCTTGGGGAGGAGTGGCTGGAGAGCTGCCAGTCAGAGAGGGACCTGGGGGGGTTGATTGACAGCCGGCTGAACAGGAGCCAGCAGTGTGCCCAGGGGGCCAAGAAGGCCAATGGCATCCTGGCTTGTGTCAGCACTAGCGTGGCCAGCAGGGACAGGGAAGGGATCTGAGCCCTGTACTCGGCACTGGTGAGGCCGCCCCTCGATTCCTGTGTTCAGTTTTGGGCCCCTCACTACAAAAAGGACATTGAATGACTCGAGCGTGTCCAGAGAAGGGCAACGGGGCTGGTGCAGGGTCTGGAGCACAGGTCGTACGGGGAGCGGCTGAGGGAACTGGGGGGGTTTAGTCTGGAGAAGAGGAGGCTGAGGGGAGACCTCATCGCCCTCTACAGCTGCCTGAAAGGAGGGTGCAGAGAGCTGGGGATGAGTCTCTTTAACCAAGTAACAAGCGATAGGACAAGAGGGAATGGCCTCAAGTTGTGCCAGGGAAGGTTTAGACTGGATATTAGGAAGCATTTCTTTCCAGAATGGGTTGTTGGGCATTGGAATGTGCTGCCCAGGGAGGTGACAGAGTCCCCATCCCTGGAGGTGTTTAAGAGTAGAGTTAACATAGCACTGAGGGTTCTGGTGTTGTTGGGAACTGTTAGGTTAACAGTTGGACTGGATGATCTTCAGTCTTTTCCAACGTAGATGATTTTGTAATTCTGTGAATCTGTAATTCAAACATGTCACTGCTCAGCTTGAATACCTTAGTAGGAATCAATAGCTTTTCCTAGTTTAAGATTATTTGCTTCAGAAAGTATTTTGTATGCTATAGAATGGATTGTGTGGTTAAGGCACAAGCTGATTGTTCAGGTCTAGGTACTGGATGTACCACAAGCTCTGTCTCCATATTGACATGATTTCTCAGGCTGATTGATAGTCAGCAAAAATTCTCTCATTAACCAACTGTCTGCCAAGCAGTTCACATTTTGACTCCAGTTTGGACTTTGTGAACTTATTCCAGGGAAAGAAATGCAGGCCTAAGGATTCTGGTTCATGACTGAGATCTTCCCTTAAACTAGGGGTACAAGTAGCTTGAACCGCATACCTTTGCAGCCTTGAATTTAACAATGTAGCCTTGACCACAGCTACCAGATGTGGTGCTGAGGTAGCCTTCTGATCTGGCATGAATCAACTTCTTTTTGTTTCAATTCCCTCTGATATGGTGCAGAATAATAGCACTTCTGCAGGTTGTAGGGGTGATTCTAGAATCCCACAATATCAGAAGTCTTTCGTTCAAATAATATGCTAGAGACAACTATGCATAAAAATACTTTAGCAATAATGAGAACCCTAGGAGTCATAAACACTGCCATTAGAGTGGATATTGGAGACTAGGAATTAATAATCTACAGTTCTCTGGCTATCCTTAGGGCTAGGAATTATGTATGTAGTGTGGCAAAGGGCTTTCTTTGAATCAGTAAGCGGGTGTCTCCTTCTCGAGATACAAAAAACCAAAAGTGAAATAGTAGAAAACTAAGCAAAAATAGCTTTTTTTTTTTTCTTTTTTTCCAGTATAACTGTCCTCTCTGCTATGATGGTAAATCACAAGAGGATATGGAAAAGTTCAAACCACAGGTACATAAGAATTTATTAACTGATCAGACAATACAAGCAAATGGAATAAAAATGCTCAGAAAAAAAAAAAAAAAAAAGTATGCAAATTCCAACACTAGTTTTGAATATATTGTGTCTTGTCATGACCAATAAAATTTTGTTTTCAAACTCTGCTTTGCCATCATTAGCCCCAAATACTTGCTAATAACTAGTATTGATGTTGAACAATTTAGTATTTAGTAAACGTATTTGTACAATTAAGTCCTTAATTTGCAACCTAGGCATTATATAAATTGACTTAAACTAATAGGGTTTGTGTGAAGTTCTAAGTCTGAATAAAATAAATAAAAAAAAAAAATCTCCAGTTTTCTAATAACTAATAAAAAACCAGACTAAACTCAGTTAATGAATTATTCAAATATCTCAATAAAGAATGTATCTGAAATGTGTGTGAACTACTCTCAGAAAATCTAGGAATATACCATTTTGAGATTTGTTTGCTCAGGTCCACTAAAAGCTACACCTTTTGGACACCTGTTCTTTGATTCCTGATGCCCCAGAAAATTCAAAGATAAATCAGCAGAGACATCAGAAAAATCATCAAAGGTAAAGGTTTCATTGTTGAAAAATGTTCTTTAAAGCAGCAAAGCCACTACTTGATCACACCCCCTAAGACGCCTGAGACAGATAATTTCAACCCTTTCATTTTTTAATTTAAGGAACTTATGTGGGAGTTTTTACAGCTCACAATTAAATCACTTGTACTGAAAATAAAAGTTGAAGGAAGATATGAGTAAAACTTTAATGCAAATCATAGCTTCACCATTAAATATGACTTTAAAAACAACTTACAACTTCTCTTATTTTTGCATGCGAATTTTCATGTATATATTGAACACACCCACATTTTTGAGCAAATAGCTTATATAAATCACCTGAAAGCAAAAATGGCATGACTAAAGAGACATATCAATCAGAATCTTATATGCATTCGGTTGGAAGAGCTCTTCCATAGAATCCAGTCTATTACTTTTAAGATGACACCTGGACTATTTCTGAAACATTTGTCATGCTATTCCCAGGAAACCTTTAGTAACAGAAATACTTCCAACTCCCTAACTAAACTGTTCCAGAACTCTGCAGTAAAAGGTTTGGGGTTTTCTTCTAACATACAGTTTCCCTTTATGGAACTTGATTCTTGTGCTTCTCTTAATATATATGGAGCAGAAAGACAATCTCGAACAAACAGTTTGCATTTGGACTGCTAACAATCTTCATATATCCTCTCATTCTTTTCTCCAACATAGACAATGTCGTCATTTTGGTTTTGTGGAAATCTTATTTTCAGAACTTTTTAACCACTCTTATAATACTACTTGGCATTATAACCCAATTGTCTTTGTGTTTTTTCTTAAACTAAGGGGGGGAAAATCATTGCAGTGCTAGAGGCAGAGAAGCAATTGAGTTTCTTACATCTGACACTTGTTTTAATACATCCCAAGATAAGGGTTTTTTCTGCAGCAACACTTCAGTGTTAACTCATATTTAATCCCACCACTCACCGTAGTATAAGCTCTTTTTCTGACCAATATAATTACCTATTAATTTAAACTTCTTTCATATTCACAAATTCTTCATTGAACTGAATAATTCTGGGACACCACCTCCTGATATGTTTTTCAATTTGAGAGAAATTTATTGTCACTCATTTTTTAATAAATTTTATGGATTGACTTGATAATATATCTTTGAAGGTTTTATTTTACTATGCCTTTCAGAATGTTATCTGTCAGAAGTCTAATAAAATAAAGATATTTCACACTGATTTATTCTGTCCAGTAAACCATGTATTTGTCAGTAATGGAAATTTCATTCAATTAATTTCAAATGATATTTATAGACTAAGAACCTGTATAAAAAATACATCGCTTCAATATATCATAAACCTCTGCTTTCGTTTGTGAGTAGTCTGTTTAATCCAGACCTATAACCCTTTATCAACTGATTTTCTATACAGGTCATAAATTTTGCATCTGATAATATTTTCTTTTTAGGTCCTTAGACTGCAATCTCTGTAGGTCAAGGCTATAATCTTACCACTAGACATATGACAATGTATTTTCTCTCTAGCATTTTATATCACATTTACTTTAGTAGTATTCAAGTACAAATGATATTTTAATATTGCAAATATGTTAACTTAAATTATATATTTAGATGAAAAGCTGTGACTGTAAAAACCCTTAATATAGATAATTTTATTTGCATTATGTTCCCCAAATCATCACCAAAAGTTAGCTCTTGCCTTTTCTTATGTAATGTCTCATTATACTGCTTATGGAGCAAGGAATCAGAAGTTACCGATGATCTTACTGGCAGTCAGAAGTGGTCATTTATATGTCACTGAGAGAATGTCTTAAAAACTAAAAGTCACCATTACCTCATACCTAGATTTAATGAAATTTGGAAGTGGTGCTCAAAAAAAATTGTGATAAAACTTAGGTTAATTTTTTTAAATTGTCCATAGAAACTTGTATTAGTTGAGTTTCTCAGCCAATGTTCAATATGTGCTGTTGTGGTCATTATTCTAAAAGATCTGTTTTAACATAACCAAAGGTAATGAGTCTGTAGGAATCACCACCATGATGGGGGTTTTAATTTATCTTCAGTGTTTATTGATTTCGCTACCAAGAGAAAATAAAATGATCAGGCAAATGAACTAACATATATTATTTTAGATCTAGCTAGGAGATTTACATCAAATTGTACCTAATGGGTTCTGTTAGGTTATGTGATTAAATGCTAATTTGCATAAAGACAACAGAGCACAGAGACATGAGTCCCTGTTCCACCCCCTCCCAGGGCCATCCCAGGAAAAGTATCAGCACTATGGGCTGGGTGAGGCTCAGTACCATGCATGAGTCCACAGGGGCAGCTCTCTGGGGCACCAAACAGTCAGAGTCCCTGATCTGGGGGATGGCACTCACTATGGGATGTCAAGAAAGAGCATCCTGGGCTGGCACAAAACTTATTATGGGATGTTTGCAGGAGAAGCCAAGGGTGGGTAAAGGGAGGGATCAAGGTGAGTGAAAAATAGAGAGATAAGGAGATAATATGGGCTCATCTTGTGTAAGAAAAGGATCTGTATGCTTGTCTAGCCATGCTCTGTTCCTGGTCAACATAGTCTGTTCTGTGTTCCTGTTAAACTTAATTTCTATTTACTTTCCTGAGTGAAGGGACTCTATTGGTCATGTGTATGCACATGTGGAAGTGTTTGTGCAGCAGCTGGAGTCAGACCGTTGGTCAGAGAGTCTTTGGTTTGTGGTTCAAGCAACAGAAGGGACTGGAGTGTGTGCATACTGTACAGGGGTGTGTATGTCATTGCAAGCAGTTTGTTAACATCAGACTGGACTAGAAAATGAACGGAGTAAGAGAGATGGGAACCAGGTATCAGAAATGCCATAACTTTATTCAAATACTGGAGAGATCAGAGTGTCTGAACTCTGACTACTGGACTGGTCCAATCTGGCTACTGAGAGATCAGGGGATCTGGAGAGAGGGCTGCTAGTAAGGTCACAGATCTAAACTACCTACTGAAGAGATCCATTCATGCATGTGTTCATGTCTGCTTATGAGGCAAATGGGGAAATCCAGGGACCTGTGGGTCAACTACTGGATAGAGTTTGTCTAAGGTTTGTTACTAGAGAGAATTAGGGGTTGTGTGCCTCTGCATGCATGTCTGTGGGTTTTTGTGTGTGTGTGTCTGTGTATCAACAGCTGGAGTGGGGCTGTGAGCATCATGTGCTAGCCTTTGGGGAGACCGAGGATCCAGGACCAGCTATCATATATATGTATACTACCACTGGTGTTTTCATTGTGATCACCCAAGAAAGGAATGGGATCAGGCTATTTCTGTTGGTCGTATTTGAAAGAATACGCTGTGTTTCGTATCTGTATTGATCTGTATGGTTAACCATACAAATACATACATACAGAGAGAGAGTATACCATTTGGGAATACATACTCAGCCTTACTACTGGCTGGGCCTGGAGTTACAAAGCTGCAGCAGCCTTACCTGTGTTGAGCTACCAGAATTTCACCTTTAGGCAGTGAGATAATCAAGTGCTGTAATTAATATGGACAAAATACAGCCAATTACTCAGCGGCACAAAGTAAACTTCATTGGTTCCAATAATATTCATTGTTTGTTGCAGGTGGTGACCAAATAGAGTATAAACCAATAAAAATTATTTTTATTTGAGATTTTCAGTCTTGAATATGCAGAATTCATAGCTGGACATCTTGCAGTTGCACATGTTGAATGCAGTAACCGAGCTCCACTGAATACTATGTTTTGGATTATTTTATCTTTGCTATTGGATAATTGTCTAGCTATATGTTGAACTGACATTTTCTATAATATCATCCGAGCTTTCAGTTGCATAACAAGTACAAGGATTAGAAATGCAAAAGCCTTTAAAGCAGGCAATTTCTGTCCTGTTAGTTATTTCTAGAGCCATGCTGGTTCACTAACAAAGATAATGGGTGAGTTCTTTCTATCCAAAACCTGTGAAATACAAGTGCATTTTCACCTCTACATTTCCACCCTGCGGGCTTAAAAAAACAAACAAAAACATGGGCTATATAGAAACATTCATACAAAGACGCTTCAAAATACTCCACAATTTTAGACACCAAATTGTAAGTTGAAAATGGTGAATACATGGAGGTCATGGGGATTAAACTACACACTCAAGAATAAAAAGTATTTAACTCTATCAGTATCAAAACAAAATTCAATCCAGATTTGATAAAAAGGTCATGAACCATTGAACCGGACTTGTTCTTAACTCAAACTAAGCTTTTGAAAAACTATTTCTTCCCAAGGGAGTAGTGAAAGAGGATTGCATTGGCTTTAGATGTTCTTTACTTGCTGTCAGCAGGGATTCAGTAGTGTCTGAAGAGTTTTGCTTTGAATTTTCTCTCTTGCTTACATGCTTCCAAGCCCATTTTATCAGCTTCCCTGGTAAAGCTTGGATAATTAATATCAAAAGGTTTAGTCTTCTCCAAAAGTTTACCATGGATAAACATTTAGCACCAGTAACTCCAGCATTTGGCTAATTCTTTCTAAAACAGCACCTTATTCTGTAAAATTAAAAAAAAAAAAAAAAAACAAAAACCAAAACCAAACCATTACATTATTTAAAAATAAGCAGGACTGATATACCTGAGAAGAATTTTCGAACGAATGGAAACCAAAGTTTATCTCAAGGTAACCACTTTAATCAGAATATTGGAACATCCTTATTCAGACAAGGAGGTTAAGTCTGTCTTCTAGCTTGAATAGAACAGTTTTATGTATAATAGGCAATATGTACAAAATTTTGCAAGGTTTAGACTTAGAACAATATAGATAATGGCAATTATCTTCATAATAAAGAAAAATAAGAAAAACAAAATCTGAAAGTTCATCAATTATAGAATGCTACTGGTTATATAATATTATGGATTCCTTAACATTTGAAATGAAAACTGGAAACTTATTCCAAATCTGGAAAAACCTTGAAAATATAAAAATAATTTAAACTTGAGATGTGTTATAGGTATAGGTGTGAGTTTCATCTGTAGTGCATCAGCTGTCATATTATGGAAAGATCATTAGAAGTAATGCCAAAAAATGTAACAACTCACTCAGCCATGCTGAATGTCAGCTATTTTCCTAAGTGGGAAACCTGATAAAATTATTTCAGTACTGCTAACAATGAATGCTGTGAGTGTGCATAGCTGTAGTCCTTGTTGACATTTTATTACTTGGGTTTAATCCACAATGGAGGAAACTAAAGCTCATTCAGTTACGACCCTTTTTCACTGAAAAATTACAGATGGCTCAGAAAGTTCTATTCCAAGAAACCCCAGACATACAGCATTACTTGGAAAGTTTCCAGATTTACGTTTTTTTGAATTTTGCTTTTTTAAATAATCAAATTAGATATAATTAATTTTTGCTGTTGCCAAATTCATCACCTTAAAATGAAATAAATAGTCCTTTGTTCTGGATCCATTATTAATTTTTCAGAACAATGTTTTTTTTTTTTTTTTTATATTGAAGGATAAAAATCCTTTTCTCCCTTCAAAAGTGATTGTCTAAAACCATAAATCTGAAAAAAATAAAAGGAAACAATGAAAAATAATTGGATTGCCCTAATATATCCAGTAACACATGAGGATTTCTTAGCTAATCATGAGCCAGTAGTTCTACTATAGTGTTAATTTTTACAATCCCTACTTTAAATTGCATTTATCAATGGTATATGATAATAGTTATAATTTTAGCCATAATATCATCATGCCATCAACTATCAAAGACAGCACATATAACAAAGTTAAGCGGTCAATGGAGAATATGGAAAGTTTTTAAAATTAAAACTACTTTATAATTTCTCACACACATGTTGGTGTGACCCACAAATATATAGTTTTGTTCAAAAAGATACCTATTTACAAAGTGTTATGAGATATTGCAGGCCTCCTACTCTTTGATTTCTGTGGTAAATTCAACATTTACAGAATGAATTTCTTTTACTGTGGATTAATTGTCCCATTCTGCCTTCTCCTTTCCAAGCACCTTTATTTGAGGAATATATTTTTGAGGTCAACAATCAGTATATCTGCTGTATGTAAAGAAACACATGAGGTGTATCATGTGTCAGACTTAGCAAAAAGCATTGTTTGTGTGTGACGCATTTCTGTGTGTTGAAAAGAATTTTCATTTTATTGCCACCATGCAGAAATTCTTGGCTAAAAAATGGCATAAAGTGATTAACATTGAACAGCTACCCTTCAACACTGAAAAGTGAAAGAACCAAGAGAAAGAGTACGATGATCAAAAGGGAAAAGCTCAGAGGAAATGAATTTGCAGAATATATCTGAAATATTAAAAACATGAGTGAAATATGAAAGAAGTGGAACTTAGATGGAGAAGAGTCCCTTTAAGAGCTATGGGCAAAAATGCATTACACCATTCTGGTTTGGTTCTGTCTGTTGGAACCTAGTTGGCATACAGAATTTGTCACCTATATCTCTAATATTAAAATCTTCATAGTTCTAAACTCAAATATTTTAATACTCACCATTTAACCGCCACCTGATTTAATCACCACCTAAGGACACTACATACATAGTAAAAGAAACAGAATAGACAGGGAAAAGAAGAGCTAATACAAGACTGCAGGAAGAAGAAGAGTAATTAAAAAGCCCTGATAATTAATTAAAAAAATATAAATGCATAAATTAATTCAGTGAACGTTGCTATTATTCTTTTATAGTGGGTGGTAACAAAAGCATTCCAGACTCTTACTAACATTTCACAATCTCTTGTTTTATTAGCTTGTATTTTCAAGGTAGAGGTGAAGTATCAGCTGAATTAAAGGGTGGTAAAATGTTAATGTTGAGATGAGAAAATACTATACTGCAAACCATTCATACTATTTTGCTGTATTTTATGATAGATCCACACAGCAACAGCAATATTACTGGGGTGTTTTTAGAAGTTGGATATGAATGTTTTATCAGGATGAATATCACCATGTAATCATCACTGTAATTAAACTAATATCAAGCTAGAAATGTTCAATTTATATGGGTATGACATATATATCTTGGATTATTTTCCTGTTTTATTGATATTCAAACATTCATGGTCATATAGTGGTAGAAGCTGGAAAAAAAAAAAAAAAAAGTAATGATATAATGTGCAAAAAGGATCCTATGCTATCGAGGCAGCCAAATGAGAAAACAGCCAGTCACTGAAGCACTGAAAAGTGCCATGTCAGCATACCAGTACACACCGGCCTACCTGGACCACTACATACCTTACACGCAGGTGGTGAATTTTACACTGGATCTCTGTGGTTGCTGTGCTGTATACATGCACCACAGGATCCTCTAGAAACCTCATCCTGAGGAGGGACCTCTCAGGAATGGTGCTGAGCTCTCAGATGAGCTCGGCCCGCTCAGACCAAATTACTGATGCGGTCAACACCTCTAAATGTGTTATGGATCTCCTAAGACTAAACCTATATTGTTCTTTAGAGTCTAAGCCATGAAATGAAGCAAAGAAACCTTCTCATACATAGTATAATATAGATACTGATTAAACCAAATCATGTTTGAATAATGGTGAAGGTGATTGCACTAGGAGATAGTTATGTCTGCTCTTTTTTTTTTCTTATTTTCAATCCAGGAGTCACTATCTTCAGAAACTGTCTTCCAGAGTCATTATATTTGCTTCTGTACAGGAGTATAAACTGCTGGAGTATAAAATAATTTCAGGAATTCAAACACATGATCTTTCTGAAAAGTTCCATGCCGATTCCTTATAGATATTCTGGAATATTCTTTGGGATGAACTGGAAATTTTTAGTTAGTGGTCTTCTGCATCATGTCAAGGGTTGCTAGTGGTCTTTAAACTATTTGACCATTTACATACTCAGTGAGCGTGCACACAGTATAAGACAGGAAACTGTATTTCCTGTTTTGTTTTAGAAAGAGTTCTAAAAACGTATTAAGTGACAATTTTGTTACCTCATTCCTTATTCAGGAGCATGTTTTCTCACTTTTCTTCTTTCTGTGTCCAGGTCTCTGGTTCCACTCCTCAAGGCTTCTTTAACATATCATGACTAAATATACTTAATACATTAAAAAATATTACAGAAGTTTCTCCTGTCAAAGTAGTTCAGCACTACATTAAGACTAAAATCACTGAAATTCGGAACTTTTCATTTTCTCCTTTACACACAAAAAGTGCAGAGACCAATTTTGTAAATCAGTAGCCAGCAACACTGCCTGATCCCCGACTATTAGAGTACATTTGGCTTATTTTTTTGTCTGTGCACTGAATGACAACATGATTTCAGTATTTAAAATCATCCTTAATGCATACCTTCAGTCTACCGCCATCTCCTCTGAACTTAATGAATTTCTTTTTCTTTCTTCAACTCTTAAAGGGTTTTTTTCTCTTATTCATTTCACATTTTGTGGAAGTGTCAAAAGGCAGGACAATGAGGTTGTATATTACATGTCTATCACAAACTATAATGGAGCAATTTAAATGAAATTATCTAATTGAAACTTGGAGAACAAAAAACCATATATATATCTAAATATAGATTTAAATCTGCTTTAAATTTAAACTTAAATGTAGAATTAAGTATTTTGTTGTTGACTATAATCCTGAATGAAAAAAAGAAAGAGAAGGAATATTCTATGAACAAAAAATATATTTAGTTCAAAAATCAATTTTCATAAAAACCAAGTATTTTGTGATAAACTTTCATTTTTTAAACTAAAATTTTAAAGATGATTATACTGAAATTTTAAAATATTTTGTAAATATATTTCCTCTGCTATCATCCTCCTTACTATTTCTTTCCAAAAATTCAACAAAATAAATGTTATCTCTATGCCTTAGTTTTCTAATTATGATTAAACAAAATAGTGCCAGAGAAGATACATAAAATTAGCTTGTTTATATAACCAGTGTTAACAGCTATTTTCAATAATTTTAAACAATTTTCTGCAAACTTCTTGTTCATTAAGTGCTTACTGAATTTCAATAAATAGACAATAATCTGATGAATTTGCGATGACTGTGTTGACAGTAATAATTCAGCAAATAGGTCTTGGGAAGGAATTACTTTTTCATATAATTCTATTGTCAGGATGCTCAAAAATAGACTGCATTTGAAGAAAACAATTTCACGGGAAAGACAAGGCAAGTCACAAATACAATCTGACAAGCTTGTTTTTGGCTTGTTGCCCTCCCTCTCTTTAACATCTTAAATCAGCCTCCAGTTTTTCCTTCTGACTAAAAGTTTCAGTTCTTTCCTTTTGGAAACTGGTTATTCATGAGCTCTTTTGGGGCTTTAATTTGAATATAGGCAGATACTCTCTTTCTTCAGGCAAGAACCATAATTAAGATTAAAATGTTTGCAGTGAATGTAATCTTAGTTCCGCCAGAAACTTAGGAGCTCAGTCCTACAGAGGACTTCGATACCCAAAATAGAATGTAGGTGGAATTGAGTTGCCTATATTTAAACTTGCTATCTTAAAAGCTTGGCAACCCGCACCTTAGCCTACTCAGGGTGAAAGAATGAGGTGTACTTTTGTTTAACTTGACTGTGGGGGCTGAGCTGCTCCTCGGCACATCAGTATCTTGACAGAATCCAAATGGAATGACAACTTTTTTTTAGCAATATGGTGCTGGTGCTACGGTCCTCCTTTTAAATAATTACCTCCTGTCTAAATCAAGTTTTTAAATAAGACCTTGAGGATCACCATCAGTTTAATGAACTCTATGAAGATGACTGGAGATTATTTCTGTTTTCTGCAAGACTGATATACTCACCAGGTACTTTTAAGTGTATGGAGAACTTAACTTCTGATAAAACCATGCAGCAAAGAAACAAAATGATGTAAAATGGATAAAGCCCTTTACATAGTCAGAAGTATAAATCCTGGGATGTTTAACTCTGGAGATTGTGGTACCTGATCCAGACCTGTTTGTGTATCTCATTCAATGGATATACACCACAGAATCAATTCCTAAACAAGGACTGGAGCTCAGAACATTTCCCTTCTTCCTAAATGCAGAAGCCACTATATTGAAGAATCACATGCCCTCTACTCTAGAGAAGAAAATATGAATACTCTAAAAATATTTGGGTTCTTTATTGTAGGGTGAAAAGATACAACAAAGGGAATAGTTGTCTCTACTTGTGATACATAGTCAATTAGTTTGAACATACTCATAAATATGGGTAGATTTGGGTTTCAATGCCCATCCGAGACAACTCAATTGTCACCTTGCTTTCAATCCACCTCCATTTTGAGTCTGATTCTGAACCATGTACATAACTTAATGCAGGAAAGTGCTGCCATTTAGTCTCAACTGTGATGACAGTTTAGAAAGTAGAGCAGAGT
The DNA here is from genome assembly GCF_003259725.1 of Athene cunicularia. NCBI lineage: Eukaryota > Metazoa > Chordata > Aves > Strigiformes > Strigidae > Athene > Athene cunicularia. Next base: position 137,445,556 of record NW_020799095.1, on the reverse strand, counting down.
GAATCACAAGATATTAACTGGCTGCAGGCTGACTGTTCCCAACCCCCTCTTCTAGGTCTTGCAAAATATAACAGAGGTGTCAAATGAGAGTTGCAAATGTGACACCGTTTTCACACTCAGATAAAAACTATGGCTTTCTTGTTTTTTAAAAAAATAGTTATAAAGTCTACTGACATATGATGCAGTGTTAGGCTTGGTCATTTGAAATGAAAATACATGCATAGTATTATCATTGCTACTGTCCAGAAAGTTTAGAAAGAAGAATAATGATTAAACTGTTGTTATCATATGTTCTTTTCTACAGTGTTTTAGCACTACAGACTTTTATCTTTACTGTGAACACTCTGAGAATTATTTTTTTTTAATACATTATTTCTGACCATTATTGCCTTGGTTTATAAAAATGTGAAATGGAAACAATCATATGTTTGTGAGCATAGTTTATTGAATGCCTCTTGAAAATTAAATTTTTATTATAGTTACTATTTGCCTTAAAGTGCATGTTTGTACTTGCCACCACCCATCTTATTTTAAAGAGATATCTAGAAGTAGGCCATAGATATAAATTTTCTTCTAAATTAATTTTAAATGACCTAATAATGGATTTGCCTTGTAATAAATAAATAGTTTCTGAGTGCACTACTTATTAGTTGGAAGAACATGTTACTTCAATTACATTAAAATATATCTGTTTTCTTTGAGGAACTAGAGCCATTCTCTGTGATCTAGTGTTGTGAATAAGGAGAAAAGGTCCTCCACTGAGAGGTAAATTGCGGTTGGAAACTACAGATATTCTCCTGCCAGAGGAACAGAACTTTTCAACAATACTACCATATCAACTCTGAAGTTCCTTTAGAAGTTTTTTTCTATGTTCATCTGTGCATAGTTTTCAGCATGTACAGATGGGTAGCTCTCTAACCTCTGTAATGCTTTCCTTTGTATAGCTACAACTTCAGTGTATAGCTCTGCCCAGAGTAAAGCTGTTTGTAAAACCTGTTTTATCTTTCGGTGAGGACTATACTCCTAGTTTCATTATTTCTCTCTTTGTTGAAATAGAATTATGACAGTAGCAGTTAAAAGTGGATAAAAGGCCAAGCACTAAAACGTGAATAATTATAATAGGATGATTACTGTCATTATGGGGATGATGAAATTCATAGCAGTAATCAAAGGACAGTAATTAGGAAAGCAGAACATAACCTGATACATTTTTCACTTATATGTATCATATTTAAAACATTTTTTTTTCATGATCATTCTATTTCAACAAGTAAATATAGCTGTGAAATAAAAATATTTTCTATGGAAAATTCTACCATGCATTTACAAAATAATAAACGATGTGCATATGCCTGCACATGAAACACAAAGCAGAGGTAGACAGAGAACATGAATGATTCTCAGTTCTATTGTTTATCAAATGTAACACATGAAGTGAGACAGAAATAGTAACCACATTTATTGTTGTTATTGTTTTTCAGTTGTGGGATTTTTTTGACATTTGTCTTCACCAATTCCACCTCTGAGCAGTCAGCTGAGTTGTTCTCTACCTTAGCCTGATTTTACATTCCACAGGAGGAAAGACTAATGTTTCCATATCTCAAACTTGTGCTGACGCTCCTGAAGTGACCACAAAAGAGGGATGCTTTGCTCTGAATTAGTCTCTTTTCTCTATAAGTGGAGATAACACTCCAAACGATGAGCATAGACCATACAAACCGTCATAATAGATATTAGACTGTGCTTTAAGTCTTTTTGTTCAGGGCTGGGATATTTTTTTTATTTATTTTTTTTTTTTTGTGTGCTAAAGTACAAGAAAGACTTTAAACTACAAAATTTAGAGTTCATTTTAGAACAAACTTTTAATATCTGTTTTTGTCTCTGTGCTAGCTGGAGAGAGAAGTTAGCCTTTGACTGTTTTTTTCCTCTCCACTGATGTTCATTAAGCTCTCCTGAGTCTTGAGTTGTTCTGAAGCTCTCGTTCAACAGTATTTAATAGTTTAAAAATAAGATTTGAGAATATCTGATATGAATACATGATGACACATTTCTCTTCATCTTTATTTGTGCAAACAAACAAAAAATTAATGATAAAATATAAGAAATGTATTTGTGTGTTTTACATACTGTACTTTTAATATGAAAACTCTGGGATGTAAATAAGTATAAACTAATCTACTTCCAAAATGTCCCCTAGCTAGAGAGTATTTTCTTATATCAGGTACAGTGCTATTTCATTGTCATTGAAATAAAAGTTCACTTTTCATTTCCCAGACAGTCACAAAATCTATTGTAACCCCAGGTACCCAGAGTTATGCAAGCTGACATTTACATTTGCCATATCTTGGTTAATAAATTTCAGATTCTGACTATCCTGACATTTTCTCATACAAAGTTACTTTCCTTACTCTAGGAGTTTAACAGGTGTGAATTCAAGTCTAAGAAACTGTAGGTGTTGAGCTTGTGTGGGGAAAAAAAAAAAAAAAAAAAAAAAAAAAAAAAAAAAAGGGCAACTGAGATAGAAAAGCTTATTGTACAAACAATTAATAAAATGAGAAGCGGATTTTCAGAGAATTTATATTTGAAGAAATGTACACACTTTTGAGCTTATTAAAAAAAAATAATTAAAAGGAAAAGTCAGAAACAACTTTCTGGTAATTTTATTTGTTTTACCAAAGAATTATAAATCTGTTGATGAGATCTAAAACTTGTGTTGTTTGTATTGATGTAATCAAAATCAGCCTAAGTCACATGATGTGCTGTATAGCCTAACAAAGAACATTCAAAGACATTTCTAAAGTTATTGTTAGTACAGGGTCTAACTTGGGTTGTCATAATGATTATGCCTCTACTATGAACTATATCCACAAACAATTTTATGTGTTTTAGCTGATCATTTACTTTTCAAGCATGTGTTTTGTTGCATAAGTATTTACTTTACTGCTTTGATCTCACTTGATTCATCTTCCATTTTGTTTCAACAAACATACATTTCAAACTCTGGAAACCATCTCTTCTGAGGGTCTTAGAGCAACAAGAAACTACGTGACCATATTTAGTTTGCCAATGTGCATTGTAAATTGCATAAACTGCAAACAGAGTATTTCCAAGTTTATTTGAATTCCCATGTTAAATTACTGCTTACCAAAATTATAAGTCCAAAATGTGTCTTTGCTTTATATGCAACAGCTTATTCAATTCCAGTTAAAATTTCAGAATTCCTTTGTACCTGAAAGTTACAAAAATAGAATCTGATTCGGATCTGCCTTGCATCTGCATGATGTTTTAACTTAAACATACCTAAGCGTTGATCTATACTGGTAGTTACGAAAATAAAATCAGATCTGATATACTGGACTATTTTCCTGACAACATTAGTTACTATTAAACCAAAGGTTTCATTTTTAGCACACTCTTTGCTCTTGTTGAAAGTGTTTTCTCTCTAGGTACAATTCTGCAGGCATACCAATGCTAACAGGCACTTACAAATCTCACGGGTTCAACATGAGCTTTCATGGTCACATTACAGAAATATATAGTTCTCATATTGTGCCACAAACCATAATGCTCTTTAAACATCCCGTGAGTGACTTGAGAAATGTCTGTGCAACATCTGCTTCTTCTGAAGAAACTTTCTGCTGCTCATATCAGATTCCCTGCCGTCATCATCACCATTTACCTTCGTCTACCTGAGTTTTTTAGCATTTCTACTGCAGTCTTCAATCAATCTTCAAGGTCATGTGGCTCTCTAAATGGAATATTAACACCCTGTGAGTAGGCTTGCCAGCAGGAGGTGTGTCAGAGCAATTTGACAAACACTGCTTTGAAGGACTATGACCTTGGAAGCCTCTAGCAGGGCAACCTATGAATTTGGAGTAGCTGTCAGATTGAATTGTAGAAGGGTGTATATTAATACACAGGATTACAAATGAAGACTCGTTCATAAACACTGACATCCTGCCAAAGAATGGATCACACAAATGTTTAATAAAATAACTATTCACTTATTACAAATACATAAAAAGCAAAAAACTATCTATCTGCATCCTTAGAACACCACAAATCGTACCATAGTTTGCAATTCCTTATTTTTACAATTAAGCATTTTCCTTATAGTAGGCTAAATCCTGCCCAAACTGGATACTGGCACGGGTCCCACCGATTTTAGCAGAAGTAGACCTGCCTCCAAAAGTCAGTTATAATGATGCTCGTGTTAAAATTGAGAACCACAGCACAATCTTATAGGACACAAATAAGCATCTGAAATTAGATTTGTAAATCCATATTGATACTTCTGCATAAATTTGGCCTGCTTTTCAAAGACAGTCAGTGGTCATATATCAGTGGAAAAGAGCTAAAGGAATTAAAGTTAGGTCATATTTATCTATGGGCTTTAATATGGATTTAAAGACTTAACTGCAGACATCCAGGTTTGGAAATGGCCTATAGTTGCAGCCCAAACATCCCCAGTGTTTTCTAGGAATGATCAGACAATTATGCAGTAAAGCACATGTGCAGTACTATTGACTATGGCATAATTAAAGAGAGACAATAAAGCTCTGAGGGCTCAGCTTAAAAAATATTGTAAAATTACTTGTAACCACTGACAGAATGATGATTGGGTTTTGTTTTTGTTGAAAAAAGCCTTATCCAAGAACTGAAACTACAGAAATAAAATATAAATTATAATTACACAGCCTAAGTATACATTTGTGAGAAACTATTGTCAGTAATTTTGCATTTATATGAACATCATTTAAAAGGCAGATTCACTCAGCAGTGAATTCTCAATTACAAAAAGAAGCTTCCCTTTTGCAAACAGAAATGTGCTGCTGTTAGACAGAAGTACTTTATGTTCTTCATGCTCAACATTAGTGTGTCTCCTTATTAAGTGTTCAGAAAATTTGTGAATGCTAATCCTACCAGTTTGCACTGTTACTCAGCCCAGCATAGTATGAATTTAAGCAAGTATTGTCTTAAAAAACACCAAACCATTAAACATGTAATTGTTGTAAAGAGATATCCCCTTTTAGCTGGTTTCTCAGTTCAGTACAAAATGGCCTGACAGCACACTGAAAGTTACACAATTCTGAAGCCCTGCCAGTATCCACAGAATGAAGCAATAACCATCCTAAGCCTGATCCAAGGCCAGTTGAAGTGAAAGGGAACTATCTCACTGCTTTCAGTAGGCTTTTGGAACATGCAATGCTTGACAAATTTACTCTCCGCTACACCCTGACATAATCCTCGTATCACACAAGGCAGTTGGACACAAAAAGTACTAAGACATCAGCAGGCATAAGATTTATTTCAAGAAAGTTGGTGAATGATATTCTTCGCATGTCAAGGTTGATCCTCAGCCAAATGCATATACCTTGTGTTACTCATCATATGTCCACTTTTAGTACCAAAAAATAATTCCTTTTGAGCTAACACGCTGACTCCACTAATATTTTCAATGATTTTTAAAAATCTTTTTCCCTCCAGAGTTTGTTTAATGAAGTTCTGTAAACTCTCACACACAACCATGTAGGAGCAGAGACAAGCAGTGCCAGATCACTTGGTTTCCATGGTTCTCCACCAGCAATATACAATTATTTTTCTTTACTGTATTTTTTCAACTCACTCTCTATATATATCTTTAAGTTCATATGATAGAAAGTGAACAGTTATAATTTAAGATGAACTTGTCTGTGAAGTCATGGTTCTCTTTACTGACATGAAGGCTCTGCTATTACCCTCAGCTTTTCAATACAATTAATGATGAGCTTTGTAGAAAGTTCTGGGCTAGCATTAAAACATCATTGCTCATAACCTAAAAAAGCAGAACCAAGATACTTTTACCTGCCACAGTACAAATTTTTATTCTTATAAACTATAGACAGTTGAGGTTATTTTTTATTATATTATAACTCAATAGGTGGCACCCTACAGTCAGTGAAGAACAGTTTTCCAAAGTAAATAATTTTTAATAATGAGGTATAAAGAACAGTTTAACTGTTTCATTGGTAGACATACAGTCCTTAGATAAACCACTCCACCTTGAAATAGGGTGGAACAAGTGAAACATAAAGAAAATATGTCGCATCCTTCAATGGCCTTGAGTCACATGTTCTGCAACAGATTTATCATTCACTTTACTTTTACTGCTTATGTTAGAGGTCTATTTGAAAATAAAACCAAAGATTATCCAAATAAGAATTGGAAGCAGAATTATCATGAGAAGAGCTACTGAAATAAAGGGAACAGAAGGTTGGAGGGGGTAAAGGACAGTGAAGTGATAGGGAGGAGTGTGGAGGAAACTTCATATTTTCCATCACACTAGATGAATATTCAGGGAGTTGATATCAATCACTATGAACTGCAGTAATACTTTTATGCCTAAAAACATTTAATCTGCAGATTATCAGCATGGAAAAGCAGTACCTGTGGACTACTTTTTGAGACTGATCTAGGAATTCTTTTCCCTGCCTGCAATTACATTTTCAAGCTATATTAAAAAAAAAAAAAAAAAAAAAAAAAAAAAAAAAAGGGTAAAAAAAGAAAAACAATGACAGAAAAATAGGAATTATTTTTCTTTCTACTGCCTTGTTGGAATTTATCACCTATGACACTGTAGTATTGACTGTTTGAAAGCCGAATATACTGAAATTTTAACATTAATTTTTATTCAGCATATTTTGAAAATTACCCTCTTCAGGCACATCGTAAGCCTCTTGCTACCGTGATATGCAATGGGTAGCTTCACTAGAGTTTCTGTTAACACAAAAACTTCTTCTGATGTCTAATTTAAATATCTTCCTTGTAATAACATTATACTTCATATTACATACCTTTTCTCCCTTACTGTTTATTAGTTATCATTTCTGTCACCTTGGTATGGAGGACAACCTGATAAACTTCTACAATGAAATGACTGGTTTGCTAGATGAGGGAGCAACAGTCATTATTGTCTACCCAGACTTCAGCAAGGCTTTTGACACTGTCTCACATAAGATCCTCATAGAGAAGCTGATGACATATAGCCCGCATGAACAGACAGTGAAGTGTATTGAAAACTGGCTGAATGGTTGGGCCCAGAGCATGGTGATCAGTGGCAGGACATATGGTCAGAGGCCTGCCACCACTGTACATGGAGGGTCTATACTGGGTCTGATCCTGTTTATTATATTCATTACTGTCCTGGTTCAGCTGGGATAGGGTCAAGTTTTCCCCAGCAGAGAGAGAGGGGGAAGGGATCTCCAGCTGTGTTGTTCATACCATGCTGGCGTCAGGTCCAGGGGCAGAGCCTTTTTACTTTAGCTTTTGGTTTTCGGGGTTGCGACACACGCGGCGGGCTTGTTCCCTGACCATTTTGCGGTATTCCTCTGTATATCTTTTGTCTTGTTCACTGTTATTGCTGTTTATTATTGTCATCATTGCCACTGCTACCGTTCAGATTGTTTTATCACACTGCTGTATTAAATTTCTTCTTATTTCAGCCTGGGGTCTGTGCTTAACTTCCAGCCCGACCGGCTGCGGGTGGGGGAAAGGGCAACAGCAATGTGGTCTCCGGTCCCGGCAGGGCTTAAACCCTCACAATTACTGATCTGGATAATGGAGCAGTGTATCCTAAACAAGATCACTTGTGATTCAAAACTGATACACCAGAGATACATGCTGCAATCTAGAGGGACCATGACAGACTGGAAAATGGGTCAACAGAATCTTCATGATGTTCAACAAGGGGAAGTACAAAGTCCTGCACTGATGGAGGAACAATCTAATTCACCAATATATACTGGGGGTCACCTAGCTGGAAAAAAGCTTTGAAGAAAGGAAAGGACCCCGGGGTCCTGGTGGACACCAAGTTGACCATGAACCAGCAATGTGTCTTTGCAGCAAAGAAGGCTAATGGTATCCTGGGATACATTAGGAAAAATGTTGCCAGCAGGTTGAAAGAGTGTATCTTTCCCCTCTACTCAGCACTGGTGAGGCCACACATAGACTATCATGTCCAGATCTGGACTGGCCAGTATCAGAGAGACATAGATATACTGAAAAGACTCCAGCCATGAATGACCATGATAAAGGATTGGAGCATCTCTCACATCAGGATAGGCTGGGAAATCTGGGAACATTTAGCCTGGAAAAGAGAAAGCTAAGGAAGGGATCTTATCAATGTTTATAAATACCTGAAGGGAGAGTGCAAAGAAGACAGAACCAGGCTCTTTTCAGTGGTGTCCAGTGACAGGACAAGAAGCAACGAGCACAAACTGAAACACAGGACGTTTGATCTGAACATCGGGGAACGCTTTTTTATACATGTTGCCCAGAGAGTTTGTGAAATCTCCATCGCTGGAGATATTCAAAAAGCCATCTGGACATGGTCTTGGCAGCCTGCTCTATGTGGTCCTGTTTGAGCAGGGATATTAGACCAGAGGTCCCTTCCAACCTCAACCATTCTGTGATTCTATGATTCTATGAGTAACTTCCATCTAACTTCCAGAATTTAAAAAGCCAAGAGTGAATCTATGCAAGCATTTTTGTTCAGATGTAACTTTGAAATTAATCTCCTCATTGTTTCTAACATTGTGATAACCTTTGCAGAATAGTCTCAAGGTGCATGAAAAGGACACCTCATAAAATAGAGTACAAGCCCACCTCACTCAACAGCTAATTTTCTTTCTGGCAAAGCTAGAACAATCTTGAGGAAAAACTCCTCAAATACCTGTAGTGTCAACATTTGGTCCTCAGCATCATTTTAATCTATAAATCCACTCCTGATCAGTTCTAATACTTGCAAAAATGTAGTTTTCACAGAAACACAGAATTGTCTAGGTTGGAAAAGACCTTGAAGATCGTCCAGTCCAACTATTAACCTAACATTGACAGTTCCCAACTACACCAGATCCCTCAATGTTATGTCAACTCTACTCTGAAATAACTCCAGGAATGGGGACTCCACCACCTCCATGGGCAGCCCATTCCAACACCTAACAAAACATTCAAGAAAGAAATAATTCCTGACATCTAGTCTAAATCTTCCCTGGCACAACTTGAGGACATTGCCTCTTGTCCTATCGCTTATTACTTGGTTAAAGAGACTCATCCCCAGCTCTCTGCACCCTCCTTTCAGGCAGCTGTAGAGGGCGATGAGGTCTCCCCTCAGCCTCCTCTGCTCCAGACTAAACACCCCCAGTTCCCTCAGCCGCTCCCCGTACGACCTGTGCTCCAGACCCTGCACCAGCTCCGTTGCCCTTCTCTGGACACGCTCGAGTCATTCAATGTCCTTTTTGTAGTGAGGGGCCCAAAACTGAACACAGGAATCGAGGGGCGGCCTCACCAGTGCCGAGTACAGGGCTCAGATCCCTTCCCTGTCCCTGCTGGCCACGCTATTGCTGACACAAGCCAGGATGCCATTGGCCTTCTTGGCCCCCTGGGCACACTGCTGGCTCCTGTTCAGCCGGCTGTCAATCAACACCCCCAGGTCCCTCTCTGACTGGCAGCACTCCAGCCACTCCTCCCCAAGCCTGTAGCGCTGCTGGGGGTTGTTGTGGCCCAAGGGCAGCCCCCGGCATTTGCCTTCAGTGAAACTCCTCCAGTTGGGCTCAGCCCATGGCTCCAGCCTGTCCAGGTCTCTCTGCAGAGCCTCCCTACCCTCGAGCAGATCAACACTCCCACCCAACTGGGTGTCACCTGCAAACTGACTGAGGGTGCACTCGATCCCCTCGTCTAGATCATCAATAAAGATGTTAAACAGGAGTGGCCCCAACACTGAGCCCTGGGGGACACCACTCATGATTGGACACCAACTGGATTTAACTCCGTTCACCACAACTCTTTGAGCACGGCCATCCAGACAGTTTTTTTCCCAGCAAAGTGTGAGTCCATCTAAGCTGCAATCAGCCAGTTTCACCAGGAGAATGCTGTCAAGGTAGAAAATATCCACAGCCTTTCCCTTATCCAATAATCAGGTCACCCTGTTGTAAAAGGAGATCAGATTTGTCAGGCAGGACCTGCCTTTCATAAACCCATGCTGACTGGGCCTGATCCCCTGGTTGTCCATTATATGACTTTTAATGGCACTCAGGATGATCTGCTCCATGACCTTCCCTGGTACCAAAGTCAGAGTGACAGGTCTATAGTTTCCTGGATCCTCCTTTCTGCCTCTCTTGTAGATGCATGTCACATTTGCCACCCTTCAGTCCAAAGGGACTTCTCCACTTAGCCATTATTTCAGCTAAATCTATCAGGTTTTTTACCATCAGATGAAAATTCTTACTCATTCTCTCATGCCCCAGGAATATATTTATTTATTTTTTTAAAAATCATAATATAGGTATTATCATAAAAGGATTTTTTTTAAAAGGTAACTTTTAGCTGAATCTCTCAGAGTGGGATGGTGAAGGCAGTCTCCTGACAACTAGCAGATGGTAGGTCTGGACCATCCTGGGCTGTGGATTAATTTTCATCTTTTGTTTATAATACTTTCTCAGTAGGGTATGATACAACAACAAATGCAACCCTCTTTATTTCTAAACTAAAATGATGCTTTCAGTTGTATATTTGACTAATTTCAATGCCACTGTGAGGCTTCAAAAAGCTACACTTGTTTCAGGAATTTAGGTGTATTCCCCTCCCACTGCTGGAGCATGTGTGACTAATCTGCCCAAAGAACAAGACTTCCAGCTGTTCAGACTGGTAGGTTGCATGTGAGCAAAGGGTTATGTTTCTGCACAAGAGAATTTTGTAATAAGACAGAACAAGTTGAATAATTCTCTGAGATTTAGCACAATATTTAGCATCTCTGACACTGTTACTTGTCTTAGTTCATCAGTCTTGGGGATATGCACTGTTCAGAGGACTATGGAAATGTGTGCTGGTGCTTGTTCAGGAGATCAAGATTTCTGAGCTACTCTATTTTTCCTGTATTGTCACATACACTTCTTGACATAAAAATACCTCAGTTACTTCAAAACTGCTATTCCAAAGGCTATTGAAATCCCACTCTGTTAGTGGTATAAAATAGGCATATATTCTTCTTTAATCATGAGTCTATTTGTATGTCCACAGGGGACAAACTAACCTTATGACATATGTTTACTATCAACAGCCTTTGGGCAACAACACATGCTATTACATTGTCTCAGTCTGCAGCCAAAAATATCTAGTAAATGTAATCAAAGATTTATTCTGTTTGCCCTCTCTTCTGTTGTTTCTTCAGTCCATTTTTGTTACCAGTCCCATGTTCCTTAAATAAATCATGATGCAGATTTTCCATCTTAACACTCATCTTCTGTAATCCTGTCAAGGTCAGCATCAGTTTTGCTTAGTAAAACCCACCAGGGGCTAACAGAGTTCTAGTCCAAAGAATACAAATGGAATAAGGCAAATTACCTTCCAGTTATCTGCAATTTAATGATTAATGTGTTGTAAATCCAAGTGCCAAATGCTTACATGTAGAAACATTCACTTCTGTTATTTAGCACCATGCTGCATGTACAGCCTAATGCTTTAAGTAATTCTCTACAATTTCCAAATCACATCCAAGGCTGTCTCATGGTAGCTCTCACTGATAGCTTGTATAAAACAACAAGGTCATCTGACACTCTGCTTTGTAACTGTAGCATAACTTGTCTGCCACATGAAATATGCACAAATCAACAGGATCATAAAAGTCTCAGACAGAGTCTGCTTATTTGTATGTCCCGTGAGGACAAGAGAAGCTTATTTTCGGAACAGCGGAAGTGTCCTATGAGAATCAGAAACATAGAGGAAGACAAAATAATTATTAATTTTTAAGTAATAGCATTAGGCTCCTAAATGAAGCTTATATTCACAAATCCATTAAGAAAAATAAGAGAATGCCTTTGTGTATAATCAGATGGTATTACCTGTCTAATTTTTAGAACTGCTGAATCGCATCTGATTTCTACCACATGCCATTGCGACAGACCAGTTGTGCTAGCAGACATTATAAATTTCCTATGGCTAATATATTAACCATTTTTCAGCATTTGTAAAGGCACATATTACCACAAAAGTATTTATGAGAATAACAGCACTGTGAATTGCCAGAATAAATATATTTTACAAATATGAAGCCTTAATGTACTTTCAAGTTAGATAAACACAACTATAGACAAGTTTTCTCTCTTATCCCTGGTGTACATACAGGAACTTTGTGAGGTGAAGTGGTGTGAAGACTTAAGAAAACATGTCAAAGTTTGCACTTTAAGTAAGAGTCTGTTTCCCAGTCCCTTTTTCTTCTTAATCATATTTGCAAACTTAAAATATTTTGGTTACTTTAATAAAGTGCTGAGCAGTGTCACAGGTTTGGGTTTTTATTATTTCATTTGCCATTTGGGACCACATTGTTTCATAAAAATTGAAGTGACTAAATGGAATAGTTTATGTCTAAGCAACCTTTCCTTTGCTGTCCAGTACATATACACTCCGATCTCTAAAGCACAGACTGGCCTTTATGAGTAGACTAGACACTCAGTCTATTACCTTTTTCCCTTGTCTCTTTTCTCATGAACTCCAAAGATTTCTACACTTTCTAAGATCCTTTAAGATAGTGTTGTCCCTCAGTTTCAGTGCTAAAGCTTCACATTCTGTCTTTGAGCTCATGATATAAACAGTCATTAAATTTTCATCCTTCAAATTAAATTTTCATCCTTCAAATCCATTCATGTCAAATGACTGCAGCACCAATGTACATTACACAGACTGTTTCTTCATCTTCACATGACCATTGACTAAGAATACAAGAAGAAAAGTCTGGCGAAACCAGCTCATGTGGTATGATGTTGAGAGACGTTCATAACTGCTCCAAAAAACAATAACCATGGTGTCTTTTATGGTACAACTTCTTGCTTTTCTCTGACTGGTGACCTTTTGCAACAAGAGCCAAACTCAAATTAGATATGAGTGATTTCTCAGTCCCCTCTTGTTGCCAACTGAGAAAGATGAACATGGCATGAGGATTTTTTTAAGCAGGATCTAGAAACAGTCTACTATGTTTTCAGTAAATGTCTGGCTGTCAGTTTGGATGCCAAAAAGTAACACAGTCTGTGAGATTCAGAACTTTCAAAAGTTTAATATCCAACTGACTGTACAAAAGCAGATTTTAGTCATAGCTCAATAAAATGGCATGACATTACAGGTCTCGTCATCACCACTAAGTGATGAAGTAATGCAAGTCTTGGCATGAAGTTTCAGGTTTCATGGGGGTTAGGCCTGCCTAGGCCAACCATCATGTTGCCCATTGTATAACTGAATATGAGTAATGGGTCTTTATGTTGAGGAATTTAGAAGCTGTGACAAATGTGGTCATTCAGATAAACTTCCTTAATGTAAAATTCAGAAGGTTTGATTAACATCTCTCTTCTGCTACTGAAAGAGTTATCAAAAAAGACAAAGACAAAGGAGTCCATACAGTTGGATATACTCAGTGATAAGCAAGGTGAGAGTTTCATCTTAAATTTCATCTAAAGGAATGTAACTTCAGCAGCATTTTGCCAGGTGCAACTAGAGAGAGTCTAGCCAAACCCACAGTTTGCCAGCTGAAATATTCCTGGATTAGAAGTTAATGAATGGGAAGTATAATTTTAAGAACCATTGAGAAAATAGTTTAAAGATGTGCTTTTGTATTTCACCCCTTTGATGAACATGATGGCTTCCATCCAAGTAAGTTATGAGTGCATTTATGCCAATTTCTTTTTAATCAATACCTTCCTCTTCTGTTTAGATTGATTCCTCTAAATCCATTTTGTAAACAGTGCAGAGGAGAGGCAGGTGAGTGAAATCAAACTTTAGTTAACTTTGTTTCTGGCACTGGTGTCACAGTTCAAAGTGAGAGAGAAAGCTGTATGAGAGTTCATAAGTGAAATGTCTCAAATAACTGAGTTTTTTTGTCATAGAAAAGTCTTAGAGGAAAGGATTGAAGTGGTGATTGGTTTAAAAAAAAAAAAAAATGCCTACAGTTTTAAACTGGGCCATTTTCAATTACTGTTGACTATGATCTTACTATTCTGAGATATAAGAACCACATGTTTCTAAAACAAAAATTAAAAAATTAGTGAACAGGTCATTTTGTCTCCACTAGATTCCAAGTGTCTCATCCCTCTCAACTACATAATTGTAGAAAAGACTACTTTTATATTTTCCCACAACTACATATAAAAGCCTGAAACAAATTCCATTTCAAGCTCGGATTTTCAAAGATCCAGTTGCACTGGAACAATACATAATCTGCAAGTTGTTAGTCCAAATATTTGTGGGAAAGAGAGGAAATAAACAATGGAAACTTGTGAAGAATTTTTTTTTTTCTTGTTTTCCTGAGAACAGACATAAAGTTGTGGATTTTAGGGCATGAAGGGCAAAGGGAGGAATAATTTTTTTTTCCTTTGTTTCCTCAGTGATGCCTTCTTCCCTAGATCAAACTTGAGGACTTCAAACTGGAGTTTTAACAAGACTAAATGGAGTGCCTATATAAAATATTTGTATATAAAAGTAATAAGACTACTGTTGTGCTTTGTTATCACAGACATTACAGGTCACAAAACACTGAACAACATCTACCACATAATATTGTTGAATACAAATTTTTCATCTTGTTAGTAACTTGATTTCAAAGCAGGTTTGCAGAGATACATATGAATAGGCTCTAAAGGAGTTATTAGATTGATAACACCACTTAACCTATTTCTTAATTACATCCATGCTATACATGGATGGTAGCCTAACAGCAGCCAGGGAGCTGTTATGATATCAGTGCAATTAAACTGGGAATTTGTTGACTCATCATTTTAATGTGAAGTATTCTTGCTGGGCAAAGTCATCTCAAGAAAGGACGGACCATTCTTGCATTATTTTCTCTGAACAGGAATATAGAGAGAATAATATGGCTGAGTACTTCAAGAAAGAAAAAATGAGTTGCCGAGAAATATGTCTGGGGAAACTAGAAAATAGGTCACTTGACAACAGGTATTAACATATGTGAAGAGCACACCATGGCTTGGACACTACCACAGAAGGCATAACTCGGTTTACGATTTTTGGTGACCACAAAGTTTTGCTTATGCTCTCATTTTCAATGTTGTCTACAATACAAGGTTTTTTAGTCATGATATATATTCATGTGTGTATATACATATATCCTTACATATATATATATATACACACACACATATATGTACATAAATGCAGTTTCTTTAATTTCTGATATCTTACACTGCATTTTTAATACAAAAAAAAAAAAAAAACAAAACAACTGAAATAGTAAAAAATCTGTTAATATATATAATTTCTTTTTCTATTAAATCTGTAGGAAAATTTTGATGTACTTATGATATACACAGTCTTTTTATTGCTCCTAACCACGTCTCTGCCTACTAGTACAGAATGCTAGTATCTGTGGCATTCTAGTCCTCTAATAATCTGTTGTACTTTCAGGAACAATTGAGGCTCTGTTTTATTTATAAGCTCTTCAAAGCATAACTACTATCCTATACTCAACCTGTGTTTTGATTCCAGGGCATCCTGCTAGAAAGTATAAAACCTTTCCAGCACTCTGCCTTCTCATTTTGATTCCAGATTTTCCTTGTAACACATTTTTCAAAAGAGAAATTTTGGATCCAAACTTCTGGTCAATTCTGTGTGATGCCTGTCTTTGAATAAATAAAACTACTAATTAAATATAGCACAGGTCATACAGGTAAACTTATCTTTAAGTGAGAGTTTGTGTTTGGAATTTCCAGTAAATATTAAAGAATAATATGTTTATTGTTCTCCCAAGACAATACAGAACTTTAAACAAAATTTGATATATTCATCTTGGTGCACACATCACAATATATTTTTTTTAAAAAAGTGCTTCCCATAGATGTCACTGAAAAGTGAGAAGAGACTCATATCTGAAACAGGTTCAGTTAATTAATGATGCTGAGTTTTTCTCACTGATGAGATCACTGTGATTAAATGGTGCTATCCATGATCAACTTGAAATATAGTCTACCTCCTAAGTAGTCTAACAATGAAAAATTTTAGAGGAATAAATTAAAGAGGGTGAATCATATCCAAAAGAATTGGACTTTTTTTCCTACTACATAAATCATGAATTATTTAAAATTAAATTTTCAGAAATATTCAGCAAATCCACTGACTGGACTGTTTTTATATCCTTTAATTCTGTGAAAAATCAGATGAGTGGCTTTATTCAGGGAGCCACTGCATGTTGATTTTCGGCCTTGTTATTGTTACTAATTTTCCATGTGTTTTCTTCAACATAATCCTCAGTATCTTTGTTATTACTATATAAGGAGAGAATACTTTTACAAATTACAATGCCAATGTTATAAATAGCCCCACTATACAACAGTTTTCCCATGGGTATCCTCACTATTGAGGAAATTGACCTTACACAGGACAATAAGTCATTTATGACTAAGAAGGTAAAACTAGAGATAGTGGAATAAATTTTGGAATCATTCAGTCCCTAACTAGACACAGTTTAGCTTCACCAGGACTGTAAATATGCTGTGCAAAGTATCCAGCTGAGCTCCTAACCAATAGGTCTTCTGGTCAAATCTGTATTTGTCTGACTTTGACACCGTTTCCCACAGAATTCTCCTGGCAAAACTGGCTACTCGTGGCTTGGATGTGCACATGCATTGCTGGGTAAAAAAACCTGTTTGAATGGCTGTGCCCAAAGAGTTGTGGTGAACGGAATTAAATCCAGTTGGCAGCCGGTCACCAGTGGTGTCCCCCAGGGCTCAGTTTTGGGGCCGCTCCTGTTTAACATCTTTATTGATGATCTAGACGAGGGGATCGAGTGCACCCTCAGTCAGTTTGCAGGTGACACCCAGTTGGGTGGGAGTGTTGATCTGCTCGAGGGCAGGGAGGCTCTGCAGAGAGACCTGGACAGGCTGGAGCCATGGGCTGAGCCCAACTGGAGGAGTTTCACTGAGGGCAAATGCCGGGGGCTGCCCTTGGGCCACAACAACCCCCAGCAGTGCTACAGGCTTGGGGAGGAGTGGCTGGAGAGCTGCCAGTCAGAGAGGGACCTGGGGGGGTTGATTGACAGCCTGCTGGACAGAAGCCAGCAATGTGCCCAGGGGGCCAAGAAGGCCAATGGCATCCTGGCTTGTGTCAGCAATAGCGTGGCCAGCAGGGACAGGGAAGGGATCTGAGCCCTGTACTCGGCACTGGTGAGGCCGCCCCTCGATTCCTGTGTTCAGTTTTGGGCCCCTCACTCCAAAAAGGACATTGAATGACTCGAGCGTGTCCAGAGAAGGGCAACGGAGCTGGTGCAGGGTCTGGAGCACAGGTCGTACGGGGAGCGGCTGAGGGAACTGGGGGTGTTTAGTCTGGAGAAGAGGAGGCTGAGGGGAGACCTCATCGCCCTCTACAGCTGCAGCTGCCTGAAAGGAGCGTGCAGAGAGCTGGGGATGAGTCTCTTTAACCAAGTAATAAGTGATAGGACAAGAAGTAATGGCCTCAATTTGCACCAGGGAAGGTTTAGACTAGATGTCAGCAATTATTTCTTTCCAGAACAGGTTGTTAGACGTTGGAATGGCCTGCCCTGGGAGGTGGTGGATTCTGTGATTCTATATTTCATATATTCTGCTGAATTATGCTTCCATAAATGTATTTTCAATGTGGAAAATGTTCTGGCAGAAGAGATGTTCAGAAGTGTAACCTTTGCTATGTGGTATTTATAAAAGCATCTTCACAATTCTAGTAATGAATGTAAAGTTCATGGAAAGATCATGTTCCAGTAATAGCTTACAAAATCACAGAATCATCTAGGTTGGAAAAGACTTTGCAGATCATCCAGTCCAGCCATTAACTTAACACTGACAGTTCCCAACTACACCAGACCCCTCAGCACTATGTCAACTGATCTCTTAAACACCTCCAAGGGATGGGGACTCCACCACTGCCCTGGGCAGCTCATTCCAATGACTTAGTTACTGAATAGCTAAAAAATAGGCATATCTTACCTTATCTGCACTTTAAGAGAACAATTAAAGTTAAAAAAGCAGATCACTCTCCAAATTCCTTCACTTGTGTTTGTCTGGTGGGGCTTCGAGCATGAACAATAGCTACATGGCAGCTTTGTGATATGTGCTTGGCTTGAAAGTCCTGGTCTTGACAAGGATTTAAGTTGCTAACAAGCTTTGGGTCAGTACCTATCTGAGAAGTGTTGACTGTAGTGATGGAAAAGGGTCATTGAGCTGTTCCTAGAAATCAGATCCTGGATATCATCTTGCTTAATGTGACTTACTGATTATTCAGATTTAGAATTTATGTTGCTAAATGAGAAAGAGGAAAGCTAAAAGATGAGAGTTTATCTTCAGTAATATCTTATGTACACCAAATTTTCAGGTACCCCTTTCCCGTCAGAATAACACAACTAAATCACTAGCAAATGAGGCCACTGCATATATCCACAAATAAATCACTCTTTCAGCTCTGGTAGGTAAGATACTTTCAAATAGGGATAGAATCTTTAGTTGTAAAATATGTCTGAATTTATTTTACTACATAGGAGTCTATAGGCAGACTATATTAACCCAGACTATGTTGAAGTCCTTAGTGGAACACTTACTTAGAGGGAAAATGAGGTTCCGGCTCCTACCTCCTTTAAAAAAAACTGCAATTATTTTGCTAGACATTACCAACTGTGTAGATGCACCAATGTTTGTGAAACTGCTTTGTGCTTTCAGGCCTATTTTCCTTCGTTTCTTCACAGGACTGAAAATGATAAACACAAAGCTCTGTACATAATAAAGTGCAGTCACCTGATGCATAGCTGGGAATGCTTTATGCCATATCTCAGGGCTGGTTTAATGCTCCTTGGTGGTATAGGCAGAACTGCAATTTTGTGCCCCAGATATCAAGAATGGTGTGGAAGAGGATAGATTAAAGTAAAACTCAGAAGAAGAGCTGAGAGGGAGAATACATTGCTGGAGTCTCTTCTGCTGAGGTGATGGATGTGAGGAAAGGATGTTCCCATCAAGGAGGAATTACCCCTCCCCTCTGACAGACTATCTGAGTCTGATATCAGGTTCACTCTAACAGATTTTAGTCCGTGATGTGATAGGTAATGAGGGCTTCCCAAGAAAGGTGAGAAGATGGATGGATGGATGGATGGATGGATGGATGGATGGATGGATGGATGGATAATTACAGTGATGGGTAGAAGAAACAAGTACATATTTGGAGTCAGCAATGGAGGTGGCAGATTTAGAACTATGCAAGAATTATGACAGTTCTGCTTTCAGGCAGAATGACTCTGGATATATAACAAGGTGGACATTATGGGAAGGTTATTGTCTATTTTCCTATATTGAAACCCTTCTTTTGATATAAGGAAGGATATAATAAATGCAGTAAAATGGTCATTGTCCTTCCCATACTTTAATCCCAGTTCTTGTGATGTCTGTGGTCACAGAGGCTCCCATCTTCTCTTGCTATGCACCAGAAATATCTCTCTTCCCCTAAATTTGATCTAATACTCCTGCTTGTATATTCTGTGGAGCACCATCTACATTGGAGATGAGAAGGAAAAAAAGAAGAGAAGATTCAGAAAGATGCTGGCCCATACAGAGATCTGACATTGTTGCTGGGGTCTGGATTCCTTAGCTGCCAGTATCAGCATTCAGATCTAACATCTTGTCCTCCTCTCATTTGGAAAAAGTGGTGAGATGGAAGCTTCTCCAAACCTGGCTTGTGCAACATTGATTCAGTTGAATTCTAAGCCTCAAGGCAAGTACACCTTCTGTTCTGTGCAGGCTGTTAAACTGCTCAAAGGGGGTTCTCTCCTTCTTCAGGGGAAAGGGACTGAGAAAAGGGGGCCGAGTAACCATCACAAGAAACCTGAAAGTTAGTGGTTTAGGGACAGATAATCTTCTCCTGGAGTAGTCTTGGAAGAGTGGAGTAGGGAACTAGAAGCAAAACTCCAACTGTCAGCATCTAAAGATGCTGCTAGGAATTTGAATGCCTTCAGTATGCCATTACCTATTCAGAGTTGTTTCTGCCACTTAACTCAGATCTCAGAGGAATGCACCCTACACTGATCACTATAATAATGTAGACAATCCACCACTAACCTTGATACCATATTCTTGGCAACCCTTAAAATGTGGGGGGTTGTGGGTTTTTTCTGTGTCATAAAAAGACTCTTTGGTACCAGATTTTGGCTGCCTCAGAGAAAGGAAAAGAGACACAGGATTGCATGTATGCTTCTCATCCCTGCATTGCAAAGTGACCAGAATTTTGTCCATAATGTTTGAAATCAACATCATACTAATGGTTCCAGAGAGAGTATAATATTACCTGCACCAGATGAAGTACAAAGTTACTCTGTGGAAAGTAATTTAAATCAATACAAAATACTTCAGAATGCTCTGGGAGACTTTGCCTTCCAACCTGTTCTCTACTTTATTGATGTACTACTAAACCAAACTATGTAGTACATCAATACACAGTTTTAATTAGGATACTGGGGCCTGAGGAGATACCTGAGATTTTTTGGTGGGAGAAGAAACTATCAACTCTAGCAAAGAAAAAACAGAGCTAAAGGAAAAATCAGTGTCAAGGGAATAACAAGAAAGCTAACAAAATCACCAGAGCTTGCATAAAGCAATGGAAGGTAATAGGTGAAAATCAATGTCTCAAAGCAAACAGAAGGAAGAAAATGGTGCTATTGATAACAATAAAACTCTGTGTTTCCAGTTATTTGATAGGTTTGTTGAAATTTTTATAACACAAATGCAAGTGAAGATTTAAAAAGAGAAAGACAAAATTGTTAATTGGAAAAATAGAGGTTTTTCCCTTAAGCCTGGATGGCAAGATTTCTTTAGTGAATTGTATCTGAAATCATCACCTGTTATAATATATAACATATACATAGTCATAGCCTAATTACTAAATTATCATTAAGACTTCCAAACTGCATCTACCTATAATAAAAATGACCAAGGTTTATTTGTGTTTGACCACAAGCATGCTGTGGGCGGGCTTTACCACTTTTATGTTGTTATTTGAAATGGTATTTAAAAAAAAATAAAAATTGCATTTTGCCTGACTAAATAGAAGTGCCAGTTTTAATACACTACTAACCACTGTAAAATGTCTGTATATATATATTAAAAAATAGTCAGGTTCAATAACTTACCTTTTCTTTCCAGCAATAAAAGGTTATCTAAATCTTTTCTGAAATAATTTATTTTTAGATAAACAAAACTAATATAGAATAGCAACGTGTTAAAGAAAGATACAAGGAGACAAATTCACCACTAATGCAGTTTCAGTGACTTAAAAGTAATTTTACATCATTCAGCATGAATGCTACAAATTCATTGAGAAAGTTTTCAATTTTAAGAAATAAATAATTATGGAAAAAGTCAATTTTTATTTTGTTTTTACAACAATTATGTAACAAAAATATTAATTTCCTTATGTTCTTTTCTGAGACTGGTAAAATTCTAGTGACTACTGTCTTATTACTCTTGACCTGACAACACAGAAATAGACTCAAAGGCATTTTATTCCTGGTAGTAGTACATAATGAAGTCAATAGTCATTCAATATATTAATGAAGATTAAATTCCTAAGCCTTTTACTTGAGTAAAATAACAGTAGCAACAAGCAATAACAACAAGCAAATTAAATTTTAAAGTAATCCTATATTGTCAATGTATGTGGGGGGTTTTTTAATTACTTCAGAAATCCATTAATTTTATGTTATATTACTGATGTTATATCAGGATTTCAGAAAATTTCAGAAAACTGTGAAATTATTAGACATTTCAAATTCCTGAACAAATGTATGATAGAGATATAAGGATAAAGACATATTTTAAGAGTCCATAAAGAAAGAGGGCAGCAAGCAAAAAGTACTTTAATTGCAAATTACATGGAGAAAATACAGTTTAAAATATCAAGGCTGTGTTTTGTGACAGACTCTCAGGTATGAAAGAACTACAACAGGATAAATAATATCACTTAATTATCAACTTGGAAATATGGTTTTTTATTCCTCGTTAACCATTAAATCTACCTTTCTTGGACTATTTCACTTGGAATCTGAGTCATTCCAAATATTGACAATTACTTAATACCCATTGTAAAAACTGTAAAATTAATGTTTAACTCCGGTCTGTGAATTTATGTCATGAAAATCTTGAAATTATGCTTCTTTATTTATTATTTATTTTATTGTTTTTTTGTTTTAATCAATATTATATTTTAGTACTTTTCTCACCAGGATGACTGTAGATTTGATAAGAGCTTTAAGTGAATTTTTCAAGAATATTCATAATTTGCTCAATTCTCTTCCTATAAAAGTATGTAATCAAATGTCTTTGGCATCAGGAGAAGAACCAGCATCAGGTTTTACCTATTCTTTTAAAAGTCTCCCTTTTGGCTTCTGCATTTTCTTTGCCAGTAGCAAAAGAAAAATCAGTAGAAGCAGAAAAAGCAAAATTAGAATCATAAGTAAGACAGACTTTTTTTTTAAGAAACTTGCTCTTATTCTTTAGCAAATCTACAGTAATTGCAAAGATGAATAGATTTTTTGTCAGCCAATGAATGACATAATCTCAAGACATCTATATCTCCAAGTTTGGGTGGATTTCCTATGTAATTTGGGACAGCTTGTAAAACCTTCTGTCTCCGTCCTCTAACTAGAAAAAAACCAAACCAAAACAAAAAAATCAAAACGTCCCAAGAGTTATAATCTGTATGAGAAAGGGGCAGTGCTAGTTAAACTCATTAGTGTCTTTGATATGCTGAGATACTATTGCCATAAAGAAATTACAGGCATGGTATACAAGATCTAGTTTCCAAAGCAACCACAGCAAATACTGAGGTTGTCTTGAAGTTACAGAATTCTGTTCAGCAATTGATTACTCACATGGTTAATGATTTGATGACTAACTGCTCTTAGGTGTTGTCACAATTTATTGCATCAGCTATTGGTTAAACTGGAGATAGATCTAATGATCTTTTAACATTTGGTTTAAGAAAATTATAAGATCCAAGGCTGCAGTTACCTACATCATCAAACAATTTAATTTGCCATTAAAGGCTCTCCCAATGCAGGTCTACCACTGCAGATGGTCTGTGATTAATAATTGATGAGATCTGTAGGCAACATTTAATCAGTGGGAGAAAAGGAGAAAGAAGTAGAACCTATAATATGGGCATTGTGATTTTTTTTTTTTTTTTTTCTATCACTCTATAAATGCCTCTTCAGAGTCTTGTTATAAGGTATTCTTACTTTCTAAATGTATGGCTGTATAAGTCTGAACTAAGGCAAAAAAAGTTCCATTCTTGTTCAGTCTTCGTTTACTTTCATTTAGTTTCGTTATTTTATTACTCATTTTTTTGTTCAAATATTTTCTTTGCAGACAAGATTGTTATTAAACTTCTGCTCAGAACATGGTAGACTAAGTGTACCATTTTGGAGGTTGAGGAATGCAGTAGGAACACTAGAAGAGGGCAAAAAAGCTGCGAAATAACATTAAAATGTATAGAAGAATAATAGCTATACATATGGTTCTCTTTTAAGCAATATTGGACACAAATACTGGGTTAGTGCAATAGCAACTAAGTAAAGAATATCACCTCTTTAAAGTTTATCTTATTGAGCGAAACCTAAAATGAAAAAAAAAAAAAAAAAGAAACAAAAAAAAAAGAAACCCAAAACCAATAACAAAACCCACCAAACCTTTAAAGGAATTAATATTCTGAAATATCAAGCAAAACCTCAGACATTTATATTTTCCTTTACATTCATGTTTACAGAAATGCTGGAATCTGTCTCAAATCCATTCAACCAATGAAAGCCTAGCACTGGGTTGTAATCAGATTTTACACATTTCCACTCATGTTGTCCTTTAGTATGTTTTACATATTTGATGGTTTGTACAGGTTTTGGGTAGAGAAGTAGAAATTCCTCAGCTTAGCAAAAGAGCTATTTTTCCTTTGCTTCTTGGTTCTCCTTCTTCTGTCCTGCTTTACTAGTCTTCTGTAGGGCTGCTTTTTGGACCTTCCTGTTTAAATACCATCAATGTCCTCCTCAAAACAGTTAACAATTTCAACAGAGGAACTGTCTGACAGGCTGACCATCCAAGGAAGAGTTAGTTACAAGTAGCATCAAATTCTTTTCCTGATAATGTGTTTTATTTCTTACAATAGAAAAAATAATTTAATACAGAAGGTGTTCTTTAGCTTTGGCTGATTAGGAGACGGAAAGATATCTCCATCCAATAACATCTATTTTAGCATCAGATTACTCTTCCTTTTGTGACATTCTTATTGCAACTCATTATATCCTGGAGCCAAGGAAATGATATTGTTTAGAGTAGTGGTTATTCTATGGACCTAGACTGTCTGCATTTTGCTAGTTTGCATACAGACATACAAGGTTGGGAGGTTGAATAAGATAACAGATTTGTATTTCATCAAATGAGTCTTCAATTACCTAATCATTTCCTCTTCTCCACACCTCTTCCAGATGCATCAGAAACACCAGCAGATATTTGTCACATACATAGCAAAAATCTTTTTACGTCTGTCAGTGTCAGAAAGTGTGAATATGTGGAATTTTAGTACAGGGAAACCCAGTAATCAAATTGAGAATGCTAAGAAATAATTTGTTTGATTTTTTTTTTTATTAAAATAATTACATATTTATTAACAGACAAAAAGGATTTAATTCAGCATGAAAATTATTTCAAAAATCGAACTATTTTAGCTGGAAAAGATACTACTCTAAAGCACTGTGTGCTTTATGACAAACAAGTTTTACTACTGTGAATTCTGTTGCTGTGAATCACAAATAAAAACTGAAACCTGAGCTTTAATTGCGATTCATCATAATAGCAAAACATAGTTAAATGAACCATCACTGTTTAGCCTGCTTGTTTTTCTTTTCAGAAAGTGTCAGAAACATTATTTTTGTGCCAAAATTAATCAAACATGTCAGTATTTGAAAGATTCAGAGCAGTATTAATGCCTGATATGGAGTGTGTCCCCATGTCACAGACATGCTCAATAATAAGTGTGGTGGAGAACTGAGGGACAAGCTGCCCCATGAAGGGGTCAAGCCAGGCTGTGATCTCAGCATTGATGTCCAGTCCTGTGTGGGCTGACTTGGTGGCAGAGCCAGGAACTGGTAATGGTCCATTGGCAGCCCCTGACATGGCAAATGATGAACCAGGTCTGGAATCCTTCCAGGAGTCAAGCTGAGGGCAAAAGGAAAAGAGGTCAGGAGAGGAGCTACAGTGTAGGGCCAAGAGATCCATCCAGGGGACAGGAACTGGGCCGGAAACTGGCACTCACACAATGTTGATGGGACAGGGCAGGGGGAGGCCCCGGGTGGGACAGGGCAGGTCCAGGAGGGGTTGTTAGTGTTCTCAGGGCCCTAAGAATTTTGACCAGTGCACATCTGTCAACGCCACATTGCACAATCAGTCCTATCATCCTTTCAGTCATACCATAAAACAATACCATAAAAATGTTCTTTATGTTGAAGGTGTCTTTTCCATAAACCCATGGAGTTTTTCATCGGAACACCCTAACAGATGTTTAAAGTCAGGGCACACTGTCTGTGTTTTGTGTTCTCTCTAACAAGCTCCCTTGTTAGCTAATGGATTTGTGTTCAATTAAACTACCAGAAAAAAAAAAAAAAAAAAAAAAAAAAAAAAAAGCTGCAGCACAGCATTACAGTTTTCAATGAACTTTTGAAAAATACTGTAATAAAAATCTCATGTACTTCTTCTTACGTAAAGTAAATCACTGAATTAATGTTTAAAAATGGTATTTAGGTGACTAAATAAGGATTTATGTCCAAAATATTTGTACTTGACTGCCTAAAATTAAGAAGGGTAAAGAAATCCCTAGTTAAGAGAAAGATACTCAAGCAGAAGTAGATTCATCTTCAAAGCTGGAAAAAAATCAGTGAATGTCCCTGAAATGGTTCAGATTCATTCTGCTTCCTACATTTGGCTCCTAATCTTATCCTCCCTCAGACATTTTTTGAAATTGATGGCATAAAAGATATAAATGATGAAATAGGGGAAAATACGTAGATGCTATAATGCAATTATTTTAATTATTTTCTTATGACATGGAAAAGATATATAAATTCAGATTCACCTGTGGGGGGGATTCATTTCACTCAAATCCATCGATAAAAATGTGCCTTCATTTGGAATTAATTGTCTAGATGTAGAGGTTTAATTTAGAACAAAGTAAATTAACCTTAGCTTCTGCACCGATCACTTTGCCAGCAGTGAGGGATCTTGGTGATTTTAACCAGCAGTCACCAACATTTGGTCAGAATAACCCAGTCAAATCACAATATTTAAAACTTAATGAAGTTATTCCTCAGTGACAATGGTATGAGAAAATAAATTATAGTTCCTTGTCAATGTATAATGCAATACTGGATCCTTTCTCTTTATTTTATAACAGCTTTTTCAAATTCAACTGAAATTAGGTCTTTAAATCAACTTATGAATTTCACTTTTTCTTTCTTTACCCAAGTGTACTATCAACAAGTGCTGAGCACATTTAATTTTAAGAGGAACATAAAAAAAATCAATATTAATTTGTTCTGATATTTTTCTGTTTTGTAACAGCTTTGTGATGTGGTCAGCATACTAGACAGACATAATTTTCTATTCATCTCTGCACAATTGTTTGATTGCTAGATCTTGCCATGGCAGGAATTCACTACTAGATTCAGGCAAGAAAATCACATATATTTGTCCTGTATTGGATACTTTAACAGCAAAACGGTGTGTTGTAGGGCAGTTATGCGTGACATCTATGGGGACAGAAAAGCTAGCAGTCATTTTTGCCTTGGCATTTGATTTGCAGAGAGAAGAACAGGTGATCTCTGGAGATCATTTATGCCATCTGGTGTTAGTTTATAGGTTAGATAACTTCACCATGTGTAAATGAATGTTTTACTATAGTTCAGTCTAGGATTCTAAGATTATCAGCTTTGTCTTCTGGTTGGGCTATACATGTTTTCATGTTGAGGTACTACATGCAATCTTTGGTTGTTTTTGGTTTTTTGGTGTTTTTTTTTTTGTTTGTTTTGTTTTTTTTTTTTGGTTTTTTTTTTTTTTAATAAAATGTAATTTAGTTCCATATCAGAAGACATGGGACAGAGGCATAGTCTTAGTCCCTAGTCTCCATGATGAGCTCACAGCTCACAGCTTCCTTTCCTGCTGACTATTTCTGCAATATTCCACCAGGACAAATGCTGATGATTAAGATATTCAGCTTAATGAAAAATATTTTGTTCCCTAGGTGTCAAAGAGCTTTCTGAAGGCAATATACAGAAGAAAGGCACCGTGAGGAGCCTTCTTAATAAACCTAGGTCTTCTTCTCTTAATTGGAAAAATGTTTATGATGTCCTATGTTAAAAACAGTTGTTGAAATTATGTGTTTCTCACAATGAGGTTTGCAGCCTGCTTATGGCAATACATTGAATATTTCGTCGTCATACAAAGCACTCTACAGGTTACCAACTCATGTCATGATTGCTGAACACTAAGAAAAACATACTGAACAATATTATCTGCCAACAACAGAAGACAGTTTGTAAGACCTTGAAATCTCAGTGCGGGAGTAAACAGTGAGTACCCGTATAGTATTTTAATTTTAGGTAAGGACAAATCCAAGACAACACGTGAAAAAAAGTCCTTAAGCATATAGGTATAAATGCTGTATAAATTCCACCTCATTGTTTTGTTAGTAGCTGTCTGAAGAAGATACCTTATTTTCACAGTTGGAGGATTAAATTGCATAGAACTATATGACACTACAAAGACTTTTACATGGAAGATACTAATACACTTTTTTTCCACACCTGTGAGACAGACTAGACGTCTGGGCTCAAATTCATCTGCAATGAGTTTATCATTCCAGGATGATTCAACTTAGAGTTGCTTGTGATAAACAGGGTGGTTTTTTTCAGTGCAGTACTTCCACCTCAATTGAGACACCAGCAGCCAAATTAGATGAATCTGATTGTAGATGGGCCTACTTCTCCTTATGGAGTAAGAAAGAAGTGTTGAAGATTCAGGTCTACATGCCTACCTTATAGATGTGGATTATAAAAAATTTCCTAGCAGAGGGTAGACCAGGCTATAGATTATTTGACATGAGATATCAGAAATATATTTCCCATAGGTGTCTCTGTGTGACTATTTTACTAGACCATAGCTTGATCATTTTTCTTGCTAGTGGATATCTTGAATGCAATAAAAAATAGCACAAACATAAGCAAAAAAATATGTGAAACAGAGAGCCAGGTTTCATTGCCAAACATTTATGTGATTAACCTATGTAAATGGTACTCCATTTATGTTTGTGTTATGTAAACCAGACTTTTTCAATTAAGAAATGCATTAAGAAATAGTACATCAAAGTTTTTACTTCTGCTATCACTATATAGCAGCTTTTTGCTGATTTTTGAGCAAGAACTTTGCTGTTAAAGATGCCAATTTTTCAAAACCCCATTCTTAGTTGTTATTCATCACTATAAACTATTAATTTTAATCTCTTGATTTCTAGTTTAATACCTAGAAACTGAGAATTGCCCAGCAATAATAACCCAGTTGAATCTGGATGTGTGGAACTGAAGCTCAGAGCTCACAGGACACGGGTCCAGTGACTGCTCTTTGTGTTGATAGAAGCTTACAAAGAAATTCAGTACCCTATAGGCTTCAAAGTTATACAGTTTTTCCTTACAGCTATTGAATTTTATTTATATTTTTAACTGGAGTGGCACAGCTTCAGTGGGAACATAGGAAGCGTCTCTGTTCCAGTTTTGTAAACCACATGTTGGTTACAGCAGATCTCTGAAGTAAATGCTATAGCTCTGGAGGCTAAAGATGGTCAAGAATCTAGACCATGCTCTTCATGACCATCTGTGCCATCCTCTAAGGTACTATTGAAACAGTAGGCATCAACCGTTCCTTCAGGGGCTGTGTTTTTAATGAAAATCATTGTGACTATGGTTTATGCTGTCAGAGAGTATTAAATGAGCAAAGAATGTGCATATCCATTTAGCTCCCTTGGGGCCTGAAGCTCAGCGAAACTGGTTTTGTGAATCATAAACAACTTAAGGATGGATGGGGTCCTGATGTGCTTGGTTCAGTCAAGATGGCAGAGTCTCTAAGTATGTATGTTGCTAAACTTCAGGCATTAACATTTTTTTCTGGCACAACTTTGGTTGCCTGCAGACTGTTAGGCACCTAAGTAGTTAGTTGGGAACTGCTGATCAACTTTTTGGACTTTCATGCATAGATCCCAATTACTTTGTATTTTGTCATATAAGTGGTTTTTGGATCTCTCCCTGAGCTCTTCAGAAGACACCAAATAATGGCTTGGTATAAGGCTTTCAGTAAAGTTATCTACTGTAAATAAATAAATAAATAAAGATAGTACAGTAAATATTGTATGTAGTATTTTTCACATTTTTTGTTTATCAGTGGTTTAGAACTAAAAAAAAAAAAAACAATCTAGGCAGGATTGAGTTGAGTTCTCTGCCTATTGCAGACAACTGTTTCATATAATCTTCTTTGGAAATTTATTAAATATTATTATAATATTAAAATACTTGATCTTTTCTTCAAATGTATAAAATGCATGAGAGCATTATGTACTTCCGTGATTTTTAATTTGTGAAGTTATTTTGAAATCAGGTTGTAAGCTCTGCATTGGAAACTGTTCAAAACCACAAATTATTAAAAAAAAAAATAAATCAGGAGGCAAACTTATTTTTAAAGTTTTTATCCCAAGAGAAACTAGACAACTTCTTGAATTTCAAAGTCTTGACAGTGTTAGTGATGTTTAGATAGTTTCAGAGTATCTGACACTCTAAACTAATTCAATTATTCTACTTCTTTTGGATTATGCATTAAGAATTTCAGTGTGTTATTGGAAGAAAAGCTCTTAGAATTTAATAAGATTTAATTCAGTGATTCATAACCACGGCTGTTTTGTGCTGATGACAAACAGGAGAACTTACCTTGGCTGAACTGCATGTCCTGAAAAGAAATTATTTGATCCTACAGTGCTTTTCATGGTAAAGGTAAAAAAGTTTTAATAGCACTAGCTAAATTTTTCAAGAATGGACACTGTTGGTTTCAAATTTATATACTCAAAGGAATATTTGATTGCTATTTTTGTCTGGTAGCACCAGATTTCCCAAATAAGGCACATAATTCCTATACAAAAAAAAAAAAAAAAACCCACCAAAAAACCAAACCAAAAAACCTGAACTGAGGTGTTGCAAGAGCATTTTCTCTTTGCAAATGTCAGACAAAGAACACACTGAATTATATAATGGGCATAAAAATCTGTGCAAACCTACATGACTCATTTTTTTCTACAACAGCCAAGCTTGGAGTTTAAAATAAATACATGGGTAGAGAAGTTCCCATAAAAGTTTTGAGCTGAATGTCTCTTCATATAAGATCTGAACAACTTGTCAGTGAACAGTGGTCGATCATGACATAGCAAAAAAGCAAGATGACAATTTACAGAACTATCTGTCTGTCTGTCTATGTGTTTTTAAAGTTATCACCAATTTGCCAATAAATGTAAAGTCTTAAAAATCATGTTGTCTCAGATTCCAGAGTGATGATATGAGACCAAGATAAATGACGAATCAATGCTTTAAAATAGCAGTGCAGTGCTCTCTGGAAATTTTAAAGCTGAGAGGCTTTTGATGAGTTTTAGTTTCTTTTCTGCTATCTGCTAGAATGTCTAGCAACATGGTAGATACTGGTGCAAATTAACCGAGGTTGTCTGATCTTATAGATTCATTAACACCATTTAATACAACACTGATATTATTAATAGGATAACTTTTTTTTTTTTTTTTTTTTTTTTTTTTTTTGTGCTATGTTTGTACTTAGCTGGACTTTTGTCCACAAGAACAGTGATTAATTGTGATGCTTCTTAGGAAATGCATATCAGAATATGTAGAACAAGATCAGCTCAAAGCCTTGGACTGGATACTGAGGTGGAAAAAAATGCCATAGTATCTTCAGATAGAGTGGAGATAAAATAAATTTTGGTCTCTGCATAAAGACTGAAAAGGATCTGCATAATTATGTCTAGCTTGCTTTTATTTCTGACAACCACAGCACAGAATGTCACTTATATATTTATCATACTATAGGTGAAAATTCAGTAAGATCCAGTACCCTACAGGAAGGTTATTCTGGAATAAATTTATTATTTCCTACATTTATTAATAGTCTATATACATAGATTCTTATAGCACATTACCTTCAGTCTTAAATAAATCTTCTTCATATGTATTATTTTATATTTTAAAATATCACCTGTATTCAGATTCTCTCATATCTCTCATCCTTCAATGGACAAATGATCTCATGAAGTTCAAGGGAAGGCAAATGCAGTGTCCTGCACCTGGTGGTGCCAGTTCATGCTGGGAATGACTGGCTTGAAAGAGACTCTACAGAAATTAAAGTGAAGGCCCTGCTGGACAAGTGGATGAGGATCTAGCAATGTGCTTTGGCATAAAAGAAGGCCAACATCTTCCTGGGATGTACTCAGCAAGTTGAAGGAGATGAAACCCTTTCCTTAGCATCAGAAGTGTAGTGGGACTTGTATGGGCTCCCCAGTACAAGAGAGGCAGGACATCCTGGAGTGACTTCAGGAAAGGAACATAAAGATGATTAAGGGACTGGAACATATTTTATGTGGGGAGAGGCTGAGAGAGCTGGGACTTGGATTCAGCTTGGATAAGAGAAGGCTCAGGGGATTCTTATATATGTATATATAAACCTGATGAGTGGAGCAAAGAAGATGGAGCCAGACTCTTCTTAGTAGCACCCAGTGCCAGTGCAAGAGCCAATGAGCACAAACTGAAAGACAGGAAATTGCATATAAGCATAAAAAACCCCCTTTTTTACTGTGAGAGTGACCAAATAGTGGAACAGGTTTATCCAGAGAGGTTGTTGAGTTTCAGTCCTTGGAGATTTTCAAAACCAAATTGGACATGGCCTTGAGCGATCCGATCTCACTGACACCACTTTGAGCAGAAGGGTTGGACCAGATACTTTTCAGAGTTGCCTGACAGTCTCAACCACTCTGTGACTAGACGAAATCTTGTCATTCAACAAGGCAAACTTTAATGCACTGTCTAATTTTGTATAACCTGACCAGATGGTACATGCTGGGACTCTTTTTCCCCATTCAGGTTGTAAGAAGAATTGACTGGCACTATTGGATGCTGCTTCTGCCTTTCTCCTCTGTGAAAAAGAACGACTGGTGAGCAAAAGTTAGCTGTGTGCCAACACTGTACTCTGTCCTAAAATCTGGCCAGATCATGTATTAGGAATTTTAAAGCACTCTTGGGTCATAAGAAAATAAGAAAACTCATACGGGCTGCATCAACTGAAGTCTGGCCAGCAGGTTGAGGGAGGGGATTCTCCCCCTCTACTCTGCTCTTGTGAGACCCCACCTGGAGTGCTGTGTCCAGCTCTGGGGCCGAACAAGGACATGGACCTGCTTGAGCGGGTCCGGAGGAGGCCACGAAGATGATCAGGGTCTGGAGCACCTCCCCTGTGAGGACAGGCTGAGAGAGTTGGGAGTGTTCATCTTAGAGAAGAGAAGGTTCCGGGGAGACCTTAGAGCTTCCTTCCAGTACTGCAAGTGGGCCTACAGGAAAGATAGGGAGGGACTCTTTATCAGGGAGTGGAGGGATAGGATGAGGGGTAACAGTAGGAAATATTGTTGTGGCTTAACCCCAACTGCCAACTAAGACCCACCCAACTGCTCGCTCACTCCCCTCCCATGGGATGGGAGAGAGAATCAGAAGGGTAAAAGTGAGAAAATTCACAGGTTGAAATATAGACAATTTAACAGGTAAAGTAAAAGCCGTGCAA
Source organism: Athene cunicularia (assembly GCF_003259725.1). Classification (NCBI taxonomy): domain Eukaryota; kingdom Metazoa; phylum Chordata; class Aves; order Strigiformes; family Strigidae; genus Athene; species Athene cunicularia. The sequence continues at coordinate 137,412,614 of NW_020799095.1, read as the reverse complement.
AGAATCAAAGCAAAACAAGGAATTAATTCAACACTTCCCGTCGGCAGGCAGGTGCTCAGCCATCTCCAGGTAAGCAGGACTCCACCATACATAGCCGCTACTTGGGAAAACAAACACCGTCTCTGAACATTCCCCCTTCCTTCTTCTTCCCCTAGCTTTATATGCTGAGCATGACTTCATATGGTATGATATTGGTATGAATATGGTATGACATGATATCTCTTTGGTCAGTTGGGGTCAGCTGTCCCAGATGTGTCCCCTCCCAACGTCTTCTGTGAGAAACAGAAGAAGCCTTGACTCTGTGTAAGCACTGATCAGCAATAACTAAAACATCCCTGAATTATCAAAACTGTTTCCACCACAAATCCAAAACATAGCCCCATACTAGACACTATGAAGAAAATTAACTCTATCCCAGCCAAAATCAGCACAAATATGCAAGATGATAACTTTAACTGTAAATTGTTTTGAATAGCATTATAACATTACTGCATAATTGTACAGGGCTTTACATAGGATTTGCTTATTCTGCTACCATCTAGAGAAGGATTTAATATCTATAATATTCAGATTTGTAAAACATTCACAGACCATATATATTGTTATTCTACATATATTATTTAAATTTAAATAAGGATTTACTAACTATTTAAGAGCTTTAGAAAATCTTATATTGAAAATGTGATTGTAATCTGTACTTCAGTACAACTACGAATAATTATTTTCTTCATAGATACTGGTTGTGATTTTGATGTCACTTAGATCAGATTTATGAGGGAAACTTCACTTAAAAAAACCTGCAGCTGAGATCACAGCCAGTCATTAATATCACTTGAAAAGGTAAATATTAAGCCCTTAGAGCCTCACTAAACTTTGCATGACTAAACATCTAGAAAAAATAATTTTGATTACCTAACAGAAATGAAGAAAACTAAACAATTCCATTTTGAATAATGAAAGCCTGTGGTGAAAATAATATGGTTTCAGGGGTGTTCCTTTGCACTAAAGTTATGACAAGCAGTATAAAGAAACACACTACATCTGTAATGCCAAGCCTCTCCCTCCTCACCAAACCATCACCACTCCAGAACAATGATAAAGGTTGGAACACAAATAACCCAGCTTCAAATTGTTGCTCTGCTTTACATAAACTTGGTATTTGAACCTGTATTTTGTTAATTAATGGGGACTGACCTGATAAAATATGGATTGTTCATGGGAACTGGAGAGGGAACTCCTTGCTTTCTATGATTAAAAAAAAAAAAAAAAAAAAAAAAAAAAAAAAAAAAAAAAAAAAAAAAAAATCCTATCTTTCATTTAGTATTTTCTCCTTTCTGTTGTAAAAATCAATATATCATTGCTAAACATGTATTCATTGAAGCTTTTTTTGCCTTATGGAATCATATTTGAGAAGGTTGAAACTTTGATTGTTCCCTCCCCCCCCAATTCAATATCAATGATTTGCTGCATACACTTTTTATGCCTCTCTCTATTTCTGTGATTATATGAATTACCATACCATATATTCGAATTTCAGAAACCGGCAGTCCATGTATTCCTGTTATAGACCCACAATAGTGTACCTCTTCTTTATAATACATATGTTTATGATTTTAAAATATGACATTTCATGTTGAAATGTGAAAAATTTGAAACCATTCTGAGTCTAATGGATATTCATCAAGCTTGACAGAAAATTATTTTCCCTTTACATAGCAAACTGAGATTTTTAATTTAGTCACATCTTGCATGGAATAAAAAAATCCCCCAAAATCTCTTTCATGCATCATAAAGAAGAACAAAAATATATTTTATTGTGGATAATACATAAGATTTTAGTTGCCATAGGATTTTTAAATTTTATTATCAGTTTTTAATTTAAATTAGGTCTTATTTAATAAAATATTAAATGCTTCATTTTATTTCTCCTCTATGATATTCAGATATTATTAAAATTATTTCTGTGAAAAAGGTTTAAGTAAAAGATATTATAATAAAACATTTATAATAAAAGGTATTATTATAATACAAATAAAGATATAACTGAATTTTGAATTAGAAAAAAATTAGCTCCAGTTTTCCCTCTGGATACCATGGGTAATGGAAACTTGAATCCCTATATAATCTCTGATTAGCTTTTTCTATAGCATTAAGTACGCTACAGAATGTTTTAGACAACATTGCATTTGCAAGAAATGCAGCGAGGATTAATGAGCTGCTATTTGTTAAGGCTATAAGACCGACAGTCATTTAAGATAAGGACCACATTTGGATTTGAATAAAATCTCTCCTAATTTGCCTAGGACAGCAACTGGCATAATAGTGTCTTTTGGATTTTTATACAAGGATTATATGCTGGACTCAACCTCAGAAAGAGTAAAACACTCAGAGGTTTATGAGAAGTTGATGAGAACCAGAGCTGAATTCTACTCAGTTCTTCCCTGTGGACTTATATGACTCCAGAGAACAACTTCATCAGGCAAAACACAGAATCACAGAATCGTAGATTGGTTTGGGCTGGAAGGAACCTTAAAGATCATCTAGTTCCACCCCCCCGCCCTGGGCAGGGACACCTTCCACTAGCCCAGGTTGCCCAAAGCCCCGTCCAACCTGGCCTTGAACACTGCCAGGGAGGGGGCAGCCACAGCTGCTCTGGGCAACCCATTCCAGCGCTTAACCACCCTCACAGTAAAGAATTTTTTCCTAAGTGCAGCAGGTGCACTGGCCCAATGAAAATAAGGCTTCTTGGCTGCTGAAGTGTAGCAACTCCTGACTACCTTTGTTCTCAGGGCTTCACTGTAGTTGGGGCCTTTGGCCAATAGGAGCCGCTATTGACCACAGATCGGATTCGGCCTGGGTATAAATGGAGTCCCCTGGGGAGCCATTTTGAGTTTGCCCCATGAAGCAGCATGTTGCAGTTGAGGACTTTTACCTTGGGTCAGGACTGTGTTCAGTTTTGGGCCCCTCACTGCAAAAAGGACATTGAATGACTCGAGCGTGTCCAGAGAAGGGCAACGGAGCTGGTGCAGGCTCTGGAGCACAGGTCGTACGGGGAGCGGCTGAGGGAACTGGGGGGGTTTAGTCTGGAGAAGAGGAGGCTGAGGGGAGACCTCATCGCCCTCTACAGCTCCCTGAAAGAGGTTGCAGAGAGCTGGGGATGAGTCTAACCAAAAAATAAGCGATAGGACAAGAGGGAATGGCCTCAAGTTGTGCCAGGGAAGGTTTAGACTGGATATTAGGAAGCATTTCTTTCCAGAATGGGTTATTAGGCATTGGAATGGGCTGCCCAGGGAGGTGGTGGAGTCCCCATCCCTGGAGGTGTTCAAGAGTCAGGTTGACATAGCGCTGAGGGATCTGGTGTAGTTGGGAACTGTCAGTGTTAGGTCAATGGTTGGACTTGGATGATCTTCAAGGTCTTTTCCAATCAAGATGATTCTGTGATTCTCTGATTCTGGGATGCCATTCAAGGAAACTCCTTGAGGTAACTTGAGTTGGGATGCTGCCCTGAGAAGTTCCTCGATGCTGAGAGCACTCACTTATTAGCTGAGTGATAGAGCATTTTGGGTTGTCATTTAAACACTAGGAAGTTATTCTGTTCTCCTCTCATGGACATTTAAACCCGTAATTGAATAGTTGTGGAGGGCTAGTTAATTGTGTTGACAATAAATTTTTAATTTTTGGTGGTTGCTTGTTAATTTGAGAACCTCCATAATGCTATGATCTAATCTAAATCTAAGCTCTTTCAGTTTAAAACCATTATCCCTCATCCTAACTACTCCCTGACAGAGTCCCTCCCCAACCCTTCCAACCCAAACCGTTCTATGATTCTGTGACTCTGTAGAGGTGATAAGTTTCTACTTTCTGTTTATGGGAAGACTGAAGGAGCAGAGCAGCAGTTTTCCATCATGAAAAGGAGAAAAATCTGAACATTACCAGGCCATGCACTCTGTATATATTAATAATGAGCAAAGGCTGAGAAGCTTATTCTGTGTATGAGCAATAAATCAACTGTAAAGGGCAGAGGATTTGGGGAACCATATTTTCTCTTTATAGTTCTTTCCCATCTAGACAAAAGAGTGCTCCTGTGATTTAAGCTTCATATGAGATGAAATCCCACCATACTTTGTACTTTTGTATGTCTTCAAATTGGGGTCAGAATAACATTCAAGGTGCTTGGATTTCTGCTGGTTAACAAGAAAACTATTTACTTTTCTTCATCAGATCTTTGGATTTCAAATGTTTTAATACATGGTGCTTTGATGCAATACTGCTAAACTTTATCATTATAAGCTCTTCTCTCGACAAATGAAACTCTGAGCTGGGATCTGATCTGGGGTCATTTTAGACTGTATTAATTTTCTTTTAAAAGGTATGTCAGGAAGTTAAACCTTTATTCATGGCCTGATTTAACAGTCACATAAAATGAAGTACAGCCATTAAAATCAAATTAGGTATGCTTTATAACATGGACATCTTCTGCAGCAAGCTATTTAGATGGAGGGTTGGAGGCAACTTGCACAATATAGAATTCAAAACAGCCATAGATTTTGACATGTGTTGAAGAATTATCACACTGATCTATTACTTTACTTGAATTTGTTTTTAAAACTATATAAGTAAATCAAAGTAAACAATGGAGAAAAGGGAGGCCAAAGGAGGTTAAGTTGTATTTGTTAACCTTTCAGCACTATTTATTAACATACAATACAGTTTGCAGACAAATTCAGGATCAGTAAGGAGAAAAAAAATGTTAAATGGCCAGAAGCAGTATAGACAGTACTTTTAAGTGACTAGAAGTTAATGTAAAAGTTAGCCATCTCAAATGAAAAACAAGAGTCTGAGCAAGAGTTCTTGAAGTTAGTATGAGTTTTTTTATTGACTACAGAAAGGTTTTAAACATGTCCCATATTATTATTTAGCTTTTGTGTCCTGATAGTTCCTCAAGGTGCACTTAGGATCACTGACCTCCATTGTGCTAAATATTTTATAGATAAGACAGAAAACACAGTTCCTGCCCTAAGAACCTGACATTTCACCTTTGATAATCAGCTAAAATTCTGCATAATATGGAATGACATTGAATACAACAGGAAACTAATTTTAAGCCAAAGGTTGAATATTCATCTTCTTTAACTGAAAAAATGAAACAACTACAAATTTACCCAGGGCAAAGTATGATGAAAAAAGGTTATATAAAGAAGAAACAACATCTGCTTCTAAGCAAAATGAGACAGGAATAAACACTGACTCCAACAGAAATCCAATGCTGCACAGTCCTACCCAAATTTAAGCAGAGTTAGACAAAGCCTATTGTGCTCTGGATTTGCTAGTATGATTGGTTCTTCAAGAAAGTTAATTTGGAAAGTATCCCAGAGACAGTAAGGGAAGAAAGCCTATACAGACATACTATTTAATGTACTAGTGGCCATATTTTCCTTCTGAGTGCACAAATATAGGGAAAATGCACTGTGGGACTTCCCAACTGGAGAGAAAAAATTCTTCTTGTCCGTGGCATGGTACTATATCTTTCCTGCTCTTAAAGTTCCCACGACCGTGTAGCCTCATCAGCTAGCTGATCTCTTGCATCTCACACTATGTCTTGAAAAGCTAGAGAAAAACTGCAGAGCTGTGATGGGAATGTAGGAGCTGGCAGAAGCACAGCAAAGAGACAAGGGGGTAATACCTTGCAGGAAACCTTAGTGTAAAATGGCATGCAAGAACAATTGTCAGTGTCTTTCTGTTCTTGCACTGCCATCACTCCTAACCATGGAAGCCTGAGAAATCTTGAAACCACGAGCCTCTTGAATCACAGCTGCGGTGCATGACACTTTCAACATCACAAAACATGCCAGCAGGAAATGTTCCTTTGAAAGCCGTTCATGTTGTGACATTTTCTTGCTTGTTGCATGCAAATTTCACATGGCAGATATCATGTTGTGAAGACATTCCTCAGTTCTCCAAGGACATCTACCCCTCCATTTGCTTTTAACACTGTCCACTTGGCAAGCTTACCTTTATAAATAAGGAGCAAAAGTGAAAAATACCTATAGCAACCCTGTCAAATAATTTGTTTTCCCCTTTATTAATCATTTCTTACTGGAATTTATTTCTCTTTGGAGTTTTACTCACTTCCAACTAGGAAAATGTATGTACAGGTTTTTCACTTGTTACACAAGATGTAGAAGAAAATAACCAACAATAGGAAGAAATACACATTGAGCTAAAACACCTAAAACTTTTGGACTGAGCCCATAAATTGGGCTCAGCACTACTGTGACTGGAAGTAAGTTGATGTTGACATGCCAAAGGGCCTATAACAGGATTTTAGCTCTGTTTAAGAATTCCTTTGGGTATTTCAGTCCCTAAAATATAGCTGTTAATATTGCAGCAGGCTTTCCCAGGACAAATCTATATTCACAAATGTGTTTCACTATTTTACAGTGAAAATTGTTTGGTCTAGGTAAAGCTTATCATTTAAATCAAGAAAACAGGACAGAAAAGGAAAAAATACTTCAGTATGTTAGATTAGGAAGAATATCTTTTTTCTTTTTCATTAGCTTTTAGTATTAAGACCATGAATAACCTAGTCAGTGCATATTTTCATTTATACAGTATATAGCTGTAGACTCTTCCCCTCTCTGACAGAAGCTGTCCTTGATTTTCCATTTTCTGAGAAGTAGCACTGTGCATTTTTCCATGTCTTCTTAGAACAATTTACAGTCCATGTAAGAAAACATCCAAAGAGCTGTTACACTGCTCCTCTTTAACTCTCTTTGCAAGATGCTGGTGATACAGCTACAAAACAACTATTCATTGCTATGCATTCAGTAAAACTGAGCATAAAACTTATTTCAAAGATCTGATTGTATTACACAGGCTATCTATCTTAGCTATCCATTACCTGTTGTCTAAAGAGTAAGGAATTAGTTGTTCCCTGAAAGGGATATTTTTCTTATGTTTTTAAGTAATGTTTTATAAAAAAAGCACCAACTTTTCTAGTACAACAGGACTGTACACAGTCAGACTAATATTACCGTTTCATTCCTAATGATAACCATTATGTCAGTGACAATAAAAACTAATTTTAATTAAAAAACTCCATGGATAAAGATGAAAATATATTTGAAACAAATTATTTTGGTTCCATTAGTTACACAGGCTTAGCTCAAGACTTCTCAGAAAGATCGGCATATGTAATGTTGCCATACCAAAAATGAGAAGGAAAAAATATATTATCCTTAAGGATGGATAGTTTTTTCTCCTGCTGCTCCTGTTTCTATGCCTTTTTCTCTTTCCTCCATCTGGTACTGGCTTTCCCTCCAAAATCGATATCCTCTTCAATCCTACAACATAGGACTTCCTTTGATGTACCATATAAAATTAGTTGGAGAGTGTAGCCTTGGCTTGGAGGAGCTATAGCTAAGAGTGCTTCATACAGGGTGCTGCTGGAACCTACAGTTAATGTGGAAACAAAATACAGAGCACCAAAATTGACATGAATTACAAGAGCATCATCCTGGATAACTAGAGCTTGCACCACTATATTGTTTTGAGTTGTACTAGATCAGCTTTATACTCTCAATTACATTTAAATTTCTAAATAAATATTTAATATGGGCATACATTTATATATATATGCACATATATGTAAATACACATATACATGTATATATAGTTATGTACATATATAATTATAAACATATAAACATAAAGGACTATGAATAATGCTTTATATCCACTGTTCCAAATAAAGACCAAATAAAGTATCTTACCAAGATTTGAAAATTATGCCCTGGAAAAATAATTATTCATAGATTTGTAGTAAAACCAACGTTTTAGTGACAGTGTAATATTGATGTTCCACACACAAAATATACATACAAACATATAAACACCCAGTGCCTTAGAAGGACTGCTTTTACCAGTTAATTCTGGAAAAAAAAATTTAAAAATGACATTTTTTTTAAGGGTTTGGTCTTACAGTTAAAAAATATATCAAACATTGGTTTTAGTACCACCCTCTAATAATAGCTGCAGTCAATGTTCAGCAACAGATTGTATCAGAAACATACTTCCACTTATGCCTATAGTTACAGGTTATCAGTTACTTCAGAAATGAGTAAATTATTCATGTTACCCTATAAGGTAGATGACCACAGCAATGCCTTTATCTCAGCATCAGTCTGCCCTTGAAGTACAAACCCTTTGTGTTTCAGCACAGTTTCCAAGTGAGGATCTTTGGTCTTGCACAGTCTTAAAGTATTATGTCAGGTGAAAAGAACAGGAAGGGCAATAATTTTTGTGGTATATACACAATAATAGTGATTATTTACAAAAAGCATCTTGTAAAAACTTGAATAGAAAATTGTGTTGAATTTTTAAAGTACCTTTTTGGATCAATGGCATTACTCTCCCTTCCTTTTTTCTTTTGGTTAGTAATGATGAAGTTTATTCCAACTTCAGCATCTGGCTTATTGGCATAGTTAGTTGGAGCATTTTGCATTTTCCACAGGTTATTCATATATTTCCAACCATGCTCTGTCATATTTTCCATTTCCATTTGAATTTGTTGTGCCAGATCCTTTGTCAGGAATCTAAAGCCTGTTGAATTCACTGGAAAGTGTATTTCTGATTTCTGTATTGGGATCAAGGCATATATACCTCACAGATTGCTCCTGCAGGCACTAAGGCAACCTCCTAATTGAGTGTAGCTGTCAGCTGGTGAATACAAACCCATTTTCCAATTGAATACACCAGCTGCACCTCACTCTAGAGAGCAAGCAGGTAAAACAGAATAGTTTAGGAAGTTAAGATGGCTGCAGACAGATCTCTGCATATGGTACCTATTATCCAAATCCGGTACAGCCATTCCTTGTTCTGTGTGAGAATATGGCAGTGTGTAAATGTTTCATAAATTCAGGGATATGTTTTCAGTGGATTATACTGCATGAGGTGTTATTTTTTGGATTTGGAAGTCTGGGAAGTACTGGCTGTCAGTATGTCTTCCATATGAATTACAGTTGGCTCGATAACAGGAATGCCACATCACGGAAAAAAAAAACCCCAAACAATCAAAAACCAAAACCACCCCCTCCAAAAGCCCAAATCAAAGCTCACAGGTATCACAGAAAATTTTTTGGGTTTTCAATGGCATCTCAAAAAGCAAACAAGCAAATGCACTGCTTCCTCCATTCCTCCTTCTTCCCCTCTTCTCAGTCAATAGCTCTGTGGTTAAGCCATTTTTCTGGCATGCAACAGAGAAAAGTTCAAAGCCCCTCCAAAAGGAGTGCTTCCACCAGAGGTGTCCACATCTACAGCGCAAAGGGCTGCACAGCTGTGCGCTCTGGAGCCGGCCCTGAAGAGCGAGGAGTAAATCCCCCCTGTGTCTGCAGCTGTGTAACGGGAGAGGGGTGGGAGAGCTGCAGCTGGAGACTTCTCTCCTGCTCCACGGCTCGTGTGCCAGGGGCAAACCCTGGGCTGATGTGTGCTGGCAGTGATCAGGAGGGCAGAAGGCTGACACCCACACCCACGTGAGTGCACTCATGTTAGCTCTGATCATTATGTTGCTGCCCATCTTCTAGAGTAATGAATCTTGTCTCTCCTCTGTTTCTGCTTTAAGATTTGACTCCAGACCTGTGAAGTATTCTAGGGATATTTTGTGAAAACAGACATACTGCCACTAAAGTTACAGTTGACATTTTGTTGCTATTTAATGGAAAACGTTTTTGTTGAAAAATTCTTTTCTGTTTTCACATCACACTTTTAAACTGTTAGAGGAAGTGGTGGGTGTAGCAGGACAGAAATCTCAGCAAATGATCAAATGAAAAGCTGTGAAATTAAGCCTTGAGCCAAAGGAAAACCATGAGCAAGTAAGGGAGGTTTTTACAAAAAAGCAATAGGAAGCCAATGTGACTTCTGCTCCTAAATCTTTTAGACTTCTTGATACTTCTGTCTTAATTCTTTGCTCAGATCAACTTTCTGTGATCTGAATATTGCCACTACTGATGACGATTTCCCTTCACTAGGAAATATTATTCTGTTGCTAGGAAGGTAATGTGGTAACCAGGGTGCTATAAAACAACAACAAATTTATAATAACTTCCTTAAAGCATGATATTCAAAGCAGCTAATATTGTCTACTTATATGGCAAGTGTGTGATCATTCAATAATAGAACAGTCTGAGAAATTAATCTCCAGAAATAAGAAACTGCAAAATTTCCTTACGAATTGGTTACAGAAGAAGAAACATCTGAAACATTGGCAGACAAACTAATGTGTTGGCTCATGCAGTAGGTGATTCTGAGAATAAAGTAGATGATACAGGAGAAACCTTTGGAGATCAATGGAGAAACCTGTGAAGATAAGCCCTCTTATAGGTATAAGGATTCTAATTCAGGTTACTGTACTGCCTTAAAAATCTCAGAAAATGGTGCTGATTTACTGTCCCTCTAGAGATAGAAAACAGCTGCACGGAAGATACATGTGGCGGTTCGATACTTTTCTTTCTTATCCTTTGTCTAGTAATCATATGAATAAAGAATAAAATAACATTGAATTGGAATGAAACTTTTTCATTACCACTCTGCAGAAATGCCAATAACTTCACAGGTACAGGGAAAAAAACCCATCACATGCACCTTCTGAATCTAATCTCTTGACCACTTTGCTGAGAACTGTGGGTAAATTACAATTGTTTCTATTTAGCATCTTGCATGTCCTATGGGAGTGTCACAACTATTTATTTTTTTAAGTTTTGTTATTATAATATGCAGGATTATTATTTTCCTGGAAGAATCTTGGGATAGGGTTTTGTGGTTGTTTGCTGTTAAGTGGAATGTCTAAATAAAAGTACTGTGGTTAGACAGAAATAACGGAATATGTAGTTTACCATATAAGGATTTTTTTTTCTCTCTTGTTTTCAGTCTTATTGTAGCTCAATTTCCATTTTTGTGTTTGTATTTTTGAGTCTGTAATTAATCAAGGGCTCGTTTTATTGTACATTTGAGTTTAATTACTTCTTTGGTGGGCCCAATCTAGTATTTAGTCATTTAAGTACTTGAGAACATCCACCATTATTTGCAAACAGAATTACTTGCAGTATCAAAAAAGCAAGAAGAAAGGTGGAGTTCTCTTTGGAAATCATCCATTCTACATTATCTACTTATTTACATAATGCACATAAGAGGCCAATTTACTTTTGGAAAGATAAAGTGGAATTCTTGGAAAATCCAAAATCACTCTTTTCTCACTGATGCTGTAAGAAGCAGTCAAAATGAAATGTTCAGAGTAGACAGCAGTGCAATGCATTACACACAGCAGTACTGAAGATTATACTTAAGTTCTAGAGTATTTTTTTTTGTTTGACATATATCAAATAGTCATGCAGAAATTAATAAATACAAAAAACTTATTAAGTGTTTTTGCAGAATTGGCTGTGAAGAAATAGATTTTGATAGATATTTCTTTAACTATCCTGTAAAAATGTGATACATAAATATTTAAGTAAAGCTTATTTTCAGAATTCAGCAATTGCCTCTGAAACTACTTTGCCATAAATTGAATTTTATCTATTTCTTATTTGATTATGGAGCAGCTTTCCTATTTTACATAGAATGACTTCCAGTTAATCCACTTATTGGTAATTTGCTTTGCTGTCAAAATATCTGGAACTGGATCATGGGAATAATAAACAACTATTTTTAAGCTATTTTCTTTAAGAAAATATTTCTAGAATATTCAACAATCCTCAACAGAGTTTTGTTTGTTTGTTTGTTTGTTTGTTTTTTTAAGGAAAAATTAGTTGGGGAATGAGAAAAAGAGAAAATATTATGACAGACACAAAAGAAATGTAGCTAATACAAAATATGATTATTTAAAATACAAAATTATTATGCAGAACATGATGGTCCTTTGGATAAAAAGATCAGCCATTTATTTCAATTTAAGGAAGAAGAACAGATTTAATGTAAGTAAGAGAGAGGGCATCCTACAGATACGTTATTGCTGTACTATTTCTGTAAAAATTACTGCTAATGAAACTTAAATAATATTACATATTAATCTTCACTTTTAGTAGAGAATTTTGATATCCTGCCACATGACACACAGGACAACAACAAATGAATGTCTCAAAAATAATTCTGAGGAATTAACAGGGGATTAAGATAGGAAAGGCTATCAGAGTTTTCAAAGCAGGGTGCAGCAAAATGTCAGAGAGGATTAGAGTCATTGTGTACATCTTGAGCATGCAGGTGAGAAATGTGAATCCTGCATTTCTTCTAGAGCAAAACTCAGGCTGACTTTTTCATGGTAGATTCTGAATATCTGGAGAGGTGGACATCTGCAAGACTTTTATCAGTCTCTGGTATTATGGACACACGATTCCCAGTGAAGAAATTGGTAACTACCCAGGAGCATTTCAGAGAATGACCATCCAGTGATTTCCATGACAATTACATTTCAAACTCACTGATGTGGTTCATGCTCTGATATTTCAGTGTCTTTCTGGAGCCAAGAATAATTTTTAGTTTATACTGTCAATGGTATCATCATAAGATGGAAAAGATAGGAAAACCAGACATAAATTATGGTTATCATAACCTGAAGACTAAATTTTTTACAAGCTGTTACTAGATCACTAACCAGTAGAGCTATGGAAGACCAGTTCAGAATTTAATGTCCATTCTCTATCCATTCCTTATTGGTAAACAATTTAAATAAATAATAATAAAAAACCCCAAAAAACAATAAACAAGAACACATTAAAGGTCCTACCAATATCAGTCTGACAGTCTTCAACTTCTACTGCAAATAAAAAGTCATGGTATTAGACAGGGTAAATTTGAACTATAGCAGGGAAAATCTTAAATTCTTAGAAATCTTGCTGGTTTTAAGTGTATTCTTTTTTACCCTATATCTCACTATAAAGCACACTGAAGCATCGCTGCTTGAGGGATGCTGAGGAGGCATTACCTTTCTGACAGAATGGATCATCCACTGGGTCCTGGAATGGATTAAATGTTTACCTCACAGACAAGAATGAGAATCAATCGCAGATGTGGTGTTAGGGCCCAACGTAAAACATGAGGACACTTCATTCTGAAGGCCTATTTAAGTCCAAGGGAAAATAGTTTTCAATCATGGCTTTCATTCACCTCTGGGAATGTCTTAATTTTTGAGATACATGATTGTTGTTTACTTTGGTTGAGCCAGGATACTGATCAAAGCTGGTGTAAAGATGAGTTTAGAAGGATTTTGGACCACTGGTCTGTCAGAGAAAGAAAAAAAAGGAACTGGGTTAGACCAGGCTGTATTCATCTTTTAGGTACTAGCATTGTCTTTGAAACCCTTTAACACCTCACAAATAATTTTCTTGTCATAGTCAGATTTTCCTCCTATGTGGATGTATAGTGACATCATGATTATTTCCTTGGAACAGTTATGCTTCTCTCAGGAGAAGAAATATGTTCTTACTGCATCTGGTTAAGCAGTGAGCATATTGCATGAGACAAAAATCAATACTGTGTAATCAAGAATAATTTCTTAGTATGTTAAAATGTTACTTTTTTTATTTTGACAACAATAAGAGTTGTTCAGTCTCTCATGTATCTAAGAAGTATCTCATGGAGGCAGAGATAAGACTGGGAACATCAAATAATAGTAGCATAAATATGTGATTTCCACAGCTTGCTTGGGTATGAAATTTCCTTTTCCCAAACCATCACTGACCCGAGAGATGTTATCAGCTACTAATTTTTTGTTTCCCTAGAGCTGTTGTAACTAGTGCTGTAGAACTTTAAAGGAACATCGATATCCAAACCAGTTGATAAGTGGTTCTTTTAAGTAAAAAATAGATACTTGTTTTAAAATAATTACTCTGGGAATACTTTTGCTTGGCTGAAAAATAGGACCAAAGGAACAGACAGAAGAATAAATTCTCTTTGTTGTTGACTCACATAATATACCAGTCAGATTTAAGGTGCATTTTCAGAATGCAGAGTTACAATTTCATCTTCTCTGCCTCACGACTGCATGATATTGAATGATATGAGGCATCACCTTCAGATTTACATAGTTTTTAAATATGGGTGGGAATGCTTTAGTGTGTAATAACACGCAGTTTTAAATTTAGTCTGAATAGCAGCAGAAATGCTAAGATTAGAAACATCTGTAGTATAAGTTTATTTGCTAGGTTTCCTAGGTTTCAGTGCCTAGCAGACAATAATACATACTTTCCAATTTTGCTATTCTAGTACACTGATTTTTTTTCTTCCTTCTTTCTTCTTTTCCTCCTAGTTTCTTTGTTTCTGTATCCTTGAATAGCTTATAATTTAAAAATTCTGAAGTGAAAGACAGTAGGATGGCTGCTTGTCTTGCACAGCTGATGAAACTAAGTTTGTCTTTTTCAGCACAAGTTTCCTCCTTTTGGTGGCCTGACTGTTTTAGGATGGACTTTCTTAACTGAGGATTGCATACTGTACAAGAATGTGCTGGATGCTCTTGATGTAGTTTGATCAAGTTCAATCAAATTGCCTATTAGAATTGTAATTGCTTCCAAAACCACCTGCAGCATTTTTGAGCTCAGCTCTGCTGCCTGCCTCCAACTTAATACACTTTGTTGTCATCTTTCTTTTTCACTAGCTTCTTACACCTTTTTGCTAGTAGAGCATATAGAAAAGATGTCTAAGACAGACCCTTAGAGGACAAGGAAAGGAGGAAGAAGGGAGGTCCATAAGTTCCTCCACCTGTGTAGAACTCTGCAGCTGGTGTCTTCTCTCAACCTGACCAAGTATGTTGAAAACTATTATCAGGTAAACTCTGGCTTCTGGCGTTTTTTGTTTTTTGTTTTGTTTTTTTTTGTTTGTTTGTTTTTTTGTTTTGTTTGTTTGTTTGTTTGTTTGTTTGTGTTTGTTTTTTTTTAAATATATATTGTAATTAGACATAGATTAGATATTAGGAAGAAATTCTCTATCTCAGGGTGGTGAGACACTGGAACAGGTTGCCCAGAGAAGCTGTAGATACCCCCTCCCTAGAAGTGTTCCAGGTTGGAACTAGGTGATCTTGAAGATCCCTTCCATCCCAAACCATTCCATGATGATCGGTGAGTAAAACACTGTTCTAAATGCGATGAAGTCAGTTTCACATCTTACATATTTGTATTGTCCTTTGGGATGATCCAACATCCTTGCCTAACATATATATTGTCTGGCATGAACAACTTTGGATGTGGCAACATCTTTACCGCGTTTTCTTCTAGGATTTAGGTTGCACCAATGCACACAATGCGCAAAAGACCTTTGCTGCCTTAGAGCCAAGAAGGACAACTGAGAGTCAGTTAAGACACACATTAGTGATGAAAGTTTTACTATTTTCATCTAAAAAGGACTGTCCTAAAGGTTATCCAATGAACGGTTGTTATTCTATTCAGAGTATACTGGTGCTTGGAGTTATTTCTGCTCATGTGCAGGACTTTGTATTTCCCCTTGCTACACTTTATGAGATTCCTCTCTGCCTGTTTCTCCAATGTGTCAAGCAGGTTGCTGCTCTACATGGCAGCACAACATGCTGGTGTACCAGCCAGTTCCCTCAGTTTTATATGATCTGTGAAATTGCTGAGTGTACTCCATTCCCTTGTCCAGGACATTAACGAAAGTTTCAACAGTATTAACCCCTGGGATATACAACCAGTGACTGGCCTCCAGCTGAACCCTTCACCACTGATCACAACCATCTGGACCTGGCTGTTCAGTTTGTATTCAATCCACCTCACTGTCTACTTATCTAAACCATACTTTGTCAGCTTCTCTGTCAGGATGTTATAAGAGAGTGTGTCAAAAGCTTTGCTAAAGTTGAGGTAAATAACATTAACTGCTCTCCCCTTGTCTATTAAACCAGTCATCTAACTGATGTTGGGCAAGCATGATTTCTCCTTCATAAATCCCTGCTGAACACTCCTGATCACTTTCTCATCCTTCATGTGTTTGGAAATAGATTCCAGGTGTATTTTCTCCATCACATTCCTGGGGACGGTGGTTAATGTAAATCTTCTTAGAAACTTGAACTCCACCATCTCCTTCTTACCACAGCCAAGGCTGTCCTAATTTTCATATCCTTGAATAGTTCTTTCTTTTTCATAAGTATCAGGTCTAGCAGAGGACCTTTTTTTTTTGCTGGTTATTCAGTTACCTGTGCCAGGAAGTTGTCTTCAACACACTCTAATAATATTCCAAATTACCTGAGTCCTGCTGTATTGTCCATCTAGCAGATGTCAGGGTGGTTAAAGTCCCCCATAAGGACCAAGGCCTGTGAATGTGAGGTTTCTCCCAGTTGTTTGAAGAAGTACATATATACTCCATCCTGATCAGGAGGTCTAAGTAGATACTCGCTAAAATAGAACCCATGGTGGTCTGCCCAGTAGTCTTTACATATAAGTCCTTGACTGACTCCTGGAGGCATCATGGAGGCAGACCTCCATGCATTCCAGCTAGTTCACATAAAGGGCAACTTCCCCTCCTCTCCTTCCCAGACTCTCATAAAAAGCCTGTATCCCTCCATTGAAGCACCAAGTCATGCGCTCCTTTCCACATCTTCATGTAGTCTTAGTATAGTTGTAATGGCAGAACTGTAAAGAGAAGATGGGAAGGAAATGGTTGCTTTAACAACATTAAAGAAAAACAACCTGGCTTAAGGCAATCTTTTGCTTTACTTATTTATGTGATCAAAATAAGATTTTGAAAATGAAAACAGCTAGTGGCCTAGTGCCTGTTTCGTATGACAGGTTTAAGATGTAGGGAGTGCAAGACTTTGGCTCAAAACTGACTGACTAATTAAATTTGATAGCCTTGTAATAGAATTTTATAAGACTTTGCAGAGGTGTGTGGTATAGAAATGTGACTGCATGCTGAATAAGCTCTTATCCCCCGTTTTTTATTACCAATTCTCTGCAAACCAGGCTCTGAAATATATTCCTTAACTAAAAGATTGGCTATATTTAATCTATACAGAGGGGCAAACACGTGGGAAATATTAAACTTTTCAGTTATTTGAACCAAACTAACTAGTAAAATGTGCACTTCACAGACTGTACAGGTTCTTGTATCTTATCTTTTGAAAATTGCTTAGAAGAGATACAGCTGAACTGCTTCCTGCTTTCTTTTTATCAGCAGTACTGTCTTACTCTGATATTACCAAAACATAAATCAAATTCACTTTTATCAATCAAAGTTCATTTAAAGGATATTTCAGCTACAGAGATAAAGTACCAAACTGAGGCTAATACAATCACTTCTGAAAGTGAAACGTGACATTTATAGAATTATTTTATGAAAGTATAAGGCAATTCTTTTTTTCTGTTTCAAATCTAACATTTCTCTTCCATTCCAAACAGATTTTGCTACAGAAGACCACTGAAATAATAAGAACTTGGGATTTGATAACACAATGGTTTCTATAGCAACATATTAATGTGACGAACACAAGGTAATTAGAGAAAATGAAAGAGATACTTCGAGCGACTTTGAAATATATTCAAATGTAAAACAAAATGCAAAATACTGTGTAATACAGAAACTCTGTTCCTGATTAATGTATGCTGTTGTGTGTTTTGCAACACTAGAAAATTTAAGTTACAAATTAAGAAAGTAATAATAAGCAAAACAGAAATCCTTTCTGTTTAGATAGAAAATATTTTAGAAAAAACACTGTCATATAGAAATTAATCTTTATCAAACTACTGATGGGAGTGGTGTATTCTACAAAGAACAGAATGGTACATATTGAAGGATCTAGTAGACAGAAACATGACTGATTTGTTCATTTTTCTTTACACACATTAATATAAATGTTTTATATACATGCACACATACATGTCAACATATTTCTTACTGGAATAGATAATACAAAATAAGACACAGTAACCCAACATTTTTTCCTTCACTTGAATGTTTTATAAACTTCCACTGTACTATATATATTTAGCCAAATTTGAAGACAATGACAAAACTCTATTCACAGCAATGGGGAAAATAATGAAGTAGTAGGAACCCAGATTTAGAGATTCCTAGGGAATATAGGGTTGGTATGTATCATACAGAATCAAAATGTTGTTCTACAGCAATATTCTTTTCACATAAAGTCTTTTGTAGTTCTACACGATCAACTGATTTTTATTGTCTAGTTTCAGACTCATGACATAAGGAAAAAAATACTGTGAACTGGAAATGGGAGCCATTACTTACAAATAACATAATGGTAGAAGCTCAGGGATATTCCTAAAGCTCTAAACTTCCCTACTTTGTGGTAAAAGCCAGAGAGATAGGCATGATGGAAAGGTCTGTACAAATTCAAAGGACACTGAAAGCAATTTCTATTACTGTGTTTGGACTTCTTATTGTTTAAATACTTGTATTACTTGTTCTCACTAGTGTAGAGAGATGAAAGCATTGGAGTTAAATGCTATTTTAAAAAATACTACTTGTTTCTTGGCCTTCTAGATGTGACACATATCATGTCTATAAAATAGTTTATTTATCACAAAACTAAGGACAACAATCCATACCCAACCATTAATCTAAAAAAAAAAAAAAAAAAAAAAAAAAAAAAAAATATCAAAGACACAGCTAGAGATACTGAATACTAAGGTTGGGAAAAAAATCTGAATCCTCAACAGATTAAAGGATCTTGCTGCCTTTTCTTGGCTGTCTGCCAATAATTAATAACTTTGAACTTCAACAGACTACAGATCATTTCTTGTAAAAATGTGTTTCCACTCCTCCCTGGAGTTTTGCAAATGTGGAACAGTTTTGCAAAGGCTGAAAATTTTATTATCAGTATTTAGCTTTCCTTGATACATATAAACCATATCTGTCAGAGGTTTTTTAAGCCTTGCTTACAAGGTGGGCCAGCTAGCACATGTCCACCCAGCCTCTCTCTCATTCTCTCTCTCTCTCTCTCTCTCTCACTTCTCTTCCTCAGGAGGACAAGGGAAGAAAATAAGACTAAAAAGTTCATGGGTCAGGATGAAGACAGGGAGATTAGTAACTGGTTACCATTCCTGGCAAAAACAGACGACTTGGGGAAAATTAATGTAATTCATTGCCAGTTAAAATAGAGCCGCATGGAGATAAATAAAAACAAATTAAAAGACCTTACTCCTGCCCCCACTTTTTTTTAGGCTCCACATCACCACTTCATTCCCATCTCATCTGCATCCTCCCCAATCACCTCAGCAGCACAGAGGGAATGGAGATGCAGTCATTTAATAACTGAGGCACTCTGCTGCTTTATCTTCTTCACACTGTTCCCTGCTCCAGTGTGAATCCATCCCATGTCCTTCAGGATACGCTTGCTCCAGAATGGGCTCTCCACTGATGTGAGATACTGAAATGTCAAATGACTGTCTCAAAGCTTGCTTATGTGTGTGCTTTGAGTCATGGAGTGGTGTCAGTAGGGCATTGACCTTTCATCAAGGACCAGCTGTGGCCTTAGTAATTAGTCTAAGGAATGTCGCCCAAGGAAGCAGGAATGTATTGAAGGGTGCATCTTCCCACTCCCTTGCAGTTGTATTGACAAACTCCTTAGATAAGCCTCAAACAGGTGGACTGAGTGAAACCAGGTATTTGTCATCAAGCACAAGGACTGCGGATGACTAGCTCCATCATGTAAGCCCGGTACTTTGTGGCTCCATTGTGTGCACCAGATGCCATGCATGCCTTGCAGATGATTTTGCGATTTCACCAGTGAGGAGGTGATAGCAACTGATAAGAGGTGATCTTTTTTGCCCCAGCAGCAGGATGATTGCTCAAGAATCATGAAGTTAGCAGATTGGTGGGAACTGAGGCAAAACCAAAGGTGGGCAGGGTGAGCATGACCACTGAGTCAATTGCTCATGGAAATGAGTTTGTGGAATACCTACCTCTCTTTGTCTAGTATGCAAACCAGTTGATGAGCTTAAAAGGTGACAGAGAACTTTGCTGTGTGTGCATTCACCACCAAAGCTAGATCCATGTGCACCCACCACTGAAGAACTCAAGACTGAGGAACAGGACACTGATAGATCCATGTGTGCCCAACACCGAAGAAATAAAGACTGAGGACCAATGGGATGCTGCTGTATCCATGGTGGTGACTATTCTTGTGACTATTCTGGTTATTGCTTGATTTCTGTCTTTTCTTTCTGTTCTATCCTATTGCTACCACTCTTCACTTTTAATAATAAATACTGTTTTGGGTGTATGGCATTTGACCTCATCTGTGTCTTAATCTCGCTCTTGGGATCATATCAAAACTTTCTCTGAAGTTGAACCTCTGGACAGATGATTGCCGTTCCTGTCAGGAAAAGCCCACCTGCTCTGGCATAGTGTGCTCCATGGGCTGCAGGGTGGATACCTGGTCTACCATGGACTTCTCCATGATCTGGAGGGAAACTTGCTCTACTGTGGTCTGTCCTTCAGACTGCAGGGGAATCTGCCTCAGCGCCTGGAGCACCTCCTCTGCCTCCTTCTTCTCTGAGCTTGGTGTTTTCACTGTTCTGTCTCACACTTCTTTTCCTCTCTCCTCATGGTGTTTTGGCTCTTTCTTAAATGTGTTATCACAGAGGCACCGTCAGCTCGTCTGACAGGATCAGCTTTGTCCTGCAATGGGTCAGTTGGAGCGGGCTTGAGCAAACAGTGTCTGGCATGACGCGACCCATGGCCTCTCCTCAAAGACCCAACTGCAGCTTCCCCACTGCCAAACCCTGGACATGGACATCCAATACACACATGCACAAAAAAGTTGCTAAAACCACCTTAAACATCCACTGTGATTTTGCACTTGCACTAGAAAGGCTTCAATAATATCACAAACACTCAATAGCTGACAGTAAGACTGAAAGCTTCTGAGTTTGATATAGCCATGATATTTAAAGAGATTGTGAAGGCAGAACATCAGTCCACAGTGGTGAGTTTGAGCTTCCTGCTGTGTTTATTGCAAAGGCTGCCCCAGGCCTGTGACCACTGAGCTATTGGGGTAAAGAGACAAAGACCTCAATGGCCCTGAGTATTAATACTGCTTCCTTCTGTGCCCTTGACTTCAGAACCTGGTGTGTTTTAGCTATGTCACATAATGATCTGTGCAGGCTTAAGAAGGACCTTGGCTATTTCTTATCAGGAACTATAAAGCTATAAAATTTTTTTTCAGGCCATCTGAAAACATCTGCCAATAACTTTTAAAACTGTAGCTCATGTGTTCACAAATACCACATAGTTTAAGAGGGGTTGTGTGCATGAGAGAAGCTATTTAAGCAGTGGCTTTGATTATTACTTGCTTATAGATTTTTGTATCTCCCCTCTGGCAAATTGTTTCATGGGCCTCATAAAAATAATTCACTACCTGTCCCAATTCAATATCAAGGAGTGTTCTTATACGATCCCAAGAGCGAGATTAAGACGCAAACAAGGTCAGATGGCTCACAAACCTTGTAAACTTTATTTAATGAAATAACTGATAATAGCAGCAATAGGACAGGAGGAAGAAGAAAGGAAAAGTCAGAATACCTAAGTAAGCAAACAAAAGAGATGAAGCAATACTAGTTACCACCACCATGAGTCTAGCGTGTTCCATTGATCCTGTTCCGGTGCAGGTGGCGGGGGGTGGGGTACAGATCCCGTAGATGATGTGGAATCCTCTAAAGGTGATGGGGGAAATCCCCTCCTAGGCGATGGGGAAGAATGCAGCTGGTCTAGGCCCGGTGTAGGTGATGGGGAGAAAGCCAGCAGACAAAGGTATTGGCAGACGAGAGAGCTCGGTAGACAAAAGCTTTGGTTGGCGAAAGCATGAAGGCACAGCAGGTGAGGCAGCTCAGCAGGCAGCACCTGGAAATCTCAACAGGCGAAAGCGAGGAGGCTCGGCAGATGACAGAGCTCCGGCAGGCGAGAGCTTCGGAGAAAGATAGAGCAAAGACAAACGAAAACCTGCTACAAGTGAGAAGCCTCCCCAGAGAGGTGCACGCAGCCCCTTTATAGAGTCCCCACCACTAGTCCCCTCGTTGCCACAGAGCTCATTTGCATATTTGCCGCCCCACGTTCCCCCATGTGCCCAGGTGTCCACAGTGCTCGTACCGGGGCAGGGGCTGTGTGTAGGCCATTGACACCTTCAGCTTCCACACGTCGTCCCTCCCATCGTCCCGGCCCTGTGCACACACACACACAGCTTTTCTAGCTCAAGGCACATTTTGTCCTCCCAGCAACGGGACATGAGACCAGGCCTATGAAATGGCGTGGGGTAAAGCAGAGAGCTGCCATCTTACACCACCCTGTGGCTGGGGAGGGGGAGGGTAATGGCATAACAGCAATGGCAAAAGAAAATGGCTGTCGCGGTCCCTTACACTACCTGAACCAGTACCCCGTTATTGCTTCTTCCTGTGGTGTGGGAGGACTCAGGGAAAACAGCATCCACAATGACAATGCTGGGTCCCACGGGAAAGGTGCAGCTCTCCTTTTTCCAGGACATAAAGGTCGTAGCAAGGTAGGACAAGAATTCATACTTCCAGCCTGTCACTGGCCCATTGCCACTGCTCTTCTGAGCTTGCAGATAGAGTGACAGCAATGTGCAATTCCTTATCAGATGATAAACAGAAGAGTAAGGAGAAAAATAGTACATATATAAAAGAAAGTGTAAAGCTTGTTATGAATATTCCATCGCCTTCTGGTATATTCCATTGATTTCTAAGTCATTTTGTTAATCTAGGTCTTCACAGAGATTTGATTAGGTGGGTTTGGGAAGTTTCTGAATGTGACTAACAGGTCAGAGTAAGATGGGGTGGAAAAAAAATTAAGCTTCTCCAGAAGAAATTAGTATGTTGGGGTTTTTATTTATAATTATTTTTTTTTGGCAAGGAAACAAACAAACAATTAACTCCAAAAACGACTGAAATCTTTGGGGTTTTGGCGTTCCAGCATGAAGCTGAAGACCTCAGAATTTTATTTGAAATCAAACTTCCAGCCTTCTGACCAATGTTATCGGTTGATTTTGTGGTGGTTATTTATTTGCAATGAAAGTGTGAAGATAAGTTCTTCAGAAATCAAACTAGCAAGAGAACATAGTGTTTAGCATGGTTTTATAGCATGCAACACATACAAAAATTGTTTTCATGGGAAAAGTCATAGCTGTACTCACAAACACCACCATTAACCATACTTCCCTGCTTTCTGTCTTTCTGTTTCCATCTTTTTTCTTTCTTCATTTCTTTCCTCTTTCCTTTCTTTTGAAAGTACTGTTTGGAAATCCTGAAAAAAATGTATCCTAAGTTTATCACAAGATAAATTTTTGCATAAAACCCAGATAAACATGAAAAAAAAAAAAAAAGAAAACATGCAATTAATGTCTTAGAACAATTATCTTGGACCCTTCTAGTCAAGTTTCCTTTGACTTATCTCTGAATGCTGAACTAATTTTTTCTTGAGAACAGTGAAATCCATCTCTAGCATGTTATAACCCTCTATGAAATATTTCTTAATCTTATTTCCCTACTGCACTAAGCAGAGAAAATTCAAATGCCAGCATAAATCTTGGCAGCACACACCCAAAGAGAAAGTACTCACTGAATCTGGAAGGATACTGCCAGCTGAGACTTCCACCAGATGGAAGGCAGCAGAGCTGCTACTGCACAATAAACACTGGAGGGTTAAATGAGTTTATTGATCATTAGAGTAATTTTACTGCTACATTTCACATAATTTATGAGCAAAGCATTACATGATAATCTACTATTTGGGCCAAGAGTGCCCAAGAACTTACTGTGCATAGATATAAACACATTATGTAAATATGGAATAAACACTCTACAGAAATATGATTATATATATACAATGTATATATATATATATATATATATATATCAATGTCTAATATAAACTCGTTGTACATCTCTATTTATAGTATTAATTGTTGTAGTTTAAGACCAGAGGGCAACTGAGCACCACACAGCCGCTCACTCATGCCTTCCCCCTCAGGAACGAGGAGGAGAAAATGAAACTAAAGGCTCAGGGATTGAAAAAATGATAGAGAGGGATAATTGACCCATTATGGTCACTGGCAAAAGACAAACTTGACTGGAGGAAAAATAGAATGTCAATTTAATTTGAACACCAACACAACTTAATGTATTGATCAAACGGAGTAGGACAGTGAGAAATAAAATCACATCTTAAAATCACCTTCCCCCACTCCCCCACCCCTGCTTCCCAGGCTCAGATTTGGTCCCAGTTTCTTGCCCCACAGTGGTGTAGGGGATGGGGGTTGTGATCAGCTCATCAGCCATTGTTTCTGCCATTCTTTCTCCTTGGGAGAGGACTTCTCACACTCTTCCCCCGCTCCAGCTTGGGATCCCTCTCATGGGACACAGTCCTACATGAACTTTCTCTAACATATGTCCTCCTCATGGGCTGCAGCTCTTCACAAATTGCTCTACTGCGGGTCCCTTCCACAGGGTGCAGTCCTCCCAGCAAAAGACTGCTCCAGCCTGGGCTTCTCACAGAGCTCTGGCCTTCTTCAGGTGCAGCCACCTGCCCCGGTGTGGGGTCTTCCATGGCTGCACGTCAGCATCTGCTCCACCATGGACCTCCATGGGCTGCAGGGGGACAGTCTGCCCTCTCACCATGAGCTGTAGGAGGGGTCTCTGCTCTGGCACACCTCTCCCTCTTTCCTCCTCTTTTCTTCAACTGACCTCAGTGTTTGCATAGGTGTTTCCCTCACAACTCCTCCTTCTCTCAAGTTCCCCTTCGTAAATATGTTATTGCAGAGGTGCAGCCACCATCACCAATTGGCTCTGCTTTGGTCAGAGTCAGAGGCAGGTCCAATTTGGAGCCAGGGGAGCTTTGAGAAGCTTCTCAGAGGAACAACCTCTGTAGCCCCCTTCCCCACTACCAAAACCTCACCACACATAGACCCAAAACATTTATGAGTATTATGTATTCAAATATGCACTTCTGTAGAAAATGAGAACTCACTGAAGTTGGCACAAGTTGGATTTAGAGCCACTGTAAGTCAATTCTATTCATCTGATCCATTTTACACTCTTTAAATTATATATCTGTAACTAAGAAACTATTTTTTTCTGAATGTAGCTATTCTCTTTTACTATATACCCCATGGAGAAATTTCTTCAGACAGTCCTTGTTTTTTTTATTTGTTTGTTTGGTTGGTTTTTTTGTTGTTGTTGTTTGTTTTTTTGGGTTTTTTGGGGTTTTTTTGGTAGGTGTATTCAGGTTACTTTGTTTATTATATAGGTTTTGACTGTGAGTAAAAAGACCGGACTTGTTTTTAAATTTCCCATTAAATTCCTGCCCTCTGCTCTATTTCACAAAACATTCTGCCTTTAAAACCCCAAGATGTGATAAAACCTAGGTAAGAATTTACTCTTAAAGTTACCATGTATTTAATTCCCTTTCTTTTATTGTTATGTAAAGTGATAATTTTGTGAGTAAAAAACTGGGTCCACAATGCAGCTCTCTATGTAAACTGAAAAAAATCCTTCTTTCCCTATATAAGCCCATAATGCATCAGTACTGTGATAGTTTAGGCCCTGCTGGGACTGGAGACCATGTTGCCGTTGTCCCTCCACCCTCGGACTGAGTAGGGCACAAACCGCAGATTAAAATAAGGAGAAATTTAATACAACAGTGTAATAAACAATCTGAACAACAACAATAGCAATAACAACAATGATAAACATGAATAAGAGTAAACAAGACAAGAGATATACAGAGAAATACTGCAATGAACACAGCCAGCCCGCCACGCGTCCTTCCCGCGAAAAAAGCCACAAAGGAAAGCTTCCCGTTCTGCAGCACCGGACCTGACGTCAGCATGGTATGAATAACCCAGCTGGAGATCCCTTCCCCGTCTCTGCTGGGGAAACTTAACCCTATCCTAGCTGAACCAGGACGAATACCAAATGTAATTCTTATTACCCCATGTCCCAAGGTCACTCAAGGAGAAAGAGACAATGGAATTACAAAAGGAAAAGAGAAGGGTAAGTTAGATAACTGGAAGTAGAGGGTAAGTAAAGATTGATTTAAGATTAAATGGGGTAGCCTGAAAAAATTAGATGAGTAAAAAGGGAGATGTGGTACTGATCTGCAAAATCAAGAAGGTTACAGAGAATCTGAATCAGAAACAACCAGTGTTTCTTCAAATGTAAGAATGAACCCAATGTAATTTATAGTAAAAAGTATAGTAAAAAGGGTATTTTCTTTTTACTAATGTGTTACACATGCTTAGAGTATCTTAAATCTCAAAACTATAAATGAAATTAAAAGGGAATTAGTGGGAAAAGGTCCACTAAGATTATTAAGCATGATGATAGGTTACTGAAAGCAGTTAAAGCATACAGTGGGGCATGTATCACTTTATATTTGTCCTCTTACACTTTTAATAAGTACATCTGCTGGTGCTGGAGAAAGGAGATGAGGTTAAGTCTTTGGCCTGATTTGGTGGTGCTATCCTTTCACATTCTTTTACAGAGCCATCACAGATTATTTTCACTAACTAGAAAGTTGTTAATCAATGATGATGTAATTAGAAGGCCTGAAATGCTCTGTAAGCATATTTTATTAATGTGGGAAATTAAGCAAAAGATTAGACTGAACTTGTTTAAGTTTAAAATTTATTTGCTTTACAGGCACATGCTATTCTGTAGTATTGTAAGTATGTACATGTGTGAATAATCTCTGGTAAACTGGTAAATCACTGGGACAGTTGGACTGTCTGACAGTAGATCTCTAGCCATGTTTTTTTGTTGTCCTGGACTTTCCTGGATGGTGCACTAGTTCTTTCTTTGATGCTCATGTGTCCAAGCTTCAGATGCTTATGATTTTAACAAGGTGATTTTTAACAGTTTATATCTCAACAAAAGCCATACAACTGGCTGACAGTATAAGTAATGACATTTACTCTCTCTAAACTTCCATTAGTGCTACCGGTTTTGCTTTACATGCATTCGATCATATCAGTAGCTAAAAATCTTAATATCATATGCAAAGTTTTGTCACTCATCCATTCTAAAGGTTGTAGAATAGAACTGGAATCAGCACTCCGGTGTTTGTGGCCGCTCACTCTTTGTTTTCTCTGCTACATCTTTTTCCTGAGATTTTCTCCTGATCTATGACAGTCAAGATAATTGGGATGATGGGCATTAGATCTGATGCTATAGCTACTATATCTTTATTTATGCTAGGCTGAGCACACCAGAATTCCAGACAATAACAGTGACATTATTTGTCACTTCCAGCTAATAAAGTTGTAAGCAGGATATTTCAGCTTGATGCTGGTTTTCCTGCATTCTCAGCAGAAAGACTGAGATGAAGAGAAAGCTGGCATAAGATAAAGTCTTTATGCTTCCCACTAGGCCTACTTATATAAACACAGATCAGCTTCCATTTTTAATTCAGATATAAACAGTTTAACTACAAGTAGCTGTGATTAAAATTTGATATTATACTGTAAGAGAAGAACAAAGAAGTTTCACATGACTAGTAGCAATTGTGGATACCCAATATGAAGTTAGACCAGTGCCTGCCAACACTTTGTTAAGACAAATGCTCAAGTCTTAATTTAAAGACTCTTCTGATCAAGGTCTAAAACTCATACCTGGATGGCTGTGAATAGACACAAGCTGCTTTTCCTTTGGAATATCTAAGACTAGCAGATCTAGAACTCTTTGTTCTAAGTCATAACTGGCAGGTCATAGCCAGGGGTGCCTTCTCCTTAGTTAATAAATTTTTCTCCATAGGTCAGCATATTGAGTGAATAAGGAGTACCTCTGTTCATCCAGAAAATATATGTCTTAGCCAAAAGGGAAAAGTCACTGGAGAAATGCTTTTGATCTAAAGTCAGAACAGTATAAGGGTCTGATGGAGTTATATTTCTAAAGAATTCAAATTATAGAATCAGATTACTGCATGTGAAATTCCTGAGGTTTGAGGCTGACCTAGAGACAAGATGTCTGCATAAATAAAGTCCAGGCACCTCATGGAACAAAAGCTGCTATAAGTATTATACCTATGAACATCACATCATTCTATGTTCAGAAGTCTTATCACAACTGTCACTGAACACACTTTGAATAAAATGTTTGTCGTGGTTTGAACCCAGAGGGAAACTGAGCACCACACACCCCAGCCTTTCTACCACCCCTTCCTCCTCAACACTGGGAAGAAAAAAAAAATAATCAAAAGACTCAGAATTGGAGATAGACAGATAGGGGTCACTCACCCATAAACAGTCATAGGCAAAAGACAGACTCATTAGGGGAAGAAAAAAGGACATCACTTTAATTCAAACCACTAATGATAATGACACTTCACAGACAGAATGGGACAGTGAGAAGCATCAGCATATCTTAAAAACGCCTTCGCTCATGCATCCTCTCTTCCCAGGCTCAGTTTCTTCTCAATATCTCTACCTCCTTTCTCCAACAGCAGAGGGACAGGGGATGTCAGGTGCAGTCAGCCCATTGTTGCTTCTTCTAGGGTGGTGATGGGGGAGCACTCCTCTGCATTCTTCCTCTGCTTCACATGGCATCCCTCTCTGGGATACAGTCCTCCATAAACTTTCTTCATCATGAGTCCTGCCCATGGGATGCATTCTTACCAAGATGCTCCAGGGTGGGTCACATCCACATGTTGCAGTCCTCCCAGCACCAAACTAAAACAGCAGGGGTTTCTTCTTCCCACAGAGTCCTCCACAGGCCACAGGTGACCTCCATGGCAGAGGGGATGGCTCTGCCGTCTCACCATAGGATACAGGAGGGTCTCTGCTTTGCCACACCTCCCCCCTTTTTCCTTCTCCTTCCTTCCACTGGCTTTAGTGTTTGCATAGGTGTCCTCGTAATTCATCCTCAAAGTCCCAACCCTCTCTCAAGTTTCCCTTCTTGAATACGTGATCATAGAAGCATGGACACCATCGTTAATTGGCTCAGCTTTTGCCAGAGATAAATCTGGCTTGGAGCTGGGGGAGCTTTCAAGAAGCTTCTCACAGGGGGCCACCTCTGTAGCCCCCTCCCCTGCTACCAAAAACTTCAGCACACAAACCCAGCACAGCATTTTAGACATAAAAGAATGCTTGCAACATTTCAAGTATCAGCTCATTTTTATGGAGACCCACAAAAGTAAAATATGGCAATTAGGCTGGCATTTATTATCATCCCAGCCCTCACAGTGTGTTACGCCTATCTAGGGGAAGATCCTGACCTCAAGGAAGTATATGTAAGTTTTGTCATTGACTGAAATTGGTACAGGGATCTACTCAGTCTGTGTTCTGAAAACATTACAATTGCAGAAGACAAGGAAGATACTCTTCAGAGGAAAGGTATAATTGACAACATGAGTAGCAGTCTGAAATGGATGAATAGGTCAGCTACCCTCATTCAGGCTAAGCAGAGGGGCGTATGCATTGTTTTGTAATACTGTCATACTTTGAAAGAGGAAATTCTCATCTTCAAAATGGAACCATCAGTTCAAGGTTAGAGTCAGCCAGTACAAGAATTTTCTCTAACTGGAATTACCAGCACAATATTCATCACAGTTCTTTGTTTTGAAAGAATGAAAGGAAGAAAGAAAGTGTATAGAAAGAAAGAGAATAAAAAGTGTTTCTAGGGAGAGAGTTCTTCAGGGTAACAGGAAGCTTGAAAAGCAGATGGGAAGCTGTAAACCAGGAAACTGTGGTTCAGCACTATACTGTTGAACATTATAATTCTCTCTCCTTTTACAGAGGTGTTATCACCATCAGTGATGGGCTCAGCCTTGGCCAGTGGCAGGACTCTCTTGAAGCTGGCTGGCATTGGCTCTACTGGACATGGGGGCTTCCAGCAGCTTCTCACAGAAGCCACCCCTGTATCCCCCCCACTACCAAAACCTTGACACACAAACCCAATACAGATACAGAGAGTTACTTGTCACCCTCTAATTTAGTTGTATGTCTCCACTGTGACACAGTAAACTCTCAGTCGTTCACAGGGCTAGTATTATGCTGGATGGGTCAGTATGACAGTGTGAGAGACTGAAATGTCAAATGATGGTCTCAATGCTTGCTTGTGTCTGTGAAAACCTCAAGGACAAGCTGTAGCCTTTGGATTAGTCTAAGGAATGTCACCCAAGGAAGCAGGAGTGTAGTGAAGGATGGACCCCCCACTGCCTTGCAGTTGTATTGACAAAATCCTTAGATAAGCCTCAAAGGAGGGGACATGGACTGAGTGAAACCAAATGTTTATTACTGGCTCCATTGCGTAGCCATTTGTGGCTCTATTGTGAAGGTCAGACACAATGCATGCATTGCTAATGAACTGATGATAGGTGAGCATTTCTGCCCCTGAAGCTGGATGCAGCAAAAATCTGTGGAACCAGAGAAAAAAAACATAAAGGTGGGCAGATACAATAAACAGCTGATATGATGAATTTAAAAGGTCACAGAAAACTCTGTTGTGTGTGCAGCCACCAGTGAAGAACAGAAGACTGAGGACCAATGGGATGCCGCTGGATCATGGTGGCAACTCTTGTTGCTACTCTATCTCGCATACTTGCTTGATTTCTGTCTTTCCTTCTGTTCTGTCCAATCGTTACCCCTCTTCACTTTTAATAATAAAAAACTATTTTGGGTGTACAGCATTTGACCTTGTTTGTGTCATAATCTCGCTCTTGGGATCACATGGAAACCTTCCCTGACATTGGATTGGGACAGACAGCAAACATGGTAAATCAAAAAAAGTGAACACTTAGCCTGCATGAAATAGGTGTTATGTCCCAGATCATAGGTAATGAAGAGCCAAACTATGGTTTCTTTTCAATGTTCCCTTCAGTGGTTTTATCTTCAGCAGATTCTTAATAAAAATCTTCATGAGAATTCCTTCAGAATTAATAGATCTCAGTATTTTAGTAGTTTTATAGGCTGCAAGGATGCTTCTATTACCTTTTTTTTTTTTTTTTCTTACTGCTGTCTTCTCCTTGTAATACACAGTGTGTTACTACAGTGTGTAGTTCTCCTTCTATTGTGCTAGGATGGTATGCAGGTCTAGAGTGACTTCATTCCCTCTTTCAGACAATTCCTTTTTTTAACTAATCTAGAGTGACTTCATTCCCTCTTTCAGACAATTCCTTTTTTTTTAACTAACAAGTGTTTGTATGTATCTAACCTATATTTTGTTCTTCAAACAAAAAAAATGTCTGGCACATGTACGGTGCTTGGCATTGGTTATTCCTTCAACTCTTGAATGTTTGTTAATGTCTCTTGACTGAATTGTTAATGACATTGAGTCTGTTCCAGTATGAAACTTAAACTGTTTATAATTTATTTCCTTTATGCCCACTCAACATTAAGTTTTTGTCTGCTTTGGCATCATATTATCAACAGCTCAGAGTGTACATAGAAAAATTACAATTTAAACTGGGAAAGCTAACTCTCCTCCACTTTCTCATTGTGAAGGCTTCACGGACATGATAATAAAGGAGAAAAGGAGATGTTAGGAGGCAGAATTATCAGCACATGAGGGGCAGTCCTCAACAGAAGCCTTGATATAACTCAGTGAATACATATTAGCTGTTCCTCAATGGATCAAGATCAAAGAGTGATTTCCTCTTTAAAAAGTCACAAAATGCATACATTTCTATATAACTGGAAGAGCAATACATCAGTCCTGTGACTGAGCTGGAAAACACTGGGCTCCTTTGTGAAGGTTGCATCTATATTCTGATCTGCAAGAACCTGTTATTCCAACCCTGACTATGTCTTGCAAGCACACTGAGCCTTATCCATTATAATTACTCCAACAGAAGGAGCACATCAGCTGATAGAATACAGACATCTTAAGACATAACAAACATGCAGTTCCAAAAAGGCAGTTTAAATGCAGACTTCATTTCTTGATGATGTGTGGTAGAAAGTGTTCACATAATGAATCAGTCCTCAAAGTACGCTTTTATGAGGTTCAACTCTACACTTTAAATTGTGTAAATTTTGTTAGGATAAAAAGCTAAGTCAAAATTTTGTGTGAAACAAAAACTTGATAGTACTAATTCACTTCAGTGTGTTCAATAGTGTCTATCCCTCATACACCTAGCTTCCAAATACCAGAAGAGAAAAAAGTTTAATTAACTGCAGGTAGAAGAGGAGGAGGAAAGTTAAGAGAGAATGTAGAAAGAAAGAGTGGGATGAGAGGCCATGGAGGATATAATAGCAAGATTAAGGTTATTTTTGCGAAAGAGAAGCTTACGGGGACACTGCCTTTTGATTTATTGCCATACATGGTAGAAGAACATGTAGGGTTAACTAAGGTTATGTAGCATTTGAAACCACAATACATCACACTGTACCATTGTAGGCATATTTTTCAAACATTAGCAAGCCACAAATCTAAAACACATTGCATATGTGAAACTTAAACTACTTTACAGTTTACAGTACAAGACAAAGTGCATCATTTCAAGTTACATTTGGACTAGCTGTCAACCAGAAAACTCCTTATGTCAGTTGCAGCGTATTGAATCATCCTTTATTATCTGCAGCGAGGATGATAAAGTGTTATAGGCAATAGCACTTAGAAGTTGCTACTGTATTTCCTGACCAATTTGATGTCAGACAATATCCTGAAGGAGGTGACTAAAAGTTACTAGTTTGTATCATGAAAATTTGTTCAGAATTTTGTAGTTGCTGTCAAATCCATCTATATATGTAATATAGCCATAGCAGTTGCTTTAACTTGCTTAAGCTTGCTTGAAGAAAAAAAGCATCTCATGCTTTTTTTTTTTTTTTTTTTTTTTTTTCACCACAAGTTAAAAATTACACCAAGACGGATAGAAAAGAAATAAACTTGTAATACCAGTATTGCTGTAAGCACTGCAATCTACTCCCTAATATATCACAGAACTTTCATTACATAAAACTGACAATTGGAATGAGATTTGTAGAGCTGTAAATGAACAGTGCTGCAGTCAGAAGTTTTCAGAGAAATCTCAGCATAAGGTCACAGTTTATGGAACTTAATTTACTGTGCCCTTAACCTTTGTTGACTTGAATTCTGGAAGAATAAGAAAGAGCTCCTTATCTAAGGTATATCAGACATTGTCTTGAAGAGATCACTCCAAAATTCTACATTTAGAAAGCTAACCGCTGTAGAAATTTTGAAATGCATGTTTTTCTTCTGCCAAATGCATTTTCATATTCATGTTTTAAGGGACATTTTCACAAACACTTGGAATAAAACTGAAGCTGTTTTCTATGTACTTTATTTCAGGTTTATTTCAAATGTCTCTGCCACACCCAGATTTGTATATTTTCTTCAGTATTTTCTGTTGTCTGTGCCTACCCATGCGTATTCATTAATTTATTTTATTTACTTTGGTATCTCACTCTTAGATTATAAACACTGTAAATGAAACTCACTTCCATTTATTACTGTTACTTCATTGTAACATAGATCTAGCTACTAGGATATATAAGCATTAATAAAGGTTCTGCATCTAATTACATGTCCCCATACTATTCCCAATACCATCCCCCTTTTTAAAGATTGGCAGCTGTTACAGTCACACTGCAATTGTACATGTCTTATATTAGTATATTCTCGTAGTTTATTTGAATGAGTGGAGGGTACTTGAAACCAGATATAAGGAGAAAAAATAAAGAAGCCATTAGTCAACAAATATACTCCTGTGAGATTAATAGTTCTTATTTAGCTACTTATAGATTCTCTGAGTGTGACCTCTGGGCTGTCCTAAATTGTTGCTGGCAGCAGTGCATGTCAGGCAGAATAAATGCTTTATCTGACTGCCTGAAGATTTGTCTTGAACATCTCTACACAAATAATTTTCTACAGGGTTGAAAGGCTTTTATTATTTTCAGTAAAATCAATGAACAAACAAATACTTTTGATCATTTTTACTTTATTCATTCTCAAGTAGTATGAACACTTGAATTATGAAGGGGTTTAGGGTTTATTGAATATAATCATTTTGTCTGATGAATAAACCCAAAGTGTTGTTTCCCAGTGCATGGATGATTAAATTGAGTACATGAAATTTTGAGACAATTTGGATTTAGGATAAACCACATGAAGTTTATTCAAGCTGGCTGTGACTACAATGTGTCTGAAGACTAATATGAAGGCTAAAGAGGTCCTCAGAGAGTTTGGAAGTGGTGATAGGTTCATGGACTGCGTCTGAAAAATTGGCATGGGAAGAAGCTATGTGAATCTCCTTGTCATTCCTTCCCCTTCAACTCAGTTCAGTGCATAAGCAAAATCTGATTGTTTGAGACTGATTTTCAGGAGCTGATCTTCAAGAGTAAGTACAAAATACCAGTGGCTTTTTTTTTTTTTTTTTTTTTTTTTTTTTTTTTGTTAAAATAAATCTCTAGTTGACTTTCAACATAACCAAATCTTTAAAGTTTTAGTCTCTTTTCCCTGCAAGGTAGGTTGAACCAATTTCTTACATTTATTACTAGTCACTACTGTGGGATACTTGCACTGCTTGCCCTTTGCCTGGCTAATAACAGTTGTTTAAGACAGGTATGCAAACAGTGGCTGTGAAAGGGACATCCTAAACTGCCTGAGAGTGCCTTTGCCTAAACTGATCAATTTACAGCTGAAGATGACTATCAGACAGCTTAAAGAGTAGCCTAGGAAACACGATGAGACAGCTCAGCTGAAAAAGAAGTATAAAATCATGAGAATTTGCAAAATTAAGTTGTAAAATTTGTTAGAGACCTAGAAGTGTGGACAGTAGTAATCAAAATCTGTTTATGCACTGCTAGAAATCTCCCACAGGCATTAGGATGTCTGCCTTGGCCATCCATGAGTGAATGTGGCCTCAGTGGGTGCAAGCACAGATGCACAAAAAGCTGGAGCCCCCACATCTCTCACAGCAGGTGTATGCAAGACAATCCATAAGACCAAGGAAGAGGACTTGTGTGGTTGTAGCCTGCACTGCCCATGAGTATGTGTTCACATATTTCTGTGTGTACATATGTATGTGTGTGAGGTTACAACATTTTGGAACTGGTTATAGAGGGGTGTTTCGTAGCATTTTCTAATTCTAAGTTTCTAATTCTAAGTTTCTAATATGGAGATTTATATGTTATATTGCTGTGTTTGATCCTGAATGAATCCCTGTCTGCTAATTATGCCATTAATAAATCAATAAAACATTTTTATCCTGATTTGGTTTAAAACACATGAACAGTCTTTCCTTATGACAATTTTCATTACACTGGTTGCATCAATACTCATATAGTCATTACAAAAATGCATATATATATATATATATATATATATATATATATATAAAAAAAACCCAACATAGTTCATCAGTTATATGGATGATCCTTTATGGAAGGATCAAAAGATGTGCAGCAATCTCCTCCTTGCTTTACATTTGATTTACAAAAGGAATGCCTAGGTTTTGTTTTGTTTTGTTTTGTTTTGGGTTTTTTTTAAAAAAAAGAAAGCGGTATGATCACACTTCTTTGCATCCTAGTTTATGTTCATTATATCATCCTAACAACAGCTGGAAGTGCATTGTCTTTATTAAATTTGCAAACCCTTTGATGAGACGGGAGTGGTGGTTTTTTGTTTTTGTTTTTGTTTTGTTTTGTTTTTTGTTTTTTTTGGAGACTGCCTAATAGTGTAAGGGAAATGTAGTGCAATTTTTAAGCATTCCTTTATGGTCTTCCCAGACCCTTCACTTCTCTAGGCCAAATAACCCCAACTCTCTCAGTCTGTCCTCTTCAGGGAGGTGCTCCAGGCCCCTGATCATCTTCGTGGCCTCCTCTGGGCCTGCCCCAACAGGTCCATGTCCTTCTTATGTTGGGGGCCCCAGAGCTGGACACAGCACTGCAGGTGGTGTGTCACGATAGCAGAGTAGAGGGGCAGAATTACCTCCCTCGACCTGCTGGTCACACTGCTCTTGATAAGACCAGGATATGGTTGACTTTCTGGGCACACACTGCTGGCTCGTAGTTTTGCATGCACTAATACTCCCAAGTCCTTCTCCACAGAAGCTGCTTTCAGTCCACTCATTGCCCAGCTTGTATTTGTGCTTGGGATTGCCTTGACCAGTGTGCAGGACTTTGCAATTGGCTTTGTTGAACTCCATGGGGTTTACACAGCCCCACCTCTCCAGCCTGTCCAGGTTCCTCTGGTTGGCACATCCCTTCCCTCCACTGTGTCGACCACACCACACAGATTCGTGTAGTCAGCAAAGTTGCTGAGGGTGCACACAATCCCACTGTCCATGATGTCAACAAAGATATTAGACAGCACTAGCCCCAACATTGACCCCCGAGGAACGTCACTGGTCACTGCTCTTCACTTGGATATCAAGATATTGACTGAAACTTTTTAAGTGTGATCATCCATCCAATTCCTTATCTGCAAAGGGATCCATCCATCAAATCCATGTCTCTCCAATTTAAGGACAAGGAAGTCATGTGGGACAGTGTCAAATCTTTAAAGTGTCATACAGAGAAGTAACAGCAGAGAGGTAACAAAGATATGAGAAAAGTATGAAAAGCATGAAAAAGTATAAAAAATCTACTCAAACCAAGAATGTACTCCTAGCAGACAAGTGTGTCAGCAAAGTAGTTTGTTCACGCTACCATGACAGGGGGGTTGGTGTCTATGAAGATTTCTCTGGTTTTCTTTTCCAATCAGAGGAGCTTATCTATTCAAAGCTTTCCTCAATTTGAAGCATCCCTTTTCACTGATTTATTCAAATGTTTTAATCTTCCTCACCTCTCATCTATTTCTAAAACTTTACTGAACTAAATACACTAAAGACATTCTGTGGTTCTAAAAAAATGATCTTTATTTTTGGTGTTTAGTGCAATGTAGTAATAAAAAATACATTTTGGAACTTTGTGAAAAAATATGGAAGCATAAACTCACCCTTAACTTCCTTAATTACATAAAGGTTTGCTTCATAGGTTGATTGGTCCTTTACTTGCCTGTGTTGTATTTGCCTAAGTTGTTGTATTTGCCTAATTTGTTGTATGTATAGCAAATATACGGTACATGGATATGAATGAGAAAAATAATTGTTAGTTTTTCTCCAGCTTGCCAAGGAATAAGAAAGTTTTAGATGTACAATGTATCTTTATATTTCTATACATTTTTAGATAAATTGTTAAGGCTTAATACTAAGCATCAAATATTTTACTATCTGTAAAATATGATTATAGCTTTGAAAAAACATCTTTTTGCAAACTTCTTGTCACATGACACAAGTTAATTTTACCTTCCCTGACATAGCACAGTCACTGTATAAAGTTGTGTGAGAAACTGCTGTGATTATTTTGGGTAATACCCAAACACTGTTTTTATAAAGGTACCTATGAGGACATGTTAAGAACTTAAACCAGACTTCAGATTGACAACAGGAAAAATAGAAAAGGGAAAGAGTAGCCTACTGTATTAAGGATTTGATGAGAAATAGTGTAAATTGCAATTTAGTGATTCTCTGTCTTGGTGACAGGACCAACAAAAATATAAATCTCATTCTCCTTGGTAATCGTGTTTTGATGTGTATTTTCTGGAGCTGTATGATTGCAGGCTATATGGAAAAGTTATGGGGATCTTGGCCTTTACTGAGAGTTTCAGTATTTTTTTCTTCCCTTAAGAAGAGACGGAACTGATGAATCATTTGTTGATTTATACTAATCACATGTTTTGAAGATTTTTTGGGGATAGTATAATTCTAAAATAAAAAGCATTGCACCTTACAGATCGTTTTAGTTTCATTCTTACACAAAACAGAACATTGTTCTTATGCTAATCATTAACTTTGTAGTGAAGAAAGGAGAGAAAGGAAAGAGAAAAAGAAGAAAGGTAACAAAGAATTCTGTCAGATACTGACACTGAATATGTTATATACATATACAAATGTTACATACATATATATTCATGTCATACGAATATTCAATATTCCGTTGAATATATTAAAAATATCTTTTATGTTATAGTAGGAAAGCTGAAACAGACTAGGGGTAGAATTTTCTTAGGAAGTGAAAATACTACTATCTTAGAAGTGAGAAACTAGCTTTCTGGAGAGAAGAGCTTCCAGCATTGGAATATCCAGACTGAATATGACAAAATTTATTAGCCATTAAATAACTGAGTTTTTAGAAAAATTCAGACTGTCTAACTGACTGGCCAAAGACAAAGTAACTGGACTTATTCATAAGAAGCAGCAGCTATAAAACATATGTACTTTCCTGCCTACACTCAAGACAAACACAGAGTCATACTGATTTCTTACACTTGTTAAAAATATTCCTACCCACAAAGTGGAAAGGCCACAAGGCACGGTTTAGATAAATTCTCATTATTTCTTAAATGCAGCTGTTATTATCATATAAATCTTATGAACTTCTTATTCATATACAGTTATATGTCCTATTCATCTCTTACTCATACATTTCATACAAATCCCTTACATGTAACGTTTGTTTTCTTAAGGGCAAAGGGTCCTTTTTTTTTGGTAGGAACTGCAGTTTGTCTGTAGTACTCTTTCACAGCACACTGGTTATCTGCATGTTGAATGATATACTAGATGATTCCTGTAGGTCAGTAGATGAATTCTTAATATACTAATATCTAATTCTAAGTTTTCTGACAATTACAGGGTAGAAAAAATATTATGTGAAAAATTAACCCTAGTAAGAGTGTGTGGGAGGGCTGACACACAGTAAAAAGACCAGAAGATCACAGCTGGTAGGAAGAGGGAAGTATTGTATTAACATTAAGTGATTAACTTGCAGAAGATTAAAATGAGTAATATGACATTAGCAAAGAAAACATTGTTCTGTCATTTATATTGTGTCAAAATGTACCTGATGCTTCATAGATGGTTATTATAAAGGAATCTCACTGACCTATGCCAAATATGCTCTTACATGACATCATGATAGGAAATCAACATATGTTTCTCATTAACTGTTTTGAGATGAGAAACTCTGGAAATGAAGAAAACGGTATCTTTCACAAAAGTTGACTGAATTAAACTTTTGAATCTGCCACGTCTTCAAGGGATGTAAAAAGAACAATGATAAGATTAAGAGATATTGTAGAATAACTTGATATTTAAGAAAGGTTATGGCATAAAATTTTCATAATGTTAATTCATTGGGAATCTGTGGTGTAATCCAGTGAGATGAGGATGACAAGAGGGTAAAGCCAAAGGGATTACTAATTTTTTAAAAATAATGACCTACATTGCCCTTTACATTCATTTTGTATCCCTGCTCTATAAAGGAGACAAATGGAATTTCTTACAGGAAAGTAGAACCCATTTTTAAAGAGAAAAAAAAAAATATATATAGTTTTATTTTCATTTCTTGTGGTGAATTTCATACTACCTTCTGGTACTGTGTTTGCAATCACTATGAAAATGTTCCATGAATGAAATGGTGATGCTTTTGAGGGAGAAGACACTACTAAATATTTCCTTTAGTTACTTCCTTAGGTTACTTTTATTTCTGTTTATACTTTGATTTCTGTGTAAGTTTGATATAGCAGTTTCTCATCTATTTCACACACTGTGGTGGGTTGACCTCAGCTGGTTGCTAGACACCCACCAAGCTTCTCTCTTACTCCCCTCCTCAACACGATGGGGGGAGAAACTAAGATAAAAAAGCTTGTGAGTCAAGATAAAGACAGGGAGATTGCTTACCAGTTACTGTCATGGTCAAAAAAGACTCAACTTGGGGAAAGTTAATTTAGTTTATTGAAAATTAAAAATAGTGTGGTGAGAAGTAAGGATAAAAACTAAAACACCTTCCCCCCACTCCTCTCTTTTCCCAGGGTCAACTTCACTTCTTCATTCACAGCTCCTACTCTGAACAGCACAAGGGAGAAGAAGAATGGGTGTTGTGGTTAGAGCAGATTGGAAGGTTGCAGCACCCTGCCTGTCCCATCATTTGATTTGTGAGGAGAATGTGAGACGTTATGGTGTAGTTGTGTGCTCCATTTCGTCATGACGTTAGTGAAGTAAACTTTTTTGGGTTGAAAAGCAAGTTCAGGAAATATACTACGGAGTCCTCATGCATTCATGTATCTGTGAGTAGCCCTCAGTGAAGATTTTGCAGGCTGTCCCCAGGCTTGCATGGATCAGAATTGGCATCTTGTGTAAAGGGATTCACAAGGGAGCAAATTACAATGTCTTTTATATTTTTTTACCATTTTTTCTGTTTTCTAATGTATAACTAAAATATTTTTTTTGTTATACATTGTCTTGATACTGAATAACTGATAATGACTGATAATGATAATTTTGAGCATGCTGTTGTTCTTTTAAACTTCTGTTACATCAAACACACTTGTGCGTGCATGCAAGTTCACTGCAACATGTCATGCTGTGATTCTTCCCAGATAAACAGCATTAGAGACACCACTGGATGCACTAGAGCAATAGCATTCTCTATCTGCTGAGGAAACAAATTTGTACGATGCATAAAATTTGTATGATTCATAAATACTGTGGTTCACACCAAATGATGACTGTACTAAAACTAACAAAAGCTTATCAGTATTCTCTATAATCAAAGGGGGAGAAATATAAGTTATCATGCTTCAGCCCACTGTTATAAAATTCTGCCGAAAGATGATGTTTTGTAAACAGCTGCAGAAATACCCAATATATGTCATAGTGATTAAGAGGATAACTGAGTGACCTGATTTGTCTCAGTACTGTTCAACACCTGGTCTTGAGATACATTTGAGAAAGCCTAGGATCAGTGATTAACAACATGAGAAAGAATTTATTTTCATTTCCTGCTTAGTACAGGTCACACAATTTTGACAAATGATTCTAACATCAGTTCCATGAGTCTGGTAGAGAAATAGGTGTGCATTACACAGACATTAAATCTGGATTCAGTAAATGAATATTATGAGAAATCCAGTAAATCCCTAGAAAAACTGTTCCATTAATTAACAGCATTGAAGTGGAAAACGCAGACTTCATTATCTTACTTTTCCTGATAAATGTTTTGGGGTTTTTTTTGTTTTTTGGTTTGTTTGGGTTTTTTTTCACCCTAACATTACCTTACAGCTATATTTTAAATCTTTTTTTTTCATTGTAGTACTAAAGAACAGCAATTTCTCCTTATCACCTTTGGTGTATTGACCATAGCTGGCAACTAAGTCCCCATCTAGTCCCTTGCTTATTCCCCTCCAGTTGAGATAAAGTCAGTTTAATAACTGAAAGAGGGAAAAAACCAAAAAAAACAAACAAACAAACAAAAAAAACCCACAAAAAACAACCCACACAACACAAAAAAACCCAAACACAACAAATTATGCAAAAGCTATCACTAACCACCAGCAAATTGATGTCCAGTCAGTCCCTCAGCAACAGCTACTTTGGAAAAACTTTCCCCCTGTCACCCTAAACTTGACACAGTTTTATTGTTCAGCATGGTGTCATTGGCATGGTTGATAACCATTGATTAGATTGTGTCAGCTGTCCTCACTGCATCCCCTCCCAGTATCTTGCAGATCCCCAGCCTACTTACTGTGTGGACAGTGAGAAACAGGTCATAAATTTAAAACAGCACCATACAGACTACTATGAAGAAAATTAGCTTCATCCCAGCCAAATATGATACACACCTCTCAAAATTTCTCTTTGCTAAACTAATTGAACTGACCACGTAGGAGGTTAGACGATAGGTTGCAGAGGGATAGATGGTACGTTGTGGCTGCTGAAGAAGACAAGGGGTAATGTCATCCATTCCCCTGTTCCTATCCAGTTGCAGTTTTACTGAGTACCCCACTGGATCAATCCTCCAAACCACTCTTTGACAGTTTCCATAATTTCACTAGGGAGAATAATATTGAACAGTCAGTGACCTTAAGTTTTCTTGCAGCTACACTAATTGTTTTACTGAGTATGAAGATGTCCCTGTATGACTCACAGATTTGTTTTGTTTCTAGAGAAAGAAAAAACCCACACCCAAACTTCTGCTTTTTCTATGCTGCTCTGACTTTACGCTAAAGTTGCTCAATAACTTGCTTAAATATAATAGATTAACATTATATTAATTAAATTAAACTAATCTTTATACATGTTCTACCTGAGTGATGGCTTTTAAATGAGCATATCAGTTTACATATGCACACACGTGTGAATTTATATACACATAAATATATAGGATAATTACAGGACCCCCCTGTTCACAGCTATTTTTAGGATTTCCATATCAAGTAATTGATAAATGCTGGCAAATTAATAGTGGAAAAATCAAAACAAGAAAATGAAAGACATTTTGAAAACAATTTACTAATGAGATCATAAACACTTAAAATAGTTTATCAGTACTTGTGAATAGAAAAACAACCATTTCAAAACTTTTCCATTAACATTAGATTTTTACAGTGTATTACTCAGTCTTTAATATCTATTCTGACTGTTCTCAAATTTATTTTAATTGTTTTCTGCCTAAGATGTTCCAGAGTTGATAGACAGTCCTCTGATGAGCAATTTGAGAGTCTGCCAAATAAAGACTTGACTTAGCCAATGTTATCTTTCATAAAATTATTTACCATATCATGGCTTTAATAAGATTAAGAAATTCAATAGAGCTGATTTACATTTTCATGTGCAGGTTTTATTTTTTTGAAAATGGTGTTTGAGAATGAAGGAACAGATAAGAGAGAGGAGAGAAAATGGAAAGTTATCAGTCTGACATTTACCATAGAAACTGGAGAGTCTTTACAAGAATTAATATTAATAATTATACCTGCATGTCATTGTAGAAAATGGTTTATGCAAGTAAATTAACAATAGTTTGCCTTTAATTATGTGAAAAAAAGTCAAACTCCTGTATACTAAAAATGTACCTGAGGCTCTCTCAGTATTACATAGGTAAATAATACTAATAAAGAAGAAAACTGAACAACCGATAATTATTTATGGTTATTTTTAAGAGCAAGTGAAAACTAAAAAAAATTGTACTTCACATTGATGGGAAAGGCTGCTGGTAAATCGAAATGTTTAATATAAAAAAAAAAATCAGAAACTTTTCATTCATTTTGAATTTATTTGGTCATTAATTTGGAAAAGATTTAATCTAGATAGACATTCCTGAATTTGTGCTTGCATGGACAGTTTAAAATCGTATTTTTACTGAGTGCAAACAAGAGTTAGAAGAAGAATAATTTGAAACAGTTCTGTGCTGAAGGTAGACTATATTTTCTGTGTAGTCATTAAAAAAAGAAAGACATTCCTGAGGTTGACTAGCATATTAATACGGAAGCACCTTTGAGAGATCACAAAGGTCTTATGACTGAGTGCAGAAACGGGATCAGCTGTAATCTCTGTCACAGGCTTCTGATATGATCTTGAATGAGTCACTTAAGGCACGTGTGCACTAAGCAGTACCAGGTCATAAGTGAGCTAACTGGAAAATCAGAATTGACATAGCTATTAGGGGCACATTGCTAATTAGCTGTAACACAGTGGTGCACTGTATAGCTATATTAGCTAACACCTCTGTAAAGCAGTATTTTGTGTCACGTGAATACACCCAGCCATGAATTTACCATGACCAAAGCCAGCACTCTTAGAGTAACAGTCACAGCACTACATATCTTTCTTGTTCCTAAATTCTTCTCTGCTCCTCATTTAAATTTAAGTAACATCCTTCCTTGCCAGCTAACTTGTAGTTAACTTTTAACTAACCTGTCACTGACAGACCACTGTACTGCAAGATGTAGACAGAATTAGTTGCTCTGTTCCTTAACTATAGCAGTGGGAACACACAGACTTTCTTATTCTTCTCTCTTTCTGTCTTTTCTATCCTCATTGTAAATGATTTGAACTGTAATTTCTATAAATTGGTTCTTATCATATGGGTATTTCTGGATCTAATCTATGGTGTAGCTGGTCTGCTCTGAGTGTGACAATGCAGTCAGACTAGAAAAGACACCACGACAGAGTGGATATAAAGTGTCCAGTTTGGAAAAAAAAAAGTGACAAGAGTTTTCTAGATATGAAATAGAACTGACATATATTTACTTGAATGATTTGGTGTTGGTTATGTACCCAAATAAGGAATTTCAAAAATATATTTTTCTTTCCAGCAGTTTTTCATATTCTTTACAAATGAATTGCATCACCTCAACATTAGAAAGTATGATATCACAAATCTACATATTATCTAAGAAAATGAGATAATTCTTTTTAGTTTAACACATATACTCCAGAAAGGGTGATGTGTCTCTGAAATCTCTTCGTAGGGAGTAGGGAGTAGTCTTACCAAAGATTAGACGAAGAAAACCAGGAAACTTTTTTAGTTTTCCACACCACCATGGTAAATGGTACTTGCTTAAACTAGATGTCTACATTTTAGATGGATAAGACTGGATGAGATTAATCTTCTCCTGTGTTACTGTATGTCAGACTAAGAATTAGTAGTACAAAGATTAAGAAAAATTAATTCTA
Source organism: Athene cunicularia (assembly GCF_003259725.1). Lineage (NCBI taxonomy): Eukaryota > Metazoa > Chordata > Aves > Strigiformes > Strigidae > Athene > Athene cunicularia. The sequence goes on along the minus strand of NW_020799095.1, from coordinate 137,368,148 downwards.
TATGAGTTACATGGGATGAGATCAATTTATTTTGTAATCCATCTCTGGAAAACCCATTTCTGTACAGGCAATTTCTATTATCTTCTTTATCTCCCACTCATTCTGTCTCACAAGAATCTGACTGGCTTCCTTTCAGTCACTTTTTATTGTAGTCCTTATTTTCTTCTTCTTTTTCAGAAGAGGACCCTTCCTCGAGGTCATGCTGCATTCACTCCAGTTTTGAATTTAGAACTTCCCGATTTTCTCTCTTCATTCTAATTCCAGGCAGTAATCACTGGAGCCTACCTTGGACCACTTAATTTTCTTTTATTTTTTCACCCTCCACCCTTTTTCTTCTATTTGATTCTTTCAAACTCTTTTTTTCTTCTGAATTCTAGCTTTTCTGCAGAGAAAATCTACCTTACCAGGCTTTAAGAGCTAGGGTGGGATTCAGCTACTTAGAGCTGTAGGAATAGTTTCAGCTAATAGGCTGTCTAGATAGTTGATCAAGACAAATAAACATCTTCAGAATGGGAATTTTACAAATATTAATTTTTCTCCATCTGTAGTAGATGGGTAAATTCTACTCAGATGCATGTTGCTGTTAATAAAAGGAAGCTAGACCCTTACCTTCGAATAGGTGCCTTCATTTTAGACAGCTTTCTGGAATGTCAAACCAAATCTGATATGATTCCATGGGACTGAGGACAAATACCAACAAACTGAGCCTTGTGTCAAATTTGATAAGAATAAATCTAGGAAGTTTGATTTAAAGCAGGGAAAAAAAAAAAAAGATAGAGGAATTTTAAGAAAGGACATTTTACCTGTGCAGGTATCTATAAACTCTCCTTTCACCATAAGCACATGCAAATTGTCACCACAAATATCTTCAAAGTGCTGGCAGAAGATCAGCTGATTTGGGTTACAATGGACTGAAATCAAATATGTATCATGTTAATAGGATAGCACAGAACTGGCAGACACATAGCAGTGTAGAAACCACTGTGTCAGAGACACGAACATTCTTTGACTTGTCTATGTTTTTTTCACTAAGCAGTAGACACATCTGAGAATATAATTTGTGAGCGCCTGATTAAAAACAAGCAGAACACCATCCTTGGTCAAACCAAAACCAAGTCCCCTTTTCCACATGTATTAATTTTTTCACGGATTTGACACCTGCATTTCCTAATGGACAGTTTCCTTACACCATCAGAAAATCCAGAATGCTATTCTACATCCGTAAAAAGGATGCATCTTCCTGCATAGGGATTTTATGCCTTGTTGTTTGTTTGTTTGTTTTTTTGTTTTATTTCTATGACTGTGTAGCATGGCTTCCTTACAAAGTAAGAGAAATCTGGTATGGGAATTAATTATTTTTTATTATTTGAAATGACATTGTACTCTCCCTCAGAGAAAATATCAGAAATTTTATGTTATTAATTGTAAGCAAACATAATATGGGGATGGATATTTCCTCAATAGCCACTTCACTTTTGTAAGAAGGTCTAACAAAGCTATGTTTTTCTGGTAGCCCAGGTATTTCCTTGAGCTGTACCTCACAATACAAGTCCACTTAAGGAAGTGAATTCCTGTGTAACTACAGCAGTGCAGTTAATTGTAAATTAACCACACAAGTTTTGCTTTTTATTGTTAGAAGGAAACACAGGAAGAGTAATGTGTCTGACAGATCTACAGCAACTGAGCACTATACCAGGGACACCTATGGGTTGATACCAGGGACAACTACAGGAACATTTAATTTAGGAAAAAAAAATGTATGTGTGCATGTGTATACATCTACATTGAAATGCTATGCCAATAGTTGAACACATATTTACATTTCCAAGTACATTTATGTATATATATAAAAATATATGTATTATACAATTGAATTAGTTACAAGCAAACTAGTCTAAATTTCAGTTCTTCATAACCTAACTGATATTTCAGTGCATTTCAATTTCCTTGAGTATATGGAAAATTAATGTTAATAATAATTACTGATAGGAGCATCAACTTAGTAATTCAGAACATCCATACCAATTATCTTATTACTATACTATTATATTACTTCATTACATTATTTTCAATTACTGCAATTATATTACTGAGCAGAGCTGATGTTGCTCAGAGGAATTTCAAAGGATTTAGTTTAACATAGCAACATTTATCATTAACACCTTAATAGGAAGTTTTATGTAAGGATAAAAACATACAGCTTTTTATGTAAGCATTGAAGAAAATAATTATATATTAAAGCATGCTTTTTCATGATAAAGAATGTATGATGTTGTTTTCAGAAATAGAAGGGTACAGTATTGCTGGAGGATTTAATAATTCCAATTTCTAATGCCTGTGACTCCTAGTTACTAGTTACTGGTGAAATTTAAAGTTTTGAGGGCTGTCCTGTGCAAATCCTTGACATCCACACTCCCAATTTAGTTAACAGTAAAAGCAGGTGCTTTTTGTCAGCTCCTGTGAACTCAGGATGGAGATTTGCTTCTGAATTTGGTATTTCCTCTTCTGTTTGTTTTTTTTTCATGCTTCAGCTTTCGAGTGGTTTTGGCCACTGTAACTGAAGTGGGTAACAGGACTAATGTGTCCACATTCTTCTGTACCAATCAAAGATTAATTCAGGATGGAGTGCAGTGAAAGTGTGGTTACTAGAATGAACAACTTTTTTTTTTTTTTTTTTTTTTTTTTTTTTTTTTTTTTTTTTTTTAATGGACACTAAAAAAAATTGCTTTATCTTGCTTAGGAAAAGAAGAACAAGGGGAGGTATAGTTCAATTCCTTAGGAACTCTCCAGGAAGTAAAATACAATGAACAAAAAATCCCATGAAATTATTAATATGTATAAACAGATCAGGATGAAATTTAAGGTGGAATCTGGAAGATGTTTCACTACCAAGGTGAAACTTTAGGACAGCATTCTAACAGGAAGAGAAGGAATGAAAAGACTGCAGAGGCACTTTTGATCAGTAAAAGAGATGATATGTAAGTATTTGCTGCCATAGCAGAGAAATAAGCTTGGTATGGTCTACTGACTAGATTTTATTTCCTTCAATTATACTAATGCCATGTTTTTTGTTTCAGTGAATTTGTTTCTTATGTATGGGAGCAAAAGGTAATTCACATGCAATATTCTTTTTGTGTTTGTACAAACACAAAGAAAGAAGCTAATGCAGGATCTCCTTCATCTTCCAACTTGCCTACCCCACTATCTGTCTTCCTTCCCTGACAGTTTTAGAAATAATATATCTCTATGTTTTGACCCAAGCAATCATGTAGAGTACTTGGACTGGCAAGTTACTGATGCTTAAACAGTGGCACTGCTATAATGGAGAGTGAATGGGAAGTTAACACTTCCCATCTTCTCATATATAAATTAAAAATAATTCTGAAAGTTATGGAATATATATATATCTATGAAACATTTTCATTATTTTATGAAATATAATTATTTTAATTAATAAAAGTGTCATGGTTTGAGCCCAGAGGGAAACTGAGCACCATGATGCTGTTCACTCACTCTTTTCCCCTCAGGGAGGGGAAGGAAAAAATAAAACAAAAGTCTAGGGAATCGAGATAAGGACAGGAAGGAGTGATCCACCCATTACAGTCAAGGTCAAAAGACAGGGCTGTTAGATGAAGTAAAAACTCCATCACGTTAATTCAAACACAAACAACAACACTTAACAGACAGAATGCCACAGGAAGAAATATTTCCTCATCTTAACAACACTTCCCCTCACTCCTCCCTTCTTCCCAGCCTCAGTATTTCTCCAGACTTCTCTACCTCTTCCCCCTCAGCAGCGCAAGGGTCAGGGAATGGGGGTTACGGCCAGTCCACCACCCTTCCTCCTCAGGGAAAGTACTCCATGCATTCCCCTTCTCCAGAGTGGTGTCCCTCTCATGGGACACAGTCCTCCACAAACTTTCTCAGCCATGAGTCCTTCCCACAGCCTGCAGCTCTCCCCAAGCCGCTCTGCCATGGGTCACCCCCGCAATCCTCACAGCACCAAGCTGCAACAGCGGGGGCTGCCTCTTCCCACACAGTCTTGGCTGTCTTTGGGTGCAGTTGTCTGCTCTGATGTGGGGTCCTCCACAGGCCTGAGGTGGATCTCTGCTCCTTTGAGGCCCTCCATGGTGGCAGGGAAGGTGGCCCTGCCATCTCACCATGGGATACAGCGGGGGTCTCTGCTCTGGCACACCTTCCCCCTTTTCTCCTCCTTCCTTCCACTGACCGCGGTGTTCACACAGGTGTCCTCTCCATAACTCCTCCTCGCAAGTCCCTGCCTACTTCCAGGTTCCTCTTCTTAAATACGTCATCACAGAGGTGCAGCCACTGTTGTTGTCCCAGCCTTGGCCAGAGTTGGGACTGACCTGCAGCCAGGGCAGCTTCAAGAAGCTTCTCACAGGGACCACTGCTGTAGTCCCCTCCCCCACTACCAAAACCCCTGCCACCCAAACACAGCACAGAAAGAGAACTGTATGGCTCAACTTTTTACCTCTAGTAATGCTGCCTTCTGCACTGGAGTGAGGTATTGCACTTCTGCAGCGTAAGAATTATCTAAAGCTAATAATAATAATAATAATAATAATAATAACTGCTCTTGGTAGCTGTTTCTTTGTCTTTTGCCAGTGATGGTCCTAACTGAAGATTTTGAAATGCTAAGATGTAAATGTGAATTAGCAAGAACATAAGAAAATTTTGTAGAGAGAAAAGCCAAGAGTTTGTTTACCCATATTTAATTGAAATAGAGTCCAGTTAGACAAGAACAAATACAGCAGTAAAAAAAACCCACCAAAAGCACACACTGAAAAGATTGAATACTTTAAAAAATAGCTGGAAGGGGAAACAACAGATGAACAAACACAAGGGAAAGGAGAGAGAGGAGGAAGACCCTGAAACGTTAGATCTTTAAAATCCTCACAGCAATCTAAGTTTTTCAGAGCCTGAGGTAAAGGAAAATTTGCACAGCACCTTTTATTTTCCTCCAGTTGCAATCACATTTGCATTCAGCCACGAAGTGTAATGCATGTGGACTGTAATCTGCACTGATCTGTGTGTGATTCTTATGTACAGCCTCCAGCAACTATCCTGAGTGAGCTTGTATGTATGGGTAACATGTGGACTCTTAGATGACATGACTGCAGTGGAGTTTGTTTCCTAAAAGAGAATGATAAAAAAGAAAAGGAAATCTTTCAGTTGTTGAGTTCCACTTATGTGGAATGTCAGAGAGGAATTAATTGTATCATAATTCAATACAGTAAACTGTTTAAGCCTAGATATATGACATGAAGCAGGCTCTGCTGGCCTGGTCCAACACATCATTTAATCAGCTTTATCTGAATTCCTACTGGGAGCATAAATGCCTACCTTTTAAACTATGCAAATTAGGCAAGATAAATTTATTATACCCATGTTTCTTCACAGACTCAGAGACTGACTAAATGTGCCATTTATTTGATTTAGCTAAACACAGAATTAAGTTTTAGTCAATGAAAAAAGATTAGATTAATAATTATTTTCTAAATTCTGATTTACTTTTTTCCTTAAGCTACAAATTGTCTTGACAAGCTTACCTAAAAGTTCACAAAGAAATCAGTATATCCTCTTTAAAATCATCTTCTTCTCTCCTCCACTTTCAGTGTTTTGCCTTCCTATAAAATGTTTCACTCCTGGCAAGATTTCTTGCCAGGGAAGGCTAGTTCACAACCTGTGTTTGATAGCGGTAGTTCTTTGGTCATCAGCATGGATTGTTCAGTGCTTCTCTACTCCTAGATTCAGGTCTTACATTCTCCTAAGTTTCCAAGATACAATGTGCCATATTTGGAGGTTCAAGCAGTGAGGTCCTAATATATTACAGTACTGAAAGACAGGCTGGAGCACAAAACATATGAAGCAGCTTCGATTGTCAAAGATCAATGGATTTTCCATTGACTACATTTTGTTGTATGGTTTTCTTTAGCTAGTACATGTGGGTTGTATTCACTGGATGGGTGAAACTTCAGAACAGATTTTATTTTATTCAAACCATGAATCCATATTTCTATTAACAATAGTCAAAAAAGATGCTGGATACACCAATATCACGTAATATGAAGATCTGCTAGAAATGTAGGATTTGAAGACCTCTTGACACATATATTTAACAACAAAGTTATAACCTTTTTCCTTTTAAAATATATTTTAAAACTAAAATTATATTTAAAGTATTTGAACATGTATCAATCAGAAGGTTAATAAATAAAAGCTTTAAAACCAACAGAATTTAAGCAAATATTCGGGGTACATTTCAGGCTTACAAACAGTAAAGTTATTCTGTGTCCTTCTATCAGAGATATTTTAGCCACTGGGAAAGATATTATAGAAATATTTTTTCAATTAAAATCAAAATATAAACTACTTTTCTTTGCTATCCTATTAAGCTAGGACATGCTGGATATTTCAGTGCCCCAAAGTGTGGTCTGCCTTGTGAATACAAATGATACTTTCTTGGGCTTATTGTTATTTATATTTACAAAGACACAACTTAAAGAAGCCTACAATTTTATTTTTTTTTTTCTTTAGGACTACACAGAGCAAGAAAAACACAAAAGTCACTTGGTCTTGGCTCAAAATATTGGTTATGAGGCAGATACTGTCAATGAGGGATGAGAAAGAAAACCTCAGAAAAAGTCTTAAGAGGAAGAGGCATAAAGTAAATCAGAGCTGTTAATAATTCATATGATAAAATCATATGGATATGCACACAGCAACCACCTAAAATCAGTAAACATCAGATTTGAAGAAACAGGGATGGTAGGAAAGTAATTATGTTTGATATACAACCTAAATCAAGCAACAAATAACTGTTTGATATTTTGCCATAATGATTTACTTCTGATTTCAAAACAGGTTTTTGCTCTTGTCCCATCAATATTTAAACATACTTAACGTCCTTATTTCTAGTTCTGAGATAATCTGGGTGTACAGCTCCTACAGATAAAGCAAACTGAATTTTCTTTTTGATGAAGCAGCTGTCCATCAAGAAAACCCATTTTATCTAAAACTTCTTGTTATGAATGCATATGTCAAATTCTGACAATATGATTTAGAGGAAATAATTACATGATCTATAGATCACAGATTATATGAACAAAATAAAAATATTTTACTCCAGTGTTATTAGAACTTTTCACTGCAATCTATTTTCCAGTTCTGTTGATTTATATTACATTACATCTAACACAATAAACACATCTGAGATTTTGAAACAATGTTAGAATACACTGTGAGCTCTTCTGTAATATTTAAAGGTTTTTGTTGTGCTGCTAAGGTAGAAAAAAGACAAAGTAGAAAATACTTTAGTTTTCTGAAATTATATTGAAAGAAAAAATATTTCAGGCCATTATTACTTTCCTCTATTCATGTACACTTTCTTTGACTTGATATAACTCTCAGTCCCCAGCTATGAACCCTCTTGTTTTTAAGACCCTAAATCAGCCAGCCAATCAGTCTTGTAAGACAATATTTGTTTCCATCTCCTGCATCTGATATATAACTAAGTTTTCTTTTGCTCTCTGCGTTTTGTTTACTTCCCCCCTTCCCACCTCCACAACATTTTAATGCACATGTTGCTTTTCCACTGTTTCCTTCAGCCCTCCTGTTGCAGAGATTGATAATTCAGGCAGGTTAATCAAAACCTGCTTATCCCAGTTCAATTGGGACTTGTTGGTATTTGGTCTTGAGAACTCTATGGGCTCCCAGGTCTTTACGATGAGCTAATAGTACCCTTTTTGCTACAGGAAACATCTCAATTTATGTAGCTTTATGAAAGACAGCAGTGAGGATCTTAGTTATCTGAGAGATTTTTAGAGCCCATGAGGTTAGGCTGCAACCAAGTGGTAATTTTGAAAATGTTGATGTCTCGTAAATGCTGAACAATGGAGCCTAAAGGATTTTAGTTCCAGTAACGGGGTATTGAAAACTCCAAATTGTAATTTCTTACAACTTAAAACCATCAGCAAAAAAATTTCTAAACAAAAAAAAACCCCATTATACAAAGTAACGATTGTTTCTCCTTACTTTTTTCTTTTATGTAAACAAGTAATAAAGTGTCAGTCATGTTATTGGTCTAATTTTCATGTAAAATTAATAAGACTCTAGAAATTTCTTTTAACTCCTTTGCTTCCCTGCTTTTCAGCTGGTAATTAATTCAATTAAGAACTGTACAGATCTTATATATAAAATATATGTGGACAGTTTAGCTATACAATTCAAGATTCAAAAAATAATTCTGTCTAGCTTAGAGCTGAGAATACCCGTGACAGAAATACAATTTGTCTCATCGAAATTCAATTTATTAGATGACAAAACTGTATGAACCACAGAAGACTAACAAATAAGCAAGAGAAGTCAAAGGTTATCTGACCTTGCTCCGTAGCCTTTAAGAGCCAAAACTTATATCACATGGGGGGATTCATTGCTAATGTCTCTTCCAGTGAAGTGACTGAGCTCTCCAGGCTCCTTGAGAACACTTAATATGAAGCAGGGATATATCAGGACTGAGCTGCTCTTTGTAATTTATTCTTTAAAGTAAATAAGATACAGCAGTTTGAGATATGCAGAACATGCAGAGATAATGATACATCAGCCAGCTGCAGTCTGTGGAGGGAATGGGGACATCATTGATTGTTCCCTTGAATGTATGCACTATGCTCTATAACAATTTGGCCAGAGGTAGGAAGGAGAATGGATGTACTGTCAGTTCCTCTGCAGAGCCTTGCGAAGTACATACACCTTCAGCAATCCCTGCTGAAGGAACTGCCAGAAGGAGGGTGTCTCAGGAAACCTTTAGAATTAATAAATCAAAGGTTCTGAAAATGCTGTCATTGGCCTTAGAGAATGTAACGCAAGATTATTTTTTTTTTTACCTGCAGCAAAAAGTAACCTATCTACCAAATAAAGTAAGAATTTTGTAGTCAGTCTCCAGATGCCTGTCCTCCAGCCAGACGTTCTCAGCTATGTCTGTGGTTTGCTCAGATATTCCACTGTGTTGGCCCTTTATCTGTTCATGAAGTTCTTATATTTTGAATTTGTTTTTTTTTTTTTTTTTTTTTTTTTTTTTTTTCATTGTGTTTCCTGAGGGAATATTTTGTTACCATTTATTTGTTATAGACAAAGTATATAAACAAATATTATATACATATATTAATAACTGCTTCTTTTATTTTGAAAAAATATCAATATATCCTGTATTTGCAGTGGTTCAAAACCTAAATGTTTGTTGTTTTGCATATTGAAATAAGTCTTCAGTAACCCTACATGAAAATCCTTAATTATCAAAGAATCATAGAATCATAGAATGGTTTGGGTTGGAAGGTCATCTAGTTCCAATCTGCTGCCATGGGCAGGGACACCTTCCACTAGCCCAGGTTGCTCACAGCCCTGTCCAACCTGGCCTTGAACACTGCCAGGGAGGGGGCAGCCACAGCTGCTCTGAGCAACATGTTCTATTGTCTCAGCATGCTCACAGTAAAGAATTTCTTCCTCAGATCTAATCTAAATCTACCTTCTTTCGGTTTAAAACCATCACCCCTCATCCTATCATTACATTCCCTGATAAGTAGTCCCTCCCCATCTTTCTTGTAGGCCCCCTTTAGGCACTGGCAAACTGCTAGTCTCCCCAGAGCCTTCTCTGATCCAGGCTAAAGAATCTCAGTACTCAGCCTGTCCTCACAGAGGATGTGGTCTGGCTCCCTGATAATCTTTGTGGCCTCTGAACTCACTCCAACAGGTCCATGTCCTTCTTACATGGGGGACATGAGAGTTGGAGACAGTACTCCAGGTATGGTGTCATGCTGGCAGAGTAGGGGGGCAGAATCACTTCCCTCAACCTGCTGGCCACACTTCTATTGATGCAGCCCAGGATATGGTTGGCTTTCTCGGTTGTGAGCGCACATTGCTGGGTAATGTTGCAGTTCTCATCAACTAAAACCCCCAAGTCCTTCTCTGCAGGGCTGCTCCCAATCAACTCATTACCCAGCCTGTAGTTCTGCTTGGGATTGCCTTGACCCATGTGCAGGACCTTGCACTTGACCTTGTTGAACTCCATGAGGTTTGAACAGGCCCACTTCTCTAGCGTGTCCAGGTCCCTCTGGATGGCACATCCCTTCCCTCCAGTGTGTCGATGGCACCACACAGCTTGGTGTCCTCAGCAAACTTGCTGAGGGTGCACTCAATCCCACTGTCCATGTCACCAAAGTTGTTAAACAGTGCTGGTCCCAATAACAACCCCTGAGGAACACCACTTGTCACTGCTCTCCACTTGGACATCAAGCTGTTGACTGCAACTTTTTGAGTGCGACCATCCAGCCAATTCCTTATCCACATATCCTTATGTCGTGTCCCGCCCAGATGAGGGAGACAAGTGACTCAGATTCCTAAATCCCCAGTGAAGTGGACAACAGTGAGACAAGTCTCAAAGTCCAAACATATATTAATTTCCCACAATGTACTAATTGGATAAATGATAATTAGCTAAGTATATAATGAGTTGTAGCAAGCAATACAGTATGTCTTGCATTTCTTAATGGTAGTGAAGGAAAAGGGGAAAAAGTAAAGGAGGGAGATGGAGAGACTAGAAGAATAAAGATGGGTCTGGGTTCCTGCGTCTATCCTACCAGAGAGGGTTTAAGGAGGCATCCATCTTCATTGTTTCACTTCACTTTCCAGACCATTTGCCCCTTGCTCCCCTCAATTTATACACAGTTGGTCCATCCCCTAGGTTGACCCACCTACTACGTATGCATGTATGGGGAGGGGTAAGGTGTTTCATAGGATGATGTAATTAACACGATCTTGTTAGTCTTCGTTTGCATATTCAGGGGTGTGAACTTTACTATGCATTTCATGGATAATAAAGCAAAGTTCATTCATGGGATAGATGGTCCTTGAATTTTGACCAGGTGCACCAGAGCAGAACTGCCCTGTCTCTACAGAACTCCCCCCTCCAGCTGCATCCTGTGTTATTGGGGCAGTCTTTTCAGCTTCAGCCTCCACACTACCCACACCATGACTACAACTTCATTACTTGTGAGTGTTTGAAACATTGTCTCCACTCTCCCCACTAACCTTTATCTCTTTCTCAGGCTCTTTTTCTCAGTCCTTTTTTCTTGCAGGTCTGTTTCTTTCAGGACCTGTTTTTAGAAGTCATGTCTCACGCCTTATCTGTCAAATCCATTTCTCTCCAGTTTAGAGACAAGGATGTCATGTGGGACAGTGTCAAATATTTTTTCACAGTTTCAGATAGATGATGTCAGTTGGTCTTCTCTTACCCAACACACTGTAACCCAGTTGTAGAAGGCCACCAAATTTGTCAAGCATGATCTTATCTTTCCTTTCCTTTCCTTTCCTTTCCTTTCCTTTCCTTTCCTTTCCTTTCCTTTCCTTTCCTTTCCTTTCCTTTCCTTTCCTTTCCTTTCCTTTCCTTTCCTTTCCTTTCCTTTCCTTTCCTTTCCTTTCCTTTCCTTTCCTTTCCTTTCCTTTCCTTTCCTTTCCTTTCCTTTCCTTTCC
>NW_020799095.1:137296457-137356554 GCF_003259725.1 Athene cunicularia | reverse complement strand
GCCCTGTCCAACCTGGCCTTGAACACTGCCAGGGAGGGGGCAGCCACAGCTGCTCTGAGCAACATGTTCTATTGTCTCAGCATGCTCACAGTAAAGAATTTCTTCCTCAGATCTAATCTAAATCTACCTTCTTTCGGTTTAAAACCATCACCCCTCATCCTATCATTACATTCCCTGATAAGTAGTCCCTCCCCATCTTTCTTGTAGGCCCCCTTTAGGCACTGGCAAACTGCTAGTCTCCCCAGAGCCTTCTCTGATCCAGGCTAAAGAATCTCAGTACTCAGCCTGTCCTCACAGAGGATGTGGTCTGGCTCCCTGATAATCTTTGTGGCCTCTGAACTCACTCCAACAGGTCCATGTCCTTCTTACATGGGGGACATGAGAGTTGGAGACAGTACTCCAGGTATGGTGTCATGCTGGCAGAGTAGGGGGGCAGAATCACTTCCCTCAACCTGCTGGCCACACTTCTATTGATGCAGCCCAGGATATGGTTGGCTTTCTCGGTTGTGAGCGCACATTGCTGGGTAATGTTGCAGTTCTCATCAACTAAAACCCCCAAGTCCTTCTCTGCAGGGCTGCTCCCAATCAACTCATTACCCAGCCTGTAGTTCTGCTTGGGATTGCCTTGACCCATGTGCAGGACCTTGCACTTGACCTTGTTGAACTCCATGAGGTTTGAACAGGCCCACTTCTCTAGCCTGTCCAGGTCCCTCTGGATGGCACATCCCTTCCCTCCAGTGTGTCGATGGCACCACACAGCTTGGTGTCCTCAGCAAACTTGCTGAGGGTGCACTCAATCCCACTGTCCATGTCACCAAAGTTGTTAAACAGTGCTGGTCCCAATAACAACCCCTGAGGAACACCACTGGTCACTGCTCTCCACTTGGACATCAAGCTGTTGACTGCAACTTTTTGAGTGCGACCATCCAGCCAATTCCTTATCCACATATCCTCTTCCCTTCCCTTCCCTTCCCTTCCCTTCCCTTCCCTTTCCAGAGGACCAATTGTAGGCTCATTATGATCTCCCTGCAGATCTGATTGTAGATTGTATCCTTCTCCTGGAGAAATTAGAGAGCTATAATGCTTGACCTTGTTCCCCTGGTATGACTTAGACCCATAACAGTTGGCATGATCTGCAAGCGGTAGTGGACAGAATCTCTACTCTAACTAGAGAACAGAAATTCAAATTGGGGAAAGGGAAGACAGTGGTCTGTGTGGTTTTGGGAGCTGCTCTGGTGTCAGCACAAAGAGATAAATACATGACCAAGCAGGCAGAAGAGGAGGTAATAAAATCCCTTCAAGATCTGGTGAAGACTTTGCAGGGACAATTGGAAAATGTGACAAAAAACCTCTCTGATCAACTTGCTCGTGAGCAAGTGACTAACAAAAAGTTGCATACCGCTTTAACAGAGGCTCTGGAGTAGGAGAAAATGTTAAGAGAGCGATGAAACTCACTCCCACATCATTGTAGAACATATGAATGCAGATTCTGATGGGAGAAAAGAATTAAAATTGTTATACCTTTTTAAAGACCATACAAAAGAAATATATTCCCTTGAGGGGGAAGAGGCTGTTATGTGGCCACTGATTAAAACTGAGACTATTGATGAGAGGCCCAACAAGTCACCACCTGAACTGTCCCCAACTCTCCTACTGATTTGGCTAAAATTCAGGAAAATATTCTCAGGGACCCCAAGAAACAGAAACGAATGTGTATGGAGAGTATCTCTTACTGGGTGTGACCATATCTTGCTGAGTGAAGACAAGGCAAGGGGGTAACTGGGGACTGGGAGTTTTTATAACCACTGACAATAGAGAACCCTGGTCCCTGACTGAGAGAATAGTAAATTGGGTTTGAGGATTGAACCCTCTGGAAAGGAGAGACCCCTCCTCAATAAAGACTCTGACAGCAGGATTTATTCTGGGGAGTGTACAAAAGGCTGCATGTCTCCAGCTAATGCATGACCGATTACTGATTCTGCAACAGCCCTCTCCTATGCAATATGTAGCAGATCCTGATAGATTGCTTCCTCTCAGAAGGGGACTGCCTGATAGCTTGAAATTGTATGCAGTGCAATTGCAAGATCATATGAGAACCTAGAGAAGGGGTAGTCCTCTGGAGATGATATGGGGACAAGTAGCACAAGAGTTGATTAATTAAGGGGGATGGATGGGATTCACTGGTCTCGAGAGACAAAATCCAAAGCAGAGCTTAGGAGGGTGGAAGAAAATGGGGAGATAAAAGCTAAGCCCTTGTCTAATTCCAGACCTCCCTTGGTGAAGCCGACTCAACCTCCTGATAGTAAAAGAGACACACTATGGGCAGAGGGCATTTCAAATGGGGTGCCCCAAGATTTAATGGATGGTATGCCCACTGTGATAGAAAAGCTCATTCAAGCCTGGAAAGACAAAGAGAAGGATGCTCCCAAATTGAGCAGAACTCCTGAAACAGGGTGGGGGCGGGACTGAAACCTGGCGAGATGGTGGTAATTGCCTCTCAAACACCTACTGTCCCTGAAAAGAACTTGATTGATTTTGTGTTGGGAAACTGCATGTGTCATCCCCAGTAAGTGAGCCAGGGGATGATGAGTTGATCCGTTTAAGGAGGCTCACGGAAAATAGTAGTGGAGACTTGTTGATTATCTTTCCCCTTGCCCCCCTTAAAACTCCCGTTATATTTCTAGTAGACACAGGTGCTCAGATATCAGTGCTCCAAGCTGATATCACTGATGACAGTGGCATTCGTCCTGACAAAAAACAGATCTGGGTTACAGATGTTTTTAGATGCTCTAAGCCTCGGCCAACTCCTCAGGTTAAATGCTGGTTACCTGGAAATGAAACTACAACAGAGGCTATTATAATCTTGGGAAATTTTCCTTTTAACCTGTTGTTTTGTGTGGTTTCACCTTAATTTAACCCAAGGGGATCACAGAACTGTTGTGATTCTCTGGGTTTCCGGTCCAGGTTGTAACAAAGGATAAGCAGAATTGAAACATAAAAGTAATTTGGACAGGAAATAATATCTTTGTGGACTAAACTAAGGGGATGTCTGTGGGGGCTTTACAGGCATTAATATGGCCTTACAAAGATCTAGAAGGTACAGTGGGCTCTAAATGTTTGGATACAATCCAGAATCAGTCTGGAAAAAATACTGCTTCATTCATAAAACCCTGCACCAAAATAGTAAATCGTTGCTCTCCAGACTGCAGTGGTTATGCAGTTATACCGGCTCTCATCTCTGTGAGCTTGAAACTCTGCACTGTGCTCCACTGTATGGTCTAAATTTATCCTAAGTGTTTGACTATAGGGCAATTGTAGGTACTTTCTCTTTCAGTACAGTTCAAAGACAGAAGTTATGTATACACTGCGAATTGTGTCAGGGCGTTTACTGAAAAGGACAAAATTAAGCAGCAGTACTTTTCAGATTTGACTGTGCTTATTTTCAGAACCCTGCATTTAATGAACTGAACTTTTGTGGCACACTGCAAGATATTTCCTAAAAACTGCAGCTCTGTATTAATGAAGGACTGGTATTTTTAATTTCTAATTAATTTCTTTAGGGATTTTTGTTTCATTTGTTTTTTATTGAATTTAGAAATTTTTCTTGTAGGAGATGCTAGTTGTTTACATAGTTAATGTTATTAGCCAGGTATAAGTTAAGATATAGGCATAGCTAGGTAAAGATTCTGGATGCAGTATGACTCCTAAATATTTTTGCCATAACTTGAGCATGTAGGTATAAAAGAATACATTATGCTTATGATAGAAATGGGCCAGCAATGGGCCATGCTTTAAAAGTTAATGCCTGCGTTAGACAAAGTATTGCCAGCATGATGAGTGATCCTTCCCCTCTACTCAACACCGGTGAGGCCACACTTGTAGTGCTGTGTCCACTTTTGTGCTCTTCAGTACATGAGAAACACGGACATACTGGAGAGAGTCCAGCAAAGGGCCACAAAGATAATTAAGGGTCTGGAGCATCTCTCCTATGAGAAAAAAACAGAGAGCTGGGACTGTTGAGCCTGGACGAGAGAAGGCTGAGGGGGGAGTTTATAGATACCTGAAGGGAGGATGCAAAGAGGACAGAGTCAGGCTCTTTACAGTGATGTCCAGTGACAGGACAAGAGGCAACAGGCACAAACTGAAACACTGGAAGTTCCATCTGAACATGAAGAAACATTTTTTTGCTGTGAGGGTGACTGAACACTGACCGGTACAGGTTGCCCAGGGAGGTAGTGGAGTCTCCCACCTTGGAGATATTTAAAAGCTATCTGGACAAGGTCCTCGGCAACTGTCTCTAGGTGGCCCTGCTTGAGCAGATAATCTCTAGAGGTCCCTTCCAACCTCAACCATCCTGTGATTCTGTGAAATCTCTGTTTCTGTTACTGATAGAGTGCAAAGAGGCAATGTTCATGGTTCTGTTTGCTATGATCCATTATCTCTCCAAGGCTCCATGTCCACATTGTGTGTTTAAATGCAATGGACTTTGCACCAGGTGCTGCTTCTGGGCATGAACAACTTGTGAATCAAGCCAATTGCTGGAAGACCTTGGGTCTGCTATGCCAAGGTGTCATCTGAATGGTGCCTAATGAGTAACTTCAACCAGGACACTGAATGCATTGCTGGTGCTCCTTAGTGTGTACCACAGGATTCCCAGATATAGTCAAAAGGCAAATTCACACCAAAAAGGACCCCTTCCACTAATTTGCTAATGCAGAGCACCCATAGATCTTAATCTGTGTCACAAAATAATGGCAGTGTTTAGAGTAAAATATGAGTATGAATGAAGATACATGTTTATTTCTTTCTCCGTTTGCCCCTTCCTGAAAATTGAATTATGTTTGTCAACATTTCCAATTTATTCTAATTTTATTTATTCTGATTACCCAGCAGGTCAACATAATTAAAATAATACTAGTGTATGAAGAGTTGCTCTTTGCTGCAAGACACTCTCTGCTGCTATATAGTTTTTGTACAGACAGGAGCATGTTAAAATTTAGCACAGGTCTTAGACACTACAGTATTCATCTAGTCTTTCTTTTATGAGCTTACCCTAGATGGATTCCCTGCCTTTGCTACAACTGGACCTTCCCAGCTAGGCCAAGGTCTTACTCAGTTAGTCACTGCATTGGTCCTCTACCCACAACCAGTTCCTCTGCTTCTTGTATGAATCACACATGCCTCAGCTTTGCATTTGAACTTTTAGATGTTTCAGGGTTTTTACCTTGGGAAAAAATTACTCTTTTTTTCTCTCAATTACTCTTGACCTAGTTGCTGCCTTTTCAGAGGCAGAGAGTATCTCACACCCATGTCAAATGATAGCTCTCTACAACCCCTGTTGAACTTCCACAATTTGGGAAAAGACGAAGACTCTCAGTCTCTGGGACTCCCTAGAACCCATGAAGAAAACCAGCTTGTGTCACATGAAAGAAAAGCAGTTTAGCTGCAGCCAGGGAGCCCATAGTATCCCACAAATCTCAATATTTAGTCTTGTGCCTACATAAACAGTTTGAATCTTTTGCTCAGTGCCATGTAAAAATTTTTTGCAAAAGAATAAAGAGTGACCAGAACACACTGAGATAACTGTGCTGTGACAAGGATTTATGGGCCCGTCAGTGACATAGGCTGAATGTGCAGCATCAATCATTGCTGACCTTCAGAAGCACTGTATATCCAGAGGCCTGCGTCAAATGATATGTTTTGTATACTTAATTTTATCTTACTCAAATACAAAGAATTTCAATGGAATCCAAATTAAAAAAACTATTATTACAGTAGAGTTCTTAATAATATTTTCAGCTCAATTAAATCATTCCATGGAGATTAAGACACTCTGAAATCTTAGGTCTGAGAAGTGCAACATCATCTGTGCTAGTCTGTGTGCTCCCTGCATACCCTGAGCACATCTATTTGCTTATCAAACAGAAGTATAGGGCTTCCAAGGTAGATAGAAAAAGAAGTTTAAACCCCTAACATAAATAAGTATTGGAAAGGAACTTTTCCAAAGGGCTTATATACCTTCCAGTTTCCCTTATCTTGCTGCATTCTCTACCCCCATCTGTAGGAAGAAGCGTGTTCTGGAGGGAGTGTGCAGGAAAAAGGCATCCCTTGAATTCTTGAAAAGGGCCAGGTTTGCTTTGCACTGTACACAGCAAAACCAAAAGGGCTACTGCATATCTCCTTAAGGTACCTAATCTTATCAAACGGTAGGATTTTTTGGTTATTAAAAAATATTTCTGCAATTCAGTCCCTTCATACAGTATAATTCATCTGATTTGTAAGACTATGTGTGCACACAGGAAGAGATGTGTCTAGCTTTTTCAAGGCTATCATTTTAAATTCCACTTTCTCAGACAAATGGTGGTGCTATGCAAAAGCCACTTGGGATCTGATCTCAAACTGTATTAGCCTAAGGTTTGAGGAAGGATCTATTGACCTTTAAGAAAGCTTCTTATTTTCCTTTTCCCGAATTGCTGTATTTCAGGAACTTCTTACCTAGACTTTATAGTGTTGAATCTATGCAATCTTAACTTCCAAAACAATACAAATAAATGTATGTTCTATTGAGCACCAGACAATCTTCACAATGAAAGTACTGAGCCCTCACTGTGGCACACTGGTATGCCGCTTTCCCAGAGAGAGAGAGAGACATCGAAAACACAAATAGAGCAAGACTGAGGCGTCTGAAGTGGCTGAAAGACGACCAGTGCTAGATAAATATCCTGATGGTTTACGTGCAGATGGACTGACATGACCTAAACTTGCGAAGACCTTTCAAGACTCCACTAGGTGGAGCTAAAAAACTAGCCCGTTGTCACACGTGCGTGGGGCTCTCTCTGCTCCTGCTCATTACCAGGGTTTTTTTTTCTGAACCCATCTCAAGGACACTAAGACAGCTTCTTGGCTAACCCAGCTCTGCTGCCTGAGCTCACGGCACATGCAGCCCGGGGCTTTTTCAGAGATCTAAGATCTGGTTAGAAAGATTGGATTTTTTTTTTTCTTTGTAGAGTAGAAAATCCTACCCCATTTACTTACATAAATGACACAGAACTAACTATGCAAGTGGAGAATAATTTCTTGAGAAAATGCCCAGGAAAACTGTACCTAAATATTTGTGAAGGTGAAGGCCACTTATTTTGTCTATATCAGTGCTGTACTCTCTGTTAAAAATATTGTAATAGCTGTAGTTTTACTTGCTCAGATTGGATACTCACTGTACATCCACTAGACAGGAACAAGTCACTGAGTAGGACGAATTTACTTTGGAAAAAACGTCTTTTTTTTTTTTTTTTTTTTTTTTTTTTTCCCCCCCCTGCTTACAAAGCATTAGAAAAGTCTGATAGAATGATGTATTTAAGGAAGACAGCATGGTTTTAAGTAAGAATTCTTGTTGGCATGAGACACACATCACATCTGTGAACCCATTGGTGTTATTGTGTTATTGTATCATCTACTGATTGTGCTGCTACTTCAGAAAACAATGCATGAAGGCTGGCTAAATTGTTTTTGAAATATCATCTTGGAGACAGTTTTCCTCTCTGAAGACCCCAAGTGGCAAAAGCAATTGAAGGGGAAATAACACAATCAGACGTAATGTAAAGGCAAATAGGCAGGAGAACTGATAGTTTTCTCTGCAAAACAGCAGGAGATGGTAAAAGATTACAGGAAAAAAAGAAAAGGATGTGAAATAGAGGTGTAATAAAAAGTACTGAATCCAGTGCAATAACTTGTAATTGCAAATCACAGAGCATTGGGACAAAATCAAAGACCAATTTTCCAGAAACTAAGAGATTAAACTGTTTTTTTTTCTTTCATAAATGTTTTGTGACTTTGCAATATTCTTTTACATAAGTAAAACATGAAAAAAAAAAAAAGAGTGGGTTTTTTTGCAGTTTATAACTCATTCAGGACTATAGTTTCTGCTGCAGATTACTGGGATATGTACTACCAAATTGGTTAGGAATGTTGGAAACTCAGTTATTTATAATTCTCAAGTCTATGGGCCATTTCATTCACATTGTTCTTTTTCCCTCATATCTTGTTTTCCTTCCATTCCTTTTAATTCTAACCAGTCTTCTTCTGAGATTTTATTTTCATTATTTTTCCTTCATAGATTTTATTTGAATACATTTAGTAAAAAGAAAGAATATTTATTTTGGGAGCTCTTTTTAGATGTCTTATGTTCTTTCAGGATAAAAATTTCGACATACAATGTTGACTTTGACTTACTGTGTGTCATTTTCTTACCAAAACATTGACTAATGTGGCTAGTAGGTAATTAATGAAGGCTACACACTTTGGCAATAATACTGATTTGATATGCAACTGTGCATATTTTAATGGCACGGATTTTTAAAGAATTTAATACAGCTAGATATAAACTACTACTCTAAAATAAGAAGGAGCCCTAAGTTTAATAGCCAGAGTGTGTCAACATTCTCTCTAACTCATATTTTGGAAACTTTTTCATAATTTGAAATTTGATCATAAAAGCAGTATTTTCCAAATAAATTTCCAGTTTCATTGGCACTGATTCTAGCTATTTTATTAATGAGTTACAGACTTGATCTGTTTTCTTTGGAATCAGTGGAAAATTATTTTAATGGGCAACAAAAAATCCTCTCAGAAATCAGAGTTCTTCTAGTGTTTGATTGAAACCTTTGTTAACTGAGTGAACATCAGTAGTGCTAACAGAAATTAAATCAGAATAAAATTCACAGGTTATCCTTGAATATGAAAAAATAGATGATTCTTTACTGTAGGTTACTCAGGGCAAAAGGGAAGAATCTACTTCCATTAGGAAGTGTTCTGAATCATGCTGATGATCCTTTGTATTTGTAGAGGAAGTGATTATTCGGTAGTTAACTTATTTATTCCACTTCTGCCCGGACTTCTATACCACAACTGAGATATTAGCTCAAAGCAACTAACGGTTACCTATTTACATTCCAGATTTATTTTTTTCTGGCTGTTCAAATTACATTCTGTTTTTCTGTGCTGGTGCAACCATAGAGCAATAACATTTTCTGCTTGCAGTGACAAAGCTGCACAGGGTTTAAGGGTAAAAAGTTTAAGAATAGTAACATGAAAACCGGTCATTATTTATTACTGCCCTGCAGTGTTAGTTCTTAATGACAAGAAGTGTGTAGTTATCATCAATTTGCTAAAAGAAATCAAGAAAGAAGAGAAAGCAGTCTGTGAAGTTAAGAATACTACAAACTGTTGAGCTCGGGAGAATAAGTGACAAACACGAGGTCCATGGGAAAATGACTTTGCTAGACACTGTGATCACAACTCCTGCCCAGGGATAGCTTGAAAGTTACATTGCTAACTAGGCAAGAAATTGTACTGACCTTTTCACTGTATTACAAGTAGAGCGCTATAACATAAGTGATTGCTATTGAAATTGATTTTGGTAACAGCACAGAAGACTCATTTTTGTTGTTCATTGTGCGTTTGTCTTTTTAACAGTTTGAACTCATCTTAGTGCTGTGTAACAATATACCTTTGCTCAAACTGATTAAACTATATTGATTCATCATAACCTTAAACCCATGTACAGAAAAACAAACCAAAAAAATCCCTCCTGAAAAAATAACACAAGGCTCATATGCTCACTGTTACTTGGACTGTTTTCTCACTTCAAAAACTTATCTTCTACAACATGCTGTTCACAAACAAAACAGAAAAATGCCCCAGTGTAAAATTCATAACAACATTCTTTTAATATGACCATGAAGCAATTCTGAAAAAAAACCAAATCCAAAACCAAAACCAAAACCAACCAAAAAACAACACAAAAAAGAGAGGATTATGACCTTAAATCTTTTTCAAGCAGCTCTAAGAATAATTTTTACCTCAAGTTGTGCAGATAGAGTTAGCTTATACAAGCAACTATTGAAAGAAACCAATCTCCCCATTCTGATGGGAATTTGAATGACATTAAATGCAGTTATTGTATGTAGTTCTACTGTTGTAAGTAGTATGGTAGCCTAGTGACATATTAATATAATTTATATTTTTTATTTTAAAAAGAACTTAGCAGAACCTCTTTATACTGTTTTTTGTTTTGTTTTGTTTTGTTATTCTAATCTAGTAATAAAGTACACATGCTGATGAAATTTAATTCAGCAACTGACCTGCATCCATGTTTTCATGTTTTGTGTGTAACAGACAAAAAATCAAAAATACAGTGGAGAAATCCCATGAAAGTTTCATATTTTAAAGCCTTCTCATTAGAAGATTCATATCTCCCAATAAAAAAGATCTCTCAAACTCAATCCTAACCTCCCAACTCCAGCCATTACTTCCCTGATGAATCTTCATCCATAGAAAAATTATTTAGTCTTTTTATCTTAAGAGCACCTACAGAAGCTTGAGGACTAAAACAAAGTATGTGCTAACCTTTTTTTCATTATTAAGAGATGAGGTGCAACATGATATTTGGATGAGTATTTTTGAGACTCTGTTGCTGTTCATCTGAAATCGCTTAATGTAACTATACCAGATTATGATGTATTCTCCATGGAGTCATCTATTATCATATATAATTCATAATGTTAAAGTCAGGGAGAAAAATAATTCAGCTTAGAAACCTGAATAGTGTGGCATAACAGTAGCTCAAGATAAAACCTACATACAAATTTTGCCATTAACAGAAGAGGTAAATTCTTATGCTATGAGACTGATGGGCTTGGTACTAGTAGTTTACTAAATGAATAGCATTACATGATGGCTAATAAGTTTTACAAAGCATTAAACTGCCGTAGGAGGTGTTAAGACATTCACATATCAGGAGATACCTGTAGTACTTCCACAGAGAGAAATATATCTACCTATGCAAACACAGCGACATGGCAAGATAGAAGGTGCTATTGGGAGGAATGAAGAAAAGAAATATATTGTGACCTTGCCAAAATTATACAGTAATATTAATTTTTATTGTTGGTTTTCACTCAGATCTTGCCTGATACTGTCCCTATAACTATTTGCTTTGACAAGAAATGTTATCACTGTCCTAAAGTACAATAATGGAATGGGTAGGTTGGGCATTAGTGAGAGAATAATTTATAAATCAGTAAGAGCTTATAAGCAAGTACTGCCAATGCTACTTAAATTGCAGTGATGGAAGCCAAGAGATGATGACAGCTGCTGCTTCATCCATAGGGTAATATTCCCTACAGCATTCTTTTCAGAAGCATCATCAGGGGAAAAAAAAACATGTCAATGGAAAATAACAATTGGTTCGATCCTCCTATCCACTGGAAAAAGAATAAAAAATCTCATTAATTACAATACAAATAATAAATAGTTTCTATTGTTGATGTTTCAGCATAAGATAAAATTCAAAATCACAGTTTATAAGTGTAATCTTATTACACAACAATCATTACTGACTATATTAAGTCTAATGACACCATGGCACCTGAATTATATCACATATCTTTTAAGTATTTTATGGGTACCAAACTTGTGGCTTATGCTAAGCAAATTTAATAATAATTGACACACGACTCTCTACAGACTAAGGAAGGATATTTCAAAGCTCATACTTTGGCAAAACATGCCCAGGAACACGGCTTTGCTTATTCTGAGCATGTTAACTTGAATATAGTAACTGTAACTCAGTTTTGATAGTAATACAGAAAAGAAAACCCAAACCAAACCAAACCAAACGAAGTCTTTTCATCAAATCTTAGCTTTTGCAGATAGAAAATTATATCTATACAGATTTCCCAAAATAATAAATTTATTTTGGGGCAACTGTAGTTGCATTGCAAGTATCAATCTGTGTTTACAAATTATGAGTTTAAAATATATTTACCATTTATTATCAGCAAAAATATTCAACTTCTTTCATGATAAAGAATAGTATTAATAATAAAAATTATCATTTCTTTAGGAAATTTGAGGAAGCTGTATAATAAAGGTTTCTTTTTCCTAACCTACACAAATCATACAATTGAGTGCTAAAACAAGCAGTCTCAATATGTATAAAACAACAAATAGATTATCTATTTTGAAAGGAAATTGTAAAATTTACTGTACTTACTGGCTTCTTCCTATAGGTCTTAGCGTTTCTGTAGTCAGTGGAATTTTTTCTGTGTATTAAAAGCACATAGGGAAATGTTGGCATTACCATGTAACTGATTTGAATTGATAGAAAGTATAGAAACATGACAATGTAAAAACAAAACAAAACAAACAAACAAACAAACAAACAAAAAAAAAACCCAAAACAACAGACATTTTAAACAGTGATTCAGGCAATAGATAGGCTGCAGTTTATTGTTTCTGTTTGGTTTTGGTTTTCCCAGGCTCTTTGCCCTAATTTCAGAAATAATGTGTCATTAAATTGGAAAAGGTACATTTAAAAAATCAAATTATTTGGATTCCTATCCTGTTCTCATTGCAGTCAATGAAAGGACTCATAGTGATTTATTTGACAGCTGAATAAGGTTCTAATGACATAATAAATCAAGAAGACAACATATGTGTTGACCTCCACTATAATAAGGTTGACCATATCACTGGACTTCATTATGAAACACTCAAATGAATCAGTAGGCAAGCAATTTCTTGGTTTTTTTCCACGATGTTAAGTTCTATCTTCACAACACGTTTGGAAGGGAATTACACATACTTTGCTGAAGAACAAAACTTTTACCCTCTTTAATGACATTCTTTTCTAATTTGTTGCAGTTTTTTCATTCTCATTATTTCAATCTTGGCAATTTGCCTCTTGTCTTAAAGTTTTTAAACTTTTTTTAACTCTTTCAGAAACAAACTACACTATTTTTATTTTTATTTTTTTAAGGAAATGAGTAAAATAACCAAATCAGTCTAATTCAACTGTAATAGAAGACACAAATTCTGACAGTTAAATTGCATGTAGCAGAAGCATAGTTTAGATTCCCTAAGAATATTTTGTATCTTTTCTTACCCTTTCAGTTAAAATAATTCTGATGTGACTGATAATCTTTTTCTAATTACCAAGTTTACTAGTAATTTATTTCAGATATTCTTATAGTCTCACTCTTTATTAAATTGTGTAAACCCTCTATTCTTCTCTCATGAGACCCCACCTGCAGTACAGCATCCAGCTCTGGGGCCCCAAACATAAGAAAGACGTGGACCTGTTGGAGCAAGTCCAGAGGAGTGCCACGAAGATGATTAGGGGACTGGAACACCTCCCTTATTAGAATAGGCTGGGAGATTTGGGGTTGTTCAGCCTGGAAAAGAGAAGGCTCTGGGGAGACCTTATATTGGTCTGCCAGTACTTAAAGGAGGCCTACAAGAAAGATGGGGAGGGACTCTTTTATCAGGGAGTGTAGTGACAGGATGAGGGATTATGGTTTTTAAATGAAAGAAGGTAGATTTCAATTATATTTTAGGAAGAAATTTGCTGCAAGGGTGTTGAGACACCAGAACGTGTTGTCCAGAGAAGCTGTGGCTGCCCCCTCCCTGGCAGTGTTCAAGGCCAGGTTGGATGGGGCTGTGAGTAACCTGGGCTAGTGGAAGGTGTCCCTGCCCATGGCAGGGGGTTGGAACTAGATGATCTTTAAGATTACTTCCAATCCAAACCATTCTATGACTATGACTAAATAATTACATTCAAAGATGCATCTCCCAGGGACACTGGTGGATTTGAAACACTATGGTCTCTAGGGCTTATACACCTGAACTAAATTCCAAAGAAGAATAACTGCTTCTGAATATGGGCTAGGACTCCTAACATGGGAATTCATAGAAGTCAGTCAGTTCCAAATTTCTTCATTTCTTTGCTTGTTTTGAAGCATTACAAAACATTCTATCAATTTCAGTACTTAAAAAAGACAATAAAGTCCTCTCTTCCTGAGATATATTTCCAACAATTATTGGTTATGGTAATTTCATGATAATAATTCCTAATCTCTACTGCTGTCTGCGAATCCCATTTCAGCATAACATTTACATTCTCTGCTAGTTCACCATGAATTAAAAAGCAACAAAGAGCATGAAATACATGAGCATTTATCCACAAGGGGTTTCCCTTGATCAGTATCAAGGATGGTATTTCTTAAATAAGATTTAAAATCATCTTAGTGGGTAATAAATTCAAGTGGCTGTAAGAAAAGAATGAAAAAGGAAGGCAAAAAAAGAAAGCAAAAAGTCATGTATGAAACAGGGACCCAAGAAAGCTGGTTAACATCCAAGGATCATGTCCTCTCACCTCAAGAGCACCAAGTGGCAAGTCAGGCAAAAGTGTCAGGAGGCCTGCATGGATGGCCTGCAGGGTGGCTTCTGGCCAACTCAAACACAAAAGGGAGGTATAAAGAAGGTGGAAGCAGGGACAGATACCCTGGTAGACATACAAATCTACTGTCAAAACATGCAGGGAAGAGATTAGGAAAACCAAAGCCCAGATGCAATTGAATCTGTCCAGAGAAGTAAATGACAAGAGGTTATTCTATAAGTGAATAGATGACAACAGGAAGACTGAGGAAAAAGTAGGGATGCTGCTGAAAAAGGCAGGTGACCTGGTGACTCAGAATATGAAGAAGGCTGAGGTACTGGATCCCTTCTTTATTTTTTGCTAGCAAGCCCAGTCATCAGGAATCCCATGACCCAGAGATTACAGAGAAAGTCTGGATCAAGAACATCTTACCCATGGTAGAAGAGGATCAGGTCAGGGAATAGTTAAGCAAACTACACGTACATAAATCCATAGATTCTGATGGGAAGCCTCCCATGAGTGCTGAGGGATCTGGCTGATATAATACTCTTGATAATCTTTGAATGATCATGGTGACTTGGGGCTGGAGAAAAAAAGTCACTCCTAGCTTCAGAAAGGACAAGAAAGAAGATGCAGGGAACTACAGGCTAGTCAGACTCACCTCAATCCCTTGGAAAGTGATGGAGAACCTTTGCAGGTGCTAGTTTGTGTAATTCTTTGGTGCTGAAGAAGTTACTGGTGAACCATCAATTTCCAGGATAAAGAGGACACTCAATTTCTTTTCAAATTACATTTTTCTCTGAGTCTCAGAATATCTTTCCGTGTACTGTGACCACCAATGCTCTACCAATGGAGATATCTCCACTTTTATCTACTAATGATATACAAGAAGGTGTTTATTTGGAGAACAGAGGATAGGTCAACTAAACTAGATGAGGCTGGCAGGTAACTCTGGAGATCACTCAAAGCAGGAGTGACTAGTACAGGTTGCTCCGGGCTTAATTTCTCCAAGAACAGAGACTCCACAGCCTTTCTGGGCAACCTGTCCCAATGTTGAATTACTCTAAGAGTAAAAAAGATTTTGTTTTCTGTATTTTAGAAATCTGAGTAATTCCAGAGAAGGTACTTCAACATATACAATTTGAAGACCTTGCCATGAGGAACTCAAGACATCCTGAGCAATTTAAGCAATATTAGGTGTGAGAATTGAATAAAATGAAGAGTTCATAGGTTATAAAACCTGTTGTTCATACCTGAAGCAAGACCATTTGAGGCCTCACATGCTTTTGATTTGGATCTGTTTTCCTTCTAGCATTCCCTTCTACCCTGGTTCTATCTTTCTTTTTACCAGCTTCTTCCATAAACCAGCAAGAATCTATGATTCTATAAATGTGAAACTGTTTCTCTACCCCAAGAATGAATAGAGAGAAGAGAATCCCTTCTACCTCTATCCTTGGCACCCTTTCTTGTGTAAGCACAGTCTGGCTTTCATCCATGTTTATAATACAGGTTGCAACAAAGCAGGACCTTGGCACCAGTTCTTTCTTCTCATAAATGCAATCTGATTGTGTCACAAGCTTCAGGAAAAAAAAATAAAAATCCATTTCTTAATTAAACCAGCAAACTAACAAATCTTTCTCCTTTTCCTTCTTGGCCTTGTAGTCCCTCCAAACCCTACTTCCTTTCCTCAATCAGGGAAGTAAAAGGTTCTCTCGTAAAAATATTTAGGAGACAGAAAGCAACATGTTTAGAGTTTAAGGTCATTCATCAGTGTTAGTTTTGAACTTCACAGCTATTTTGTGCCTCTTCAAAAAGGTTCCTGAACTTCTATGTGTTAATCAGTTAATGTGTGGAAGCTTATTAGCAGGCGTATTTCAAATCTCTATACAAGATGCAGACGGTGGACCAGATGCTATGGGCAGCCCTCGAGAACTGAAAAGTACAAAGGTAAATTAAACAAAAGCAGGAGACAACATATACACAGAAGTTTAATTGCAGTCATTTAGTTTTCAGTCCATTTTATCATGAGTCCACATATGCTCTGAAATACAAGCAATGACCCCAGTCCAGCAGAGAACTCAACCATCTGCTTAACTTTCAGCACTCAAGTTGGCACACTGACTTTAAAGGAAATATTAAAGTGCTTAAACTTAAACAGATGCTTGACTACTCTCTGGATAAGTTCTATGGTGGTTTTAAGATGTCATAATTTCTGTGTGGTTGAGACTTTAACTGGTTTTCCCTTAGAAAATGGGTTTTGATATACACTATAGCCGACCAGAAAAAAAGATTAAAATTTTTTTTGTATATTGTGTTGTGAGAGACTGAAATGTCAGATGATTGTCTCAAAACTTGCTTGTGTGTGTGCTTTGAGTCATAGAGTGGTGTCAGTAATGCCTTGACAATTAATCAAGCTTGTTATTAGTCTAAGGAATGTCGCCCAAGGGAGTGGGAGTGTATTGGAGGGTGCACACACACACACACACACACACACACACACTCCCTTGCACTTGTATTGACAAAATCCTTAGATAAGCCTCAAAGAGGAGGAAAAGTGGACTGAGTCAAACCAGGTGTTTCTCATCAAGCACAAGGACCGCTGATCAATGGCCCTATTATGTAAGCCCGATACTCTGTGGCTCTATTCTGTATGCCAGATACCATGCATGCCTTGCAGATGATTTTGCAACTTCACCAGTGAGGAGATGATAAGAACTGATAAGAGGTGATCGTTTTTTCCCCAGCAGCAGGATGATTGCTCAAGAAGCATGAAGTCAGCAAATTGGTGGGAACTGAGGCAAAACCAAAGGTGGGCAGGGTGAGCACGACCACCAACTCAATTCAGCAATGGGTGGTGCACCCTATTCACCCTCAATCTATGCATAGAACCCATGCTCCAGCTTTTTCCTCATCTGTCATGGAAATGAGTTTGTGGAACACCTGTCTCTCTTTGTCAAGTATGCAAATCAGCTAATAAAATGAGCTTAAAAGAGAACAGAGAACTTTGCTGTGTGTTCACCCACTGCTGAAGAACTGAAGACAGGACTAAAGGGACGCCGCTGGATCCATGGTGGTGACTTTTTTTGCAACTCTATTCTGGATGCTTGCCAGATTTCTGTCTTTTCCTTCCATTCTGTCCTATCGTTACTCCCTTCACTTTTAATAATAAAAAATGTTTTGGGTATACGGCATTTGACCTCGTCTGTGTCTTGATCTCACTCTTGGGATCATATTGAAACCTCCCCCAACATTGGACTGGGACATGTGTTCAGCCAGAGGACTTTATTGGCTGACACTTACTGATTGTGGAAATACTTTCCCATCCTACTGCTCATTTTCTGGTGTCTACACAACCTTCTTTGGCACATTTTATGAAGAAGGGTAGACATACCATTTTTTCAGATTTTGGCAAATTATTTGTTTTACCAGTGTTCAGTGGAAAGCAAGATACTCATCAAAAGTGTGATTCAAGCACAAACTAAGATACCTAAAATAAGTGAGCACCTGTGTGGTGAATGTCAAAATCCTGTCGTTGCCAGTGGACATATGGACGGTACAGTCAAAAGAGCCTGCAGAATAATGTTCGCACAACCTATTGGCTGTCCAGCTGTATAGACTTTCAAGTGCTGTTGACTCCCTTGTCTAAAATGAGGATTTGGGGAAATTTATCTCACTTACAGGCCCTTATATATGCACACACAAATTTTAAGTTTCTTCATCTCCAACTGAATCTCACCTTTAAATTTAGTTGAGATGAATCCCACTCTAAATCTCTTCATATAAACATAAATATGCACTGCTGATAGAAGTTTAACAATTTACAGTGTTTAGAAATTAAAGCTAAGTAAATTTAGTCCTGTAATAAGACCCTTTATTTAAATTGTGAGATAATTAGCTACTAGACTAGCTTACAGAGAGTTCTAACTGTGCATGAGAGACAATATCAAGTAGATTGGTTGTTTCTCTAGTTCACCCTATCATCTGAGAATATTAATCCTAACTTTTACTGTAGGTCACATTTTGTAGCCCTTCTGGAATTATCATCTATGATATTTGATCTATTACAGGATTCATAGATTTGCCTCCGCAGAATTTAGATGCCAGCACTGGTTCTTAATGACTTACTGCAATGCAGTTTGTAAAATAGTGTTGCTTGGGGTTCTTTTCAGTTTTATTTTTTACAATACATTATATTTACACTGTAAGCTTTAAAATGCAGACTTTGCCTTGTAAAGAAAAACCCATGCAAACTCTAAGTGTCTATTTCAAGCAATCCACCAAAAGCTCTCTCTCACAGCATTTGTGACAACAGGACTTTAATTTTAAGTATAGATCAGAGCCACTAGTGCAGTTCCAAGACAGGATTTAATGGCATTAAATGAGCCATCAGTTGTGCAAGCTTCTAGCAGTCACATAACAAATCCAAGCAGTCAAAACCAACTCTGTCCCTACATTTTTTTGATCAGCTGCATAGTAGCCTCTGCTTTTTCTTTTTTTCTTTTTCTTTTTCTTTTTCTTTTTCTTTTTCTTTTTCTTTTTCTTTTTCTTTTTCTTTTTCTTTTTCTTTTTCTTTTTCTTTTTCTTTTTCTTTTTCTTTTTCTTTTTCTTTTTCTTTCTTCTGCTTTTCAGGGTGATTGATGCTCTGAAGGAGAACTGAGAAAGGTTATTAAATTGACTGTTAGAACATTAGAAAAGTCAAAGAGTTTCATAGTTCATACCAATCACATACAGATTATACAGAATACTATAACTGGTCTCTCTTCTTCATAATGATTTTGTCAAGAACAATAAATAGCACAACCTAAATAACACAGCCTATGATAAGGGAGACAAAACACATACCTATGTAACATTTTTCATTAATCCCATGCAGTAAGTATAGATTTTTTTCTAAGCTTTGCAAGAGTTCATGCTTTTTCACTTTCCACAACATTCTTCTATATTCTTATGCAAATAATGATCATACAGATCACTACTAGCCTTCTCTGACTTTGAGAAATAGGAATGGTCATATTCTTGACTCTGAAATTGTGCTGAGAAATAGTTTGTGTTTTTCCACTGACAAATGTTGTAATATCACCTGCGAATTAGGTGAGAAACTATAGAATCATGGAATAATGCAGATTGGAAAGGGCTGCTGGATCTCTTCTGCTTCAAGCCCCCAGGTAGATCAGGATCAACCTACATCTTGTTGCTCAGAGCCTTCTACATTTTGGTTTAGAATATCTTGGAAGACTGAGGTTCTGCATCCTCTCTGGATGATATGTTCCAATGTTTCACCATCCTCACTGTAACTTTTTCCCCTAATACCTAATCAGAACTTTCCTTGTTGCAACTTGTTCCTGTTGCTTACTATAATTTTATTTTATACCTTCATTAAAAGTCTGTCTCTACACCCTCTCGTTAACATAGTTGAAGAAAACAATAAATCTCCACTAGCCTTCCGTTCTTGAAAAATAATAAAACCAGTTCTGTCAGACTTTTCTCTGTGACATGTGCTCCAGCTGCCTAATCATTTTGATGGTCCCCTACTGAATAGGTTCCAATCTTTCAACATCTTCTACCTACAGCTTAAAAGGTGCTATGAAAGAGGATTAAAAAGTCTTCATACCTCCTAGTAACAGCCAAATGAGGAAACACAAACTATTTTCAGTTATCAATTAAGTTCAACATGTAATGATACCATTGAAACGGTGTTCTCCCATCCTTTCATTTAATCTGTCAAAGACCGACCCCCTGTCATGCACTAACATGTACCTTCATGCTCTACAGTGATCTACAGAGACAATTCATATGAAAACGTCACTAGGAGCCATCAGGTCAGCTCTGAACAGTGGATAACTACCAAATCTAATATGCAGAAGTTTGGTTCCCTGGCTGAGGACTAAGAGAATCCAAACATGGAGCACTATAAAATGTATTAATAGATTGCCTCACATGTTTAGACCAGACTGTGGCTTTCACTGCCATCAAATCCTACTGCAAACTGTCCCCTGGCTGGTAGATGGAATTAGGTACCATTTTAATGATCATGTATATTTTTGCGAGAGTTGTATACAACACCTTGCCTACACACTCAGAATTCGTTGCTGATGAACATAGTGGCATAGGTTTTGTTCATGGTTTAGAGGAGTCACATAAGAGAACATATAGTTTGCTTTGTATCTTCTCTTTACTACTGAAAACTCTTAGAGGAAAATATTGTCAAATACTGACCACTCTTTTTATATTTAATAAACATGATTCTTTCCCTTCTCAAGCTGTTCTAAAAAAGCAAATGTGTGGATGCCTCTGTACTTTGGGTATGTTTTTTTTTTTCTAAAACGAGGAGGGAGAAAATTAATGAAACAGAACATTTTAAGAAATATTATTTTGCAGGAGAAATTACTCTATGTGGCCAATAATTTTCCTTTTTAGTAATTTCCTAGAGATTACTCTCTGTGGCCAATGTATTGCCATTAATCTTTCTGTACTAAACATTGAAAAGTTTAGCTGTAATGGAATAAAATTAATGTTAAAATTACTCTGTCAGTATCTGGTCTGAATCCTCAAACCAATTGACCAAAACTTTATATTCATTTAATGAAATTGTTTCCAAAGCCAAAATTAGGCCAAATACTGTTATTCTCCCCCCCAAAAAAGGTTATTTTTTTAATATCCATCTGAAAGTATCAGTGCTAGATCAATGTTACCAATGGTTTGAAGGGCATATATTATGGGGTGGAGAGCTGTCAGGAGGGACAAATATATATTTTTATTAATACTTTAACATGTGGTATTTCCTATCAAATTATAAGGGACAGTAAAGAAAGCCGAGACTCTAGCATTAATGTGCATAGTACAAGTAGTAATACAGACTTACATGGCAGTTATCAACAGCATCAAATACAGGCAAATCCTTGACTGCCATCACAGTAACACCTGTGGGACTAAAAAACATGAATACACTTGCCACTGCAGTACCAGTAAAAGCTACCCAAACCATCACATTTGTCACTTAGAAAGTGATTTTTTACACAAATATGTGAAATTTCAAGAAAAACAAAATAGAAATTAGACCTTGGTCTCCTAATCTCTGCCATAGAGTTTTAGCCATGTGTGTTTTCCTGTGCTGTATTATGCCATTCACTGCACTTTGGTGGATCTAGGAACAATTCTATGCTGGTTCTTGTATTTGGTACATTTTTGCTTACATGAATATACTACTAAAATGTATTCACAAAACAATGAGACACCAGATGTAGAATGATATTGTAGAATTGTATTTCTGCAGGATTTACATTGCAACAATGAAAGTAAGCAAATAAATAAGTTTCATAAAAACCTCAATATAAGTGCCACTTCTTTTTAAAAACACATTTTCTGATACAGGGCACCTACTCTGAAGAATACCTTTCTCCAAGGAAAGAAATTATGATTTTAAGTCCTCAGGGGTCATACTCTCTGCTTGGTCTTTTTGGTAAACATTTATCCTAATCTTTTATGTTACTGCTCTTTATTTTTTTCTCTCCATATTTTTTTTTTTTTTTACTATTATGATCATATCTTAAGCCTAGACTATCTGCTCCAGGTAAGGAATTTATTACTATAGAAAAAGATAGCTGTGAGGAAAGACTGCCTAAACCTCTATTATTTTTCCCCAGTTACTCCCACTTATCTAAGATGTGAAAGAGATGATGGAGACAAACTCTCCCATAACATAGACACAAATATATGACCCAGAAGAAATTAAAAGCAACTTATCCATTCCTTTTTTGAAGACATTTTCTGTAAGGGAAAGAGGTAAACTGCTCTGGAATTAGAATGTCAAGCTGTGGTACTATTTGTGTGTGATAACTGAGACATAAGCTACAGGACATTTGGACAAAGCCCCAAATGGTAAAATGGTAATGAGCTTAAAGACTGATTTCACCAAGGGTCTCTGAGTCCAGAAATGCCAACTTTCCTATCATATGCTACTTTGCTATTCATCCAGGAATTCAACCAGTGTGGAAGAGGTTTTGAGCTTTGATTTCACTCTACCCTGAAGTGATAGCAAGAGCATCTACTTTGAATTTTGCAGAGCAGATGATAAAATACAGCAGGAAACTGTCTGGCGCAATTTACCTACCGTTTAGATCTGTTCATTTTCTCCCACAATTCACTTAACACTGTACTCCTGAAAAAGAATTAATATATTCTGTCTCTACCACAGAGCTGACTGGACATTTCTGATCTAAGGAAATTTTCTATGATTTTTCCTAACTGAAGAACCATATATTAGAATTCTAGATATAATGAGAATGGGCTGGTTTTCCCATGTTTTTTTTTAGTTTGTTTGGGTTTTTTTTTTTTCCATTTCTCATCCTCATAAAAACTGTGGACACAAAGTCTGATCCATCCTGTGCTGTTTCCTGTTCTCATTACAATCTTTTTCAGTGAAATGAGACATCAGAGAATTTTAATGTCCAGTACAATCTCTGAAAGAGAGTAATATACTGTGTAACCCTGACCTTTTCAGTGTTCTGTAATTTGATTGGCAGGAAGCCATTCTTATTCTCTATTACATTTCTGGCAATCTAAATCTCAAAAGGGAGGCTGTATGGCCAGGCAGTCAAAATGCAAAGTATGTCAGGAGCAATGAGTAAGGTTCAGTAATATAATTTACAGATTAGATTAGATACCACTGAGATATTAAATTCTTGTCACCAGTCAGTTATTGTATGATAACAGTGTTGATAAACAGCCAAAAGAATAAAGCAATTCACTTTTATAAAAAGGGATCAAAAATGTTTTTTTTTCCCTTGGATACTGATGAAAAGAATGGCGTTACTAGGATCAATAAGGAGAGTGTAGTAATTCCCATATCGACAAAAGAGAGATATAGCACAATGTAATACTTATAATTTTATAAACACTTTTCCAAACCCCTTTGACTGTCATTTTGATCATTCTTTCCTCTGGCATAAAAGGAAATTAAGTAAAAAAAAAAAAAAAAAAAAAAAAAAGAAAAGTAACTAATGTCCTGTTAATGATTATTACAGGAAACAAAGCTAGTAAATCTAGAGACGTTATATTCTCTGACTGCACATCAGAATTGGTATCCAGAACTTACAAGAATGAAACATGGACAGAAATCTAGATGTCTAAAAGCTTGACGTCTAAACCTTGAGCTAATAACTCCCATGTCTATTTCTAATCAAGGTAACATTCACTTCAGCTCGTTCTTAAACAGGTCTGATGCATTTCCATGTAAAGGTACCATCCACTGATTACAAAATGAAGCCTAGAGTGACTTACAAGGGCTTAGATATTTAGCTTTCAGCAAGGTGAGTTGACCTTCTGTGGCTGCCAAGCACCCACCCAGCTTCTCTCTCACCCTCCTCCTCTACAGGACAGGGGAAGAAAACATGGAAAAGCTCATGGGTCAATATAAAGACAGGGAGAGAGAGAACACTTACCAATTACCATCATGGGCAAAATGGACTTGACTTGGGGAAAATTAATTTAGTTCATTGTTAATTAAAATAGATTTGTATACTGGGAAATAAAGACAAAAACTAAACCAACTTCCTCCCACTCCACCCTTTTTCCCAGTCTCAACTTCACTCCTTTGTTCCTGACTCCTCCATCTCCCCACACCCTGAGCAGTGCAACAGCGATGGGGAGTAGGGGGTTGTGGTCAGGCCATGACAGTTCCTCTCTGTTACTCCTTGCTCCCCATACTTTTCCCCTGTTTTTCAACATTTCCTATGGGCTGACACCCTTCAAGAACTGCTCCTGCCTGGTTCTTCTCCCCAGGCTGCAGTCCTTCAGGATAAACCTGATCCAGAGTGGGCTCTCCAACAGCCACTGTTCCTGTCAGGAGAACCTGCTCCAGCATGGAGTCTCCATGATCTGCAGCTTCTTTCAGGAAATATATGCCTGCTCTGGTGTGGTCTTCTCCATAGTCTACAGGGGAATACCTGCTCCACTATGGTCTCCTCCACAAGCTGCTCTGCTCTGGCACCTGGAACACCTCCACCCGTCCTACTACCCTGATCTTGGTGTCTGCAGGGCTGTTTCTCATACTTTTTCCCCCCACATTTCTCTCTCTCACACTGCTGCGCAGTGTTTTACCCCATATTTTTTCACTGATGGACTCAGCTTTGTCTTGTGGTGGATCTGTTGCAGAGATGGCTGGAACTGGCTGCATCCAGCACGGTCAGCGTCTGATCCATTCTCACAGAGGCCACCCTTGAGGTACCCTCATTTCCAAAACATTAACATGGACACCCAATAAAAACCAGCATAGGTACACCACCTCAGACTCCAGAAAGAAATGGCCCTGAGCTCTGGACACACAGAATTTTTATCCATATCTGTGTTTTAAAGCATAAGCTGTGAGTCGTCCACTGATCTGCAGCATAACTTCAGACTGTTGACATGCTATGATACATTATTGACTTAAAATATTGCTTTTCAAATAAGACATATAGCCCCACCAGAATATGTTATTTTAATGTTGTTTATCAATATTAATTGTGTTTTTCAGCTGTGAAAAAATCACATTAATCTTTTATGCAACTAGTTGTACCTAAAGACAATGATCCTTCCAGACTTAGATACAGAAAGCTGGAAGGCAGGTTTACTTTCTCACTAAGAAATGTTACAGACAGTAAATATTTCCTTTCTCCTTCTCTTCCCACATTTTAGTTATGTTTGTACCATGTTTCACTGAAGACAGATAGTTCCCTGTACACAGCTGCAAGACACCCACTCCGATCGTCAATGACAAGCAAGGAGCCCAAGACTCTATCTTTTTGTCCTGACAAGCATGCAACTCCCTGCACAGTATAGTGCATAGCCCCACTGCCTACATGTTACTTTTTATGATACTAGAATCTGACAGTGGCAATGATGGAAAAATCTGAAAGCTGCCTGTCCTCTTGCCTTTGTTAAATGGGCAGTGACTTACCTCACCAATATCAGTGGATCCACTTGTCAGCCTGGCTAAACAGAGGAAGCATTTAAAACAACATAAAGGTGGAAAGTGGATGAAAAAATTGAAGTCACTGTCCCAAACAAGAATTCAATAAAACATCTGAGAACATTCAGAATAAGTTCCCCAGAGATATATAAAATATGTGGAAGCTGTATTACTTGTATTCTACCCGTGAAATGGTGTGTGCCTGTATGTGAAAGGACACAAAAGGCACCAGGAAGTCAGAAGAAATGCAAGATTCATGGGAATCAAAACTGTGGACAAGTGCTTGTATTAACTGAAGAAAACTGAGAAGGAGCAAACTGTTTCCTCTGGCTTGACACGGCCATTTACTTGCTCATGAAAATCAACAACACTGAACCCAAAATAACCAAGCTCCATCAGTAATTCCCCTTAACAATGGAAACAACCTATAAACCTAGAATACTGGCTACCTGCTCAAGGAAAACACCCAAAGCTTAAAAAAAAAAACCCACCAAACAAACAAACAAACAAACAAAAACCCCACCAACCAAAACCAAATAACCCAACACCCCAAACAAGTTTAAGTTATTAAAAACAAACAAACAAAAAACCCCAGCTATTTCCTTAATTCCTTAAAATATGTATTGTACAAATAAGAAGCTGTATACTTTCTTCAAAATGCTGCTTTCTCCACTGACAAGAAATTCTTACTGCTACAGTCATTGTTATATATTCCCTTTCCTCCCCTCCACCCTGCAAATCTGCCTGCTATAAACTAGGAAGAAAAAAAATCTTTCAGATATATCTTTAAAGAAAATTTGCCTCGGGGATAGTCTGGTAGGGGAGGAGGCTGTTTCTAAACAAAAATAGCTCAAAAATCTAAAATATTAGAGATAAGATTACTTTTAAATGAACATTATATTGAGACTGACTTAATTCTAAATTGCTTAAATCTGTTTCATCATTTAAATCAACTAGAAAACACTTGTTCCCTCCATAATACAAAACAGAAATCACAAATATTTCCGAAGCATTGAGTATTGCTAAAGAAACTGAGAAAACTTCATTTTGAGTAATACCAACAGCATAACAGTCATATTCTTCATACAAAGATGATCTTCTTCACCCACTGGATTTATAAAATATTGTTAAATTGTATTCATGGGAATTGGATGAAAGACCGCGATGTTGTAACTGTGTTTCTTTTACCACATGCAAAACAAAATTACAAGTAATCAGTGATTTGACACAGCAGGAGAAAAAAAGGCAAATGAAAAATTAACCGATTTAGAAATTATAGCTGTGTGCTTCTGCTTTTGACGTGCTTTTTTGTTTATTTGTTTTTCCTTTCCCCTGCTGTACTGTTTGCTTTTTGTATTTGGTATGGAAAGGCCATATAAAGAATCTCCTCACCTTTGACATTTTCAAATTCTTCACCCCCATGATTTTCAGTATGTCATGTAGTAGCTCTTACTCATGGCTCCTGAAACTTCTGTTAGTGAAACCATGGAGTACAACAGGAACCTGACAGTGTGTGTCTGTGCCCAAAGGCTCTGTGGCCTCTCAAGTGAGGTAAATGTTACAAAAAACTAAAGCATATAATTACTTCATCAGGATTTAACAACTGGATAATATGGACTTGGCATTTCCTAAATTAAAAGTATTCAACCATATGAAGTGCTAGGGTTTGGACTACCGGCCCAAGCCAGAGTTGACCTACAGATGAATCCAGTATATTTTATAACTGACAACCATTGTGCTAGTAGGTATTGTACTAAGTTATAACAAACCACTATGCTGATGTAAAAAGTGCTAAAGTGGTGAAGTATTGTAGCCTGAACAAGCCCTGAGACAAAGCTGCTAATTTAGTATGTAGTCATTAACTAAATATGTATGCTCATTAATGAAAGATATAGTATCTTAGATATCGTATACTCATGATGAATGTAATGAAAACCTGTCTATCCTGAATGTATCTTTCTTCTTTGTGTGGGTGAGTTAACAAGGCCATGAAGCCAGCTGTCTGGCCTTGAGACCAGACATGTGGCCTTGTTCTAAAAAGAACATAAATAAATTAGATAATCAGGGAAACTCCCTTAGCTTCTCCCTTGAGCCCTGGCCAGGCTCTGGGGGAATCTAATTGGAAAGTGACACCAGATATCTTCCTCTCAAAACAAAGGTGCCAGCTATTCTGGTTTGTCAATCTCTGGTATATAAGGCTGGACCCACTCACAGCGACTTTGGGTGCCTCACCTATGGATGGACGCACCATGTAGGATTTCCCCCTTGCCGGGACAGGCTCTGCAAACCCTCGCTGTAACCGGGGCTGCCCAGCCACTGCGGGTCTGGGTGATGGTGACATGTGCAAGTGGTGATGGATCTTTCTTAATCACTGTTCTCTCTCTCTTGTAGTAATGATTTGATGTATTACCCTGTATTTTCCTATTTGTTTGCTTTAAGTGCACTATTCTATCCTTTCTTGCTGTATGTTTTCTGTATTACTTTTTATATCATTTAGTTATCCCCAGTAAAATACGCCTACTCTTTTCAGTCTGGTGTCCAGGTTTAATTGGTATCCTTCATCAGCAAAACACCATAGGTGACTTTAAGGACTAGAAAAGGAAATGGTGAGTGGCAGATCTCAGTTCATTTAACAGAAGACAGATTAACAAATCTGTCCCATAATCTGAGGTCTAAGATTTTTCTTATTTTCATTTAAAATATTATGATCTTTATTAAAAGCATAGGAGACACTTATTTTCTTCCTTTGTCTGATATGTCTTTCTACCACTATCACTGCTATGGGTTTCTAGTTAGAAAATTAGGGAGAAAAATCTCCTTTTTCTTCATTAAAAAGGGACAAGGTGTTTGAGACTGAAGCATGGGAAATGCCATGTTTTATGAGGTATCTGATAACTGTTGGATAACATCTTATATTCATGTGTTGTTTGGTAATTAAAGAGTTTACACTACTTTCTCTTCTTGGCCTCTGTCCCAATTACACAGGAGATGCTTATTGGGTTACCAGTTAAATATGCATGTTTCTAGTAGTTACTTTTATTTAAAAGTTCACTATATTTCTTTTGTGCTATCTATGTATTTCAATACTGAGAGGAAGAAACCACTTTTTATCAGTTTCTAGAGGGAAATGCCTGAAAGATCACACTGTTGTAGAGTGCAATAAAATTACCTGAAAAGTCTTTTATAATGGAGATGTAAGTGGTATGTAATGGAGGCATAGTGGTGGTTACCAAGGACATGGAGAAGGCAGAGGTACTCAACAACATTTTGCCTCACTCTTCTGCAGCAAGTGGTCCAGCCACACTGCTTGAGTCACAGAAGGCAAATGCAGGGACTTGTTGCATGAAGAACTGCCCACTATAGGAGAAGATCAAGTTCGAGACCATCAAAGGAACCTAAAGGTGCACAGGTCCATGGGACCTGATGGGATGCATCTGCAACTGGAAGATGAAGTGATCTTCATATTTGAGAAGTCATGACTGTTTGGTGACATTGAAAAGGGGAAACATAACCCTTATTTTTACAAAAGGAAAAAAGGAAGAATCAGGGAACTACAGGCCAGTCAGTCTCACTTCTGTGCCTGGCAAGATCATGGAGCGAAACCTCACGGAAACTATTATAGGGGACACAGAAAAGAAGGAGGTGATTAGTGACAGCCAAGATGGCTTCACTAAGGGCAAATCATGCCTGACAAATTTGGTGACCTTCTACAATGGGGTTACATCGTTGCTGGATAAGGGAAGATCATCTGATGTCATCTATGCAGATTTGTGCAAAGCATTTGATACTGTCCCACGTGAGATCCTTGTCTTTAAATTGGAGAGACATGGATTTGACCAATGGACCACTTGGTTGATAAGGAATTGGCTGGATGGTTGCATTCAAAGAGTTACAGTCAACGGCTCAATGTCCAAGTGGAGAGCAGTGACAAGAGGTGTTCCTCAGGGGTCAGTATTGGGACTGTTTAACATCTTTGTTGGCAACATGAACAATGGGATCAAGTGCTCCCTCAGCAAGTTTGCTGACTACAACGTTCTGTGTGGTGAAGTCAACACACTGGAGGGAAGGGGTGCCAACCTGGACAGGGTGGAGAGGTGGGGCTGTGCAAACCTCATGAAATTCAGCATGGCCAAGTGCAAGGTCCTGTACATGGATCAAGGCAATTTCACCACAGCCACAGGCTGGGTGATGACTGGATTGAGAGCAACCCTGTGGAGAAGGACTTGGGAGTAGTAGTGAATGGAAAACTATGAGCCAGCAATGTGCACTCACAAACCAGAAAGCCAACCGTATCCTGGGTGGCATCAAGAGAAGAGTGGCCAGGAGGTTGAGGGAGGTGATTCTTCCCCTCTGCTCTGCTCTCATGAGACCCCATCTGCAGTATGGCATCCAGCTCTGGGGTCCCAAACATAAGAAGGACATGGACTTGCTCAAGTGAGTCCAGAGGAGGCCAGACTGGAGTTGTTCAGCTTGGAGAAGAGAAGGCTCCAAGAAGACCCTTATAACAGACTTCTAGTACCTGAAAGGAGCCTACAAGAAAGCTGGAGAGAGACCTTTTACATGTACATGAGGTGATAGGACAAGGGGTAATGGCTTTAAGCTGAAAGAGGGCAGATTTAGATTAGATATTAGGAAGAAATTCTTCACTGTGAGGGTGTTGAGACACTGAAAGAGGTTGCCCAGAGAAGCTGTGGATGCCCTCTCACTGGAAGTGTTCAAAGCCAGGTTGGTTGGGGAGAAATCTGGTCGAGTGGAAGGTGTCCCTTCCCACATCCGGGCAGCTGGAGCTAGATGATCTTTAAGGTCCCTTCCAACCCAAACCATTCTATGATTCTATGCCTCTGTGATTCTATGATTTTATGAATTGAATCATCATACATATTCATGATGTATGATGCAGAACATCTGCATTCTTCACTGACACAAAGACCTCTCCATTAGCTGAGGGACGTTTACCCAATGAAACCATTTAAATTCATTCTTTGATCCTTGAAAAAAACTCCATGTTGACATATTAATGCTCCTCTGACTCATGAAGAATATCACAAACAAAACCTTTTGTTTTTGGGAAAAAAAAAAAAAAAAAGGATTTATGACACTGATCTAGAGAAAAGAGAAAAGTGACCTATTTTCTGTGATTTTGTAAGATAGACAGTGAATAAAATACTATTTTTACAAAGTGAAGAGTCATTACTGGAAAAATAAAAAGATTAGGAAAAAACTGTAGTCCAGGTGTATCATTCTTCTAAGGGTTTCAGAGGACATTTAAGGTCTTAGTCAGATGAGGATGCTTTTTCAGAAAAAAAAAAAACCTTGATATTTACAAACTCTGCATAGATACCAACAACTCTCAAATCAGCTGTTGATTTGAAATATAAAAAAGAATTCCAAAGTATCTGGGATACTTTAATACATGATGCGTTCCTCAGGTTACAGTATTTTAGAAAATTTATATCATGAATCTCATTTCAACTCAGTATTTTAGGTTTATAGGTCTCATGGGTTCATTTAGGAACAGGAAAGCCCATAAAAGTTAGACTTTTATGTGTCTTATCAAGGATGTTACAGCATATAATATTCGTACTGAAATTTAATGCCAATATGAAGGGTGGCCAACCAAGCTACATTTAACTGAGCAAACCTGGCAAAAGTCAGGGAGAGAAACTGAGTTTGAGAAAAAGGTCAAGCAGAGCACACCTTAAACCATTTGCGCCTCTGAGGGAGTACCTTTTCTTGAGATACTTTGACAAACACAAAAAAACCACTTCAGAAAATCAGGCTTTTACCTGGAATGAAGGCACTCAGCATCACACAAGGTTGTTTGGACCAAAACCTTTTTGGGATCTGAGTTGTTTCTTGCTTGTTCAAGGAACTGTATTCTCTTTTTCTATGCTACTTAACTGTTTGCTTTCTCACAGAAACTTTTATTTTTTTTTTTTCCATTTTGCAATACAAGTTACAACTCAACTATACATAGAAATCATTAAAATTAAAAAGTAAATAAAGCACCAAACAAGACAAAGCGTGAAACATGCTGGATGCTCTGTATGGTTGTTATAATCTATAGTAACTGTGCTGGACTTGGAGGTCCTGTGAAATAGAAAAAAGTCATAACAGTATGTAGTCACATACTGTAGCATTTTACAGTTGTTGGGCTAGCATATCCAGTTTTAAAATATCTAGAATATTTTATAGTTTCCCTCATTGTGTTTTGATTACATTAAACTACTTTTAATTGTATAACTGGATGGGAGACAGAAAGGAATACTAAAAAAAAAAAAAAAAAAAAAAAAAAAAGTGGAAAAAGGGATTAAGAGCAGAATCTTAAACATTAAAGGTGACAAAAATCATGAAGAAAAATGATGAATACTTTGCAGAAATCAGATCAGACCCTAAATTAGGTAACTGAATGGTTCAGAGTTCACTGGGATTTTTTAGTTCTCTGTAGGCACTAACAGGCTACCAACTTTGGGCTGTCAAATTGCTGTATCTCCATATGTTTCAAAAAACTCAAAACTACTTACTGTCCTCTGTGGATCTGACCTATTGTTTAGAAATTCCACAGTTACAGAATTAAAGATGATGGAAAAACAAACAGAAAACCCTGAATCACTCAGAGTTTCCACCATGTCGCTGAGCTGTGGCTTTGAAAATCCGAGGCAGAGTGAGACAAGAAAGCTTAGTGAAGGACTCTAATGGAGCACCCTCCCTAGCAACTATAGTCATCTAAAATGAGTTTCTGCACCCTCTTCTTGCTCATGTAGCTATCCCTGGTTTAGAAACATGCAAATACTACAGTCAGAATAATTTCTGAGTCAATTGATATCTATAAAGATGTAAATGAGAAAAAAAATATAAAACACTTTTCTGATAGAGCATACTTAGGAAAAAGTTCATGTCACTCTTCACACTGGAATTGTCTATTTTTTAATAGCGTCATCATAGTACTTTATATTTTTTATATTCTGTTACAAACTTTAAAGATAATAAAATTGTTATCTTTTGATGTTTATTTAGGGCAGTTGCAGGTCAAGCTTATGATCAGCTGAGGTTGCACCTATGCTTCTTACACAGAGTTTATTTTTCCTGTGATAATAAGGGTAAGTTCCTATGGCATTTGTTTCTTTCAGTTTAATCAATCCCAAAATATAAATAAATGCATGCTCTGTTGTATCTTAATTTAGACTGTTTTGGAGTACTTAGATCTTTCAGTCAGTGTATGCGTGGTAAGGAGAGCCAATTACATCCAAAGTGGCTGAAAGTTATTAATAACAAAAGTGAGCAGAAAAATATCAGAGATGGGAAGACTATGAAAATGAGCCCATCCTGGGCCAAAAGTTTCCAGAATGCAGTAACTGAAAATTCACTTTCAATAGAAGACTGTTTCTCTGATTCTAATTCTTGATATATTTGTTATCCAAAACATGTAGGAATAAGTCCTACAAAGTTACCTTGGATTATGTAAAAAAAGCTACTCATTTTCTTTAAAATTTATATTTGGAAATTCAGTTTGCTTCCCTTATTTTTGTAAGAAAAGGGATAATTCCCTACTTGCATCTGCATGTCATTCATGATTTTATACTGAGCACATTTTTTAAAATTTAAAATCTTGTTTGGTCTTCTCTGTCTCTGAACTCTCATAGCCTACTCTAGAACACATTTTGTTTCTACTATTACTTCATCTTCTTGAGACAGTTTAACCTGAACTATGAACAATGTTCAAGTGACACCATGAATTTATGTACCAGCATAATTACATTTTCTGGTTTGTTTTCATTTCCAT
The DNA here is from genome assembly GCF_003259725.1 of Athene cunicularia. NCBI lineage: Eukaryota > Metazoa > Chordata > Aves > Strigiformes > Strigidae > Athene > Athene cunicularia. The sequence goes on along the minus strand of NW_020799095.1, from coordinate 137,323,608 downwards.
TTCTAATATTTCTTAGCTGATCTTTTTTTCTATATATTGACAGACTATCTTCCTTTTGACAGAGCCATGTCATATCTACTATATTCATGAACATACGCATTACACAGCAAATCTAAAACATGAGTAGCTTTCCAGAGGAGCAGTTTATTCTCACAGCACAACACTCAGGTCCCAGTAACATCTGCTCTATACACTTGGGTGCACTCAACTGTGTTTTCTTCATGATGTTTTTTAATGACCAGTGATCTGCCTGCACAAATATCCTGTACCCAAAGGTGAGGACAGTAGAATTATTCCATTTTGGAGAATGGAACCAGGAGCTGCTTTCCTGAATGTTAACCAGTCCTTGTTTGTATCTGGAAAATCCTATAATCCTTGTTTTTCTAAATGCTACTCTTCAAAGTCCATTAAAAGCAGTATAGTATGTTTGCATTGTAGGCTACTGCACTGGATTATAGTGCTTCAGGATCAGTTACAAACATATGTATTTCATTACTTCATTAAATATTGGTTCTTGATTTCCAATTATTCCCATGCTGCATCCTTTTTGTGTTACTTGGATATTCTCAGGCTTTTGATTGAATTTTAAAACTAATTTGCTGGTCTCCTCATAGTCTATGGCCTCTATATACTTGTATTGGCTTTCTGGTTCTCACTGAGGTGGTGTGCTCACTTGCCCCGATGTCCCACCCCTGCAAGCTGCCTGCTCAAGTGATAATCACCAGTGGTGGTCATAATGGATGTGTCTGATCGTGATGGCTGCATCGAGCTCAAAATAGATTTGGGGCAGACAGATAATACCACAATAGCCAAGGGTGAGTTTGAGCAATGCACCCATCTAAACACAGTGCTGGTCAGTGTCTGACTCAAGACAAATTTGGAAGTAACTAACATCTGTAGTCAGTATGCAAATATGACTGTAAGCCAATTATCTTAGTCCATGAATAGTGGACAGCCCGGGGCTCTTGAGCAGTCTCCCCTTGTGTAGGGACGCCTCTCAGGGTGAATCCTTGAGGCTGAGAGGCCTTGTCACAACAGATTCTAGGTAAGTGATTAATCACATGCTAAACTTTGAAATCTTAGCTAACTGATATAAAGCGCATACATAATCCTTTAGATATAAGCCACTGACCAAGTCTGGGCCTAGGATTGGATCCAGCTGCATGTAGACTTCTCTCTGAGGAGTCTAGAATGCAAGGGGGTCCTTTGTGAATTTCATGACTTGACAAGAAGATGTCCCTGAGAGTTTTGTCTTATCCTGTCATGTATGCGGTAAATAATCAAATGTACCTTGCCATAGAACCTTGTTAAAACACTGCCTCATTTATTATAATACTTTATGAATTGCTGGTTTATATCAATAAATATTTTCTGTTTGTCTCTTATGACCGAAGTGACAGCAACACTCAGTGCCTTAAGAGAGTTTTTCAGAATCAAAAGGTATCAAATCAAAAGGTCATCTCGGGTACCATTAAAAGTCACATAATGGACAACCAGGGGATCAGGCCCAGTCAGCATGGGTTTATGAAAGGCAGGTCCTGCCTGACAAACCTGATCTCCTTCTATGACAGGGTTACCTGCTTATTGGATGAGGGAAAGGCTGTGGATGTTGTTTACCTTGACTTTACCAAGGCCTTTGACACCATTTCCCTCAGCATTCTCCTGGTGAAACTGGCTGATTGCAGCTTAGATGGGCACACGCTTTGCTGGGAAAAAAAAAAACCAAACCTGTCTGGATGGCCAGGCCCAAAGAGTTGTGGTGAACAGAGTTAAATCCAGTTGGCAGCCGGTCAACAGTGGTGTCCCCCAGGGCTCGGTTTTGGGGCCGCTCCTGTTTAACATCTTTATTGATGATCTAGACGAGAGGATCGAGTGCACCCTCAGTCAGTTTGCAGATGACACCCAGTTGGGTGGGAGTGTTGATCTGCTCGAGGGTAGGGAGGCTCTGCAGAGAGACCTGGACAGGCTGGAGCCATGGGCTGAGCCCAACTGGAGGAGTTTCACTAAGGCCAAATGCCGGGGGCTGCCCTTGGGCCACAACAACCCCCAGCAGCGCTACAGGCTTGGGGAGGAGTGGCTGGAGAGCTGCCAGTCAGAGAGGGACCTGGGGGTGTTGATTGACAGCCGGCTGAACAGGAGCCAGCAGTGTGCCCAGGGGGCCAAGAAGGCCAATGGCATCCTGGCTTGTGTCAGCAATAGCGTGGCCAGCAGGGACAGGGAAGGGATCTGACCCCTGTACTCGGCACTGGTGAGGCCGCCCCTCGATTCCTGTGTTCAGTTTTGGGCCCCTCACTACAAAAAGGACATGGAATGACTCGAGCGTGTCCAGAGAAGGGCAACGGAGCTGGTGCAGGGTCTGGAGCACAGGTCGTACGGGGAGCGGCTGAGGGAACTGGGGGTGTTTAGTCTGGAGAAGAGGAGGCGGAGGTGAGACCTCATCGCCCTCTACAGCTGCCTGAAAGGAGGGTGCAGAGAGCTGGGGATGAGTCTCTTTAACCAAGTAACAAGTGATAGGACAAGAGGGAATGGCCTCAAGTTGCACCAGGGAAGGTTTAGATGAGATATTAGGAAGCATTTCTTTCCAGAACGGGTTGTTAGGTGTTGGAATGGGCTGCCCAGGAGCAGGTGGTGGAGTCCCCATCCCTGGAGGTGTTTAAGAGCAGGGTCGACATAGCACTGAGGGATATGGTCTAGGTGTTAAGTTAATGTTAAGTGTTAAGTTAATGGTTGGACTAGATGATCTTCAAGGTCTTTTCCAACCTAGATGATTCTGTGATTCTGTATCTGAAAGAGAAGACAGTAGGCCTTTTCAGCTTCAGTTTGACCTAAAATTCTTTCTGAGAGCTTCTTAGTAAAGTTGCATCTCCATACCATTATTATGAATTGCCTCTTCTTCAATTTCTTTAAGGAAGCATATCATGTTATAGTCAAGATTCTGGAATGTCCCTTCAAAGCCTAGTTTACTTTATGTCAGTAATGACTTGTAGGCTCTATTCATGTCCAAAACCCTTTGTACTAAATAATACTTGCCAAGAGACATCTGAAAGTTTGCCAGGCTGTTCCAATGACACTGATACTTTGCATGTAAAAATACATACAGTCAGCAGTTTCATCTGCTAAATCATGTAGAGTGTCCTCAATAGCTGGCAAAGATTAGTCATTCTTTTTCATTGCTTTGTTGAGTTGTTTTGTTAACATTTTCTCACAGTACTAAATTTCTGGTTTTATCTATGCTAGTTGAAGTAAGGATATTGAAGTATTCTCTTTTTTTGCATGTTTTTCAGTTCCTTTTGCATGACAAAAATCTTCATTTAGGATATGCCATTAGGCATGTGGTTACTTTATATTTTTGCTATAATTCTGTGTACAATACCTAATGAGTGGTTTTCTTCCTTTCCCATTCTGAGGATATCTTCAAATTATCCTCTGATCATATCTATATATTGCACTGCTTTGTTGCCCAGCAACAATATCTCAGAGAAAAACATTGTGTCTGTTTCTGGACATCTTATATTTGCCCAGTGTCCTCAATATTAGAGTCATTATGAAACATCACAAGCATTTTTCCTCCATTTGATTCAAATTAATATTACTATTTTGCATCATTGCTTGGATTAGAGGTATATCTGAATAAGTTACTGATCTGATAACCTATCTGCAAACATGGCATTTGAGTGGTCTTTTCCCCTACCTTCTAAAGATATTATTTTCCTTTTTATGGATCCTGGTAGTCTGAGTGCTACCATTTCTTCTCATTAATCACAAAAAATTCCATGGATACACGGACAAGACATAAGCTAGATCCAAATACTCAGTTATCTCTATATGGAATAACATAGCAGCCGTGGAACTACTAGCTCTGGTTACCATTTATCCCAAGCTAATGGTCTCATTTCTCAGCCAGATTACTGATTATTCAGTTGCTGCATTGACTCAGCTGTACCATATATAGTTATGGAACTAGCTCGTGTATAACTCATTTAAATGTCTCCAAATAGCAGTGTATTATCTGGAACAGATATTACCTACATTTCTAAAGCTAAGCAGGTTTTATTTAAAACAAAACCCAAAAAAATCTCAAGGAGAGTATAAATCATGCAAATAATATCTAGGCCACCATAGATAGAATAGTTTTAGAAAAGTAAAGCAAGAGGTGAAATAACCATACACTGTCACTTATTGTAAAGAAATATCATCATATCACTTGAAGACAAGAAGTATGGACTTATTGTTCCTTATCTAAACATGATCTATCATTAGAAGTATGGCTGGAATTTTAAAATATAATATTATAATTAAAATTTATTAAAATAGATCACTATTCAACGAGAAAATCACTTAACTATATTCTCTATTCTGTCCCCTATTCTCTGACTTCGTTCCCACATTAAACTCAATTTACTCTTTCCCAATGAATTCACAGATCTTGACTATTGAATTGAAACAATAAGTAGTCACATATACAGAAATATAGAAATTGCTGTAACTCGAAATATCTAGCTCACAGTATAGGGTTCTTGTTTCTTTTCTTCTTATGACTGCCATCACTTTTTCCGAAGGAATTACTGAAGTAAAATGCAACAGAATAGCAAGAAAGTTTCCAAAATGTACAGGACTTAATTAAAAGCAGGCAACTCCTGCAGCATTTAGGCTGGGAGTCAAGATGTTCCAGTTTCAGCCATGGTACTGACTGACTTTGGACAACTTTGCTGACTTTTCCTCCTTGTTCCTTATTCAGCTCAGCTGCACAGCTGAGTAAAAAGCAAGTCACAGTGACAGCCAGCTGCTGTGCCTAACCCATACTCTCCGGGGAAATAAATTGAAAAGGAATAGGGAGGGATCAGAACACACTAAACTACCTACTATTTCAAAACAGACAATTGCAGGTAGCAAAAAAGTGTCTAATGTGAACAATCTGAAAGTCCTCAGTGGGTATATCACCAAGAATTTTTCTTGTTGAATAGGTTTTTAATCTCAAGAAAAAAACCTGTGATGACATTTTCTTGTGAGGTGGTAAAGCACTGTTTAATACCTGCCACTTGGATTCTACCTTCTGTACATCATATTTTCTGCTTATGATAATAAACCTGTTTTATTTAAGACTGTATCAGAGCAACATTAAACACTGCTAGTGCTTGGCAGCCTATGTCTAGTCAATGACCTATAAGCAGTAAAAGTCTATAACAATGTAAAATCTTGCTAAAGTTCCCACCGTCTCTCTAATAAGAATGGTTTTAAACACTGTGAGTGAGAGGAGTTTCAGTGCTCCATCGCTGAGCAATGTCAGGATTGAGACATACTGGCACAGCAGTGTGGAGAGCACAGTACTGCTGATATTCCTTTTTTAGCAGACATCATTTCAAGTTTGATAACATATCCTTCATCAGATTGGCCTCATGAACAGTGATAGTTGGTGTGTTTGCCAATGGGATTAATACCACATATTATGGGTTCTGTGCAGAGTGAGGAGGAAGTGTAGCCTGCTGTTGCAGGTTTTGTAAATACACATGACTTCAAGCAAATAAATAAATTTAGAGATATGTGCCTAAAATTAGTTATCAGAATTAGTGGTCAATAAATGCCTACAAAGTGTACTGCTGTGGTGCTCCAAGAGAAGGCAAAACCCCTAAATTTGTTACAAAAATCAACAAATCTATTTTTTTGTGTATTACCTTACAGTTTATTTCCAGTGATGAGTCTGTTTAGCAAAGAGGACAACCATAAGGTCCCCATGAATGAAAAGCAGTAGGCAGTCTCTCTCATAGTGTGCCTTGCAAGTGTTCACAGATTTCATACTCTTCTTAGTCTTTAGCTAAGGTCATGACTGTAAGGATAGCTATACTTCCTCTTGGCCCCTAGATCAATCCTCAGTTTTTCTACTGACATGAGTGCTAACAGTATAATTCTGAGACAACCACAAAATGTTTTCAACATAGTTTTTGCAGTAACTGAAGCAAAGTAACACTCTTGCCCTTTATCTCAACATCCTTCATAGCACTAAACGTAATTGTGGACAGTTTATTGCACAATTATTATTCTTACACACTTAAAACAACACAAGACAACATACTGCTGTGAGGCATCTTGCCAGAGACTGGTGATTTAAATGCTGTGATGCCAACACATTTTAAAGCACATGGTTTAAGTGCCACTGTTATCTAAACCTTATTTATATCTTATAACTGTCAAACACTGAGGTACAGAACAGAACTGCACCATACAGATACAGCTGAAAATATAACACAAGTATTGTCATTTCAGAATAAGACTATAAACCTGATTTATTAAACATACTCTATTAATGTTACACAAGGGATGGAGTAGTTACAGAACCCTTTGCATTGTATGAATGTATAATTATGATTCCTCCTTAAGAAGAAAGAGGATTTTTTACAAAATGCTTAGTATTTTTCAACATGCTGGGCTGTGTAGAACTGATAATGAGTTGAAAATTAAGACTGTCAGCAGTACATTTTACAAATGAGCGCATAAGCCAGTCAAATCCAGAAGCTATAATGAACTTTTTGTTTGGATTCTTCTGGGAGGGAGAAGGGCTGAGCCGGGTGGTTTGGGGATTTGTTCCCTTCTTTGGTAGGAGGGGCAAGAAAGAAGCTCATGGGGGAAGGGAATTCATTATAGCTTCAGAAAGCATCTCTAGAAATACTGTGACAGAAAAAAATATATGCTTTTCCATTATCTTGCAACTTAAAACTACTACAATAAGCATAAATATTCAACAGACAGAAGTCTAAAGCCCTTCATCAATACAAATTCCCAACGAACTCAACAGTAATTTTGTCTGTGTGAGGACAGAGTATGACATACACTGCTCTGAAGGAGGACAACACAAAGTTTATGCAGAACTGAAATCTGTCATATATTCTCTTTTGATCGTTTATGTCTGATTTAGGTGAATTTTTTTTTCTTTTAATCTAAACTCAAAAAGTGCAGGACTTTCTCAGAAATCACACATATTTCTCTCATCATAGTAATCATCACCTTTTTTAAGGTTTTTCATTAGTATTGCAAACATTGCACCACATATGTCTCACTTTACTAGTCATAGCAGTCTCCTTAGATATAACTGGCTAATTTGGCATTTAAATCACTTGAGTTATGTTAACATAGAACAGGTAGGATAACACTAATTTTGCTAGGATATTTATATGAATGAACACTGAAAGATTTCACCCATTGATGAATTAATAATAATAAAATGCAAATTAGTTTTACGGAGACAACAGCGACAAGATAAATGTTCTTGGCATGAACCACAGATGTCCAACTACTTTATGAGGAAAAAAAAAATTTCTTTTTTTTTTTAGATCCATCTGCAAATGTAGATTATATTATCACTCATTTTCATTATTTTCAGTTTTTAGCTACTCAGATATTGATCAAATATTTTCTTTGATGATTGGCAGCATGTTTTACAGAGCCCATATTCTGGCTCCCTTATTTGCAGGGATATGTTCCTCATGCATACTTTACTTGCATTGAACTAGACATTTTGAGGAGTAAAATGCCATTCAATGAAAGCCAGAACATGTCTCCAAATGCTCTTGTAATAGAGCATTTAGTCATGGCTTAGCAGAAAACATTTTCAGAGAGCTGCTAAATAATCATGCAACTCACATTTTACACTGTTTTATTTATCTCAGATCCAGAGCATATTCTGAGTGAGGGTGGAGGATTAGTAGATGTGACAACTAGATATCTAAGGTAAAGAAAAGCACCTACAAAGGATAAGAACATTAGGCCTTGACTAATGAAGAAACAATACCTGTCCTTTGATTCAACCTGTAAATGAATAATAAATATTATCAAGGAAATAGAGGCAATGTAGTAACAAACATGAACAGAAAATCTGAACTGAAACTGAACCGATCTGAACTGGACAGATGAATAGACCAAAAGCTTTTGATAGCAGTAGCATGTGAATCTTTTTTTCATTTAAAATATATGGAAAGAATCATGCAGGCTGCTGTGTAAGGGGGACAAGTCAATAAGAATGTTCAAACATTGTGAAAACCATGAAAGAAGATTTGGGAATTGAATCAATATGGAAGGGTAACAATGGAGAAGAAAGCATGGAAAAAGAAAGTCAACAAGAAAATTTGTGCACCAAAAAATGTGAGGCAAACTCTGTAGCAAAGATCTTAACTGTTCTTCTATCCTATTTTCAAGATATTCATATTCAGAGGGAAAAAACCAAAATCTAGTGAACAAAATTATCTTTGTATCTGCAAGAAAAATTCTCACTCTTAGCTACTTAATAATTCTAAATGCACAAACTAGAAAGATGTCTAACTTGAATATATAACAGATATATGAGTGCATCTAGGAATCAATACATTATGTTCACAGAATCATCATTTTATGTGCCACAATAACAATTTTTAATCTGCTCTTATTTAGTGCTTCAGCTGCTGTCATGTATTTTATAATCATAGTGTGATATATACCTGAGTGAGAGATAACATTAAAGTCCGTTAAAATAAGTAGGGAGGTTTCTCATTTTTTATATCAGCATGCATCCTTGTAGAAATGACAAATCAAATAATTCCATAAGAATGAAACTCATTAGAATAAAGAAATTAACAAGAAGACAGGAAAAATAAACAATGGAGAGAATTCTAATACATTCAAAATTAAAGACTGAAATGGATGAAAGTGATAGCTGGATGTTGGATCCTCATGATGCTCTGAACGCTTTGATGAAAATATGATCCCCGGTTCCTTGCAGCTTTAGCACTTTACAGTGCAGAATGATGTTCATATTTTGTTCTTCAGTTCTTTATAAATTTGATAATCTCTGAACATGTGGGTTTGTCTCCAATGTAACATCTACAATAAGATTCAAATGGAATAATAATGCACTGATTGTTTAGATAAACACATATGACAAAGCATATGGTTGGTGTAATGTTAGTGTATCACACCAAAATTATTACATCAGGGATAAATTTGACCCACTGCATTCAGTCACCTAAGTAATTTATGATGGAACTTCCCATTACTCATTCATCCAGAAGAGCATATTCATGGATTTTTTTTTATTGAACACATTCTTAAATTTACATTCTAGAAGTATGAAGAATTCATAGAATGGAGATCATTGACAAAAAATGCTACCAACTTTCCAGTAGGTCATGTGGAAATAAGCATTATGATGTTGCTTACAAGCAACTTCATACACTTACTTTGAGGCAATCACCACAACAGAGTTCACAGCTGCGCAGAGGTCACAGTTTTCATCTCAGGCTCTAATTCAAAATTCAAAGCTGTGAGCACTTTATATGGTTTTGTTTTTTGGTTTTGTTTTTTGGTTTGTTTTTTTTTTTTTTTTTTTTTCTGTACTCAGAGGGAATCTGGAAATCAGGAACATTTCCAGCTTTTATTTCAATATACTTAAGATGAATTCTTTTGAGATTTTGCTTCCAAGTCCTCTAAATATGCATTTACAGTGTACCATGATTTAGAGGAGCTACAATATGAAGTAAAGCTGCTTATAGCATCAGAGTAAGTCAGCCTACAAGCATACATGATATTGGAAGTTATAGCCTTTCAATCCTTTTTCGATTTATTAATTCATTTATTCCTGTTCACAACTATTTCTGTAACTACAGATGAATAAATACATGTACATATTACTATCCTTGAAGCTTTCTGAGGCTTATTATTAATGGGATTTGTAGCCAAGCATCTTTGTTGCTTACTGTTAAAGAAGAGAATGATCAAATTATGTATGTTCAAAGGAGAAGACACACTTCTAAATCATTCCTTTTACTCCTGTTCAGATATTAGTAGTGGAGAGATTTTCTAGAGATGCATCTCATCACTATTAATCTTCTCTGTTACGGTATAAAATTATAAACAGATCCCTTTATGTTATACAGAAAAAGAAAAGGATTTTTTTTTTATTTATTTTTTTTTTTAATTTTGCCTCTGAATCAAGTTTCAAGTTTCAAACTCTTTACACTGAAGAAGTCATCATTCTCTTATTGGACAGTCTTGTGACAAAACCTACAGAATTTAACACACAGATGTGGTGTAGCAGGGTATGTGACTATGCACTTAGTTTTAAATTCCCTGGATGATCTAGGAGCGCTCCATTTTGTCTGTATAGAAGATCCAATAAACTGGTCTGAGACAAAACGGCTCACCTGCAACAGCATGATATTCAGACAGTCCTGGAGACTCCCCAGACAGCTTTTGCTGCACCTGGGCCAATAGACACATGTGAGTGTTTGATGTGTGGATTAACCCCCTGGGTGGAGACTGCGGCCAGAGACTGCCACAGGCTGTAAAACTGATGAAAATTGTACATACAAGAATCTTGTAAATAGTCAGTAGAAACTGTTCTGGCAGATGCAGAAGAGTTCACAGAAGACAATATTTTGCAAATAGATGAGATAGTTTAGAGATGCTTTGTACATGGTTTAATACAATTAAGAGAAAATAATCATGTGTGTGCTGAGATGATCATGCAGGACCATGGCCAGCTGGATATAAGAACTGAGCAGATCAGTGGTTTGAGGAGCCCCTTTCCAATCCAGCTGGATGTCATTGCAAGGACTATTGCAATAATGACTCCTGTCCCCCTTTGGACTGTAACCACCCATCCTGCCACAAAGATTCAATTCCCTAAGCAAGCATTACACTACTCAAAAAATCCCAGTAAATTAGCTTTTTGTTTGCTGGGGTTTTTTTTAATAGACATTCTAGTCATGTATGCAACAAATGTGTGCACAGAAAATACAGAAAACAGAACAGAGGTGCAATACACACACAAACAGCATAAACTTGGAAGTTGTTGTACAGCCTTTCCTTACACCAGCACATTCTGCACTTTGCTTCCCACATGTGCTCAAAGGAGTAACTAGTGTTAAAGTAAATTGCAAACAGTGGACAGCAGATGAATAAAAAATGTGAAATTAGGCTCAGTCATTCTTAAATTATATTAAATTTTAATATAATTGTAAAATGAGGGAAAAATTAGTGACCATCTGCGCAATGGAATTAGCAGGGTTTTTTTGCAATGAGCTATATATAAATAGCTAGTGTTATCACAGGTCTTCATGATGCCTCAAGAAAGATAATATAGATGAAAATCTCAGCAGATATCAAGGTAAGATAACTGGCAGAATCTTCTGTAGGAGCTATTTCAAAAAAAAAAAAAAAAGATCAGTAAAATAACAAACAGTAGTCCAGGAAAACTATCCATAAATTTCTGGAATACGTTACAATCTTTATTCTAGATCTAGTCACACTTCAATTTGAAGCAGAAAAATCACACCTCAGTCTTATGCAGCATGAATATCTGTACATTCTTGCAGACAAGAAATAGTATGATAGCATCGTTGTGTTACAAAATTTTCTGCTGGTAAATTAATTGCATCTATCTCTTATTCTTTCTGTTTTTCATTCGCTAAACCTTAATGGTACACAAAAATGAATGAGAAGCAGTATTTGAGACTCTGTATTTTTTAATATTGTATGTTAGATTGTATTTTCTTCCACTGAGAAAATCCCAGTAAAGCTAATGGATTTGAATGGAAACAGTAAGTTCATAACATGGCCTTATCCATCGTAAGTTGCAGTTTTAGATATGCAGTCCAAGAGCTGGAAATTACTTTTTTCTGTAGGAAATTTTCAGTCTGAAGAGCAACTTAAAATAAGCCTTAGAGTATTTTGCTCTTGCAGGGTGGCTGGAATTTTCTGGTCCTGGTACAGTATATGCTAAAGAGAAACTTAGATGTGTCAAGGTCTTTATCCTAAAATTTCTGTGTTGAATTTGAAAAGCACTTTCTATTTTGTGAGTGAAGATGGGGGCAAAGAGGACCCAAAACTTCTGTGGTTTGTAATGGTTTTATCTTTATATCATAAACAGGGAGAGAATGAAAGTTATTGAGACTCAAACTGAATAGGTGATTTAAAAAATGTCATGTAGAGCGGGGGGATGTTCCAGTTCAATATCCTGATCATAAAATGAATAAGGATGTTTCAGGGATAAAATAGGTTTGAACATAGACACAGGTGACAAATAGAAACTTAGAGTCATATTTGGACTTAATAACTGACTCTTGAACTATTCATCCTCTATTTTGCTTTCTAAGTACCTATGAAAGGCATATGCTAGTCAAAGGACCCTATGTTTACTACATATACACAATTTGTTGTCCAGCTCCTGTTGGCACCCAGGCAATCATCCTTATGACAGTTTGGTATGCAAAAGCTTGGTGCATTTCTGTATTACCCCATCAACAAGGTATATATATATATATATATATAGATATATATTTATTTTTTTTTTTTTTTTTTTTTTTTTTTTCTGTATGTCTGTTACTTCACTGAACTGATTTATTTTACTGAACGGGTGTAAGTATTTGGTACAATTTGTTACAATAAAATTTCTTTGCCCTCTTCAGTCATTCAGGCCACATTTTTATTTTTTATTTTTTATTAAACACTTTATGTATGTTAATATTAGCATGCTCCTTTCTTTCAAAATCTTATTTCTCTGCCTACAGGGTTTTTGCTTAGACTTCTATTTTCTAAACTATAGAGGCAAAATTTTTGTTATAAATCAGACTTGAAAAACCTGAATCATTTTGCTTGCCCTCTGCTGTATCTTTTCAATCTCAACAATGTACTTTATATTGAGAGGAACAAAATTGCATGTGATAAAAAAAAAAAAAAATCAATTCAATTTTTAAACCATTATCTGGGGACAAACATAAAGTGCATTACTAGTAGTGCATTTTTTCTTTGAAACCAACAGCAGTTGTGAGATGAATTCAGGTCTCCCTAACTGCAATAAAAGTAAATGGAGTATAATGGGCCAAGGTGTTATATATTACAAGTCTTTTCAAGCTAAATTTTGTCTCACAGTGAAGTGAGAGTGTCATGTTACCATAGGCATTGGTATATTTTTTACAGTCAATGCAAAACAAGAGATTGGAAGTCAAACCAAGAGAATCATGCAAAATTGAAATAATTCATTAGATATCTGTTGCAGGTACCACTGAAGCCATGTGTAATCATTAATAGTAGGTTTTAAAGGTAACACATATATGCAAGGTGTTTCAAAGAACAAATTAAGTCAGTAAAGTTTAAATTCTAAGATTATTCTGTGCATTTAGGTATACAGATCCTTGGAGTTGAAATTTAAGTTTGTGTTGTTCTGCATTAGAGTCAAGTAACATTCAGAACTGCAGAAAATGACAGTAACCTAAAAGAGAAAGGGGGCTCAAGAAAAAGACAATGAGATCATCCTACACTGTTCTTATTTCATATTAATCCTTTCTTATCCCAGTGAGAGAACAATATAAAGATTGGATCTCTTCAGCTCTACCCTGCTCTACTAGATGAACAAATCAATGGCTGCATTCCAACATACAGTGATGTAATTTGTTTGTATCTTAAAATTAAATCTTCAATGACCGTCACGTTTTTGTTTTTTTGTTGTTGGTTTGTTGTTTTGGGGTTTTTTTTTGGTTTTTTTTTTTGAGACAACAGTGCCATTAGATGGCACTCTGGGTAAAGTTGAAAAATTACTTTGTAAGGCTGTTAAAGCTCAAGTATTTAATCAAAGCATAGTAAAAGAGAAAATAGCAAATGTGTCATCAGATGAAAAGACATTAATATTCATTATACCTTCAGCAGTCTATAATGAATATCAAAGAATTATTTAGATATTACATTTGAGAGCAACATTTTGTACCACTTTTATTTATTTATTTAAGATGAGAGATAATGCTTCATATAAAGAACATGTACTAATTTGTTCTTTTTTAATCTTGTTTTCAGCTTTCCACAGAATTAAAGGCAAAGAATATCAGTATCTAAGGACATAAGACAAGTATCTGAAAACATGAACTTCTAATGGTATTATTCACCGTTTGAAAAATCAAGTTATCTCTTTGGCATCTGTGACCATCTCATACCTATCTTATCTGAAAGTGAATGCCTGAAACAATTTTGACTAATATCAAGCTTGGCTTTCCTTTACTTTACATGTGTAATTATTAGAGTGCAAGAAAAACATATTTTTGAAATAATGTTTTAAGATTATTTTTTTTTTTCTTGACAGCAGAAGTCACTATGTGAAAAAGAAGCAAGGAAAAATTCTGGAAATCAAAGCAGTCAATTATTTTAGGGAAAAAATCTGCTTCTAAAACTTCTAGGCCAGTCTATCTCTTCATCTGTGTCTACCACTACAGTCATCCTACATCCTAGTGGACACAAACCCAATACAAAGTATAAATAATGAATCATAAAATAAATCTTAAAAAAAATTGTCCTCTGACTCCAAAATTAGCCTTAGCTAAGCTCAAGCATCCATGAAGCCAGTGGAACCCTGTGCAGTTGCAAAGATACACTGATGTGGAGCTGGGTGAAGGTCTTAATAACTAAATTATTACCTGACTTGTTTCATGTGCAAATTTAGATTGCTGCAGTAAGACAACCCTATGCTTCAGAGGTTTAATTCTACTTTCAAGCTGTACTAAATAACTTGTTTTCACCAGTATTTCAAAATGTTCCAACAGCTGTAGATTTAATCTCTAGATACCTCTATCCCGACTAAAGCATCAAACATATTGCAAGCAAATGCTGTGAATTCTAAATTAAGCTTTTTATCATGAACACTAGCTAATATGCTTCACTCTGTTTATGGTGTGAAGAAGAGCAAATGGAAGTTAAAGGGCTGGAAATGTCCTCCAATATGCATCTGAGGAGTAAAATATTCTCAGTATTCTGACGCTTCAACCATGTTACCAGAAAATCATATTTTGGAGGGTCTTCAAATTTTTAGGGTCAAGTTGTCAAATAATTTGTCATGTGGACTTTCATGTGCTGAGGAGTTCCTTAGAAAATCTTTGGTAACTGATGTCAGGAGAGTGACACAATCTCCTAAACGTAAGATGAGGAAAATTTAGCTTGAATATTGTATCAGTATCCACTCACAGCATGATGTATAACACTACCAGATAGTAGTACCAGAAGATTGATATCTCAAAACTGGTTCCTGTATCTTATGCCTTATTTCCATCACCACTATTGGTAAACATTAATATCTTCTCCCTCCCACCCACCAGTACATTGCCACAAGGACTTCTATTCTCCAGGAATTTGATATTTGTTCGATATTAAGCCACAGGTTTGAAACTGTCTCTCCTTCGTTGTGCAGCCTTCATGAATTATATTGTACTCAATTACCTGTACTGGGGGAAATTTCATAATTCTGCCACCACTAGGGCACTACAGGGTAGAGCCAAGTCTTCAGTCATTTCCAGATGTTCCAGCTGAGCTCTGATACCATTGTTATTCACCTTGCAAGTCTGTGTTAATAAAGTTAGGTAGTAAAGCAATTAAACAAAAATAAGGAAAAATATTTCAAGAGGAATGCTTTTTAAAATTGGAAAATTTTCATTCACCTTACAGAATTATTTTCTACCTCTTGGTTACAGTCAAGTTAAATATATCTTCTCAGACTTATTCGTCCTTCCTTTCCAATAGTCCTTTCAATGTCTTTTGTGCAAACCTTATCTCGCTCTTGACTATTATCAGCACTGAAAGATTTGTTTAGAGGTAGTTCTTCATATATTTGTTTCTTTTTTATTGTTTATTCAAACAGTCAAATAAACTAAACCCATGTGGTTAATTCAGTAGACATTTCAGCAACTGGATCCATAAAGATATTTTCATTTAGATTTCTATATGAAATTTCAGTTTCCTTTGCAATGAGAACTATAGTCTCCAAATATATACAGTTATTTTCTTGATGCTTCAGGATTTAATCAGTGGGTGAATAAACTATCTGTGTAAATCTCTCTCTGTTTGGCTGCAAAATTCAGTTCTGTGAAATATCAGTATTTTTAAGGATAAACTAAAAAATAGCAACACAAGAGCTTTTGTTTGCTTGCTTGGTTGGTTCATTTTCAAAACCACCTTTTATTGTGCAGCAGAAATGTGAATACAAATACTTTTATCTGTGTATCAGAACAAAAAATGCATGTTGTACTTAGTTTCAGATAGAAATTTTGTGGTTGTTTTCCACTGGAGTTCACCTAGATGGGATAAGACAAAAAGATACAATGCTATGAGCCAACTGCCTGCTACAGAAGATCCCAGAAGAAAGTGAACAGTAGGAAGTCAGATACACTACACGTTTCCATGAAAGTATAATAGAAAGTGATGCTGACTTTCATGAGTCAGCATACTGACTTTCGTGAGTATACTGACTGCAGTGAAAGTAGTCAGTGTACTCACAGTAGACCAATATAGCCATGCACAAAGATCTAGAAGAGGTGTAACAACAAGGATTCTAGTGTCCTTACCCCTTCTGCATCACCTCCCACAACCCACAGAACTCATCAGCAATATCAGGAATGTTTTTCTACAAAGCCTTAGATGTATATTGGTACAAAGGCCAATTGGATGCTTGTAATACTTTGCATAAATTAAAATGCAGAGACACTATTAAACCCAGAATAAGAAGAGCTTAAAATGGCCAACAGGAACCAGTTAGGTAACCTGTCTTTGTGTTCAGGGTATGCAGCTGGAGTTTGTCTATAGTTTACAATGAACGTCACAGTAATTTGCAGTATATACACTTCTAACTACTGACTGATGCTTAAAAAAAAAAAAAAAAAAAAAATCTGCTTCTTTTCTTTCCTTTAGTTCAAACTTATTTACTCTTTTTTTTTTCCATGCTGATGGATATAGTAGAGGAAGTCATTAATATGCTAAACTACGCCATCTAGTATCTTCAAAAAAAGGGTGACATTTTATTGTATCTAATCATATGGAGTGAACTGCAAGCTGACAAACTGTCTGGTGAGGTTACAAATATTTACACCCACACTGCACAGGAATTCAAACTCTGTAGCTTTTTACTGTGCACTTTTAAAACCAATGAACATAGCAATGAGTTATCAGCACTTGTTAAAGTAAATATATTTGTCTTTATCATAAACTTCAATGAAAGTATAAGACAATTGTCAAGATTTGATGGACATTTACTACTTGACAATTCTTTCTTAAGTAGATGGCATAATGAGCATCTTCATTATTTAAAAATACAGATTATTATTACATAACAGTAGGTATTGCTATACAATATACAGTATTTCTATAGTACATGTACATAGATTTCCTCAAAAGAAAGAGTTTTATTCCATATCAAAAGTCAAGGTTTTCAATGCATTTTCATTTTGTTTCAAGGGGGAAAATAAGCAGCCCAGAAAAGACAACAGAAAAAACAAAATCAAAGCCAACCAAACAAAACACCTTCTACAAAACAAAACAAGAAATGCAAAAAGTGTCCGAAATAACAAAAAAGCTAAGGAATTAATACCACACTCACATGAGCAACTGGGATACTACTGGTGTTGCTTATGAGACAGATTCCCATCTAACACCTGCAATACATCTTGCTCCCTTCTTTTTCTTGCATTGGCACAAACAGGAAAAGTTGTATAAACAGTAATGGTGACATGAGTTTAATAATAGCATTATTGGAAAGTAGTACAGATTCATCTTTCCACTGATGTTAGTTCTCCTCGAAATAGTTTCAGTATGTTGATTATCCAGCCAGCTGGGAGCGATATTGATTATGTTGGATTGGTCAACAAAAACTTACCTATACCCTGCTTGAATGACAAGCAGAAATACACAGGTTGATAGACTAGCCAACTTGGAGGTCTGAGCTGCATCCAAGATGCTAAATAGTCCAAAGAGCACATACAGTGGGGCCAGAAATTACTTTATTCATGGATACAGTTTACAAGTTACATAACACAGAGACTGTTCCTCTAGCTGATATGTGGAATGATGGAAACAGATATTAAGGGACTAGGCCAAAGGAACAGAGGGAAAAGAAAACAAAAATCTTAGGATATGTCCATATTAGAATGTAGTTCATCCCTTGAGAAGAAGTTCTATAGAGTAAAACAGATGACACTGAAGATCCAATATTCTACATCTGCTTTTCAGAGGAGTTCTTCTGATTACCTGTTATCTGATCATAAGGGATAAATATTCATTAATGCCAAGAATGTGTTAGGTGCATTTCTGGGCTGCATCTCTGGTTTAGTTTCATCTAACATGAATCTAGTTTGTGAGCTCCAAGCCTGTACTCTGATGCAATCTGAAATCCAATGACTGGGAACAGTAAGCAGATTTGTTTTGCACTCTTAATCTAAACAAATTGTAGACACACCCTTAGACATTAGGAATTGCTTATTCCTTTTTCTCTGTTTTATCCAGTGCCTGTAGGCTGTATATACACAGCGCATTAAATGTCAGTGAGTAATTAGAATATTAGTAGTAACTAATAGAAATATTTTATTTTAAGGTAAATCCATTAAGAATTATTTTAGTCATAGGATAAAAAAATCACTTACTGAGAAACCTGTAGGTGATAAAACTAGTTCTTGCTTCAAAGATCCAGGTTATGAAAAGAGTGACTTAAATGTTTAGTATCATCACCATTTGTTTCCTCATGATGCATGAAGAAATGTGAAGGATATCTAAACTTGCTGTATTTTTTCAGTGTGGGCATTTCCTCCCACATAGACTAAGTTTTGCTAACTAGGTCTGGAATTCTCAAAATGTGGTCAGTTTATTGAGGTTACCTGAAATGATCTGAAGAGTTTTCAGCCTTAAATTCCTTGAAATACTATAACAGTTCAGAATTAAGCAGGTGAGTATGATGAGATCTGGTAGGCAACCATGTTTTATAATGGCAGAAAGATGATTTTATTTTATCTTATTAAAGAAAACAAATTTATGTCATCATGTTTGAAAGTTTCACTGAATCACCTCTGACACGAGTGTCACAAGCCAGTTTAGTGCTGTGGAACTGTAATTCCTTGAAATATTTTGAAAAAGGAGTGATAGAAAGCTCCAAAAGGGTCTCCAAAGTCACAAGCACATGGTTCATAAACAACCACAGAGATTTTGAAGATGAACCGTCAGTGCTTCATGAGTATTTGCAGGGAAAAAGGTTTTTCACTTAACAAACTGAAAGTATGCATCTTCAGAAATTTTAATTAGGCAATACTGAAAGCTGTTAAAATTTGTTAACAACGAGACTTAAAAGTATGTGATCTGATCTTGTTTAATGTTCAAAAAGTCTTTTGACTTTGATAAGATCATCACCGGTACAGAATATACTCCTATTAACTTTTACTGTACAAAAAATGTGAATATCATTGCCATAGCAATAGTGCAGAAATGTGTACAAAGAGGTTAAGTTATTCCTTTATGTGCAAAATGAGAAGATGCAGATAGATCATATTTAATTCATTCTTACTCTGTTCACTGCACTATGTCTTTTGGAATTATCAGGCTGAGTCGTACAAAATTAACAAAATCACCAAAACATCACCTAAGATTTGAGCCCTAAAAAGTATAACGTATCAACAATTTCAATACAACCTTGCTGGCAAATGTTCTTTTCTCAGACAAAAGAATTAGAAAGAACAACAGTTGACAATTGCAATCTGGTGTTTTCTAAATGTATCCTTTTTTTTTGGAATCAAAATGGACTTGGAACTTCAATTAATAAATATGTTTTCAAAATATCAAGCTAGACCATTCTGATCGATCAATCCCATCCAATGTTTAAGAGAGTCTTCCCCTTGTAAAGATAGAAAAATAGCCCAATGAGAAAATATCCTGAAAAACTCATGAAAATGTGGAAGGGAAATTAAGTAGTCTAAAAGAACAAGGAAAAAAGCAAATGAGTCAAGAAGAGTATTTGACTTTCTTACCTGAAAATATTGATACTCCTTATTCAGTATTTTCATTTAATACGATTATCTACCCAAGACATATACAAGCAGAACATGACACAGACAACATCTTGCAGCTACTTGCAGTGCAAAATTCTCTGTTCAAAAAAGGAATTTTTACTTTGAAAAGAAAAAATCTTTTTCTATAACCACAGTGAACAACTGTTCCACCACATTCGAATGTATACTAGATTTTTACCAAGAGAAGCACATACAGCTAATAAGAACATTTTCAGGAAAATGAATCAGCAGAAAATAGACTACAGAGGATCAGTAGGAAAAAAGGAAAACAGAGTATAGGATGTTGAGGTTGCAGGTGAATTGTGTGTGAAAATTTGTGTTAGCCATATCCTCTATTTCCCTTTCTTCTTACTTTGTCACGCAGATCGGAGTTCCTAAATCTCCCTCTCATTTTCAGACTCCAGCACGAGCTCTGCACACTCTCTAGTCATTCCTCTCGGCTGAAAATTCCCATTAAGGATCTTACTTAATGGGATAAGTATAGGCAACACAATTTAATTCAGTATAAGAATTATTCTGAATGTATCACTTCAGTAGGTGTAAACAGAAAACAAAAGTACAATGAAATATTACTTCTTTTTCTTTTTTTTTTTTTAAAAAAAAAAAACAAAACAACTTAATTGATTTATCTTTAACCCTAGAGTAAACTACAGATTACCGTATGAACACAGCACTGAGGCCCTGGACCCAGAGGCACAGAATTTTTATCCTCACAACGATGTCCAAGGTCAATTACAGACAGAATCTAAGTATTGAAATAAATCTGATGGTACCCACCTTTGGTCCTGGTATTAAAAATTAGTCATCTAGTCATCTACATTCGTATTTTAGACAAGATGATATGTGACTTCATTTTCAGTATCCCAGCAAGGAACTTATATTTCCAGTGAAATGATAGTGTTAAGTAATCATTTCTAGGTAGACATATAAGGGTAATTGATGTTAATATTCACTTGAATACTATTTTTTTTTTCTGAATGACTTTCATGTACAGAAGTATACTCACATACATAGTTATCACAGCTTCTCTGTTCCTACATAATGTGACAAATCAACCTTCATTCAGAATTAAGAATGTCTTGAATAAACATTAACAGATACTCAAGAACTGCTTTGACTTTAATTTATGAGATGATAGTTGGGAAACAGAGGCCCAGAAGCTGGACATGTGGACTGTTTGCTATGATCTTATTGTTAGATTTATCCTATAAAAGGTCATAATTTAACTCCTATTTAAAACTCTTAAAACTCAGTTTGAGTTCATCAAGGAAAAAATGTATACACAGCAAGAACATCATTACCATGTCTGTATTATCTGCTTCTCATTTATATTTGTTAGGTAACAACATCTAAGAATGATACACTATGTCTGGTTTTAGCTACATCAAATAAAAGTAAAATTCACAGATAAGAATAGTAAAGTTTAATTAAAATTACATCAATCTGTTTAGAATTTTATATTGTTATTAACTAATAATATTTGGCAAAGGGTTTAATTTAGGATATGATACTTTTATTCTTAATAATATTACATGTCTATAAAGAATATATAGATTTTGATTCAAGTCATTTAATAGCCTACTTTTACAATTTAGATAATTTCTGTTTATGTGATAATTTTAATTAACATATAAAATTAATTTGGTATGAATGCACAAGGCTTTTTCTAAGATCACTTCTGCTCTACATATATAGATATAATAGGAACAACAAAAAAAAATTGAATTAACATGAATTTCTGTGGGAATGTAGAAAACTGAAATTTTTTCCTTAAATTCTGTTTCTCTGTTGCTTATATTTGTTACTTAACAGCAATAGTCATTGCAAAGGTTGCCATCATGAACAAAGTGAATTTGATTCAGTTGCTGTTAATCTTGTACAAGCACAAAACTCCTAATGAAAAGCTAATTATGATAATGGAGTGATGAGAAGCACATTGAGCAGGGTGACATAAAGCCCATGAAACACCTATTACAAAGCAGCTGGTATCTTTGGAAAATAGAAGTATTACAGATTGCTTTCCTGTGTTAAAATAGGGTATTGATGTTGTTCATTGGACCATTGGCCAATTTTTAAAACCAGAACTCTCAGTAACAACAGAGTGGACTTGAAAAACTCAGAATAGTCCAGAAAAATAATGTATACATCAGCTATATGTGTTGAATTTAATGGAAATGTTGAATAAACAAGAAAATGGGAAGCAGTATGTAGTGCTGATAAATGCAAAGACTGAGAAGTCATCAAGCAAAAATTCTATTTCTGCTTCAGTTACTGAATTTTTGGCAAGATACTGTTTTGCATTTGAACTATGGGAAGGTCAGATGAACAAGGATTTGAATTCTTTTCTATTCAGACATTCGTGAAAGTTCTCACTGGGTTACAGTGGAAGTCTGTCCCAAAGCAGGACCTAGCTGCAAATTTTCTTACATGGTGTGGTAATTCCCAGACCAGCCTTTTTCCCACAGCATCCAACCTGACTGTTTAAATAGCTCCAGAGTGCCATATGTCAGAGAAAGAGAAGAAATGGAGATCAGATTCTTTAAATATATTAAGACAATAAAAAAGGCTTCAAAATTTAGGTGCTATAAATAACCCACTGTAAATATGTATTTTATTATAGTTCATTTAAAGAAATATATATAAACTTTTAATTCCAATATAATTAAGAAGTTTAAAAAAATAGAACTGTAATATATAGCTATGTTAAAGACTAATTTTTAGATATATTATCTGAACTGAAGAGTCAGCATTACTTCTTGTCATAGTTTTACTGAACTTTCACCTAAAAGTTCCTTGTACTGTCTCACCTGGAAAAAAAAAAAATCTTGTTAAACCTTTTAGCAACATCAAATAAGTCTTTCAGTTTGTAGGGTCAGTGATGTTACTTAGAGATATTTTGCCACAAGGATAGAGATACTTAGAGTTACTTAGAGATACTTTGCCACAATGACCATTATGGATATTTTTATAAAACCACAAGCTTTCTTCATTTTAAATTGCCACAGATCAATGAAATATATTCTGAGCATTTTTATCCTAAAAAAAAAAAAAAAAAAAAAAAAAAAAACCAGAAATTATTGTGTCATGTGAAAAAATTGTAAATGACAGACATCTAGCCAGAAACTAGAAAATGCAATTAAAACACTTGGTGAAAGTCACGTAGGATTTGTATACCAAAGCACACCACATTTTTATATGTGAACACAGTTCTTACTTATACCAGCACAAACTGATAGTGACTCAGTAGCTACTGGTAGTAACACAGTTAAGGGATTTAAGAAATATGTAACAGAAAGCATAAACTAAACCAGAATCAAACCTGAAATTCAATGTCTTCTTTAGTTTTGTACCATTTACTAATACTTTACCCAAATTTGTATTACAGTGTAACAGTTTCTCTGCACTGAAGAGTGCTATAGCAATTATTAGATGCATTCAGCTTTTCTGGTAAAAGCAGCCCAGATTTACATCAAATAATTCACAGAGAGCATGTGAATTAAAACATCCCATGTTTTAGTAATAAAATCTATTAGTCTATTAGAACTATGAATTAAGGAGTCAGAGAACACACAACTAAGTACATCGACAATATCTGTGATTTCATTCTGCATCTCTAATTTTATCATCAAGGTCCAAAATGTGTATTTCCAAATCACCATGTGAACAATCCTGTACAATACTATCCATGAAATACATTTCATAAAAACTTGTGTGCATATGCCCTCACTTCTTTCCACAGATTTTTGTGAGGACTGAACTTCAGACTTAGAGCTTGAGTTTTTCCAATATGCTTGACATGGCTTTCATGTATTATCCTGGTATGGAGGAGGTAACTCAGACCAAATAGATCAGAATCACTGAGGATTGTTTCCTTCACCCATCTGCCATAATCAAGCATGAACAAAACCTCCAGGGCTAATAGGTCTTTTCCTGCACCTATTCTACTCTCTCACAGAAAACATTTTTAGGAAACCAATTGCAAAACCAATCAGACCTACAAGCTCTCCTCAGGAGCTGAAATAGATTCTCAAGGAGCTAGAAAGCCTGATGAACAGATTTCACTGGGAATAGTTCACTTAGTCCTTTTGAAAGGATTGATGTCTTCAGCTTAGGTACAAAACAAAACAAAAAAAGGAATTTTAATTATAGGTGTCATATTTCGCTTCTGTGAATTCTCTGTGAGTGTTTGACAACTGTACAGAGTTAAGAAAATACATCATGGGTGTACACCTGTGAAATGAAACGTTTCAAACTTCCTGGTAAAAGACCGTGATAATCCAATTTTCTAAGAAAGCTCTTTTTTTTAGCATATCAGATTTCATTAAATTATAAGTGGTATACTGATATATTTATAATTAGATCTCTTGATCAAGCTTTTTCCAAATATATCTTTTGTTCTGTCCTTGATGCAGGCACAAGAGTGCCAAAGTCTAATGAAATCTGATTGAACTTTGTTTAAGTTAATTGCATAGGGCTTTCAAATGCTAGTCTCGATAAAAGACTGGATCTATTGTCTTCAGTGGTGTCTAGACCAGTAAATATTTGTTCAAAGTAACTCCAAATAAGAAAGAAGAAAAGGAAAATTGTAGTCATTCTCTGGGAGGAAAAAAAAAAAAAAGAAAAAAAGTTAAATGCAGACTTTTTTTGCTTAGAATTCTGCATTTAAGAATAGTATTTAAGAATAGAAGAAGCATACATTTAGTAAGAGACAGATCTGCTGAACTCTGTTCAGAGACACCACAGGAAAAGTCAAGATTGGTGAGAAACTTGAATTTTTATGTTTTATATTTCATAAAGTTCCTCTCTTTCTGTGAAAATCACTGAATTATTAGTGCTATGCAAGTAAGGTCAGTTGGGTCATCTGAACAGTCTCCTTTCTACTGAATAAATCACTTAATAAATGAGCGAATTTCATGACAGTTTAGCTGGCCAGTAATTAACTGATATCTAGGCAAGCAATAGGCTGCAGGCCTGTGCTGCCAAAACCAAAAATGGATGCAAAATGGCAATGAAAACCTTTAGGTAGAAAATGCAGAAACCAGATTTCTAATCAGTGGCATTCTGAAACAGTCTTTCAATGTAATAGGACCAAAAAAGTCTGATTACTTTTAAGATAAATATTGAGCAGTCTCGTAAAGCAATACTAGAATATTATCCAAAGTCATACTTGTTCTTATGGAATTTTCATGTTTCTATTCCACATATTCTTAAAAATCACAGATGTCGACATATTCTCAGCAGCTACTGAACAGAATTTGACTGTCGTCTGTTAGAGTCTGTTATCAAAGAGAAGAAAGTTATTCTTTAATAACTCTACACGCACATATTCTTCTCAAAAGTGCAGAGGTAAGCTACATGGTAGTATAGGAGTCAGAAGGATTATTGCTTTTCAAATGTTTTTGTCCAAAATATCCAGTTTATTATATTTACTTGAAAAAAAAAATGACCTTGAGTTAGTGTTCAAATTCTGTATTTAAACAACTGGTAGTAACCCATAGAACTATACATAACTCCCAAGTTAAAGTTGGGTGGTGGATGCCACACTGCTTTTCATTTGGAAGGTGCCTGCTAGAGGATGGCTGTTTATTTCACGTATGTAACATTCTCCAACCCTGGTGATACTTTATAGCAGGGGCTGGAGAGTTCCTGTGATGTAGCATTTTAGCCAAGGAGGACTTTCTGTCATCTTAGACTCTAAAGCAAGTCAATAATTGAATAAGGAAGAAATTGCACTGGCGGTTTCAAGTAGCCCTGTCCCTTCTGAGGATGCATTTGCTGTAAGCAATTACAGTCATCACTGATTACAATTTTCACTTTGCTTTTCACAGGTAGGTACAATATTGCTGTTTTGAGATGGTAGTTTCTGAATATTGAATGAGAAATATTCCCTGAACAGTTTTTCTCTCATCAAGCTAAAAGGAAGCTGAAAGAATTCCATATTCCTGTCAACACCCAAGACTTTGATTTTTACAGCCTGACAGAGGTATACAATCCTTACAATTTCTCCAATGAATGAAAAATAGAAAGGAACCTATAATATGGCTTATGATGTGGTTTTTGCTGTCCTCAATATGAATTCTTTCGTTACGTGGCAATGACAAGAATATTAATGTCAAAGAAAAAAAAAAAAAAAAAAGCTCACCTCCATTGTTCAGAAGGAATACTTTCTATCTTTCATTGGGTTTGCACATTACTATATTGTATCATTTCATAAGCCTTAAAAAGATGCAGTTGGTATATGTGGTGAGTAACAGTATTTGTCGAAAAAATTTTATTTTACAGATAAAGTGGCAATTACAGGTGTAAGGAATGGGACTAAAACAGTATTTCAGGAAGAGGTTTGTTATGTAATTAGTCCAAAGTAGAAACGATCACCTTCTCACATGAAAAATTTTCCTGATGCATCTCTGGTGAGTAACACTGGCAAGAATCAGGGGAAGTTATGCACAGATTCCACACCCTCATGTTTATGTTCAATTATTCTTCTGCAGCATAGAAAGCACCCTGATGCATCATACCTCCCAGGGAAAAAATCACACAATTGCAGATTTAGGTGGAACCTACAGAGTAGTACTCTGCTCATGTCTAGACCCTTCCCAGAGTAAAGCTGGGACAGGAGGAAACAGTCTTTTTGCGACATGTATACTATATTTTTGAATCTACATTAAAATTCATATGACACCTGGACAGGCCTGCGTGAATTAGCAGAGAATTTTCTGAAGAATGTAACCTGTGTTGTAGAATAAAACTGACGCAAGATTGACGTAACCTATACAGTTGGCCCTGTGATTTTTTTTTTTTTTTTTTTTTTTTAAATCTGGTTCAGTTTACAGCCTACCCTGAAGCGCAGAGGTAAACAAAATCAGAATGAGATCACCTACAAAGAAAGTACTTCAGAGGTGCTCTGCATGCACAGCTATCTTGGAGGGAGTTTGATGCCTGACCTGACAAACAATCTACCTAGAAAGAATGTGGTAGTGGTCAGAGGTAGTCCAGTGAAGAAGGATATAGTGAGTTTTTTAGACTAGAAATTACATTAGAATCGAGAGAAATTTTCCATAACAGAAAACTCCAGAAACATCATGACAACTTCTTCATAAAAACTGCTGTTGAATTCCTTTTGTTTCTTATTGATTGCATAATATTTATTATTTAATCTTGTAAAGGAGAAGGTAGAAAAAGAAAGAGGAGATAGAGTAAGAACTCTTAAAATCAAGGAACAGCTTTTATATAAGTAAACTTATTTTGGGAAAATAGAGATCTGAGGTAAATATGAGAAAGGCCTATAAAATCATGAACTGTTTGGAGAAAGCATACAGGGAGCAATT
>NW_020799095.1:137289408-137296407 GCF_003259725.1 Athene cunicularia | reverse complement strand
ATTGTGTTGTTCAATTTGCACAAAATTCATGTTCACTGCAGCTACAGCTGATACTTCATAAAATCTATTTAAAAAGGTATCACTTAGAGCAATTGAAGGACTTTCCACCTTTCCTGAGATTCTACTGAAAACAGTCAGAAGAAGACTAATTGTTAGGCCAAAAAATAATTTTTTTTTTTCAAATAAAGATATTTCAGGTAGGAAAAAGAAGTGAAGGTACAATTTGGAGTTTGAATAGTAGAAAGAGCAGAACATGTAGAAGGCATTGGAAAGCAGTACCAAAGAGATAAAACACAACTAAAACACTAAAACCCCCAATCATGATTCTGAATACTTCAGACTTCAAAGGACTCAATACTGAAAACACTGTTCAAAAGTATTTATTTTTCTCATAGCTTAATAACTAGGGGGAGGGGGGCGTTGCAGTAGTTAGAGCTTTGAGAGGAGGTTTACACAGATTTTACACTTCTTGCATTGTTCTGTGTTTCAATGTGTGATCATATGATGAGTGTGACCGATTTTGCTTCCTACATTTAGGATGACTGATAACTTTTTTTTTTTTTTTTTTCCTGGTAATGATTTGTCACTGTGGATTTTTATTCTTTCATGATGCTTACTATTTTGATACAATAAAAGACTTGTAGTACATGAATCTTTGTACCCTAGGAGAAAATGCATATATGTTCAAGTTCTCTTGGTTTCCTTAACAACTGCAAGAGCTCTGTACAAGAAGGGAATTTCTAGTCAATTGCTGCAACATGATGTTCTATCAGAAGAAATTGAAAAATTGGAAATAATACATTTTAACATGTTTAAATTTTGTTAAGTTCTCTGCATTTTTTTTCTGTGATGTTGTCAATGATGATGACTCAGTTTACAAAGTGTGGTTGAGAAACATTCAGTTCAGGTTAGATTTATGTTCATAAACTGGATAATATTATCTCAACCCACAAAGAAAAATCAGACAAAGCTGTAGCTGCCGCCTTCTTTTGCCACTGCCAAAAGTTGCCAAGGTGAGGCCCTACATCCTGTCGGAGATCCTTTAGCCATGTCACCTTTGCTAGCTGTGGTACCAGCAAATAATGTTCCTTTGTCCTGCCCATGACTTTGCCCTTCTTAAGTATTAAATATGCATCTAGGCCTACTTGAACACAGCTTTTCACTAATGATGCAGAGTGAATAGTTCCTGCCTATGTTATCAGGTTATTGCCCTCAGATCTGCTGCAAGTGTTCAGTCCTGTTTCCTTTCTTTTCCTTCTTTTCTTTGCAAATAGTTAATATCCTCTCAGACAATTTGTTCAGTCATTCAGTCATCAGCTTTTGATGTGCACAAGGATGTGAGACAGGAAGTTTCATTTACCACTGTGTTTGCAGTAGACTTAAAGATAACTCTTCTTCCAAATTCAAACTGCTTTCCACTATTAGTTTCTGCTTGTGTACCATCAAGCACATCTACTTTGTCCTACCAAAGTTTCTAATTAATGTTGGAAATGTATGAGTCACTTATTACTGACCGTGATTCACATTACTTTTAAGTATTTGCCCAGTTTTAACTGTACATATTTCTTTTGATTAAATCTCTGCAAAAATCATAAGAAGCAATGGCTCAACACATATTTCTGATTAACAAAATCCAGCCACAGGAAGGACAAACACTAGAGGTTAATAGGGTTTTGATTGTTTAGATTGATTGAAAAGGTCTCCCAAGTAATGTTTTTTCAAATTCCATCTGGGTAGTGGGAGCATGTTTATTATATAGTAGACTTTCATTTTGTGTTGTCTTGTTCTTATGAATTCATTTTGTACTTGATAGTAAAAGTAAGGCTAGGCTCGCTAAGCTTGACATGTGCCCTCTTTGCTAAAAGATGTTTTAAAATAGGTGTAATGCAAGTCTCATACAGTAAACAAGTCTACAAACAAGAGCAAATTCACAGTGATGAATGCAAATAAAATGAGCTGAAATTGAAATGCAGCCAAGAAAATGCAATAGGGAAAAAAAAAAAAAAATCTGTTCATACTTTTTCATCATGTATCATTGGACAAAATCATTTCCTGTCTCAGCTTTACACCTATATTACAAAATTTTACATTTCTATTGTTAGTCATGAAAAAAAACCTAAAATGACTCACCAGCTGTAGAGACACTAGTTTAATTTCTAGATTATCAGGGAAAGGTATATAAACAGCTTAAAGCTGTCTCAGACATCAAGTCATTCAAAGTCCAAATGAGATTTATCATGGATAGCTATTGAGTTGATTTATAAAATATGCAACATTAACTATTGTCACATTACTCATGTAGATTTAGGAACAATCACCTCAAGGTACCGACATAAGCACTCTCTAAACAATCCTTGAAATACCATCTAGTGTCTTTCAAATTTGCATATAAAGATAATACATTATTTAAAGTCTAAAAGGGTATAATTTTCCATTGGAGTAAATCTAAAAGTTTATGTTCAAGTAAATATAAATATAACACACAAGTTAAAATTCAAGGATTGTAAAATAACTTAAATCAAACACTAGTAAGGTTGCAAAGTTTCAACTATCTCACGTGGTGTGCAATGTTTTCAGCTATTATCATTTTCAAAGGTGACTGATTATATTAATTGAATTTGTAATGGGAAATAGTATTGTATCACATGTTATTAATTAGGAAAGGGCCAAGATGCATCAGACACTGAAAGCATATTGTTGTGCTTTAAGATCAGATGATAATTAATATACAGCCATAAGGAAGAATTATTATAAAGGGTGACAGATTCTGCTCTCATGCTATGCAAATCTAGAATCATTGAATTTTTCTTAATGAAGACTTTTATATTCGCATCAGAATGGCAGAAAGGATGATATCAGCCAAGAAAGAGTATCTGAAAGAAGGAATATGAGTAATTATGCTTCAAAGTGGGAACAGGCACTGTTACAAAAGGCAGTGAAATACTAACTGAACAATGAAATAAAAAATGGTTTATAAGGTTCAATGTTCAGAAGATAAAATAGACTGTAGGAATTAACAAAGTAAAAAAGTACAATTTAATAATAATCAGGTGTTTTTAAATACCCAAAAGAAGAAAATCATCTCAGATAGAAAAAAAAATGTTTTCAATATTAAATAAAAATTATATAGATCATACAGTGGATGCAAATTACAGAAAATATTATAGCATTCAAATGATGTGCAAGGTGAATTGACTCAGGGCATGCCCTAGAATTTCTGGTCATTTATTTTCAAAAGTATATCACAGAAATAAGAAAGACACAAGAAAGGACAGTGTGAAGTCTACACTGGAAACTAAATATCTTCAAAAAGACTTGAGAAAGTAGTCTTTATTCTTAATCTTATAAAAGCAGTTAAGGTGGGATGTTAATGCCGACAGCTTTCTAATGGTGGGTATGGTGGACATATTATAGAATCATGGAATGATTTAGGGTAGAAGGGACCTTTAAAGATCATCTAGTGCAACCCCCCTGCCATGGACAGGTACAAAAATTCCACTAGATTAGGCTGCTCAGAGCCCCATCCAACCTGACTTTGAACATTTCCAATGATGAAGGCACATCCATAACTTCTCTGGTCAACTTGTTCTACTGTCTCACCACCATTATTGTAAAAAAAATTCTTCTTTATGTCTAATTTAAATCCTGTTGCTACAGGCCCTGACAAGAAGTCTTCCTCCATCTATTTTGTAAATTCCATAAAGTATTGAAAGGCCACAACAAGGTCTCCCTGGAGCTTCTCTTCTCCAGGCTGAACCACCCCAACTTTCTCGGCTTTTCTTTATAGGAAAGGTGTTCCTTCTCCCTGATCATTTTCATGGCCCTCTACTATAAACAGCCCCTTCTTGGATGTATACTATGAAAGGACAAAACATAATGACGAAATCTGTCAAAATGGATATTCTAGTTCAAAAAAAATCTTCTCTGTGAAGCTGGTCCAGGCTTCAAAGCCGGTTGCCTAGTAAGGCTGTGGAATTCCACTCTTTGGAGATACTCAAAACTTGACTGCCCAAGGCCATGTGTAACCTCCTCTGACTTGGCACTGCTCTGAGCAGAGGTTTAGACTGACTTTCATAGATCCCTTTCAATATGTGTTTTTCTTTACCTTTCAGGATTCTTGAAAGATTGTTTGAAGAATTTTACTAAACACACACAAACAATTGTGTCTGACACTACTCAGTGCTGTACCAAACAAAAGTTATTGGTAAATTCTATACCAATGAAAAGCATAGACAGGGAAGTTTATACTCATACCAAATACAGACTGTCAGCCTTTTGTAGTGAAAGTGGACAATACGTAACAGAGTACCACATGATTAATATCTGATCTGAGATACCCAAAGGTGGGTTTTCAAACAGTGTGTCCCTTTGGATCCACAGGAGATTTTGAGATGTTTAGAATGCCTGACTAGGGTTGCATGTCAGTTCTGAAACTTGCATTGGGGAGATTCAGTCAAGTCCCTCTCTTGAGCTGAACTCTTTTAATAGTCAGCCAAAAGTGAGATGAAAGTTTGTAGATTCCAAACTTCTATAGTTCTAAGCTCCAAAAGCCAAAACCACATCTTGGATTAGAAACCATGATTAAAGATCTTATGGCACATGTGGGAAATTGGCAACACTGAAAGTTGCTCATGAAGGATTGAAAATGTCTGGGCTAATCTTTTTAATCTGAAGACTACCTTCTTAAGTAGACTTACAAAATGAGCCAAGTTAAAATTCCTTGTTACCATAATTTTTCAGATATCTGAATACAAGTTTCTACAGTAAAAAGAAAAACATTTTTCATATCTGACCAAAATAAAACTGATTATTGTTTTTCTGAAACTTTACAAAAAGTAAAACCATTGTTATTAATCAGTAGTTTGAACATAATGCAGTAGCATCCATAATATCAATAATATTTGGCCTCAATTCCACATGTGGGAAATTGACAACATTAAATGTTTCTCATGATGGCTTGAAAATGGCTTGAAAAATGGCAAATGAGATTGAATATATTCCAGCAGATAGGGCTTTATTTCTGGCTTTCACATTATCCTGATGTGCAAATTGTCTAGCTTAGGTTTTTCTCTCTACACTTGATTTTTCACCTTTTCTTCATCTTATTCAACTATACACTGTTCTGAACAAAGACCCTGCATTCTTGCTTGTTTGTGTTGTTCCTAGTATAACAAAGCTTCTGTAGTTGGAACATCTAAATAATGCTGTAATGAAAATTGGCAAACAATAGTAATGTCACAATTTCAGATATTTTACAAGCATTTACACAGACTCAGGCTGTCAGGTAAATATAGTACAATAGAATTACATACTGGGGCAAGAGCCTCTGATTTATGTCACTGCATTACCTGAAATCTTCAGACACATAAATGTATTTTTTTAATTGACATTACAACTGTCATTAGTGTTCTCATTTTATTGTCTTAGGCACTACGGAGACACATAAAGAGACTATATGCCCTGATAAAACACAATCTCTAAACAGCTTGATCCCTAAATGAATAAGGCAGGATTGTTTTAAAAAAGGGGTGAAGTACAAAATTAATAGATGAATGGTGGAACGAAAAAATATTTCAAAGTCAGATCTAGAGGGCATTGAAGTCAATGGTCCAATATCCCATGCAAAAATAGGCTTTGGACCAGATTCTTAATCAGCAGAGAAGAAAATCTGGCTCTCCCACATCTCATTCATTAACAAGTCTGTCTTCCCTGGAAACTCTAAAATAATTTGCTAGGCTACAAAAAAAATCTGGTTGATCCATAAATTGGAAATAAAAGAAAATATATTAGGAGACTGAGCAACTGATGAATTTATGAACAAGCAGCCATAAGTTAGCAGAAGGATAGTAAGTCCTTTACAATGTCCTCTACTACTTTCGCAGTGTCCTCCACACACTACTGAAATAAACAGTCAAAGTTTCAGGTTTCAGTGGATTTGTCACCAGTTTGACTGTATGGTGTTTTCACAATGATCTACATCTGCCAGCAAATACAGCTAGCAGTCGCTCTAAGCACCTGCATCTAAGTGATTTGAAAGACTATATGGCAGCATTAGTCTTATTTTTACTAGAAATGAATTTCATAAAAGGATTTCTACAGTTTACAAGTTATTTTGAAACCTCTCACTACCGTGCATGGTTTCCACAGTGTTTAGGTGAATTTATGTGCTCACTTTGAAAAACAAGATATTGGCTTAAAACGTAATCTCTTTATCACTGTTCATTACCATACCCACAACTCTGTCGTGGTAACTACTTTTAAGAGCACCCTTAATTGCTTTGTACGAAGCAGGTTTTACAGCTTTGGAATACAGTTCCTGTGTATTTTCTGGATGGCTAAAATCATGTGTGAATTCCTGGACCTCTCCTCTCCTAGCTTTCCTTCTAGATTTGTTCTGCACTTCCTTATTTCTTCAGATATTCTGATTCAATTTGTGAAGTGACTCTGAAAACCTCATTAGTGAAATATATTGGGTTAAAAACCTTCGTAGTGATTGTGTGTAGACTCACTTAGATCATTATAACTTCTATGATGTGATTTCTTTTATTTATAGTTAAAATTACTTTGTAAATTTCCTACACACTAACTTATATTGCTTTTGCTCTGAAAACATACCTGCAAAAAGATGCACTGGGAGTTGAAAAGAGGCAACTTGATCACATAAATTAAAATGTTCTGTAAAACTATTAAAGCACCGATTTTCATTAATAATATGGCCAACTAATTTACTTGATCCCTCCAAAGGGGCATCTGAGAGGTTGGAAGTGGTTTTCTGAAAATTCTTCCTTTAGAAGACCTCTCCTGTTACTATGAGGATGCTCTATGAGGATGCCTCTTACACTATGTAATAAATCAAGGGGGCTAATAATGTTTCTGTCTCTATAGAAACTCAATTTAATCTTACCTAGAGCTCTACACAGGTAGATTTTTTTGTTTTAATGATTGTGAGATTTTATTTTATTTTATTTTATTTTATTTTATTTTATTTTATTTTATTTT
>NW_020799095.1:137272416-137289358 GCF_003259725.1 Athene cunicularia | reverse complement strand
AATCTCCTGTGGATCCAAAGGGACACACTGTTTGAAAACCCACCTTTGGGTATCTCAGATCAGATATTAATCATGTGGTACTCTGTTACGTATTGTCCACTTTCACTACAAAAGGCTGACAGTCTGTATTTGGTATGAGTATAAACTTCCCTGTCTATGCTTTTCATTGGTATAGAATTTACCAATAACTTTTGTTTGGTACAGCACTGAGTAGTGTCAGACACAATTGTTTGTGTGTGTTTAGTAAAATTCTTCAAACAATCTTTCAAGAATCCTGAAAGGTAAAGAAAAACACATATTGAAAGGGATCTATGAAAGTCAGTCTAAACCTCTGCTCAGAGCAGTGCCAAGTCAGAGGAGGTTACACATGGCCTTGGGCAGTCAAGTTTTGAGTATCTCCAAAGAGTGGAATTCCACAGCCTTACTAGGCAACCGGCTTTGAAGCCTGGACCAGCTTCACAGAGAAGATTTTTTTTGAACTAGAATATCCATTTTGACAGATTTCGTCATTATGTTTTGTCCTTTCATAGTATACATCCAAGAAGGGGCTGTTTATAGTAGAGGGCCATGAAAATGATCAGGGAGAAGGAACACCTTTCCTATAAAGAAAAGCCGAGAAAGTTGGGGTGGTTCAGCCTGGAGAAGAGAAGCTCCAGGGAGACCTTGTTGTGGCCTTTCAATACTTTATGGAATTTACAAAATAGATGGAGGAAGACTTCTTGTCAGGGCCTGTAGCAACAGGATTTAAATTAGACATAAAGAAGAATTTTTTTTACAATAATGGTGGTGAGACAGTAGAACAAGTTGACCAGAGAAGTTATGGATGTGCCTTCATCATTGGAAATGTTCAAAGTCAGGTTGGATGGGGCTCTGAGCAGCCTAATCTAGTGGAATTTTTGTACCTGTCCATGGCAGGGGGGTTGCACTAGATGATCTTTAAAGGTCCCTTCTACCCTAAATCATTCCATGATTCTATAATATGTCCACCATACCCACCATTAGAAAGCTGTCGGCATTAACATCCCACCTTAACTGCTTTTATAAGATTAAGAATAAAGACTACTTTCTCAAGTCTTTTTGAAGATATTTAGTTCTGTCGCTTAGGAATTAAATATGATGCATTTTGGATTCTAATTAGAGAAATGTAGTAACCATCTTTTCTGGTGAACTTTCTAACTTTAATCACTTTCAATCTACCAAGAGTATGTTGGCAGCAGCTAGTTTCTTAAAAGTAACTTTTTTTAGCTTGCTCATCAGTCTACATAAACAAGTTTCTGTAACTAACCTATTTTAGTGACAATTACCATTTTAATTAGTAAGTGTCTGTAACACTTAAATAAAAAAATGGAAAAAAAAAAAATTGTCTTTCACTTGCATATGTGTGTACCCTGAAGGGATAAGACTGAAACAAAACCCTATCATAGGCATAACATTTGGGAAATAAAAGTAATTTTGTTGTTAATGTTTCCTTCCTCTCTCCTTCCCACTATGTACTAAACATACAGAAAATAACAAGTTTTCTTCTACCTATTGCATACACATGCGACTAACTGCAAATGGCAGCAGTAACTGTTGAACTCTAGAGTCTAAACAAAAGAAAGATAGGAGTCTGTCAGTCAGGACTGTGCTTATTTTATTTTATCCATAAAATTAAAATATAACCTGGAAGGAAGTTAATTCGCCTTCGTCTCACTTACTTGCATTTGAGAAGCTTTAGGAAAAAAGATCCAGAAATATTTGGAAAAGGAGAACAAGCAAACACAAAGAATGTGGTAATCATTCCCATGTATTCCCATGCTCCACAATAAAAAGAAATCTCAAGTAATATCTAAACATAACCTTTCAAAAACAGTAACTGTTTTCCTTAGCTATCACTCGACAAATCCCCACTCATTTGCAATCCCAGTTTCAAATGCATAGAAACAGCAAGAATTTCTGCTCAGCTCTTCAGCCTCTTTGAACCCATCTACAGATGTTGAAGCAGCTAGAAGACGTTGCTCTACAGGAGCTTGCATAGCAGAAAGGGCCCATTCTGATAAGCAGTTATTTGATCCAATTCTTTGATATGAACTCTGAAATCACATTTACAGTCATGTCATGATCAGCTCTACTATCACACATGCTATATATTTACTCATAATATTAGACATATTGGAATGACAATATTTTATTTTTTTTTTTTCCTGAAACATATCTTTCTTAGTATATATTATCTCGTGGCAGATCCAATTAAAGAAGCCTGTATTTTTTTATGAAAAGTTGGTGATTGGAATAATTGGTGTGTATGTTATCCTTTACTTACATGTATATAAGCCAATTACATTATGTAGCTTCAATTAACAGAGAGAAATATTGCCAATGAGGGAGAAAAAAAAAAAAAAAGAAAAAAGGAAAATATATTTAACATAATTATCTTCCTGTTAGTAGAATTCTTGTTAATCTGTAAATGTTTATTTGAAATAAATAAAACAAACTGGTTTAATTTACATGACTCCCCAAACTACTGAATCGCTGAGGCTGAAAGACAGCTATAGAAGTTGTCTAGTCCAACCCTCCTGCTTAAAGCAGGGTCAACTAGAGGACACTGACCAGGACTGTATCCACTTGAGTTTTTAACTTCTCCAAGGATGGAGACTTCACAGCCTCTCCAGGCAACCTATTTCAGAGTTTAATCAGCTTCACAGTAAATATTTTTTAAAGATTAAGTTTTTAAGTGTTTAAGTTCCAGTGTTCCTGGCAATTCCCATTGCCTCTGATCTTGTCACTGCTCACCATTAAGAAGGGTTCGGCTCCGTCTTATTTGCTAATGCATCATGTATTTATACACATGGTTAAGATTCCCCTGAGCCTTCTATTCCCCAAGCTAAATGGTCCCAGCTCTCTCAGATGCTCCTTGTAGGGCAGAAGTTCCAGTCCCTTAATCATTTCAGTAGTTCTTCACTCCATGCACTCTGTATGTTCATGACTCATACTGGGGAGCCCAGCACTGGGCACAGATCCCAGATGTGTGCAACTGTGGGAGAGAGGCAAGGCAACATCAGCCTGTTAGCCCTGCACAGCCTCTGAGAAGCAGCAAGGCTTTGACGAGAAACAGGCCTTGGAAGAAAGATAAGAAACTGCCAAGTTGTGCCAAGGTGGCAGGGACAGACAAGGGAAAACTGCAACACTGAACTGTGGAAAAGTACTGAACTGTGCGTAGTTACCGCTGTGTGAACAGTGTGTGAACGAGAAGGTGATCGGTCTGCACAGCGCCTGTTAGGGTGGTCTGATGCTGGTAGGAGAAAAGGTAGATAGCTGTCTAATTGCTGATTTGCTAATTATGAAGAGCTTTGGCAAGAGCATAAGGACATACTACTGGAAAATTAAACGGCTTTGCTTGATAACTCTCATAAAGTTGTGCAAGTCCATTATTCTCTCGCATGCAACCAGGGCTGAGCAGAGGGAAGGATCACCTCAGTCAACCTGTTGAATGCTCTGCCTAATGCAGCCCAGCTACATCTTTGCTACAAGCACACATTGCTGCTCATGGTCAGCTCTTAGTCCACCAGTAACCCAAAGTTGTTCTCTACTAAGTTGCTTTTTAGATGATTAGCCAAAACATGTATGAGTGCCTGGGGTTATTCTACCCAATTTCATAAGCTTCACAGTGGCCCATTGTTACAGCCTGTCTAGGTCCCTCTGAATTTCAGTACAACCCTCCAAT
Source organism: Athene cunicularia (assembly GCF_003259725.1). Taxonomy (NCBI): domain Eukaryota; kingdom Metazoa; phylum Chordata; class Aves; order Strigiformes; family Strigidae; genus Athene; species Athene cunicularia. The sequence goes on along the minus strand of NW_020799095.1, from coordinate 137,285,655 downwards.
GTCTAAGCCTCTCCTCCCAGTTTTGTCTTATCTGCAAACTTACTGAGGATCCCCTTGGTCACATCATGGGGGTCATTAATGAAGTTGTTAAATAGTACTGGTCCCAGTACTGGTCTCTGATATACCCCATTAGTGTTGCTTCCAGCTGGAATTTATGCTGCTGATCACAACCCTTAGAACTCAGCAGTTCAGCCAGTTTTCCTTCCACTGTACTGTTCATTTATCTACTCTATATTTGTTGGTAAGTCTATGAGGATGTTATGGAAGGCAATGTTAAATGCCTTGGCAGAGTCAAGATAAACAACATCCATTTAACTTAAAGCTAAAAAGTGAGAAATATTTTTAAAATAATATACTAAATTGGGTTTTCATGTTTGTCTTTCAGTATGCTGTCACTGTATCTTTAAGATTTATAACAGACTGGTTGGTTAAAGACAGGAGGAAATTAGAAAAAAAAAAAAACAAAAAACCCAAAGCCAATTTTTTTTATTTTTAAATTTTAGCTCATTTCCATATTAAGGAAGACAAAATGTCAAAAAAATTTAAATATAGCTGTTCAAATCACAACAAATAATTCTGAGTGTTTAAATACTAGTTTTAGTACATTATATTAATTATATGATAGCTTTTATTAGTGCCACTATGTTCACATTTCCACAGAAGCAAATATGTTTTTTCTGTAAAGAAAGAAAAGGGTGGGTTTGAAGCATCCTTATTTCCCCTCTTACTGCTACCTATCTTTATATTAAGATTTATGAACAGAGATAATTTAGGAACTGAGATAATCTTCCTTTACAATGCTAATACCATTTAAAGTTTATCTTTTTAAATAATGATACTAGGCCTACAGTGACACATACAGTTCTTGTTAAAACTTGGAACTGAAAACAAGCACTCTGCAGAATGAGACCTTTTCAAAGTAAACAACTGAAACCAAGAAGCTTCATTACATTTAAATCCTGTTTTCTCATTAGGACTACAACTCCTTGCCAGCTGGAAGTGATAAGGGTCTAAGAAAGGAATTTGTTCTCCTACTACTTTAATTCTTATTTGTTAGCTTGCCAAAGCTTACCTCTTACTGCAGCCATGGACCTGAGAACAGATAGGACTTGGCACTGGTTACTGTAGTAAAGAATGCCTCTTGTCAAGCCTTCTTGAAAAAATTTAGTGCCAAACCAATTTGCCAGAGAGCAGTTCATTCCCTTTTCTTGATTTTTCTTTGTTTATATTTCCTATTATTTTAATCCTAGGAAAGCAACATAGAAAATAAACCTGTTCTAAAATATTAATGAGAGAACCAAGGGGCCAACAAATGCAACACTCAATCTGAGAAACCTACCCAGTTGATCAGAGGGTAAGAATCATATTTCATAAACAATTCTGAAGTATTGCAATTTTGTTATGTTACTTGGAATAAAACAGAGACACTTATTGTTTTTCACCAGGGAAAAATAAAGAAAAATTAAGGAGCAAAGAGTGCTAACCTGCACAGCAGATTTCAAACTGGTACACCAAGAAGCCTTGTTGTTCCTGCAACTTCATTTTGATGCATGAATTAAACTGTGATAGATATTTGAATTTGGATGTCTTACCTCTCAGTGAAGTGCTATTCCTTGGCCTTTTGTGAGAAGGAATATTGAGCAATGGAAGCACTGCCCTGTCATAAGTTACTTATGTCTTTCCCTACAGAAGGAGAATTAAGCCACACCTCTGAGCCATATTCAGTTTCCCAATACTGCTTTGTCTCCTTCAGCTATAAAAAGAAATACTGGGTCTGCTTTAATCTTAGCTACTCCAAATTCCTTATGCCAAGGCACAGAATACATGACAACAGATAAATGTGTGGCAAATACACTGTCAGATGAGGTCACACCCCACTGCCAGAATAGTCATTTGGTTTGGTTAAACTCAGACATAGGATAATACACCAGGAACACAGTACCAACCTCTAAGCCAGGAAATCCAGAAGCAAGGAAAAGCTAAACCTATTTTTGTGAACAGTTTCTCTCCACAGGAAATAGTATTGTTGTAGCTTTGCTGGCAGTTTTTTCTATTCCCTTGGCACCAACTTTCTGTTCACAATTTTATTCAAATCTTAATCAGGACATATTATTTAGTAGTGGTGGTGGTGGTGGTGGTGAAGATGGTATATGATGACAGATATCTGCAGATTCTTAGCAGCTATAGCAAACATCAACCTGAAGACTTACAGGATATGCCCACACTTAAGTGATTGTCCTCTCATATTCTTTCCCTTTTCCACTTCTTAGGGTTTGATGTTACTATGACTGTGTTCATTGCTGCTCAAGAAAAGTGTGCACTATGGAAGTCTGAGCTAACCAAAATGGTGTTACCTTAAAATGCATATTTACACACAACTTATTTTTCTCCTATACATAACATCTAGTTAATGGCCTAATAATAATAGTACTAGTAAAAATTAAAAACAAACAAACAAACCAACCCCCAAACAACTTAGCTGGTTATATATATATATATATATATATATATATATATATATATATATGTAAAAAAAAAAAAAAGTTAAACCAGCTGACATAGCTGAAAAAAAATGTATAAAATTTAAAACATGAAAGACCTTTCATTTTAAATATATTTTTTAAAATGGCAGTGGTGTTAACACCTACAAAGGTGATTATACTTCAGTTAGACCAAGGATAAGCTATCCCAAAATACAAAACTTTCCAATTTTGCAGCCTGACTGTCTAGGCATTTCAATCTTTAGTTGGCATGCCCTGTATATTACAGATCCATACATCTCAGGGACAAGATCTGACAAGTTTGATGGAAATATAACATACATCTTATTCCAAACATCCAGCATGTCATATATCAAATCTCTCTAAAAAAGGCAGTCAGCCAAACTCCTGTACAATGTCCAGCTTTATGAGTTCTAAACTTGAAGGCAGAAGTCATTGAAGGCAGAGGGTGATGGGGAGAGAAAAACTTTACCTAGGTATATACTGAGAAGAGAATAGACTGTCCAACAAAGATTGGGAATACACTTTAGAAATACTTTTTGATCTTCACTGTGGTTAGGACAACTAGGTGGAAGCTGCTTCTACAAAGCAGATGTACCAATTGGGAGGACATGGTTCTGAATTTCAGAGTGAATGGTAACTTGGATGGTGGTGACAATGAAATGAGAGCTTTCATGGAATTTAATACAGAAAGAAAACTTGTATATAAAAAAAAAAAAAATACAACCCCCCCCATATTTTATACTTCAATAAACTTAGTTATTTGTAAATTGTAATAATGGATCACTCTAAGAAAACAAATCTGGAAGAAATTTTGAAAGTATAATAAGAGAACATTCAGGCCAAAAGACGAGCTCAATATACAACTCAATTGCAAAGATGAAAAATATAAATGCAAATGTGTACTCTGAGAAACAAAATCAAATGGGGCACAAAGATGCAACGATAATCAGAAGCCAATTTGTAGCAGGAAGGAAAGCTAGAATTGGGCTGCCTAGGGATGGGATAGTGTCCCCATCACTGAAGGTTTTCAAGACGCAATTGGGCAGGGGGAATTATAATCTTATCTAGCCTTCCTTTCCCATGAACCGTTGACTAGATAATCTTCTGAAGTCCCTTCCAACCTAGTCTGTTCTATTATTCTAGAATTCTTTGATTCTATGATTCTGTGAATCTCAGTTGATCAATGCTTATCTTTGTAAAATTTATGAAGGACAGATGAATTTCAAGAGGACTGGGAAAAAGTAAGCATAATAAATGTCTTTTTAAAAGAGTATTTTGGAAATTAAACAGACTCATTATATTAATTTGAATTCTGAAAGAAGTACTAGACAGTATTTATTCAATGAGACAAAAAATATTGTAAATATTTCAAATATGAAAAGAACCAAGAAATACAAAATAGATATTTATTAAGAACAAGGCTGGACAAATCCTAACTCTTTTACATGAGAGAGTAACAGCATTAGATGGGAGGAGGCATGCAGGGCAGAAACAAAACCAAACCCAAACACAGCTATGTATGTACTAGATTATGTTATTCAATAGAGAAAAATGCAAGATACCACATGTAGGAAGGAAAACTGAACACAAGGTGGTGAAGAATTATGTAGGTAGAATCCAATGGTTAGAGCATATCAAATCTGTGAACACGTCAACAAATGAAACAATATTGCTGAAAGCCATGCCGGGCTGTGTAAACAACAGTACAGCATGTGGGAACGTAATCTTTCTGCTCTGTGCAGCATTGGTAAGGCTCAGATAAAGTGCTATAGAAAGATGTGGATTTACTAAGCAAATTGCACAAGAAATGGATAAAAATTATCAAAACATGCTGTCTGATGGAAGTCTGAATGATTTGGAATTGTCATCCTAAAGAAGATCAAGGAGGGATATGATAACTATTCTGAAGCATGTAAAATGTTCCTGAAAATGTTTAATTTTTTCATATTTATACTGGAATAGACAAAAAAAAAACCCAAATCCAAATTACAGGAAAAAAAATCCCTGTAAGTTAAACATTAGGAAAAAATCTTTCTAGTGGTAATGCTGGTGAGACATAGAAAGAGATTGCTTGAGAGGTTTTAGAGTCCTTATTACTGGAGGTCTTTAAGAACACATTAAGCAAACATCAGCCAGAAACAGCAGACATGTTTGATTCTTTCCTGTGTTGGAGGGAAAGACATTTTTTATTTCTTCAGTGACACTGAAACTCAAGAGATCATCCTAATTCTTTAGTTTAAGTACACAAATATATAGGCGACTGAAAATGGAAGAGGACTGCACATTAATGCAAAATTCTGATCGCTACAAAAGGTGATGTTCTGTGTCATATTGAATGTACTTACTTTGTTGCTAGCTTCACAGATCTTTATGGGGACTAAAAAGTACTCACATGAAGCTGTAGTGTAAGACTGGACTGTTAATTTGGAAATGAAAAAGTTCCTTCTTTAATTAATTTAAGTATGTTGAATTTAACTTCCAGAGCTAGTGAAACTCATGGTCACACCTTATCCTAGTATGAATGTCCTGCTACAGTTACTAAATATTTAAAGATAGAAAGAGTCAAGGAAATTTGCTAGGTGGCCTAGTGGTCAGGGAATTGATACAACTCCCTGCTCCAAAGAAAATCCTGTTGCTTATCTGTTCAACAGATCTAAGAAGACAGAGTGAAGGAACTCCTCATATCAACAAAATAGCCAGTCATTTTGGAAAGCCTGGGATTCTCATTTGAGAAAGGGGAAAAAAAAAAAAAAATTAGAAAGGATTTAAGTATGAACCTGGGTCATTTGGGGAATGGTCCCTCATTTTGGTGCCTAAGGGTTGGTTTTTTTTTTTTGTTCTTGGTAATACTCATAGTTTGTTTCCTTCTTTTTTTATTTCATTTTCTTTCCCCAATCCCCCTGAAATGTAAGCCTTAACTTCATATGGATGAAGGGCAGGAAAAAGTTCAAAATCTTCAGAGGCTTTGAAGGATTCCTTACATTCACTTCTTTCCACATGAAAAATGATTTTGTGATATCTTTAGTGCTGTAAATGAGTTTACATCAATGTGGGTTTCCATTATGTAACAACATATCTACGCTCTTCTGCTTTATTTTCAGATTTACCTTCCTTCACTTACTGACATTGATGGTTGTTCAGATACACACGATATGTAAACAAATAATTCTGCATATAAAATGGAAAATTTTCTGTGCAAGAAAAGCTTCTGGATGGTTTCACTAAAGATAAACTACCAAGCTTCAGTCCTAAAAAAAAAAAAAAAGATCTTACTGATTTCACTCAACTCACTGAGAATGGTGTCAAACTTGCAATAGGGGGAAAAAAAAAAAAAAAAAAAAAGTTATCAGTCATCCTAAATGTAGGAAGCAAAATCGGTCACACTCATCATATGATCACACATTGAAACACAGAACAATGCAAGAAGTGTAAAATCTGTGTAAACCTCCTCTCAAAGCTCTAACTACTGCAACGCCCCCCTCCCCCTAGTTATTAAGCTATGAGAAAAATAAATACTTTTGAACAGTGTTTTCAGTATTGAGTCCTTTGAAGTCTGAAGTATTCAGAATCATGATTGGGGGTTTTAGTGTTTTAGTTGTGTTTTATCTCTTTGGTACTGCTTTCCAATGCCTTCTACATGTTCTGCTCTTTCTACTATTCAAACTCCAAATTGTACCTTCACTTCTTTTTCCTACCTGAAATATCTTTATTTGAAAAAAAAAAATTATTTTTTGGCCTAACAATTAGTCTTCTTCTGACTGTTTTCAGTAGAATCTCAGGAAAGGTGGAAAGTCCTTCAATTGCTCTAAGTGATACCTTTTTAAATAGATTTTATGAAGTATCAGCTGTAGCTGCAGTGAACGTGAATTTTGTGCAAATTGAACAACACAATTCAATTCAGTAAATTTTCATCTACCATAAGGTATTTAATAAGTTGTTCTTGGCCTGTGTGTCATTCAATTACTATTGTAGATCTGACGTTACTGTCATGGCTCTCTGCCTTCAGATATTTACACAGGATAATATAAATGATTTAATAATAAAGTCATACACATAAGACTTTTCCCTAATTTAAAAAATCTTATCCAGCTAAAATACACAATACCCAGACTTGACTTTACCAAGCTGGATTAAAAGTGATGATCACAAACGTGCACATTATTTCAAACAGTTGTGCCTCATATCTGGGGGTTTTTTTTGTATGTCACCTGGTTAATAAGTGCTATAGCACATGAAATCGAACTTCTTACATTTATAACAAATTTCAAAGCTTTATTGAACAAGATGATAATAAAGCCAGTCTCAAATTGGGTTCCTTACTGCAGCAAAAATATTTAAAAGTAAATATTTAAATAAGTATATTCCTTTGTTATCATTTTATAAGACTCCTTTCTAGGAGGTTCTAAAAGTTTTACCCCTTAATTCAAGGAAAGGTAAGGCACTATTCGATATTGTGCTAATCCTTATATATAAGTAGTGCTGACTTAAATAATTCAAATAAGGTTTATGTTTATGTAATTTGCTGCACTAAACTAAACCCTTGGTGCCTCAAAAGATAATGTTCTCAGTAAATTATTTCTCAGTGTCAAAGGTTGGAGGACAGGTATTGGAACATACTGATAATGATGTAAATTTAATTAATAATTTATACTTTTATTGATATTAAGAATATTCTCAGAGGAAAGAAATAAAAAACTAAATTTACTTTAGAGAGATCAGTCTTCCAAGGGTTTCTATACTCCTTAGAGAGACATTCCCTCAGAGAAAGAGTCAAGGCACTCACATCAGTTTTGCATTCTGAATCACTCTCTAAAATAATAAATTCATTCTGTCTGTATTGTCTAGCAGTTCAGCTCTTTTAGGCTGAAAATAAATTCTGTGGACACTCTGACCCCAGCTGTAGAAGAAAATTACTTAATTTTGCAACTGCTTAAATAATTTTGCATGGTTTTTTTTTTTTTCTAATTTTAATTTTTATTTTCTCCTGTGAAATTTTTACAAGATGGGAAGATGGGAGATCAAATGTAGTCTGTTTTTTTTGTTTGTTTTTTTTTTTTTGTTTGTTTGTTTGTTTTTTGTTTTGTTTTGTTTTTTTTTTTTTTTCCCCTTTTCAGCTACAACTTCCCAAAGTGCTTAGGTGGAAAAAAACTGGACCAGGATCAGGCACTTCTGTAAGCTGTTTTCTCCTTGAAGATCTGTTTCCCTCCATGGCTTATGGCTTAGGTTCAGACCATAAGATTCTGGACTGGACTGTATAAGTACTTTACAATATGTTAAAAAATTAATAAATAGAAAATGCAGTGGTAAAACTCTTTGTACAGTGTGACTAAAAGTTTGTCTGAACAGGGTATTTTTCTTTCCATGTTTAGTTCCCACCCCTTCAAAATAGACAAATGACCCCGTGAGAATACAGGTGGAGATGGGACATTTTATCTCCTAAAATTTTTTGAGCACTGGGATTGAGCCACATTTGGGGAACATTTTGAGAACCAGAATCTTTATAAGAAATTGTAATTCATACAAAAGTGAACTAGAGAACATTTCTGCCTATATTTAAGAAAATATAATTTTTAAAAAACCCACTAATTCCTCAACATTTTTTATTGCTATCTTTCCTTCATTTTCCCTATAACAGTTATCAAAGTATGAGGAATAGTAATTTGTATTTGTACTTGATGACAGAGCTGTCTCCTCTTCCTGGATTAAAAATGTCTCAGTGTTGGTTTCTTTGTTCAGAGGTTCACTTGTAGCCAGAAAAATACAGGGATCCAGCCATTCCTTAACAATTGATATACGCTGTGGTAAATTCCTATGTGAATACTGAAATACAAGATAATCATTATCACTCACTTCTCAAAGTTTTTCCCAAGCTAGTTTGATCCCATTCTCTGACTCCACTAGTTTACCTCTATGTTTTTCCAAACTATCAGTAGGTCTGTAATTTATCAGCTAGGTTGCATTATATTTTTGTCTCCTTTAAGTGTACTTTTTATTTTAACTTTTTTTTATTTTTTATTCTATGTGTTAAATTGTTGTTTCCCTACAGGATCTTAAGTTTCTTTCTCTCACTCGTTCTTTTAGCACTAAAATTAGTTATAACTCTTTTTGTCTAGTATCCTGAGAATTTATTACCAAATTTCCAGACTCAGAACTGAGGTTATGAAGCTCTGTCTAAAAAAAAAAAAAAAAAAAAAAAAAAAAAAAAAAAAAAAGCAGGGGGGAGAATTGGAAAGGATTTACTGCAGCTGCCCATCTGAAAATGGAGGCCTCTGAAATAATTAGTCACTTTTTAAAAACTTGATATGGGAATCTTATCTGAGTTATACAGAAGATTGAACTTCCTACTATGTGAGAGATCCTAAATAAGATAAATCTCTTCCATTCTAAATACTTTGCCTATCAGCAAACTCACTGGCAGTTGGAAGTCTGTTCTCAGAATGTATAAAACCTCTCTTGAATGAGTGTTTAGCTTATAGGCAGTGACTGTATATATAAAAATTGTCTGTTCATGAAAAATTCAGGGAATTTACATATCTTTATTTCTCAATTTGTTAATGCTATGGTTCAGGTAAAGGGACAGATGCCTTAACAACTACTTTCAACTTCAAACGCTTGTTTTCCGAAGACTCGCACTTGGGAAGACAATAGTTCAAAAATTTTTGATGACAGTACTATCTGATAATTGTAGTTTGCAAATAATTTTTTCAAGTCACTAACTTTCACAAGCCATTTAGAATCTTCCAGTATTTGATGGGGAAATTTTTCCATTTTTTTACCAATCTAGCAACACAGTCAAAAAATTAAAAAAAAAAAAACAAACAAACAACAATAACAAAGGAAAAAAAAAAACAAACCAACAAACAAAAAACAAACCCTCTGAGAATTCTTGAGGACAATTGTGAGGGACAGTTCCACTTCAGTTAATTCAAGATGTCATCAAGAATACTTCAGATTGATCCCTCAGTAAATAAAACATATAAACACATAGGCCTTTTATGAAATATGAGAAACTCCATGTGGTATTTTGGTAGGAATATATTATTTTGCACAACAATATTTTTACATTAGAAAAATAACACTGAGTTTTCACAATGTTTAACAACAGACTCAGAGAAGAGCAGAAGAACATAATATAATAAAGCAAATTACTAGCACCCCTGTTTTTAATATTTTTTGGTTTTACATTACTGGTCAGTACTTAATAATTTTTAAAAGGTATAGTCACATAAGTAAATTAGTAATGAAATGCAGAGAGGAAATCTCCATTTCTTATAATTTCTATCATTCTTTTAAAAAAGCATAAGAATGGTCTTACACTTATATAAAAAAAAGCATAAGAATGGTCTTACACTTATACAGCAATTTTCATTCAAAAGATTCCCAAAGCTTTTATCCTGTGTTTTTGAAGAATAAGTAAAAATTGAGATTCTTGACTGAATGCAGGTTGAAATAAATCTCAAAACATCTGACTCATAGAAATATAATGTAACAATTCATAGAGAAAGAACAAATCATAGAATCATAGTTTGGGTTGGAAGGGACTTTAAAGATCATTTCATTCCACCCCCCTGCCATGGGCAGGGGCACCCTCCACTAGCCCAGGTTGCTCACAGCCCCGTCCAACCTGGCCTTGAACACTCCCAGGGAGGGGGCAGCCACAGCTGCTCTGGGTAACCTGTGCCAGTGTCTCACCACCCTCACAGTAAAGAATTAGTTGTGCAAGTACAGTAAATCAGAGCAATATGATTTTGTCATATGAGGAACAAAAGTCTGTTGGCATAGTAAATGTGTAATAGGATTTGGAGGATTACAGTTCCTTGACAGTATCTTTTACTGTAATCCAAAGAAAAATTTAGGGGGTTTCTGAGCCATGCTATCCATAAACAAAAGTCTTGACCTCCAGAAGTGAAGGAGCTGCTACTGCTACCTATGTCTCTGCTACAAAATAAAACAAGGATTGGGGCAGCTGTCTGTCCCTAAAGTTGAGTGGTGTCTACACTACAATGTTTTGCCCTGAGCCACCACTGTGTCATAAGTGACACCACTCTAACCCTAAAATGAAAATCTTTAGGTTCAAGAAGTCTGAATTAAAGTAAAGAATATGGAAATAATGGTGTTGCATGATTCAGAGTTAAACAATTGAGTGTTTGATAATGGTACAAGGCTGTTAGGATAGCATTGGACACTGAATAGCCAAATCAAACCAGTCCTGTCCCTTCTGGAAATAGTCTGTGGTAGGATGCCTCAAATACTGCCTTGGCAACATCACTGAAAATTCTAATTAATACTTGTCAAAACCATGGTAGAGAATGGACTATAAAATTTATCATCATGGGTCCAGAATTAAATGCATTTTCTAGATCACAATGTAATAGTGTTTATGTTGATTAATATAACCTTTATTATAAACTGATAGATGTTTACAGGTATTTTAAGAAGCCTCTAAACTTTATGTGGCATTATAGGTCTTGTAAGCCTTTTAGACAAAAAAGGCAGAAAAGAGAAAGATGTCAAAAGAAGAAGAATCAAAGGAAATTATCATAGGCAAGAATCTGCAGAAGCAATAAATTGCTGGGACTGATAAATTCTTCACCCAAGACATTAATCAACACATCAGATGTACATGTAGTACTTGTTATTCACCTGCAAGCATATGCAAAGGCATATGTGAGGGTAGCTGGGAGTTTGGGTAATTACCTTGTCCCAGATCAGTTCATCTGAGTAAATGAGATAAGATGAGGAGTTCCTAGACCACCCAGGTAATCAATAAGCACACTGTGTGTGCACACAATTCGATATCCATGATGCCCTCATACTGAATGACACTGTAATTATAGGACAGGCTTGATTCTTATCCTTATATCTCACTTATGACTTAAATTTCATAGCTCTTGCTGCATCAGAGACAGAGTGACAAATTCGGTACCAGTTTGCCGTTTTTGTAAGAATTCAACTACATGTTAGTGATTAGAAAATAAAAGAAGGTCTCTGTCATGAAATCTTTCTGACATTGAAAACACAATGAGATTCCCAACTGCAGGTTCAAGGAGACACTGTCTTACAATTTAACTCTTTGCTCAGACAATATTTAGATTGAAAATATAATTTCCAAAAACATATCTTTTTTGAACATTCTAAATTTTACAAAAAAATTAGGATTAAGAACCTATTATTTCTGTGAAATTTATAAAAATAAGTTACTTATATATTCCTCTCAGGTAATATCTATTTTTTTTTTAATTAATCTGAGGAATTCCATGTGAAAGTTTTTGGCAAAGTGCTTTTAAACTTAGTTGTATGGATTCCTTTACCTTTTTTTTGGAGCAGGTTCCTTACACTGCCTTGAACTCACATTTAGAAGTAAAACAAATGTCCCTGTGCCAGCTGACAGACTATAATAGCCATCATAAAGGATTATGACAGGAATACTTTCCTTTTCTTTTTTTTTAAGGGAAACTTTGAAGCAATAATGTATAATTAGATTTGCCATATGTAATGTACATCAATTTTGCTGTCCTTCTATTAAATTATATCCCCAGGACTGATCAAGTGCTTTGCCTTCTCTGATGAGACAACTGACTCAATGAAAGACAGAAATACTGTGGATGTTATTTATCTTGATGTTAGCAAGATCTTCCACATACTGTCTCAGGGTGTCCTTGCAATCAAACTATAAAGACGTGGTCTTGATAAGAAAGCTAAGAATGGTAAGCGGAAAGCTGACTATATCTTAGCTGAGAAGATTTTGATGAGCAGCAGGATCAGCTGATGTCCAATTATCATTGGCATTGCTCAGGGTGCTGATGCTATTAAAACTCTTCAATAATGACCTAGATGATAGGACAGAAGGCACCTTTTGAAAGTTCATACTGATACCAAACTGGGTAACATTTGATATGCTGGAGGGTAAGGCTGCTGCTTACAGTGATCTTAGCAGGTTGGAAAAGTTACTGGCAAAAGATTCATAAATTCCTGCAAAAATAAATGCTAAGATCTGGGACAAAGCAATCCCATGTGACAGTACCTGCTGAGGAACAACTGATTAGGAAGGAGTTTTGCATAAGCATGCCTGAGGGTCCTGGTAGACAACATGTTGAACGTGAGTAAGTGGTAAGCCCTTGTGACAGTGAGAGAGTACAGTAAATCTAAATATTTTGCAGATGTGCCACCCAGGATAATCAGAACTAGCTGTGTATTGGTCGTCAAATAAGGCTATTGGTTGTGGGGTTTGTGTTTAACTACATGTGAAGGTACCTAGAAAATAGATTCTATCCAGGTATGTGATTTATCCTGAAACAAATGCTGAGGAATCTGTTTAATAACCCTACCACTTCCAAATAATTTAAAACAAAACAACAAAACCAGCCCCTCAAAAAAAAACACATAAAAACCCCTTTAAACAGAATGTCTGTGTTTGTTCTAGTTCAAATTCCAGTCACTGAACACTGTGATGAAAATCATAATTTACACAGGTTTTTTTCAGTTCATTGTAGAGGCAAGAAGAAAAGAAAAAAGGAAAATAAAAAAGCTCTAGATAATTTCTACAGCAGCTCAGTTATCATCCTCTGGGAAGGACACAACAAAATTCTTCCGTGTTATTGGTTCCCTATGCCAACATGTATGTGGTGACTGGCTTTTTTTTCAAAAGAAAATGACAAACTGATTACACCACATATATCTCTGAAAGAAATGGAGAGAGGAGAGGAGAGGAGAGGAGAGGAGAGGAGAGGAGAGG
>NW_020799095.1:137248087-137272366 GCF_003259725.1 Athene cunicularia | reverse complement strand
AGGGGAGGGGAGGGGAGGGGAGGGGAGGGAAGGGAAGGCAAGGCAAGGCAAGGCAAGGCAAGGCAAGGCAAGGCAAGGCAAGGCAAGGCAAGGGATTGATTGGTTTTACTGGGTTTTATGGAATGGTAATCTTAGCATCATCAAGGTGTTTCCTTGTTATTTCACTTCAAAAATACCTAAGTAAAATAGTGTTTACTGATAGTGGATAGGAAGATCTGAACAATTTTTTGCTTCCAATCCAGAACTAAGAAAGAAGCAATCAGAATTACCTCTTATGATTATGTATGGGTAAAGCAATATCTTTGTTCACGAGCCTTTCCTGGAAACAGCTGAACTATTTTATCTGAAACATCTCCAAAAATAGTTAGCCTGCGGGAAACACTTACCCTGTAAAACATCAGCCAAATGGTTAGAGTCTGGCAAAGCTATGAGCAGTTGTATGAATCGTCTGTGTTCTAAAACAGATTATTAAGTAGAAGTAATGGAGTAGGTAAAAATATCTCACCATTTTTGAGAGGATCTTGATAAATGAGGGATTATCAGGCTATGATATAATTTCTTGCAAAAGCTAAGGCTTGTTTTTAAAAGCTAGTAAGATTTGGTCAGGTATTCAGTCACATTTCAGGGTATAGTTATAGACAGTATTTGACAATCATAGACACAAAGTAACATTACCAGCTTCCTTCATAATAATATAGAATATCAATGTCCAAAATCTTTGCTTTCTGGCCAATTTATGACCACTTCCAATATTCCTGGATGGCTGGGGCCCATTGTGTGATTAATGCGACCCATTTACTCCACGTGGCATCGTGTGTAGAGGGGACACTCCACTTGAACATCCAGCCCAGCACTGGCTATTGGGGAGCCAGGAGGAGCTGAGCTTCAGTCCCGATCACCTCTGAAGCAGCTCAGATCCCTTCATATGCTGCCAGTATCTCCTTTTCAGTTGGAGTGTAGCGGTCTTCTGATCCTCTGTATCCCCAACTCCAAAACCCCAGGGTTCAAGCCTGAGTATCCCCTGGTGCTCTCTGCCAGAGACTCCAGGTAGGGCCGTTCTTCCCGGTTGCAGTGTAAAGCACATTTTTAACTTCTTGCCCTGTCTTAACTGGCCAGGGCTACTGCATGAACTATTTCCTGTTCAACTTGTTCAAAAGCCTATTGCTGCTCCAGGCTCCATACAAAATCATTCTTTTTCCAGGTCATTCGATACAGAGTGCTTACAGTCTGACTGTAATTTGGAATGGGCAGTCTCCAGAAACCCACAACACCCAAGAAAGCTTGCATTTCCTTTCTGTTAATTGGTGAGGATATAGCAGTTATTTTATTAATCACTTCCATTGGAATCTAACGACATCCATCTTGCCATTTTACTCCTAAAAAAACGGATCTCTTGTGCAGGTCCCTTGACTATTATGCTTTATGGCAAAACTGGCTCTCAGAAGAATTTGGAGTATTTTCCCCCTTTTCTCAAAACTTCTTTCCCCATACAATTTCCCCATACAATGATGGTCATCAATGTATTGTAAATGTTCTGTGACTTCACGCTGTTCCAGTGCAGTCTGTATCAGTCCATGGCAAATGGTGAGGCTGTGTTTCCATCCATGGGATGGTCGATTCCAGGTGTAATGGACACGCCTCCAGGTAAAAGCAAACTGTGACCCCCATTCTTCTGCCAGAGGGATAGAGAAAAATGCATTGGATATATCAGTCATGGCATACCACTTGGTCACTTTCGACTCTAGTACATATTGCCGTTCCAACATGTCTGGCACGGAAGCACTCAGCGGTGGTGTGACTTCATTCAGGCCACAATAGTCCACTGTCAATCTCCACTCTCCATTAGACTTTTGCACTGGACATATGGGTCTGTTAAATGGGGAGTGTGTCTTGCTGATGACTCCTTGGCTCTCTAGCTGATGAATCAGTTTATGGATCAGGATTACAGAGTCTCGATTGGTGTGATATTGCTATTGGTGCATGGTTGTAGTGGCATTCAATGGCATACATTGTTCTTCAACTCTCAGCAATGCCACAAGAGAAGGATCCTCTGAGAGACCAGGTAACACAGACAGCTGTTTAATTCCTTCTGTTTCCAAGGTAGCTATACCAAAAGCCCAGCAATACCCTTTTGGGTCCTTAAAATACCCTCTTCTGAGATAATCTATACCAAGAAAATATGGAGCATCTGGGCCAGTCACAATGGGGTGTTTTTCCCACTCTTTTCCACTTAGGCTCATGTCGGCCTCCAATACAGTCAATGGTGAGACTCCCCTGTCACTCCTGAAATACGTATAGATTCTGCTCCTTTAAAATTTGACAATATTAGGGTGCATTGAACACCAGTGTCCACTAAAGCCTTATAGTGCTGGGGGGTCAGATGTGCCAGGCCATGGAATCCACACAGTCCAATAAACTCAGTTGTCCCTGTCCTCCACCTGGTTGTAGGCAGGGCCCCTCTATAATGTTGGTCATAATACCATCTAACAACGAAGAGGTTAGTGTGGTATGCACAGGTTTCAGCTTCATCTTGATTACTGGAAACCAGAGCAGCATTTCTCCTGAAAGGATGACGTTCTGTACTTGTTCTTTCTTCCAGTTCACATATCTGCTCTTCTAGGAGCTAGGTAGGTTTTCCATCCCATTTCTTCATGTCTTCTCCATGGTCACACAGGCAATGCGACAGCCTTCCCCGTGTTGTGTACCAGTTCTCTTGAGTAGAGAAACAATTGATTCCAATAGCTGGGATTCTGGTCCGTGCAGGTGGGGAGTAGGACATGTTCTCCCTATGTTGCTGGACATCTTGAGATAACTGTTTCACAGCCACGATGATGGAGGAATTGACAGTTTCTTCATATTTTTGTAGTAGCCGAAGCAGTTCATTCACTATTGGTCTCTCTTCATCCATCCAGTCTATTAGGGCTAATGCATTGGCATATGATGAGGGAGTGCTCCGTACAAAAGTCCTCTACATGAGCCGGGTGCATCAGACTTCATCTAGATCTGTGGGTACCTGTGTATTATCTGGGTCATGGTAAACAACCTCCCGCACAGCTAGCTCCCTCAGGTATTGAATGCCTCTTTCATTAGTGGTCCACTTACTTAGTCGACATGTCAAGTCGTCCTTGAAGGGATACCTCTCCCTCACAGTGGACAGAAGTTGTTTTCAGAGACTGAGATTTTGTGTCTCCTTTCCAATGGCTTTGTCAATGCCCCCTTCCTTAGACAGGAATCTCAGCTGACTGGCCTCTCTATCCTCTAATTCTATGCTACTGGCCCCGCTATCCCAGCACCGCAGCAGCCAGGTAATGAGTTGCTCAGCTGGCTGGCAGCTGTAATCTTTTCTTATCTCTTGCAACTCACTCAAAGACAAGGATTGGGTGACTATTACTGGCTCTTCCTCCTCCTGTTCTCATGATGGGCCTGGTTCATCATCACCCTGTACACTGCAAGGGGATATTCTTGTCTATTTCTTCTTCTGTATGGGAGCAGCTGACACTGTTCTGGGTTGGTTCTCTGGTTCAGCTGCAGCACCTGTCCCCAGCCTTGTAGAGGCTGCAGTCTCTGTTGCTTGGTTACTCTTTAATAATAGTTTAACCATAAACAAAACCTGAACCACATGAAGGAAAACATTAAGTCCTGACAGCATGGTGATCAAGTTTAGGTCAACATTCCACAGATATTTGAACTCCCCAAATTTCTCAAACACAGCTGTAAATAGCCCAGGACTGATGACCACATGCTATCATAGATTGGCATCACATAGTTAACCCACCTCTCGCTGAAGGTGAGCAACAGTATGGGAAACATGTATTGCATATGAGGTGAAAAGATCTTAAGGAGCCAAGCAATCCATATTTTACCCATTTTTGTTATCTCAAACAAAAAGAAAAGCATCCTTGCCCCACGTTGGGTGTCAAAACTGTGGAGGTTTGAACTCAGCCAGCAGCCAGACATCATGTGTCTGGCTCTTCACCTCCCCCTTCCCCCTCTGGTGAAATAGGGGAGGGACAAAAAAAGAGAATTAGTAGGTTGAATAAAAATAAAGAATTTACTAAATATAACAGGAGAACAAGAGTAACAATAGTGAGTTCAAAAAGAAAATGGGTAAAATGAAACAGTCGCTTACGGAGCCCGAGAGAGTAACCGCCCATCTGGGCATGACATCATATGGTATGAGATACTCCAATGAAAATTAACTCCATTCAGGTCAAAACCAGGACAACAATCAACATATATAGAAAAGGCTGCAACAGACTTGGTGTGTGTTGATAGCTTTAGTATGATTATTCTGTTTTCCATCCCTTACTTTCTCTTTCCATAAATCTTTTCACCCATTCCATAAGAAGAGTTATGTATTTCTAATAATAAGGGAGGTGGTGGTTAAGAAGAATGCATGACTGCTCTGGAGGTGGCTGGATTCATCAGTCTGGGCTTGCTGTACAGAAAAAGAAAGACAATTTTGAAATTGCCACTGCCAAATGAAAAACAGTAATTAGTGAGGAACCAAATATTGGCACTACCAGACAGATGTTTCCAGCAAATGGTAGAGAGTATGTGCAGAAAATGGTTTCTCTTCTCTTGAAAGGATTTTTTGGGGTTTTGTCTTTGGTTTGGTTTTGGTTTTGTTTTTTATTGAAGTGTCTAAAAATAAACATTTGAAGATAAATTTGAAAAAAAATCTCAGTTCATGCTTAGACCATGTATTATGTAGACTATGAAATTATTATCAGAAAAAAAAATAAATGTGATGTATACACTTCCTTCCTTTAAGCAAAAGTTTGACTTTAAAATTAAGACCTACACTACTATTCCTAGGACACAGATAGGAAAGGAATTAAGCATTTCATTCATCAATATCTCTTCTGAGTTTGAACTCTTTAAAAGGAAAAAAAAAAAAAAAAGAAGAAAAGAAAATTCAATTTTTATAAATTATCTTCATTTTATAGAAAATGAATTGTCATTTATATGTAAAATTCTTACCTACTTGTAGTGTCAATATCTAATTTCTTTTTAAATGCTAATGTTTCAATTTACATTTAACTGAGATTATTTGTACTTTTTCAATCGACTCATCAATCACAGGATCTATAACAGTGATGCTCTGAAGGATACATTTCTGCAGTAATAAGTGGAAGTTTCAACAAGTACTGCAAAACTTGTAGTTTTATTCAACTAATAAAAACAATTTAAAACCACAGCTTTCCTGTACCTTAAATGAATTTCAATTTTCATGCTAATGAGACTTGATACAAACAATAACTAAAGATGTAATTATTATCTACTAGAGAACAAAGACATTCCATATATTAACTGTATGCTGGGAGTTTTCACAGCAACTCTCAAAAAATTCCGTACATAAACTGAATCCTTTTTAAGTCTTTTCCCTGGAGTGTGATTCAGTAACAGGAGAACAAAACCCTTTCCCTAGCAGGGCACTGATTATGGCTCTGGAAGATTTCCTCTTTACCTCTCTATGGAAAAAACAAAATTGAGTATACAAAACAACATATCTGTTTTGGATCTTACTGCAAAATTACATCTTTTTCCCACAACTTTCTTCCTGCTAATGTATGAACTGTTAACAGAAAATGCTTAAATTCTTCTCAGTTTAAGGGAGTAGACTGGATAAAAACAGAATCACAGAATCATCTAGGTTGGAAAAGACCTTGAAGATCATCTAGTCTAAGCATTAACCTAACACTGATGGTTCCCAACTACACCAGATCCCTCAGTGCTATGTCAACCCGACTCAAACACCTCCAGGGATGGGGACTCCACCATCTCCCTGGGCAGCCCATTCCAAGACCTAACTACCTGTTTTGGAAAGAAATGCTTCCTAATATCCAGTCTAAACCTTCCCTGGTGCAACTTGAGGCCATTCCCTCTTGTCCTGTCACTTATTACTTGGTTAAAGAGACTCATCCCCAGCTCTCTGCACCCTCCTTTCAGGCAGCTGTAGAGGGCGATGAGGTCTCCCCTCAGCCTCCTCTTCTCCAGACTAAACCCCCCCAGTTCCCTCAGCCGCTCCCCGTACGACCTGTGCTCCAGAGCCTGCACCAGCTCCGTTGCCCTTCTCTGGACACGCTCGAGTCATTCAATGTCCTTTTTGTAGTGAGGGGCCCAAAACTGAACACAGGAATGAAGGTGCAGCCTCACCAGTGCCGAGTACAGGGGTCAGATCCCTTCCCTGTCCCTGCTGGCCACGCTATTGCTGACACAAGCCAGGATGCCATTGGCCTTCTTGGCCCCCTGGGCACACTGCTGGCTCCTGTTCAGCTGGCTGTCAATCAGCACCCCCAGGTCCCTCTTTGACTGGCAGCTCTCCAGCCACTCCTCCCCAAGCCTGTAGCGCTGCTGGGGGTTGTTGTGGCCCAAGGGCAGCCCCCGGCATTTGCCCTCAGTGAAACTCCTCCAGTTGGGCTCAGCCCATGGCTCCAGCCTGTCCAGGTCTCTCTGCAGAGCCTCCCTACCCTCGAGCAGATCAACATTCCCACCCAACTGGGTGTCATCTGCAAACTGACTGAGGGTGCACTCGATCCCCTCGTCTAGATCATCAATAAAGATGTTAAACAGGAGTGGCCCCAACACTGAGCCCTGGGGGACACCACTCATGATCGGCTGCCAACTGGATTTAACTCCGTTCACCACAACTCTTTGGGCCCGGCCATCCAGACAGTTTTTTACACGGTGAAACATGTGTTCATCCAAGCCACAAGCAGCCAGTTTCACCAGGAGAATGCTGTGAAAATGGTGTCAAAAGCCTTGCTAAAGTCAAGGTCAACAACATCCACAGCCTTTTCCTCATCCAATAAGCACTTCACCTTGTCATAGAAGGAGATCAGGTTTGTCAGGCAGGACCTGCCTTTCATAAACCCATGCTGACTGGGCCTGATCCCCTGGTTGCCCATTATATGACTTTTAATGGCATTCAGAATGACCTGGTCCATGACCTTCACTGGCACCAAGGGCAGACTGACAGGTCTATAGTTTCCTGGATTCTCCTTTCTGATGCTCTTGTAGATGGGTGTCACATTTGCCACCCTCCATTCCAATGGGACCTCCCCAGTTAGCCATGATTTCAGGTAATATTACAGTAAAGTTATTTCTAAAGTATATAGGAAGGATCTGAGCCACTGTATATACCTTCTGTGTATTTCCTTTTTTATTCTGTTTAGGTTGTTTGGGTTTTTTTTAATGCAAATTACTGTGTTGTAATTTTTAGGTTTCTAAAACAGAAATTCTGTTTACTGCAAAGAGCATATTTGTTAATATTTATGAAAGTGAATGAGACTGAAACTATCTTTGGGAAGAAAAGAAACTTACAATTAAAATTAAAGATCTTAATCATAATTAAAATAAGACAGTTAAATAATGATTGAAATAGTATTTTTAAATTAATCTCCCATAGAAGAAGACTGAATTCTAAATTGGTACATGACAGCTAGGGTCAACACACAGAAGTCTCACACTTAGCTAAGCTCAAATTGTAGTTAAAATTAATAGACCTAGAAAAATCCTCAAATATCTGTAAATCTCGAAGACCCCCACCCAGAATTATGGTAAACAGAGCTACAAAAAAGGTAAATATTTTGCTGGGAAATGGAGGGAAAAGGGCTTTCTTTTATGGTGTCTTCACTAACATTTTCTTCTAGCTTGAAGCAAAAGAGGCTGTCTTCTTCTTTTAAACACAGAGATGTGAAATTAGGGTGCAAAGATTGGTGTCATAGCTGAGAGAAATTTCACTGCCTTTCAATACAGATATTTGAAACATAGGATGCTAATTCAAAGAAATATCCAGTTATTGAATGTAATAGAGAGACTGATTACATTGTACCTTTGCATGTTCCTTTTCAGCTTTGAAATGCAGAATGTCTTTGAATTTTTGCTACAGTGGACAACCAAAAAGAACACATGAACATCTTTTAATCAGTTCCCATTGGCCAGTCTCGTATTTTGGAGAGTTCTTAACTTAAGAATATATCATTGGGTGAAGACCATCCGAAATCAGTGCTTATATTGGTGAGACTTTGACTCTATCTGCCCAGCCCTAACTCATTCATATTTATAGACATTTGCTAGAAAAATAAACTAAGCACAGAAAATAGTTATGGGGAAGCTTGGTCAAATGCTCTGAAGTGCATCTGCTCTTCTGTAGTGTTTTAGGTTTTCACAAGAAAGAAACAAAAAGGCACTTTTAACAACTTAATATTTAACCCATTTATAGCAGGAAGCCAGAAACTAATAATAATCCAGGTAGCAACTAGCTGGCCTGGGGGTAACATGAGCAGTAAGGCCACTGGCAAGTTTTTAAACATTTAAATTGAGAAATAAGAATCAAAATAATAACTTATTTTCTTCTCCACTCCTTGGGGGAAACACATTCAAAGCCATGACAAAAGCTAATCTCAGTGTAGAACTACTATGTGTAAAGCCAGGCAGACTACCAGCTAGGTCTCAGAAACCTTGAGCAGCTGCAGGCAGCGTCTTGTTCCCATGGTACTGGTCACAGATGGTCCAGAAGCCTTGACTGTGTTTGTTCTGTGCAGTGAGTGTAACTGTGTATGTGTGTGTGTCATGCATGAGTTTTGTATGACAGAAATCACGACACACCCAGTATACCCACCCCATTCAGGAAGCACATTTTGGAATTTATTTTATTAAAGATTACTGTGGTTTCATTCTTGAGGTTACCTCGCCCCTAAACTCCCTCATGGGAACCATAAAGTATAAGTTATCTGCACTGTGCAGATTAGAAACCAAAATGAAGTTTCTGCAGCAATCCCAACAGTGTGCTTCTACGCACACACATTTCGGTAGCCTTTGATGGTACAGCAGAATATGAACAGCTTTCTTTAAAGGAACTGTCCCCTTAGCTGCCCGGTTCAGATCTGTGGTAATAGCTATAAACTGGTTTGTTACTTTAAATGTGTTATGATTAGTTTAGGATTGCTATCTACATCATTTTAAGAAATGTATGGGTTGAAGTAGAATGTGTTGTCTGTGTTACATGTAGGGTAGCAGGAATACAGCAAGGTTCTTCAAGAAATCAGGAAAAATAATTAAATGTAAAATGCTTGAGAGAGCATTAGATGTTAAAATCTCCTCATCCAGTGGCATAAGAGAGAGATTCCTTCTCATTTTAAAGGTCAGCCTGTTTGTCAAGGGAATAAAACCATATTATTTCTCATTGGTGTGTGCCTGTCCAAATTTTTAAATGCTTGGTTAAATTGGTAAAATTTATGTCCACTCTGAAATTAAAACAATAAATGTGTCTATAAATAGTCCTTACATTGATGCATAGCAATGTGACTCTTCTAAGGATGCTCTAGCACTTAAATGATTAATGTGCCTTTTACCTATTAAAAATGTAGTTATGGTTTGTGTGAATTATAAACTGTCATTTAAGTGCAAGTTTCAGATTATCTATTCTTGGCATACAGCTAACAAAGTTCAAATACGTCTTCAGACTTTATATAGATATTTGTTCTGAACTACCAAAGCTGTTTGTGTCCTAAACCAAACAAATCTTTTAAAGTGTTATATATTTGCCAAAATTATTTAGTTCAAACATAATTCATTTGAATTTTAAAGCTTTCATTACCTTACAAATGATAATCCAATTGTGTTCTTGGTCTCTCAAAGAGATCTGGACTGGCATATATTGTTTCTGTTATTTTCTTTATTTAGATTTGATTAAAGACAGTCTTGCATTAATAAATTCATAGAGAAAGTGACAGACTCATTGAGATCTCAATACTCTCATATATATTTATGGTTTTGGGATATTGATCCTTCATGTTAGAACTGATGAAACAAAATGCAAATTTGTGATTAACTATCTTTACATTTCAGTAAAAATCACACTAAAATCAAGAGATTCTTGAAGGCTCCTTGGAAATATAGATAAGAACCTTAACAGTATGAGTCCATAAGTTAAAAAAAAAAAAAAAAAAGCAAGGAACATACCCCACATCCCCCCCAAACCAAAAAAAAAAAAAAAAAAAGTAACTTCAGAAAAAACTTCTGTTTTACTGAATGTTATCCATTACTTCTCTGGGCTTTGCAGTCTGGGATGGTCAAAAGTTTGGTTCTTGAATCTTTGATTTGGAAAATTAAGGTGACTAGATATGATTAGATTAAGTCTCATAATCATCACAAAGGTATTTTGGTACTAAATTCCTTTTGACTGAATTTCTGCTGGGCAGGGTGATGGAACATTTTGTCTAGACCACTCTTTTGCCAAGAACATTTGGACCAGATGATCCTTGAGGTCACTTACAACTTGGTATTCTATAATTCTATGAATTTCAAACAAAGGGTTGTCATTAAACTTCTTCATAAATCTGGACTTCTCTTTTTCCATCATCTGACAAAAATCACAGGGAAGTCTTCTTCCATGTCACAAGTTATATGAAGATGCAGGCTGAGTATTACTCATGAAACTCCATTTAAATGGAATTAGACTGTATCTGAGAAGCAAACTAAGATATATGGAAATATAGCATGTTGAAAATTACAAAGGAATTATCTCGGCATGTGAATCATATAAGCAGCCAAGTGGCAACGAGTAAAGAAATAACTATGTGTCTACATAATTTCTTCTCTGGCCCTGAATCATGGACTTTATATTATGGAGTTAGGCAACAGATGTGGATAACTCATCAAACTGACAACAGAAGGTATTTCACAGGAACCACTTAACCTATCAACTCTGCTCAGTACTGACTATTTTGATTTAGAAAAGGAGATGTGAAGCTTTGATATACAAGCTTTGCTCTCTACTGGGTAAGAAAGAACTATTCTGTGTTGTATGCCTAGAGAAGAGAGATACAGAGCACCTATGGTTTCAAAGTGTATCTCAGTAATTAAGCTGCTTACATAATGGTATCACTGCTTGAAGGCTTTGGGAAGGGAGGAAAAGCAGTCTTTCTCTCTTTTCCCTAACCCCTCTCTCAAAATTAGCAGAAATCTGCAGGAGATAGTCTGGATAAGTAAGAAGACAGAGGACTCAAGAGTCCACTCTGCTGGGAAAGACAACCCCTGTTTCTAACTCACGAGATCTACAGAGCTATAAAAAGATGATCAAATCTTAGACAGTGCAGAAACTTGCTTTGTTTCTTTGTAAAATCTCCTTTCCTTTGCACAAGAAGTTTGGAGTGAGATAGTTAAAATATTAATTCTAGGATGAGCAAAGCTATGGTCAATGTGTATTTTTTTTACAAAATTGCACAGTATTACAACTGCTGATACACTAGATCTAGTGTCAGCCTAACTGGCTGATATTGCCTCATTGTTTCTCTGTTCTACTCCTCAGCTATTTCATTCCTTACACCTAAGTTATCAGATCTTTAGATTTTTTGTGAATCATTTGTAAAGTGCTATAATTCATAACGTTTCAGCTGTTTTTTAAAGTTAAATATATTTCTTTATACTCACTTCTCATCATATGAATGTGCTTATCCCATGGAACTTCAGAAACAAAATTGCATCTTTCATGCTCTTTATTACATAGATATTTGCCTGTGTTACATTATCAGCCTAAGATATCTTCATAGTCCGTGGAGGACACAGACAGTTCTTCTCATTTTAAAACAGATGTATAAAATATATCACATAAATGTACTCTAAAAGTGTGTATATATTTCTCTCCACTGATTTTAAAGGGCCTCTAAGAAGAATACCTTAGCTCTAGACATTGTCAGGGTCTGAGAATAAATAGAATGAACCCTATGTACATGCTGAAGACTGTGGTATTGAATTTCTGCTCTGTTGTCATTAGTCTTTTTCTAGGACACTGATAATATTTAGTTATTAAAGGGAACAATATTATTTGGGGAGTCAATGCATATTGTTATGAAAGCTAATTTATTAATTTACTTATTTGCTATATTTTTCTTAGTTATTTTTTTCATAAAAATGTACTTTATATCACTTTTCACTTCAACACTGTACATATGCACAGAAAAAGTATTTTGTTTTCAAGAAAAGAAATAAAGCTTTAAGTAGACTTTTTGAGGTATAATTTTATTCAGAAATAGCTTACATTTTATTATTTAGCCTACTGCAGTATCCCTTTTCATGATAATAGATAATGCAGTCATATTGATTTCAGTAAAGTACTTTATTTGTTTTCATAATGAGACAATATTATACACTGGAGCATATTGTCCATGAAGCATTTAAGTGTCATTGACTAATAAGAATATGTAATCTTTTTAGACTCTATAATAAACAGAGTATACCAGCTTATTTCCATTCTTGCTGATTTGAGCAAGTTAACGATGCACACTTTAAAATAAATTTGGTTAACAAGTCTTCTGTCTTTTTTCTTCCATAAAACTTTAGACAGAACTTTTATTGATTTTTGTTCACATGAAGATGAACTAAATTTATCACACAAGCCGTAAGTGTCCAGGTACTCTCTAAATGAATTCATCACTTCAGCTGCATCCTCTAGGAAAATGGCCAACAGAAGAGGAATGAAAGTAAATGAGAGTGTTTATTAAACAGCTTATGATTTAGCTCAGAAATGTTCAGATTCTTACAGAGCAACTCAAATGTGTCATTCAAAGTGAATAACAGAAAACCCTGAAATTCCACTATGGATTTTCTTGACCAGTGGCTTCAGCTGCCAACTGTGGAACAAACCTAGTAGAACTTTGAATTCAAAATCACTTCTACAATAACCACAGCAGCTGTAGAAATTTTAAATGATAGTAATATTTAGAAGATTAAGAATCTTCTTTATTTCAGACTGATTCTCAGTTTTGTCCAAAACATGATTCATTTATTTAAAATCCTACTATATCTGGTTGTTTTTTAGAGTCAATATAGTCCATTTCAATGTGAACAAGATTACTCGGCATTGTCTCTGGGATACTAAAATAACTTCTATTCCTGAGAAAAAAAACATATCGTTTAAACATCATTCAGAACTGTGGGAAGCATATGGTTTCTCAGTATCACACCCCAGAGACTGATAGTTAAAATGATTCCTATCTAAGTAACAGGAGAAATCACAGTTCTCACAAAACACACAAAATCCTACGCTGCAGCCCATATCTGCCTGTTCCGTAGTAGAGAAGTGTGGCCCCTGTCGGCTACTGAACCCAGCACACCTTTCTTCATCTCCACTGTCTTCTCTGCCAAATAGATGATCACCTTTATTCACCTAATTGCCTTAATACATCGGGTCAGGCACATTTTGCAAGTAACTTTCTACTTTGGGAATCTCTCGTATTGGGAGAGATCAGCTTAAAGATGACATTATCTCAGCTCAGAGTTAATTTGGGATGAATCAGTTCCTTCTGCATTCAAGACACATGTACTCAGATGCTTCAAATGCTGTGGGATAATGAGAGAGTTAATGGAAATTGTGCTTCTTTTTCGTCTTTTGTGTTACAACAATGTTATCACGTCGCAAAGAATCAATATCAACTCAACATACGTGTTCTGTTACATGCAGATTATTTAGCTAATAGATTTTGGTACATTGTTTAACATATAATACTGGAGAAAAGCATCAAACAATAGTCATGCATCTCTAATGTAGTGTTTAGAAATTTTATCCTCAAAGTCCACTAGAAATGTTAATAGAAATGTTTTATTTGAAACTTCAGAGGGACAAGACTGCAAAATACAAATGCAAAATGTATTTCTTAACCACTGAAAGAATACTTTAAAAATATTTCATGCATAAATGAGTTCTTTAATATTAAAAAAATATTCTGCACATGTGGAAGTATATGTACATATGCTTAACTGTATTAGCATTTACCACTTGAAATAGGAGTTTTAATAAGTGTAGAATATAAAAAAAAAAAAAAAACCCCAAAAAAACCAACAACAAAAAACAGAAAGATATGTCATAAAAATAATTTGTTCAGCCCAGGAATGATTTATTAGTCATCAAATCTGCTGTGGGGAAAGTGAAATCTCATAGCTAAAACATTAACAAGAGAAACTGTTGCAAATTGGATTAGCTGTTTTGACTTCAATGATTGAATTGAGCAAAGACTTACTGATGGACATGGATCAGTGAAGGAAACTCTTGTCAAGTCCAGTAGAACTTTTCAAATAAGTGATTTCTATGACTGAGGTAAATATGGTCATCAAAAATGGAGCTTATTGTTTTCAAGCACTGGTCAGACAAAACTTGTACAAACTGTTTTGGATATGGCAGAAGAGTAGGATTTAATACAATATCATCTATACCTCATGCTTTTCCTTTACTGGTCTTAAGAAAAAATTTACTACAGAAATGTTTACTATTAGCAACCGAGGCAAAGAAGGGGGCAAGAGACTTTACAGCATTATGCAGAAACCAGGATATTATTCAGATTTTCTGAGTTCCAGACTAAAAAATTACAAACTTGTACTGCAACTAGAAAATGCATAATTGGGAAATATTGTCCATTTGAAAAGCACTTTCTTGTAAAAATAATTCTTTAAACAGTAAGTATAACGAATAAGCCTTTGTGATATCTCATATCTGCAGGTTAGTGTAAATTCTCAAG
Source organism: Athene cunicularia (assembly GCF_003259725.1). Taxonomy (NCBI): domain Eukaryota; kingdom Metazoa; phylum Chordata; class Aves; order Strigiformes; family Strigidae; genus Athene; species Athene cunicularia. Next base: position 137,257,847 of record NW_020799095.1, on the reverse strand, counting down.
TTTAATTTGAACATGCTGATGTTTTCTTTGTTTCCCAAAAGAATAAAACTTTTTTTTTTTTCTTCACTACATTGTGATTTTGCCTCCTGTGACTCCTTAATTCTGCATAGTTTTGATAGCCTTATAAAAAATAACATTAAGGACAGGGTCCTGCAGTTGAATGCTTTTGCTGTGCAACTGATGGAAATACACAAAGTTTTCCAGTGCAGTCTGGAAGTTCTGTATTGCAGTGGGACATTCTAAAGAAGATACAGGGAAAAATTTCAAATATAAAGCAAACTCCCTCAAGCTTTTTCTACTGAGAAAAGTGTAGTTCTTTTACCATCGGAGTGACTGTACTTGTATTGGTAGATTTAATTGGCACCCTCTTCAGTTTCCCACTTTCTTCTTTGTTGGGTTGCACTGATCTTTCTACACTGGGTTTGGAAGTCAGACTAGTAAGGAACCATCAGAGATGTGTTTACAGGTACGGTCTGTCTCCCTTTTCTCAAAATATTGGCTACCTTTATATTAATAGCAACAAGAAGTACAAATACTATCTTATACTCTTCAAACACTGGAAACTTTTTTTTCCCCTACCCTCCAGTGAAGAATCCTGTGCTCAGAACTGACAATGATTTTCATTTTTCTTTGTCTTAACATTTAATTGTTTCATTGACTATAACAGTCCAAGAATATATTTCACATATATATATATCTGGGATGAGCCGCTGAAACCAGAGCTGAGGAAATAAGTTACAGGAAACAAAGACCACAATAAAAGGTAATTCCTTCCCACTTTTGCAATAGTTGCAGAACATTCTTAATCCTCACATATTTGCATTTATTTAAACTTCTGCCATTGTTTTGCCAAGATGTTTGTTGCTGGTTTTGTTACTCATGGTCTGAAGTTTACTGACAGCTGACCCTGTTAAAAAAAAAAAAAAAAAAAAAGTTGCTGATGTACCATGATTGGCCCTAAGTCACAGAGGGATTTATTCACTTGAAAAAGTCACTCATATTGGTAAGTGAAAAAAGCTTAATTTGACAGCATAGCCTCAAAGCTCACAATCTGCACTTCCATGAAGATGCAGCTATTTAAATTTCCTTTTTTTGTTGTTTTCTTATTTTGGGGTTTAAAAAAATTCCATAAAAAGTATCAAAATGTTTTCTTTGGGAAGCTTTTGAGAGAGCACATCAAAAATCAGATCTCCCAAAAGGTGGAATGCCACTGGGACAAAGAACTGTGTTGAAGACATTTATTTGCCTCATTCAGACTGATCTGGGATGAGAAAGTCTGCCCTGGACAAGTCAGGACAGATATTTAAATAGAAGTATACAATTCTGGACCAGGAAGAGTGTCCCCAGGCCTGAAACCAAACACCAGGACACTTATTGTTCCCAAATCCAACAGCTCACATTTCAGTCAAAATTTATAGCAAAATTCCATTTTTCTGAGAACACTAGGAGGTTTTCTCATTTTTTTCTGTGGAAGAAAATGAATATATTTCAAAGCCCAAAAGCTTGCTCCAGAACGGCATTGATTCTCTAGCCAGCTCTGGCAGCGCCAGACCTGCAGTAGCAGGAGGTTTTTGGACACTTATATTGTCCCATCAAATACAAGGTTTAAAAAATCATAGGTATGTCTCTAAAACTCATTTAATGGCTACATGTCATCAGCTTTTTAATATATTATTTTCCTAGTTGTGATTTTTCTGTTTTCTGGTTATTTGGTACATTGTGAAATGTTTTCGAATCATAATTACTAGAAACTGCAGGAAAGATTTTAATCTTCCAGGGGACGTTTCTTAGGGAAAAGATGAAATTACCATTTGGAAACCGTGTCTTACAGACTTCCAGACTTTCTGGTAAAATCCTAAGTAGTCCCATTAAGACAAAATACTTAAACAAAATGGTATGTTTTTTTTTTTTGGTTTTTTTTTTTTTTCAATATACCTGTGAATAACAGATAAAAGCTATATCCTGCTCCCTCTCCCTGTACTTTAGAACTTGGTGGTGGTAAGGCACAGATGGGTTGTGTGGTCCACCCCAGGAGCATGGCTGTGAAAAGGTATCTCCAGAACTGGGAATGACCAAAGGTAACTTGTTAGCTCCTTCAAACTGTGGATCAGAAATTTTCCACTGACTCCATATCTTGCATCCTAGACCTCTTGCCTGAGACTGAAGTTCATGGCACAGATGTTCTATATGCATGTTTAACTCTGACTGTGTAAGGTTGTATTAGATTGTAGTCTCTAAGAGAAGGCATTTATAAGAGGTCTCAAAACCCCTCACCCCTTTGGTTGTGTCAATCAACATAATACATGATATAGGTTAATTTATACATATGTAATCTCATAATTTGCTTTGGAGAAACTCAGTAAGCTTGGCTGTATACATATCATCAGAACAATGACCGTGTAACTAAACCATCTTCATTTTAAAGACTTCAAACACTGATGAAAAAAAGGGTTATGAAAATATCATCTTTCATTTTTGAATTATGTTTTAGCATGTTTTTTTATGACAACATAATGTAGTCACTGACATATAAACCTGTTTCAACACAGTGTTGAATTTTTAAAAATCTGAATCAGGTGATTGATATACAAAGTAATGTAAACTTCATTTTACAATGGTTAAGACAGTTAGGACCCCACTTCATGTTTTGAGTTATCATACAATTTTTATTTCTTTACTAAGAATACAAAGATGCACCCTTTAGTTAAACTGAATTTAAAAAAAAAAAAATCAGAAGTATAAAGAAAGAATCAATTTCACAGATAGTGGAAGGTGATACAGATTAGATCACTTTCTACAACTGAAAAGAACTACAACAATAATTCTATAAAGTGTTCTTCTTCCCAGCTGACAGTATGTAAATTAAAATAAACACATGGAACAGAATTATAGCTATAAACCAACTAAAATAGATAGAATGGTTTGATTCATGAGTCTTGTCACACACATAATCAAGGCAGGGCCAGATGCAGTTACATTAACAATACTGAGACTGTGCAACAATGATGATATCATTGGCCCAGCAAGTGGAAAATTGCTCAAGTTGGTGCTGACTGGAGGATCCCTTGTCCATCCAGGCAAATCACGTTCTTTCATACAACTGAATGTCTCACAAGCATATTTAAACTATCACCTCCTCCTCAGTACAGTTATGGGAATGGTCTTTCCACTCTGTGGCTTCAGGAATGAAAAGGTGTACAGCACTTTATATCCTTAGGTGCCAACCCCAGTGGTAGCTCTCTTGCACACATGGAAGCAGAAGATGTTGATTACCTCCTCCTTTTTGATGATAGACCTATGTCCTACATATTTTCTGACTTTGACACCCATCTGTACATTGGGACCCCACACATACATCCTTATGCCATTTCTATAAAACGTAGCTCATCTCTTTCCCTACATACCTCTACTTACTGTATCATAGTTCCCATTTACCTTTGCTCACTAGCACCACATCTGTTGTATCAATCTGTCTTAGCTGTGTTGGTGCATTCTTAGGAGGGCAAGCATCCTGTAAGAGACACTGAATAAGTGGATCCACATGGGGAGTGTGGAGGGAAATAATGTCCAAAGCCTATTCCAGAAGGATCCATAGAAGTCTTTTTTTACAGCAATCATATGCATGTTCTTAAGTCTTAACACTCTGGTCTTAAAATTGATACCTCAGCTATTCTCTCAGAATCTGTTGTGTAACTCAGCATTACATGACACAGACCTGAGACTCTATCAGCCATATTCCTAGACTGATTCACAATAAACAACTGTTGAAAACCCTCCAGCAGATGAAGCACTAGGGGTTAAATCTGTGGTGTGTCCATACGAGTGTGAGAATGAGCTATGACAAAGTTTGTAAGGTCCATTGCATTTCTCTTTCCTCTAGTACAGAGCTGAAAAACATTCTTCCCTTAGCAAATGTTTTGTAATGCAAAATTCAAACTTGTCAAACACTAGCTCCTGTGGAGCCACAAGCAATCCCCTTGAAATATTGAGCCCTAAATAGCTATTTTTATTTCCTGACAGAGTTTTTGTTATTTTCTTATCTTTTATTTCCATCCAGCAGACAATGCAGTGTTCCCACTAGAAGAGATGGTGAGAATGGAAATAAATACAATGAATACAGATGTGACTGTTAGAATGGGGAAGATATTGCTGTACATGTGTGCCTGAGGGTATTCTCCCATTTAAAAATGAGGGAGAAGGGTAGAAGAAAAGTGATTTAGTGCATTATAAATCATATTTAATTAAAACAATAAAAAAATAAAGAGTAGCTTCTAGCTCTAAGTTTTAGACAACTTACAAAAATAAAAATTAGAAAATGTGAATCTAAAACACGTTTCTACTGTTAGTGGTTATACTTTCCTCATTATTATTCACATAGAAACTGTCAAATAGATACTGTCAATACAAAACAGAAGAGCTGAGAAAGTCAGACAGATAACACTTGCACATGTTCTATGCTACCATCTGTGAAAAAAAAAAAAAAAAAGTCCAGTCATTTAATTTCAAGGACTATGACAGAAAGAGGTTATCGGAGTGTGTTATGGCTTTTGTCAACATACCTGTCTTGGCTTTAAACTAGGAGTCTGATTATCAAGAATAATGCAACCAAAGCAGGTTACTGCCAGCAAAGCTTGTGTGGGAAGCCGAATAAACAGCTGTGACTTGACCTACAGCTACTTCCATTATATTCTGCAGTTCTCCAGATAATCACTGAATACACATATTCCCAAACACTCTTTGTCACTTCTGAGTAATACAGTGGTTATTTCACATCTAACTCCAATCACAGTTCATGACTTGGGCTTTCTCTCACCTTTTGTGTATCCTTGAGCATGAATTGTTGAATAAATCACTGCAGAATTACCAGCAAGGCTCTGAAGGAATGACAATGACTACAGCCTGATCAAGTGACTTGTACAAACTCACCCAAAAAGCTATGGTAAATCAGTATCTGAACAGGGATTTGCCATGACCTACACCACACAAAGCTGGGGAGAATTCTCTTTCTCTTTAAAAAAACTAAGAATCAAGGTGGAATCTTTGTTTGCACACAAGGAGGAAGAAGAAAGAAACAAAGGGAAGATGAGAAGGAAAAAGAGCAGAAGGAAAGAGGGAGGGATGAAAAATAAAAGGATGAGACTTTTACATATAATTGCAGAACAGAAAAAGAAAATAGGTACCAGCAGGACACAAGACCTTGTTTAGGATTTATGTATATGTGATATTTTTTCTAGCTTGTTTTAAAACCATAGCACAGTAAAGTTATATCATGCTTTATACTCATCTAGTTAATTTAACACTTTAACTAAACAGTTTGCCATGTTCAAATGCATTAAGTTTTATCTACACAGGACTTACAATACATGGTAAATTTAAATCATGAAACCTTTTCAGGGAGGAAGTTAAAAAAGAAAGAGTGTAAGAATCTGGAGGCAGAGTCTGAGAGATCTTATGCCTGGATCTCAAAACAAAAGCAGATTTAACCCACTGGATATCAGAGAAAAGAGAACTGAACATTTCATAAGGGCAGTTTCTAAAGGAAAGAATGCCTGCTTGATCAATAGAGTATTACAGTAAGTCTTCCTACTCTCAAGTCACTGCTAAAGGAACTTCTCTGTTTTAAGCAGATGGGTATAAATGGTCACTATATATAGTTTATTGTCCTGGTTCAGCCAGGATAGTGTAAAGTTTTCCCCAGCAGAGAGAGAGGGGGAAGGGATCTCCAGTCAGGTTATTCATACCATGCTGACGTCAGGTCCAGGGGCGGAACCTTTTCCTTGCTCTTTGGCGGGCTCGGGAGGGAACTTTGCTTTCCGTAAGCCAGCTAGCGGTATTTCTCTGTATATCATTTGTCTTGTTCACTGTTACTGCTGTTTATTGTTGTTACCATTGATACCGTTGTTCAGATTGTTCTATCACGCTTTTGTATTAAATTTGTTATTTTAGCCGGGGTCTGTGTTTAACTCCCAGCCCGACCGGCGCAGGTCGGGGAGGGGCAACGGCAACGTGCTCTCTCATCCCAGCAAGGCCTAAACCTTGCACATTAATGCAGCTTCTCTCGATTTTTGTTCTAGAAGTTATAAGAGACAGAAAAGATTGTATTCCCAGAGGAAAGTATTACTGTAAATGAAGAAAAAATAATCTGTCTGCTTAGTAATTCATAATAAAGAATACATTATGTCTCTTACTTTTCAATATTTTTATTTCCTGACATGTTTCTTGATAAGGACATGCAGTTATGAAGGCGAGAAAAGAGAAATGAGTGCTTTTGCAAGAACTGACAGCAAGGTAAACTCCATGAGGATTGCTGCTCTCAGCAAATATGACATGTACTATGTCACAAGATTGCACTATAGAATCATAGAATGGTTTGGATTGGACCTCAGATATCATCTAATTCCAACCACCCTGCCATGGGCAGAGCTAAATGTCATGAGGTTGGTATCCCAGCAAGGACCCTTATGCACAGGTGCTGCAGGAGCCTTCAAAGTTTGTTCCTTCTATTTGTGGAAAAAAAATCATAGAATCATTTAGGTGAGAAAAGATCTTTAAAATCATTGAGTCCAACCATTAAACTAACACTGCCAAGTCCACCACTAAACCATGTCCCTAGTGCCACATCTACACCTCTTTTAAATACTGCCAGGGATGGTGACTCAACCACTTCTCTGGGCAACCTGTTCCAATGTTTAATAACCCTTTTGATGAAGAAATTTTTCCTAATATCCAATCTAAACCTCTCCTGCCACAACTTGTGGACATTTCCTCTTGTCCTATCACTTTTCACTTGGGAGAAGAGACTGACACCAACCTCACTTCAACCTCCTTTCAGGTAGTTGTAGAGAGTGATAGTCTCCCCCTGGGCCTCTAATGACGCACTTGTGTTAGAAGACTTAACAGCATCAGATTAACAATGGCTAAAAGCAAAAGAATTTGTGCTTATTAGGGAAGAAGCAGATAAGAAGGGATTCCTTAAAATAACAAAGCAGAAACTTATCTACCGGCTGCCCATGGTTAGTAGTCCTTATTGAAAGTGCTGAGAGGAACTAGTTCTTGAAATGAACATGAGCTAGAGCAACACAGATTTGCTGTTATTTTCAGAGTGTGCAAGAATATATAAGGACTTGTTTTTCTAATAAACTTTGTAGCTTGATTGTTAAACATATTGGTGTGTGTCTTGTCTCACAACCTCGTCCTGCAACAGGCCTCCTTTTCTCCAGACCAAATAACCCCAGTTCCCTCAGCTGCTCCTTGTAAGACTTGTGCTCTGGACCCTTTATGAGCTTCATTGTCATTCCTTGGACACGGTCCAGCACCTCAATGTCTTTCTTGCAGTGAGGGGCCCATAACTGAACACACTATTTGAGGTGCAGCCTCACCAGTGTTGAGTACAGGGGAACAATCACTTCACTATTCCTCCTGACCACACTAGTAACTAATTAAGCTAAGTAAACATTAATAACTCCTTCACTGCACTTATCACTCATCTGTGAGAGCAAAATGTAAACAAAGAATATCTGTGATTCTTTCATCCTTTCTCATCTAGAAAATGGATTAGTTGGTAGATTAAGTTTTCCAATGAAGAGAAGGAAACAGTGAGTTTTCAGAGGAATATTCAAGAAAATATAATATCAAAATATAGAAAGGGATTTTTATCCTTGCCAAAACATCATGTGAGGTAAATTTGAGAGGAAACAATATACCAGTCATCTCCAAAATATGATCTTAGTGGAAACAAGAAGGAAGTAGTGTGGTACTTACTATTCTCTCTTCCTTTTAACTCCTTTCATAAATTACTTTTATCTCTGTCTTTTTCTCCTCTTCATATGTCAAGTAGACAAGCTTCATTTTTACAAAACAAAGCTTCAAAAACCTGTAAATGATTACCAGATCACATAAGTATGCAAAATTCCTGTACAAAATTCAATGAAAGATAAAGGAAGATGACACAATGAAATTTTAGAAGCAAACCATTTAAGCATCTTAAATAGATACAGTGTAGGATTTCTGGATTTGTGACCTCTATGTTTACATATAAATACAAATTTCTTTGCCACTCATCTATGAGCATATGCTATTGTTTAAGTTGCTCACAGACAGATGGACTATGTGTCTGGTTACAGAAGCTGATGTGTAATAAGAAAAGAAAGCTCTGGAACTGGTACTGCTTCACAATTTATTTTCAGAACTTATTGCAACAGCATCCAGAGGCACTAATCAGGTTGCTGGGCTGGATTCTGTACAAAAACATATCATGAGATAAGGGCCATTTTTGAAAATATGCAATCTATTTCTAAACCTAGTTCTTACTGCTGGCAAGGGATTTTCTGACAATACATTTTCTCATGAGAAAACTGTCAGCTGGAAAGGCATTGAACTACCAGTATGAAATTGATTGGCTTTCTTGAATCTCAAATTTTGATTTTTTTAAATGGAAATTTTCTTCCTTTTTGATCCTTCTAGATTTTGAATTGACAGTTTAATTTTAAATTGTACTTATTTTTACTTTTGAAATCTACAGAATATTTTAATTAACAGAAAGTAGCTCAAAATATTTTTACTTTCTCTGCATATTTAACAATATTGCTTTTTGACCAAAAAAAACCCCCAGTTTTAGTCCTCTTTTCTAAGTTCAATTAAAACAAGAAACAAACCTTGTTAAAGCTCAGAAAAATATTTCTTCATCCACAAATTAAGAGTGAAATTACCAGTAACAATGTGAACTAGAATTTATCAAATACTATACAGTACATCTATATTCCAGATGTTTTCTTGTTTATTTCTTAAGCTTTTCCCATTTTCCCAGCCTGTTCCAGGTCTTTTTTTTTTTTTTTTTTTAATCTTCTTGATATTTACATGCATTAGGATTCTTTTATCATTAATTTGAGCCTTTGTATATTTCAGTAAGGCTAACCCGTGTTTTGCTTATTTCTGATAGTCTTACACTCTACTTCAAGCTGTTAAATATTTATTAAAAACTTTTTTATTTATCACAATGAGTATTCTTTTCTTCCATGTCCTTATAAACTATAGGGGTTTTTATTTCATAGGTAATATATCTTTTTTTTTTTTCCTTTTGTTTGTTTCACTCTTAACTAACTACCCCACCCTAGTGTTTTGTAAGAGGAATCCATACTGAAAATGTTCTCCCTACTTGCTAATTATGCAGAACATGCTATTCACATTTAGGTTATTCACATCTAAACCTATGGAGTACACATTGTCAATATTCAAAGTACTTCACAAAGGTGACCACTGCAACAGTCTGTGGCAGAAAAACATCTCATCACCCCTTCATACACACCTGCAATTCACTGACAGTGCTCTCATAGTATTTGAGTTCCTTGCTGTTAACAATTATTCTTGTAAAAAGATCTCTGGGAATAAGAAGTATTATCTCCATTTCACAGAAAGGTAAAATGGTGTACAGGGTAGATTAACTGATTCACCTGATGCACAAAACAGTCTGTAGCTGACAGGAGATGTCATGTCCCAGATATCCCACATACACAAACTCTGAGAGAAGGTACTGCTTAATAAAGTAAAAATGAACTACAGACATTGTGTAGATATTAAATGTTAAAGCAAAGTTCAGACTTTTTTTTAATTTGTTTTTTTCCTGAAGTATTTAGGAATGCAAACCAAATGGAAGCCAAAGATTGTGAATTGGCATCACTACATAAAGTTATCTTGGTCTACAGAGCATTCTAACTTCTATGACTTTACCTTTTCCAGTAGAGTAATGTTTTACTGGAGTGCA
>NW_020799095.1:137204286-137248037 GCF_003259725.1 Athene cunicularia | reverse complement strand
AAGAAGAAAAAGAAAAAAAAGAAAAAGAAAAAGAAAAAGAAAAAGAAAAAGAAAAAGAAAAAGAAAAAGAAAAAGAAAAAGAAAAAGAAAAAGAAAAAAAAGAAAAGAAAAGAAAAAGAAGAAAGGAAAATTATACACCCAGCATCTCTCACTACATTTCAAAGTAGTCTGGTTATTCTTGTTCAATGAACAGCTTTACCTTTGAATTTGTAGTATAATAATGACTATATATTTTTTTATATTTTTCAAAATTAAAGTCTGAAGAGAGCTCATAAAACATACCTCTCTAGCTAACTTCCTATATTGTGTGAATATAATAGATCTTACCTTCATGTAAATACTGGTGAATCACTGGATGTGAAATTCAAACTTTGAGAATCAAATCCAAACCCCTCTAATGTTCTGCAAAACTTGATATTTATACAGTTGTCAGAGCAAAGTACAGTCAGATAAAATAGTTCAGAAGACTAGTTATCATTAATCAAGTAAAAGTTTGTGGGTTTTGTTATTTTGGTTTTGGTTGTTGGTTTGTTGTTTTTTTGTTTTTTTTTTTTTAAAAAAAATATACAAAACAAACAGGATATGAAGTCCTGTTACATAACGACATCTCTGGTAATGTCTCCTCTAAATTCAAGTGCTGACAAGGCAAGAACCTGTCACTGTATTGGTTAAGCCAGTTCAGTCAGTCAGAATCACTAATGGTGGATGAATGCATATGTTATGCTCTTCTTAAGCCAAGATTTCCAAAGCTAGGTGCCTAAGGTTTCACTTGCAGTGTTTTCAGGTGCTGTTTAACACAGCTCACTTTAACATTAACATTAGTAAGCAATAAGAAACTTAATTTTATGCATACTGTTTTTAAAAAGTTGAGTCTCTCTTTTTCACTCCTTTGTGTGGATGCTTATATAGGAAAACTGTATTCTTTTCTTATTAAAAAAACCCTGCAATTTTGTTTCCCATGTGAAATAAGAATATTTTGAAGATTCACAGTTATGTTTTCTTCTACACATTTCTAACATTAACTCAAAACATTTTCATAGCTAGTTAAAATTATTATGTTTTATCTAATTAAATATAATAAAGCACATAAAAGAAAACAACAATGTACACATATGAAATCACTATGAAGACAAGATTAGGTAAGAAAATTGAATTAACTCAATTCTCTTTGCAGTGTTCTGCATCCAGACTGGACCTGACTAATTCCTTGTTTTTGGCTAGAGGCTCCAGATTTCCATCCCCACCTTCAGGCTTGCCAAGCCTCATTCATCTGGCAACTCTGTCGTGCATCCTTCTGCCCAGCCGAGGTATCACATGTCCTGCTGGCAAAACAGCAATTGCGGCCACTGATTGCCAGGGGCCTCGGTGGCACCTGCTCAGCCTGCAGCCATCTGACCTCCTTTCCCACTGTCCCCCAATCCCCTCCTGCAATCCCCACGCAGGCTCAGAGTGAGTTTAAGGTTGTCCAAGCTTCTGATCCCACCGCCACCACCCTGTTCACAGGCAGCAGGTTAGATATCAGCTACCCAGACTTGTAGCAGCCCTGTAAAACCCTTTTTTCCTACCAGCCCTCTGTTTTCCCCACAGCTTCCAGTTCACCTGATCCAAGCACTACGCATGCTGAAATAGCAGAGTATGCATAAGATGCTCAGCCCTGTTGTCAGGTTCACCTCAGTCACAAGTTTTATTCTCTGAAAACAGCCATATAACACCTTCAGTTCCTAGTGGGTTGTCAATTTACCGGCAGTCTGTTGTTTTTCATTTGGATTTCAATGCTTCTGAACACAAAGTTTTTGTATTTACTTTCTTTCGGATTTCCAGATATCCAACTCTGATTTCTTTGCTTGTTCTTAGTTTAACTGGGATTCTCAGATAATGTCCACTCCGAACTACTTTGTATTTAATCGCAGGAAAACTCATCCTTTCACTATATTGTATGACAACAGGAACTGTGTTTAAACTGTTAGCAATCACTGAAGCAAAACTTATATCCCATAAACAAATATGAAGTAGCCTACATATAAGTGAATTTTTCTCTATTCCTGTGAAGGAGGAGGTTGATTATAGAGACACAGACATCAGCTACATGTCTGCAACTATGTCATATGATGCAAAAGGGCACATATTACCCTGGCTGAAGGATGGGGAGCTCCTCTGCAACTTGATAAATCTGAGCCTGATTGATGGTCTCTTGAGGCATTCTTCTGTATGTGATCTGATGCTACTGTAACCACACTGATGACTTCTACAACTAGCTCTTGTTATCAAGCAGAGGCCTGGCTAAAATCCTTGCTCCAACAATAGTTGCATTTATAGGTTTTCATTTACCTTTATAGTAAAGTAAATTAAGAACAGGAGAGGGTTAAGCACTGTTTTAAACTGCCTTAATATTTCACATGTAAATAATTGTCAATTAACCAAAACTCCATTAGGAAGCCAATAACGGACAATTATTTTTAATGGAAATGTTCTCACTACTTTACAGCTTTGTCAAGTGGTTCAGTACAGGCAGCATGTTAAATCACCACGTTTTTCCAACAAGCTATTTGAAATCTGTGGCAGCCAGATTTGATTGATGCAGTGTACCAGAGAGCATAAGTATTGCATAAAATGCTCTTTCAGAGTTCAAAGGAGTAGAAAAATTTCTGTTTAATAATTCAGCAGTGAAATGAAAATAATGTAAAGAAGATTAGCCATGCTCTTTTTTGGGTGGTATTCATAGCAACGTTCTCATTTCTAGACCTGTTTTTTCAAGTGATATTTTTAATCAAATGCTTTGAATGAAAGCTTTGTTCTTTTTTTTTTTTTTTTTTTTAGGGAGGACCTCTTCTAAAAGAGCAAACTATCTTTTATTCAGCATTATGGCAGCACTAAAATTTGTTCTGCGTATCATACTCTCCTTTTGTTTCTGTCATAATGATACACAAATAATTCAGCAGAAATCTATGTCCCTCTGGAAGCTATTGTTTTCATTGTGTGAAGTATTCAAAAGTAGTTGTAAACACTCAGCTGCATCCTGTTTTAACACAGCCCAGATGATAAGTGGAGTACTAGTATAACTGTGATTTTCATCCATTTCAGTGTTTCTCTTATCTCCAGGGCTTCCTTTACACTCAAGATGAGTTGCTTGGCCAGCATACACAGTGTCTCTTACACATGCTCATTCCCACACAGTTATAATTCTTCTTCCAGAAATCCTGAAGAGCAGGAATCCCCTGAACAGTTGAAATATACTAAGCTGATGCTCTGAAGACCTCTACATTGGCCACCTGAAGTGATAGACACCTGTGTCAATAGCGTTCCATGTGTTGCATTTCCAGGAAGATCTGAAAATTATTTAAATACATATTTTTGAAAAAGAAAAGCATAGTTTTCTCTGATGAAAATCACTACAGTTGCATCCATGAAAATAAATACTCAAAGTAATTTGAGCATGCTTATCAGGTAATTGGACAATCTGGTGAATTTCCACAATTGTTCTGCAATTTCAGATTCAAATGTCTGTTGGAAATCTGATTTTAATGGAGTTTATTTGCTAAATTCTCTTTATGTTTGAGAATGCAAACACAGGTTGGATGTGTCTTGGGGGAATTGCCTCATCCTATACATTTTCCAGTGTTCAGCCTATCTGACCTGAGCCTTTTGTTTGCTATCAAAATACAAAATAGCAGTGGTCATAACAACAATAATTCATGTCAGTGTGTTTCTAAATTGCGACTCATTAAAGCATCCAGTATATTAATTCAGCCATTATTTTCTTTGACAACAGGTTTGTTAATGAAACTGATACAGATTACTGAAATTCCAAACATACTTGTAAACAGTGAAGATTTTTGCTGCACGGTATATCCACTACTGTGCAAAACATCCTCTAAACCATTACAAGATTAAGCCGGTCTAGAGCTGTTGTTTAAAGACACTGCAGTGACTTTAGCAGTCACTGATCTGTTTACTAGTCTGGGACAACATTATCTAGCAACTTCTATTGTAGTATTTAGGTGCTGCTCAAAGATTCGAAGGCCCCTTTCAGGACATCAGTCATCCTATATACATCCTTTGGCTCATTGTGCTCTCTGATTGCACAATCTTCCAATTTCTAAATAAATTTTCAGTAAGTTTTCAATAAATTTTGACAAAGCAAGGAAAGACACACCCCCAAACATGAACCATAACTAGCAACATTTATAAAATACTATCACAAAAGTATTTGAAAGTGACGATTAAGAAGAGCATTTTTTTCTTGACTTACCATTCTTCTGTGCATTTCTAGATTCTGCGGATTTACTTATGTAAAAGTAAAATTAAGAATACAACTTTATATATCTATATATATATATATGGTTTACATATGGAAGAGTATCATTGAAGAAGAATCTTTTGCTTTCTGTTGTATAAGGAAATAAAAGAAGAAACATTATTTCCACTCATAATACAAGGAATCCCAACATATAAAGTACAAAACTGTTTTTTCTCAGTTCTGCAAACAGCAGTGTATGCAGGTAACACAGGACATGTGCAAAGACCTGAAAATATCAAGCTGCAGGGTACCTCATATGTTACTCTGTCACATAAAGTGGAATCAAACAGCATACTGAAGATACTTGTTCTTATCACAGATGCTCTATCATATCTTGCAGTTTCTAACAAATAACTTACATTTTGTTATAAAACAAATCACTAGAAAACATGCTGACCTTTTTTGACAGACAGTAAAATCACATTCTGGTGAGAATATCCACACATTTAAACCTATCCGAGCGTTTCGCTGCTGTACTGGAACCATGCCAGCATGTCCAGCTTCTTGCAAACACTGCCACAGCAAGTATTTAAACTAGTGCTTTCAGTCTGTGTCCTTAATAAGTTTCAACAGAGATGGAAAAACAACTTAAGGAATTCTAAATGTGGCTTGTCAAAGAGCATGCTTGACCTTGTTTTTCTTAGTAATTTATAACAAACCACTGAGAAACAAGACACGAAAGACCAGAGACCAAAGATCACTAATTTAAAAGAATCACTGATTTAAACGAATAAGAAATATTGTCCACAGTATTATCCACCATATAAAATTATTGAAGACTTTAATAAGTAATAAGCTTTATAGGAAATGAATCAGAGGCTATAAAACCAACAATTTGTACATCATAGATTTTTTCATTGCATTTGTTAAAGAATTACATATTGGATTTTTTTGTACCAATTCTTGGAATCCCAAAGCAGTAATAAAGTTCATTTTCTAAAAATTCTATTTATTGTTTTTCCTATATCAACTCTACAAAGTATTTCCATAATGCATACTACTTCCTATTTAATGAATGTCTGTTATAAATCAAAAGGAATTGCCACTTTGGGATTTGGGGAGAAATATATAAAAAAAGTTTATTTAAATAAATAAAGATAACTCCATTGTGCACAAATCAGATTCAAGTATTTTTATTCTGATTTTTAATTCAGGCAATGCTTTATTATTTTATAAACCTGTGTTTACTAATTGGACATTCTGAAGCTGAATTTAGTTAGTGCCAGATGTGTGAATTTGATCTCTGCTGTGGTATGTGTGGGTGCATGTCCTTCAGAAACATATTTAAAATGCTTCAGTTTTTACATCTGCAGAAATCTGCAGAAATCAGTGCTGATTTACTAAATTACTGATAGTTGTTAAATATTCAGTTAGTGGAAGAGGTAGTAGAATTACAAAATGACTTTGGAATCACAGAATCACAGAACCTTTTTTGTTGGACGTGACCTCCTGAGTCACCTAATCCAATCTTCTTGCTCAGGCAGGGTCGGATAGAGCAGGTTACCCCAGACCATGTTCAGTCACGTTTCGAATATCTCCACAGATGGATGTTCCACAACTGCTCTGGACAACCTGTGCCAGTGTTTTACCACTCTCACAGTAAAAAAGGCTTTTCTTGGATTCACACTGAACTTCCTGTTTTTTAAGTTGTGATCATCATTGTCTCTCCTGTCACTGTGCACTAATGCGAAGAGTCTGCCTACCACATCTTCAGTCCCCCTATGTGGTGGTGCAATTCTCCCTGCCCCTTGCTGGGCAGCTCGGTGCTTGGTGTGATTCCACTCCCCTCCTGGGGCAGATACCAGCCTAGGGTGGTATGGATGGCAAATGGCACCGGACCAGAGCATTAAGGCACCCCTGTGATGTGCCTGGCTCCTGCTCTCCCTATCACTTGGGAGTGGCAGTAACAGTCCATCACCTCCTGACAGACTAGTACATCTGTACCTGGGACGTGACCAAAGGAGGGCTATAACAGAACTGCACATTCAGCAGGTTATGGGCCTGTGCAACTACTGGAAAACACCAGAATATTTCATCACTCAAGTTGGGCTAGAGTGGAAAAGTACCTGACAAAAGTCAATTAACTTGGACCTCATAAATAATGACCTCAAGTAACACCTGTTGAGCTCTTCTGGGTCACAGCAGGCCTGTGACCAGCATCTCCCCTGAGCTAGGACGGGTCTCAGGTACCAACTCCCCAAGACATCATCTGCTGTCAAAGCCAACGAAGAGATAGGGTGAAGTCAGCCCCCTCAAATCTCAATTATTGCCCATTGAGAGATGCCGATGCATTGCAAGTATGAACTCTAAACTCAAGAGGAGGAAAATTTTAACTGTAAGCTAGATTCTCTTCGATCCCCTCTCTGCATATCTATGTGTTTAGATATACACAATTGTTTTCACAAGTATGGCTACGTATATATTTCACTGGATACAAATATTTTTTTCTGTCTGTTTCTTTGTACGTCTTGTGTATATGAATAGATAGATAGATAGATAGATAGATTTAGGATATCTTACAGTAAGTTACTGTGAATTTTGTCATTTTCAAATCTGTAGTTAAGTCACTATTTTAATCATATTTTACTGAATTATTTTGGAAATACTTGAATTGTTTAAGTGCTGCTAGTCATTAATAAATCTTGATTTGCTGGTAAATAATTACTGTGTTAATATTTCGATCCATGACACCCCCACAGGTGATTATACACATGGATAATAACCAGGCTGAAAAGTCTCAGCCTGTTCATTATAGTACCTTAACCGTTCTTGTGGCCCTTACCTGGATGCACTCCAGTAAATCCATATCTTTCTTGAACTGGGGAGTCCACATGACACAGAACTCCAGATGTGTCAAACAAGGGCGAGTAGAGGGGAAGAACAACCCTCCTTTACCTGTTTGTCACAGCCCAGGAGACTGTTAGTCTTCTTTGCTGCAAGGGAACATTGCTGGCTCAAGGTCACCTTGTTGTCTACCAAGACACCAAGTTTCTTCTCTATAAAGCTGTTTTACAGACAGCCATGCCCCAATGTGTATTAGTGCATGGGGTTATTCCTTCTGAGATGCAGGATTTTACTTTTCCCATTGTTGAATTTCATCAGGTTCCTGTTGGTTCATTTCTCCAGCCTAAGGCCCTCTGATTGACAGCACGACCTTCAGTTCCATTCATACAGTTGATCTCACTACTTAGATCTCTAGGATTTAAGGGAGACACCTCTGAGCCATTACTATTTGCCTAACCTGGAAAATAGCTTAACCTGGAATATCACCAAATTTTAGGACTTTGAATCCAAGGTAATAAAGAAAATCTGTGTTCCAGTGACTAAAATTGCATTTTCATTTTATTCCATGTCCCTCTCTGTATGCAGAAACACTGAGCTCTCTCTAACATAAAACAACAGTATTGAGCCTAACATAAAGCAGAGCTTCAGCTGTGTTCAGAGACATTATAGGGGGTAAGAACAAGCCTGTCAGGAAAAGAGTTGACTTCTGTATTACAGTCTGGTGATTATGGTAATCACCCAGAAAATGGGGAGACATGGTCTCTTGACCTTTTCAACCCAAGTGATTTATACCAGCATTTGTCCTTCCTCAGTCTCATGTTTTCCAATAAAACAACAAATAAAAATATACAAACCCAGAAAGAAACCAGAGCAGAGCTCAGGTTTGTCCTTTTTTTTATTATTATTATTTTAACAGATTCCAGCCTCTGTGCAGATATTTCTCTTTTGTCTCCATGATAAATGAACTCTCAATAGTTACTTGATAACCTATTATTTAGGGAACACTCTAGAAAAATGGCTTGGTTCCTTTCAAACCGAGACAGGTCTATAACTAAGTCTTCATTAAATGATATTTGAGTACTACAGAAGTGATAGCTTCTGAAAACCATACTTAAATCCTGCTCAAGGTATGCACTTGCAGAGAATTACTTCAGCAGTGTGTTCCAAGGGGAAGAGCATATTCATCCTGAAAGCACCATAAGCTTTCAAAGAAGCCAACCTTTAAGTTCCAAAATTGGATCGAACAATATTGATATAGATAGCCCTGCACATGGCCTTTTCTATTGACTAATGCTAGGTCAGCCCTTTCACGGTAAATTTATCTTTTTGGATTGCACTTTGGAAGCAATGGATGTTTCTAAGTGACCGAGTTGGGAGCACGGAGGTCTAACCCTGACTTTTCTGGGGCATTACTCAGATGTGAAAGTTGAATTAGCCTCTGTGGAACTCACCTGAAGTTTGCATTTATCAGATGCAGCTCTTTACTGACATTTGTAACTACTCAGACTGGAAGCCCAGAGAATCGCAATGGTTCTGTGATCCCCTTGGGTTAAATTAAGGTGAAATGACACCAAACAACTGGTTAAAATGTTTTACTTGCAGTAGAAAACAATTTAAACTTGGAAAGGGGTAATAAATAATGTGGTCTCTTAGAAATCTATAAGAAAGAAAAGAAATGAAAGAAAGGAGCGAAAGAGAGTCAACAAAATCCAGATCACCACCCCTGGATCCAGTGTTGTCTCAGGTCCAGGAATCTTGGGTGGTGGATGCACACACAGCAAAATTTATGTTACCTTTTAAATTCATCTTATCAGCTCAGTAGCATACTTTGTTTTTTTTCTCAGCTCCCAGAATTTTGCTGACTTCATGTCTCTTGAGCAATCACCCAGCTCTGGGGGCAGAAATGCTCACCACTTATCAGTTCTTGGTACCTCTTCAATGGTGTAGATGAGAAGTCGTTAGCAAGGTGTGAAGGTTTTAAGCCCTGCCGGGACCAGAGACCACATTGCCATTGTCACTCCCCCACCCTCGAACACAAGGAGGGCACAAACCCCGGGTTGAAATAAGAAGAAATTTAATACAATGGTGTAATAAGCAATCTGAACAACAACAGTAACAATGATAACGACAGTAAACAGCAATAACAGTAAACAAGACAAAAGATATACAGAGAAATATCACAATGGTTACAGACAGCTAGCTCGTGGTGCTCCCCTTCACCAAAGCCACAAAGGAAAAAGTTCCCGCACTGTTGTGCAGGACCTGACATCAGCATGGTATGAATAATCCGGCTGGAGATCCCTTCCCTCTCTCTGCTGGGGAAACTTAACCCTATCCTAGCTGAACCAGGACACAAGGCCTGCATTGTGTCTGGTGTACACAATAGAGCCACAAAGTATGGGTTCTACACAATGCAGCCAGTGATTAATAGTCCTTGTGGTTAATGGGAAACATTTGGTTTCACACAGTCCATGTTTCCCCCCTTTGAGGCTTATCTAAGGAGTTTGTCAATACAACTGCTAGGGAGCGGGAGAGTGCATCCTTCGATACACTCCCTCTCCCTTGAGAAACATTCCTTAGACTAATCAGAGGACATAGATTGTCCTTGAGGTTTTCTGCGTCGATTAATATTTGAGGCATTACTTCCTTACACCATTGGAAATAGTCTATTGTCATTATTTAACATTACTTGTAAGTGTAAGGAGAAAAAAAAAATATTGTGATATATACCACAAAACGAGCAAATGAGAAATGAACAGAATACTAAAATATTGATGGAATTTTTTGACTCAGATCATAGCCATGAAATATTTACCTCACACTTTTGATACTTCTCAGGCTAATGTCATATCACTATGTCCAGTTTCAGCTGGGCTACAGTTAATAAGTTCACAGAGTCTCTAGTTCTATAGAATTTACCTTTATTTCCCCAGAATTGGGAAGACAAAGAGACAACTGGTGTGGAGTTGTCAATCAGGAGACAAGGAACCCAACTTCCTAAGGAAACTGCCATTAAGAACAACTTACAGAGTTCCAAATTTGAGCAGAGATATACAAAGAACAAGTGAAATAGTTCATTATAATGGAACCATTTTGCAACTTTCATTGTATCTTCACTTTTAACTACATGGCTGCAGTAGAAGTTAATCTTCAAAGTGTCAGTAAGTACTGTATAAATACAAGCTATTAAAAAATGCAAAAGTGGTGCTTGCAGACTACAGGAGTAAAGAGGAGATTTATGAATATATTTTTTGTGTAATGCTCATTCAGTGATGAATCTAGAATATACTATATACATATCCAGATAGTATCCACTATGCTCATTAACAAACGTCTTGCTTTGGCTTTAAAATTTGAAATTATTGTAAACATCTTTTGGACTATATATATTTATGCTGTGTCAGTGGAAAAACTATTCACATAGCAAAGATCGCTTTCATAACAAGCACTGATTACTAACTTCGGTTAAAGTCTCAAAAGTATGTATATAAAGCCTCCACTTATAGAGGAGCCTTGCTTCCTGTTCCTTTTATCCTTCACAGAAAGACGTCACTTAAGATAGTTTCCTGATGTCTTTGTGCATTCTGTCCTCAGAGAGACCAACCAGTCTTTGTTATGTCAAAATCTTACTCACTTCTATCTCCAAGTAATCCTTCCTACCAGATGAAGGTATTGCTTACTCCCACAGCAAAACAATGCATATGTAATTTATGACAGTCTCTACAATACATTTTCAGTAATTTAGTTAATCTATAAACTCTCTTTCTAAACCTGTCTGGATTTTTATGACTGTATCGATATGTTCATATCCTATCATCTATATGGAAAAGTTCTGCAGACAAAGTTGGATCTTAAATTCTGATTCTGTCTGCAACTTGGTATCTGCCTCAGTGACTCTTTAAGGAATTTGCCTCAGTGTGAGATCCATATGTCAGGCTCCTTCCTGAGAATCAATACTCATGTTCTTTTTTCACAGATACCATAATTAAAAGTAGGTTTCAACTCCTGCACAGCAAGCCTAACACATGTAGGATACATTAGATTCACCATTGATATGAAAATCAGTTTCTTTTTGGACCCACTGCTCATGCGCTGATCTGTATGCACGGAAAAGAAACTTACTTATCACTTCCAGAAATCAATAGTTTGACAGGGGCAGCCACATTCATCTTTACCCACCTCTCCATCCTTCCAATCTAGTAGATCCAAACCCAAAATACATACTTAGTCTGTAGCACAATTGGATTCAAAATTTCCTGTGTCTAAAAGAAATCAAACTCTCTCTCAGAAAACATAAATGATTATAAAAACCAGAAAACCTAAATGATAAACAAGAAGAAGCTACAGGTAAGAAAACGGCCTGTGACAATTACAGTCACCACATATGCTAATATAATTAGATGATATAAAGCAGACATATTTGCTAAATTACAATGAAATGGCAAAAAATATGGTTGTCCTCTATTTTTAAGTCATTATTGAAAGAAAAATGTATCTTGTATGCCACATAGAAATAGGTGTCCCTGACATGACCATATCCAGAGAAATCCTTGATTCTTTGGTATTTAAAGATATCAGTCAGCTGCAGGGTATCAAGACATGCTGCAGAAAGGCTGAATGTTCACAGAGTCTTGCTGAGAACAATTGGATCTTGATTCATTAAGGTGGACATTAAGTAAAGTGACAGTAAGAATCATGTTTTATGTCAAAAAGCTTGGCTAGATTCTTGCTGCATGTCACAGAGAAGAGAAATGTCTTGAAACATAGATATAGTAAAGCTATACATAGATTGTAATGTTCATGATAGCTGGAAGCCAAATAATTTCCTCTGGGTTAACCATTTCCGTGTATATATATTTATTTACACACGCATACATGCACATGCATACATATACAAGCATACACATTTGTGTATTTCTAAGGTCCAAGCACAGGTAACATATACAACCCTTGTAGACAATATATACTTTCTACCAAATAAAGTTACAGAAATATAACAACCAAGCAGATTTTAGTCATGGCCAAATTATTTGATACCTAGCAAACTGATGTCTAATTAATTTAGGAGTACAAATCCCATTGGTTTAACCTGAACTTTATAGGATTTGACAAAGAAATCACTGTCAAGAAGCAGGAGTAGAACTCGGGTTTGACTGTCAACTTGAATGAGAGAAAAAAGAGGGCCTTCTGGGAGAAAAAAAAGATGTAGAAAAGTTCAACAAAAAAGTAAGTCAAATGATCAGTAAGGTTGTAGATAACTGTTTCATTCAAGACAAAATGAACCTTCTAAAGAATCATTGTAATAATTCTTGAGATAATATCAACTAAATTTTCAGAAAGGACAAATCTGAACATTTGAATAGAGTTTGATCCTCTAAGTTGGCATGTATCAATTACTGAACCCCTCAGAAAAACTACTTGAGATATCTCAGAAAGATGCAAAAATTAAATCACTCTCAATATTCATGAAAATCTCTGTCATACTTCTGCACTGGCTAGATGAGTTACAGTAATAGACCCCCAAATAACATTATTTAGAATGATTTTTATTATAACAAATTATATGCTGACAGATCAGATTGTTAAAAATCCTCTCTTTCCTACCTCTCCAAGCTAAAGGCTGGAATTTTTTTACATGGTGAACCTAGTATTACAGATTTATGTATCTTCTGATCCATGGACTATCCAAATGCCACTTTGTGAGCAACAGTGCTATTTTCTAATAATTTTTCTGCTATCATAGCAAAACTTTAGAAATACATGTAAATAGATAGATAAAGGTAATTCACTTAAAATACAAAAGTTCTCTTTAAAGAAGGGTTGTTGAAATCAATACTTTTGTTTCTGTACTTCTCCATAGGTAGCACCAGCCATTCAGCTCATTATAATATATGACTTTGGTTCAGGTAAAGGACAGACTGTGGTGTTACATGATTAAAAGAGTGCAGCATAGGAGCACAGTGAACACAGGTGAACAACTTATTTGTGGAGCATTTACATTCCCAAATTAAAATATCTAACAGAGTTCCTTTTTTTTAAGTGGAAAGTGGAAGTAAGATAGAAAAATATTTGACAAATCAGCCTTCCTGTCATGAATTCTTATACAGAAAGCTTATTTTTAAAAACCTTTCCAGTAATATATGGGAATGATAAGTAATCTGATTTTGAGATGCAGTGCTCATAAACATCTCCACCAATTCTATAGAATTGCTGTAGAGACTCTCCATTCACACGTAGTCTGAGAATAGTGGAGTTTGGCATACTGGCAGCATAATGTTAATGCTTTTCATTTTCTTGTAAAAAATTTAGATGTTTATTCCCACATTTGTGCAACATCAGGGTTTATTTTTCTAATTTAAAAAGAAAAAAAAAAGAAAAAAAAAAAGAAAAAAAAAGAAAAAAAAAGAGAGATCATGCATAAAGTTGCAGAATAAATATTTGAACAGGTTTTTTTTTACTTTTCTCCAGACTACATACAGGGAGTTTATAAAAGCAGCTGTTACTCCAAAATTAAAATCATATACTAAACTTTTTTTTTTTACTGTTCTTTTAAAAGCTTTGGAATAAGTGTTATCTCTAGTAACATCTGTATTGATCTGAAAAATGTAAAGTGCTTTGATCTCCACTTCTAGTTTTTGGTCCAAGTCACCATTATAAGCTTAGAGGAATTCAGTCTTCCTCTCTTACTAGGTTTCAAAAGTAGAAAGAAAAACTACAGTCAAAGACAGTATTGGGAAAACTGTTTCCTTTGCAGTTAATGCAGATAAAAGTAGTACCTCTGAAAGTACATTTAAAGTTATTTATTTTTCAGCAATGTTTATACTGGAATTAATTTTAAAGTCTCCAGTAAAACATTACTCTACTGGAAAAGGTAAAGTCATAGAAGTTAGAATGCTCTGTAGACCAAGATAACTTTATGTAATGAAATATATATAGAGATGTATGTGTATGTACAGATATACATACACAATCATATTCAGAATCTAAACATTTTTATTATCTATTTCAATCTTACTACAACGAAATTTAACAAATTTTCATTACAGGTTAATTTTTTCTTGTTAAATGTATTTATAATAGAATCATAGAATCATTTAGGTGGGAAAAGACATTTAAGATCATTGAGTCCAACCATTAACTCAACACTGCCAAGTTCACCACTAAACCATGTCCCTAGTGCCACATCTACACCACTTTGAAGTACCTTGAAGGATGGCAACTCAGCCATTTCTCTGGGCAGCCTGTTCCAATGCTTGACAACCCCTTCCATGAAGAAATTTTACCTAGTACCCAGTCCAAACTTTGCTTAATGCAACCCAAGGACATTTCCTCTTGTCCTATTGCTTTTCACTTGGGAAAGGAGTCTGACACTCACATCATTGCAGTCTCCTTTTAGGTAGTTGTAGAGAGCGATAAGGTTTCCCCTGAGCCCCCTTTTCTCCAGACCAAACAACACACAGTTTCCTCAATTACTCCTCATAAGATTTGGGGTCCAGACCCTTCACCTGATTATTTGTTCTTCTTTGGACGTGCTCCAAAATTAAACACAGTATTTGAGGTGCAGTCTCACCAGTGCCAAGCAAAAGGGGACAATCACTTCCCTAGTCCCAGCTGCCCAAACTATTTCTGACACAAGCCAGGAAGCCATTGGCCTTCTTGGCCCCCTGGGAACACTGCTGGCTCCTGTTCAGCCGGCTGTCAATCAACACCCCCAGGTCCCTCTCTGACTGGCAGCTCTCCAGCCACTCCTCCCCAAGCCTGTAGCCCTGCTGGGGGTTGTTGTGGCCCAAGGGCAGCCCCCGGCATTTGGCCTTAGTGAAACTCCTCCAGTTGGGCTCAGCCCATGGCTCCAGCCTGTCCAGGTCTCTCTGCAGAGCCTCCCTACCCTCGAGCAGATCAACACTCCCACCCAACTGGGTGTCATCTGCAAACTGACTGAGGGTGCACTCGATCCCCTTCTCCAGGTCATTGACAAAGATATTAAATTAAACTGGCCCCAACAGTGAGCCCTGTGGAATGCCACTTGTGTCACTGGCCACCAGCTATATTTAGCTTCATTCACCAGCACTCTTTGGGCTTGACCACCCAGCCAGTTTTTTACCCAGTGAAGCCTATGCCTATCCAAGCCATGAGCAGCCAGTTTCTCCAGGACAATGCTGTGGGAAATGGTGTTAAAGGCTTTAATAACATGCAAGTAGATGACATTCACAGCCTTTCCCTCATGCTTGTCATAGAAGGATATCAGTTTAGTTCAAGCAGGTCCTGTCTCTCATACACCCATGCTGACTGGGCCTGATCACTTTGTTGTCCTGTACATGATGCACGATGGCATTCAGCATGAGCTGCTCCACAACACTCCCTGGCACCAAGCTCAGACCGATAGGCCTGTAGCTCCTTGGATCCTGCTTCCAGCCCTCCTTATAGATGGGTGTCACATTTGCTAACTTTAAGTCTACTGGGACTTCCCCAGTTAGCCAAGACTGCTGACAAATGATGGAATTTGGCTTGGTGAATGCTTCAGCATCTCCTTCTCTACTCCTGGGTAGATCCCATTTGGTCCCATAGACTTGGTGCAGCAAGCCACTAACTGTCTCCTCTTGGATTATGGGAGTTTATTTTACATTATAAGTTCCAAGATAAAATTAGAAAATGGAAGTCACTAACATAAGATATTAAAATTCTACCGGTGTCTTTTACTTAAGTCAAAACATTTTTTTAAATGGTTGAATAGAAATTTTCAAGACATAATTTAAATTAATTTAGAATGAAATCAGAAACTGTATAATTTCTCATGAAATGGACATTCCCTCTTGTCATTTTTGTAAACCTGTATGGAAATGACTGCCCATTCACCTTATATTGTCTCTCTATATGCATGAATGATATGTTAATTTAAGCAGAGTTACCAGTGAATGCTTTACCAGAGTTTTTTTACGCTGTGAATAGTTGCGTATCTCTTTGAATAGGAGAATCTTGCAAATACATAAAGCTTCTTACAGTTTACTATACTTGCTATTGTTTTCAATGCCTATTCTTGGAATTTCTTTAACTGTGAACTCTGGGTGGGTGTAAATTACGGTTTTAACCTTCAGCAAAGAAGCTTCCACTTCCATGGATCTCAGTTGATTCTATAAAAAATGGTTTTGAAATAAACAACTCAAAAGATACTAAATCTGCTCAGGAAAACCATAATCCATGTCTCACTGGGAGAACGTACACTAGTACACTTGCTCAGTTTTTTTTTTTCTTAATCTCATAATCATCTTTTTCTTATAATCATCCACCGTCAAACTATCTAAGTAGTGAGGATGCTCTTAAATACATAAAAATCCAATTCTACCTGTGCTACACGTTTTAATCTGTAAGTACTTCTTAGCCCCCAAACAATCCCACGGAAAGTCTATAGTTTCCATGAGCCAATTGTATTTACACATCTATTTTGGAAGAATTATTTTAGCTTTTGGCAAAAGTATCACCTACACTTATACGTCAAAAGCATCTGTTCAACATTCCTCTCTTTCTTCCTCACAATCTGCAACTGTATGTGTTCATTGCAAAGCCTGTACAACTGGGTATAACTGACTGTTGATTCTTGATCCTTCTGCAGTGCCTATTCCACTTGGAGAAAATATGTCATTTCTGAATACTTTTCTAGCACTTTTCCCCTGAGTTAGCTTTATGTGTTCTCTTACAGAAAGCTGTGGTCCTTTCTTATTTATGCCTGTGTGCTGTAAAGCTGTAAAAAATTCCTGAATCTAGGTGATTTCCCATCATTTAGTAGATTGATAAAGCTATCAGATTTGTATAGCAATGTTCATTTGAAATCATTCTATAAAGTGGTGAAGCTATATGCAAAGGGTTTTTTTTACAGATCCTTAAGATTAACACAGTCCTATTTTATAGAAATTCAGAAAGTCTTTTTACAGTAGATTAAAATGTCTTGTTATCACTTTATCCCATGACTTCCCAATTTCTATTCTTCTGATAAATTTTTGCTTCCTTCCTGATTAAAATGATATTTCTAGTAGAAATATTCTCATTCAAGGATCTACAGTGTCATATGGCCTTTGCAACCTCATTAAATATACCCTCAGTAAAACTAAATTGAGCCCAGTTCAAATCTATTTTCTGCTTTTTTATTAAATTAACAATTTATCCTACTGGGAAAAAAAAACAGAAACAAAAACAAAAACAAAAACAAAACAAACAACAAAACAAACAAACAAAACCCATGAAAAAACAACACAAACTATTTAAGTACTTCATTGAAGGATGATGTCAAAAGCTGAGCAAATAATTATGAAATCTGATAAACTTAGAAAACATTACTGTATGTACTGGGTTTGCATGGCAAGGTTTTGGTAGTGGAGTGGCTTCAGGCGTGGAGTCTGTGAGAAACTGCTAGAAGTTTCCCCTGTGTCTAACAGAGCCAATGACAGTTGGCTCCAAGACACTGGAGCTCCAGGCGCCAGAGCAGAGACTCCCCTGCAGCCCGCGGTGCAGCCCATGGTGAGGCAGCTGTGCCCTGCACCCATGCAGGTTAATGGTGGAGCAGAGACCCACCTGCAGCCCGGGAAGATTCCCGTTCTGGAGCAGGTGGACGTGTTCAAGGGATGCTGTGACCCTGTAGGAAGCCTGTGCTGGAGCAAGATCCTGGCAGGACCTGTGACCCAGTAAAGAGGAGCCCACACTGGAGCAGGTTTGCTGGCAGGCTTTGAGACCCTGTGGGGGATGCATGCTGGAGCAGTCTGTTCCTGATGGACTGCACTTGTGGAAGGGACCCACGCTGGAGCAGTTTGTGAAGAACTGCAGCCCATGGGGAGGATTCACATTGGAGAAGTTTGTGGAGGACTATCTCCCATAGGAAAGACCCTACACTGGAGCAGGGGAAGAGTGTGAGGAGTCGTCCCCACAAGGAGGAAGAAGTGGCAGAGGCAATGTGTGGTGAACTGACTGCACCCCCCATTCCCTCTCACCCTGCACTGCTGGCAGGGAGGAGGTAGAGAATTCAAGAGTGAAGTTGAGCCCAGGAATAAGGGAGGGGTGGGGGAAGGTGTTTTAAGATTTGTTTTTTATTATGTCATTACCATACTCTGAGTAGATTGGTAATAAATTAAATTAATTTTTCCCAAGGTGAATCTGTTTTGCCCATGATGGTAACTGGTGAATGATCTCTCCCTGTCCTTGTCTCGACACATGAGCCTCTCATTATATTTTCTCTCCTCTGTCCAGCTGAGGCGAGGGAGTAATAGAGTGGCATCCAGCCAGGGTCAACGCACCACACCATAATTTCCAACTGCAAGCACAGTAAGCTAGTAAGCCAACTGACCTCCCATGTTCTAGCGTCACGGACATTTTCAGTGTAGGGTTAAAAGGCAAAGTTAACTATGACAAGGTCTTCTGGATTCTGGAGAGTATTAAATACTCTTTGCAACTTGTTGCACCAAATCTTTAGATATTTGCCTCCTAAATGGAATTCACTACCTGAATTTTGCACACTAGCTTCACACATAAAGCCCAGAAGCACATAAATGCATTAGAAAAATTCAATTCCCAGAAAGGCACATACTGAATGGAAGATGCCTGAAGTAGTCAGAAAAATTGCTGATGACGGAGCCATATCTTAAATTTTGCTTCTTTTCAGAGTGTATGCTACAGAAATATCACTTCTCTCATTTTGATTTATGCCTTTCTGGAAGCAGGTGTGGAAGACCTTAGTTTACAACAGACAGATGGCAAAATTGGCACTATTTCCTTTGCTGTGCCCTTATATCCAGTATCTGAACACTCACCCAAGACTTGGATTCAGGTGCCAACTCCCTGATGAAATGAAAGTCACATCCACTATCTCACAGAAGCCTGACCTAACTACAATGGTGCGGGTTACCCTAGAGTAATGTTTGGGAAGATGCTCCATCATCTGTTAAATAATTAAACAGGCTAAGGGACAGAGAAAAAGTGACTCTTAAGACACTTATTACTCAACAGCTTGATCCACAAATGGGCCACAACATCTCTAAAGGTCTTTATGCCAATTTTTAGTCATGAGGGCCTAAATAAACAAGGGTCAAACGTCCCTTTACAATAATAGAGAGCTTGTTATCAGGAAGAGGCTTACAAGCTGCAGATCTCTTAGTTGGTAAGGAACCTTCTGGAACTCTAAAAATTAGAGTGTTGGTGAGCCGAATGCATTTTTTTCATTGCTCACTTGTAGTGTATTATGCTAAGTACTTATACCAAAATCCTTTATTGTAGGAATATTCTGATATCTTTCAACTGAAAACTGGCTTTTAAAATCAAGTTATTCAGAGTTTTAAAATATCTTAACTGTTGTTTATTTTTAATAGCAGCACAAGAGACAAGGGAATATTATTCTTAAATGAAGGCCTAAAAAAGCAGGCAGTGATGGGGGAACAGTCAGTGAAATGCAAGCATACATTGACTTCTGTGCAGTGTGCTCACTGAATAGTAAAACAACTCACCACAATATTTCCTGGTGCAACAGGTCAAAGGCCAGTCCATATATTCTGATTTTCTCTCCATAGTTAGATGCCATTAGACAGAAAAGCTAGTTTCTTGGATAAATAGTCCAAGTAGGTTGGAAATTGGCCAATGTGATGCCCATATATAAGAAGATTCAGAAGGATGATCCGGGAAATTACAGACCTGTCAGCTTGACTTTGGTTCCCAAGAAGCTGATGGAGAAGATCATCCTGAGTACCATCATACAACACGTGCAGGACAACCAGGGGATCAGGCCCAGTCAGCATGGGTTTATGAAAGGCAGGTCCTGCCTGACAAACCTGATATCCTTCTATGACATGTTTCTGCATGTGATCTGCTTATTGGACGAGGGAAAAGCTGTGGATGTTGTTCACCTTGACTTTAGCAAGGCCTTTGACGTTGTTTCCCACAGCATTGTCCTAGAGAAACTGGCTGCTCATGGCTTAGATGGGCACAACATCATTGGCTAAAAAACTGTCTGAATGGCCGGGCCCAAAGAGTTGTGGTGAACGGAGTTAAATCCAGTTGGTGTCCAATCATGAGTGGTGTCCCCCGGGGCTCGGTGTTGGGGCCACTCCTGTTTAACATCTTTATTGATGATCTAGACGAGGGGATCAAGTGCACCCTCAGTCAGTTTGCAGATGACACACAGTTGTGTGGGAGTGTTGATCTGCTCGAGGGCAGGGAGGCTCTGCAGAGAGACCTGGACAGGCTGGAGCCATGGGCTGAGCCCAACTGGAGGAGTTTCACTAAGGGCAAATGCCGGGGGCTGCCCTTGGGCCACAACAACCCCCAGCAGGGCTACAGGCTTGGGGAGGAGTGGCTGGACAGCTGCCAGTCAGAGAGGGACCTGGGGGGGTTGATTGACAGTCGGCTGCACAGGAGCCAGCAGTGTGCCCAGGGGGCCAAGAAGGCCAATGGCATCCTGGCTTGTGTCAGCACTAGTGTGGCCAGCAGGGACAGGGAAGGGATCTGAGCCCTGTACTCGGCACTGGTGAGGCCGCACCTCGATTCCTGTGTTCAGTTTTGGGCCCCTCACTCCAAAGAGGACATTGAATGACTCGAGCGTGTCCAGAGAAGGGCAACGGAGCTGGTGCAGGCTCTGGAGCACAGGTCGTACGGGGAGCGGCTGAGGGAACTGGGGGGGTTTAGTCTGGAGAAGAGGAGGCTGAGGGGAACCCTCATCGCCCTCTACAGCTACCTGAAATGAGGGTGCAGAGAGCTGGGATGAGTCTCTTGAACCAAGTATCAAGTGATAGGACAAGAGGGAATGGCCTCAATTTGTGCCAGGGAAGGTTTAGACTGGATATTAGGAAGCATTTCTTTAAAGAACTGGTTGTCAGGCGTTGGAATGGGCTGCCCAGGGCAGTGGTGGAGTCCCCATCCCTGTAGGTGTTTGAGTTGGGTTGACATAGCGCTGAGGGGTCTGGTGTAGTTGGGAACCATCCGTGTTAGGTTGTGTTTGGACTAGACGATCTTCAAGGT
Organism: Athene cunicularia; assembly: GCF_003259725.1. Classification (NCBI taxonomy): domain Eukaryota; kingdom Metazoa; phylum Chordata; class Aves; order Strigiformes; family Strigidae; genus Athene; species Athene cunicularia. The sequence continues at coordinate 137,226,967 of NW_020799095.1, read as the reverse complement.
CTTTTCCAACTGGATGGTTCTATGATTCTGTGATTCTGTGAAATTCAAACAGCAGTAAGAAATATAGGATTTTATATTTCCTCAATTTTTAAATTTCTTTATTATGATATTGTTTGACTATACACGTTATCACTGTGAGCTGACTTAGTAATTGCCCCATATGATCATTTCTGCTTTATGGATATCTGCACTTGTTAGTGATTATGTATTACAGTTTCTGTGTCAATAAAAGAATATTTTAAAATATGCAACAACTTCAAAAACATTATGCCCCTACTTCATTATTTTTACATTCATTCTTTGATAGAAACTTTTCTAAAAATTGAATCACTCAGCTCCTAATGTAAAGTAAAACCAATGAGTGCATTAAGTTTAAGTAGGCATTTAATCTGTCAGAAGCATGGTAGGCTTTTTTGCAATTGTGAGGATTTAGCAAGCTCACCTGAAAAATGACTTCTTTACATAGTTAGAACAGCATAAACTGTCTGAAATCACAAGCCAATGGAGAAATCGAGAATGTTTCTGTATGTTGTTTTCAAATATTCATTCAATATATTAAAAGATCTTCATTCTTATTCACTCTCCGGAGTGTTGTTTGTTTTCCTCTAGATGATATAAACAATTTTTGGGAATAATAATTGGAAGAGAATAAGATATTTGATGTGAGTCACCTTCTAATGTAAAATTGCAAATTCTCCTTTTATTACTTGTGTGCCAAAATGCTGATAGAAAATGCATGATGCACATTTATGAATCTGTTACTCAGCCTGAAGTAGTATATGTGAAAATAGTCACATTCCAAGAAGGAATTCTGGGGCAAAACAATGGTTTAATAAGAGTTGTATCACTACAGTGTCTGTATTTTGTTGATCCTTGTTTTCCTCTAAATATAGTGACCAAAAGAATGTATAAGGTATGAACTGTAATTTTATGGACCAATGAAATGGTTAACTGATCAGTATTGGGGGGAGGGAAGTATTAATCAGAGAACACAGTTTAAAAAAAAAAAAAAAAAAAAAAACAGTGTTTATCTTCTTCATTGTCTTGAGGCAATTACCAGTGACAATGAACTCAGAAGCTTAATATAAAACCGAAACATTACTGTAGAAGTGAACTGCATAAATGTGAGTGAGAGTCTTGAGAAAGCAGACACACTGATGCAAGTACACCTGAGTCATAGGTTATACATCACTAGATACTTGTATCTTTCACTGTAGCTGGAATCCAGCTTGTACATTCAAGGAAATATCAAAATACAGTTAATGTTCCTACCACTCTATGGAATAATTAAATCTCTTTTCAAGGTAAAATACAGCCTATCATTTCTATCTAGTGTCACAGTCAGAATTAGAGGACTAACAGTTGCTCATATACACAATGCTTTACTCACTTTTGTCTTTGAGCGCCGAAGGTCATAACATGACCAGAGCTAACAAAGGTGATGTTACGAGGGTGGTGAGACACAGGAACAGCTTGCCCAGAGAAGCTGTGGATGCTCCCTCTGTGAGAGACTGAAATGTCAAATGATTGTTTCAAAGCTTGCTTGTATCTCATAGGGTGGTGTCCATACCACTTTGACCATCCATCAAAGACCAGCTGTGACCTTTGTAATTAATCTAAGGAATGTCACCCAAGTGTATCGAAGGATGCACCCTCCTACTCCCTTGCAGTTGTATTGACAAACTCCTTAGTTAAACCTCAAAGAGGTGGACTGAGTGAAACCAGGTGTTTCTCATCAACCACAAGAAGAACTGATCACTAGCCATTGTATAAGCCCCATACATTGTGGCTCTATTGTGTACACCAGACACTATGTTAATGAACTGATAAGAGGTGAGCTTTTCTGCCCCAGAAGCCCAGTGATTGCTCAAGAAGCATGAAGTCAGCAAAAGCCTGTGGGACCAGAAGAAAAACAAAACATGGGCAGATATGCTAATCAGCTGATATGATGAACTTGTCAACAGAAAACTTTGCTGTGTGTGCACCCACTATTGAATCTAGATCTGTTGTGCACCCACCACCAAAGAACTGAAGACTGAGGACAATTGGATGCCACTGGATCCATGGTGGTGACTGTTCTTGAAACTCTATTCTGGATGCTTACTTTATGTCTGTCTTTTCCTTCCATTCTGTCCTGTCGCTACCCCTCTTCAGTTTTAATAATAAAAACTGCTTTGAGTGTATGGCATTTGACCTTGTCTGTGTTTAATCTGTCTCCTGGGATCATATTGAAACCTCCCCTGACATCAGATCAGGACACGCTCCCTGAAAGTATTTCAAGGCCAGTTTGGATGGGGCATTGAGCAACCTGATCTAGTGGAAGGAGTCCCTAGGGGCTGGAACTAGATAATCTTTAAGGTCTCTTCCAACCCAAACCATTCTATGGTTCTATGATTCTACAATGTTTAAGGCTCTAGTATTCTGTGAAAAATTGTAGCAAAGGAAACAGTGTAGTCCCCTGTTATTTTATTTTTTTTTAATGCACACAATTTTTAAAAGTTAATTGCATACAATTTAGAAATTCAGCAATAAAGTTCATCCAAAGTTATTAGGAACAGATCAATTTGCTGTATAAACATACTCATGTTTTATTCTTGTTTGTGTCTTCCAAAAAAGGAGTTGTTACAATTTTCTGAATCAGACTTCATGTTACTTATGTTTGTTATGTTCTTATCAATGTTGTTACTCAAACCAAGCATTCAGCAGTTTAGATAACAAAATGTTCACTAAGCCACATGCTGTCTTGTGCAGATCCATGAACATACTGGTTCATGGATAAGCATTAAATTTCCTTAGTACATACTGATTCATGGAAAAAAAGACTCTACAACTCAGAGAGAGTTATAAAGCAGGTATGTTTACTCTGGTGCTGGGGTATAAGGGGATCTGTCCACAAAGCTTGCGCACCCACTGCACATTTTACCAAAAACTTATCTAGTGTGGATATACATATTCATTGGATTACATAACACAAACATACATCTGCATGAGTAGGGCTGGGTTAGTTCGAAAGGCTGATGTCAACAGTTTATGTTCCCTTTACACCTGTGCATTGCCTCCTGGTAGGCATCTTCGGGGGTCTTTGGGAAGAAGACTTGTAGTCTTCCTCACCTTGTTTTTTCCCCGGAGCATGCGGAGATTGTCTTGGCCAATTTTTTTGAATAACAAGAGTGTTTTCCAGCTGGTTTACTCTTTCTATCTTATCTAAAAGAACCAACAGAACTTCTACCATCTGTATATGGCTATCTTTACTCATTAGCAAGACTCCAGCTAGTTAGAGCACACCTGTTCCCCAAGGACAAAACCATAATATATAGTTCTTGATAGATTTTCACAGTGAACTGCTTTGTTTTATGAACACAGTAGTCCTCGATAAAATTCCACAGAACAGTCTGGGCAAGCAGGATTCTTAGCAATATTTAAAAAAAAAAATAATACTATAAGTAATTCTATAACTTGCTATAAGTAAATAAGTTGCTATGCAGTTTTCTATAAGTAAATAAGTCTCAAAATAAGTAATCATTTCTCTGTATTAATACTCATCTCCTGCATACTATCCAAAACTACATTAATAATGTGGTGTAACATTAACTGGACATTAATTGCTATCATTCAATAACATTTCAAAAGTACCTTTTTACCACTCCAGTTGTTGTTGCTTACATCCACGCATTCCAGTTTCTCCAGCTGCTGGCACTGCAAACACACAGGCCCTCTAGCCTAAGACCTGGCTCCAGTTGCTGCACTCACATCCCCATACACTCACATGCACACAAAATAGAGTTCCTCACCCAGGAAAGAGTTAGAAATAATTCAGTGAGAAGACAGGACAGACTGTGCAGATCAGGCATGGTTAATGGTTAGACAAGTTTATTGACAACCAAATTCTTTATATATGACTGGTACTTTTTACCTCTTTATCCTCTTTTTTCTCACACTTGTTCCTCCCCAAATCATTTGGATCCATTCTTTTCCCCACCTTTGTTTCCCTCCCTAAACATTCCCATAATAAGTCCTGTGCACTTCCAAAATGCTCTTCCCTTGCATCCCATAGCATGTCTCATACCCTTAGAGAGCGACCTATCTCTGTCCTAAATGTGGTGTGGCATTGACTCATCATGATGGGTTTCACACCTGGTAACTGGGGCTGAGGTACTCCTGGGACTGCTCTGGGAGGCACCCAAACAGGGTGTCCCTTTCTCTGAGACCCTGAATCATGGTCTCGCCTGCCATTCGGCCTCTCTGCTCTTCCGGACTTCCAAAGATGAGCATGTGACGGGCTGATGGCTCCTGTTGTGGGCCTAGGAATAGCTCATCAGGGTATTATTTGGCTTTCTGTGCTCCTCTGTGAGGATGCAGATGAGCTTTTATCACAAAATCTAACAAAAGCAATGTACAAGATACATGGAAAATATTTTAAAAGGAAAAAAAACTGGAAATAAGCCATTTAGAGTCCTCAGTTATCACTATTGATTCCAGACCCTTTGTTATCCAGTAACTGTTTTAACTGAGTTGTCCCTAAAACAGAACAACCATTGCTTCTTACAAACAAATGGAGATACAGAGGACCACATGATATTGAGTTAGTCTGAAATACCTGACTGTCTATATAGGAGTTAGACATTATTTACTGGATAGTTTGTGAAATCAGGTGTCATTTCATTTCATTTTAGTCAATTATGATGATAATGCAGGTCTACTTTATAATTATCAGGAATAGACAGGCATCTCTAAAGAGCAGATCATCCTGTAAGAGGAGTGGAAGATGAATGGAATGATTGTATTTATAGAGTCTGTCTCTTTGTAAATACTACTACTGAGGGAATCTGGATAAGTAATTTACCCTGGAAACATACCTTTTGGAGGTTAAAGATTGTGGATTTTGTTGCCATCCTGAATGCTGCTCCCACATGCCTATTACATAGGGGTAGCAGAAACTACTCCAGACTCTGATACTTGATTTCATGTGTCTATATATTACCTAAGAAAATGTTGAATATTTAGTGTTGCAGATGAAACTGAGCCTTAAATTAAAAGCAACATTCTTTAAAGCAGAATTACACAAGTGTATGTATGCCGACAGAACACAATCCTGATGAATAAGGCAAATAAAACCAGGGTGATTATTTCACTGTAAAAGATGTATAGATGCAAACTAAACACTTCAAATTTAAATCTAAAGTTTAGCTATTTCAATATCTTGTTCTGTCTGCTCTTTAGAATTACTTGACTTACTTGACTTGACCATAAGTCCTTTCATTGTCATTAATGCACTTAGCAATCAAACACTCAGTCTTACCTTAATTGTACTCTTAACTACTTTTTCTGGTAAACACAAATTCTGTACTTTGCTGAATACATTTCTGTGGCAATTGAGTCACGGACTCTCCATGAAGTGCAGAAGGAAAAAAAACTTTATTATTACAATAGTACATACTTATGTTATGGTTAAAGCTCTTACTTCATAATTAGCAAACAGCAATTAGACAGCTATCTACTTTTTCTCCTATCAGCATAAGACCTTTTTTAACACACGCACTGTGCAGACAAATCAACTTCTTGCTCAGGCGCTGTTCACGCAGCAGTAACTTTTCACAGTTCAGTGTTGCAGTTGTCCGTTGTTTTTCCCTGCCACCTTGGCACAACTCAGCAGTTTCTTATCTTTCTCCCAAGGCCTGTTTCTCATCAAAGCCTTGCTGCTTCTCAGGGGTCTTCACAGAGGTGACAGGCTGATGTTGACTTTCCTCTTTCCCACACATTTCTAGGAATCAACAGAAAGGTGAAATTAAAACTGATATTGCGTTTTTTATCTCAACGTGGCTTCGCATTATTTAACAGTGATTAAGACACATGACAGCAAGAACGAGAATAAATTCCAAACATACTTGCTTATATTTGCTGGTTTAGAAGGCCTTATATTTTTCATCCTTAGAAACACAATTAAACACAGTCAAATGTATGTATGTCTAATCCAAGAAAGTTCCAGCAAGCTGCAGTTTTGTGTGTCTGCCCATGCTCATTTATTCTGAGAACCAGAAGGCAGACTATCATTGTAAAGTCTATTTTCTCCTTTCCAGAGCTGGCTTAACTTTTGCATTTTCATTAAACATACAAACAAACATTTTAAAAATATATATTTTTTTAGTGAACAAATGGTTGTCCCAGAAAGTCCATCTGGCAGAAATCTGAGGTTGCTGACAGCCCTGACTGTCCATGCCCTGCCTCCCTCAAGCTTCCCGTGAGCTGAACCTGAACCCAGGACTCCATTTCAGCCCTCCAGGACCATCAGCTCCTGTACCAATGATAACACAGCAGGGATAGTCTTCAGATCACCACCACCCTGCCATGCCTAGCCATGGGCCCAGCCAATCAGGCCCATCCTTCAGCCAAAGGCCCAGCCTAGCCCTTGCCCAGCCCTGCTACAGGGAAGTGCCCAATGTCCAGGGTGAGGGCTGCCCTGGATGCCCCCCAGTCTGCCCTGCTCTCTGCCTGGAGCAGTGGGACAGGTCTGGCTGATAGTCCCAGTCCCTCTGCCCCACGGAAGTCCCCTCCATCTCCAAGTCCCATGGAGACCCTGGACCATGCTCTGCCTTGACACAATCATACATTGACATCTGCTTAGGCTGAAGGCAGTATTTCACAGTTCAAATACCTAAACATATATCAGTAGAGTATAAAATGTTTATTGTTATTAATTTACATTGCTTCCATAAATGTCATGTAAGATTTATGGGACAGATAAAAAGACATGGTGCATGAAATGAAGAGCTCACAATCTAATTTTAGAGAATAGAAAGCAGAAGTAACCAAGTCATACGACTGGAGTGACTCATCAAGAAATGTGTCCAGCGGCAAAAAATAGGTAAGCTAGTATGGATCGTGGAACTGGCATCAGAGGGAAGAACACAGAATCAGACAGAAATATCTGGCAGAGCCAGCAGGATGAGGGGGAAAGGATAAAAAACATGGATGCACATGTAGGCTAGGAAAATGACAATGTGAATCTCCTTGTGATAAAAAGGTATACTGGCAAAGGCTCAATAGGAATAAAAATGTAATATATTTTCAGGTGTTGGCACTGAAATCAAGCAAATAATTCTGCATGTGAATAGCATCCATAAAAACAGGATTAAGAGAATACTAATTGTATCACTCTGACTTCATAAATGTGCAAATTGAATGATGAAAAATAACAATTTTATTTTACCAGGGAATACACAGTGAGAATACACAGTGTTCATTTCAGACAAACCTATTGGAGGAAATATAAAAATCTAGTGGCTTTCACTAAGCACCTACATAATGCCAGATTTTTCACATCACGTGTTAAATAGTTTTTGGCAGCTCATACTAGGCAGTATTATTAATGAAAATGCTGGTTTAAAAAATTGGCAGACTTGGTGTGAAAGTGAAACTAATCATAATGGTGTGATGTGGGAATTAATTCAAGACTGGCAGAATTGCATTTGCTTCATTTACAGGGAATCATTTTACAAGACAAAAATACACAAGAAAACTTTCTTGAAATAAACTAATCCAGTAACCAATTAGATGTGACAACTTCCTGTAAATCTGTAATTTCATAGGCACTCCATACTGAGCAACCTATAGGAATATGACATGGATAAAACCCGTTGCATGATTTCCAGTTACTACTCAAATTTTCCAATTTCTTTATGCAGATAGTCCCTACCCTTGTTCATCCTGTTTCTGATTTCTTTAGTACATCACATAAGCATTAAGCTCAGTTCAGGCTTCAGGATAGATACCTTAGTTCTAATTCTATGGAAAAACCTATGGATTTGCTTATATTTATGTGGCGAGAGTAGTACATCTGTGCTCTATAGGTAGTACTCAGAGCATAAGGAGAAGCAGAACTTATGTTACAGCAGTGGTACAAAATAAAGCGAAAACAGGGAGTGATGAAAGTAGAGATGTTAAAGATAGGAAGAGTCATACAATCTGTCACTTTTTCAGTGCACATTCCCCATGGTTACAATTACCTATAGATTTTTTTCCTGTTTGGTTTCAACAGACAATTGTGGATTTTCTTTCAGATCTTTATTTGGAAGATCATTTCCCAGCACAAGAAATCACATTCTTGGGTCTTTCTCATGATTAACTTTGGCATTTGCACCTCAGTAAAATACTCATGAGTATTCCTAACTAGGGATATGGCGTAGTTGAGAAAGGTCCAGTGTTAGGTTAATGGTTGGACTAGATGATCGTCAAGGTCTTTTCCAACCTAGATGATTCTGTGATTTTGTAATTACTGTCCAGAGCATGACCCAAATCATGGATCCTTTTAGCCATACCTTATCTGTGTAGTGTAGATTTGCCTTTAGGCCCCAGACTGGGCAGTAGTCATTATTAAACTCAGGGCTGCTGTAGATGTTGAAATTAGTACATTCCTTCTCTTTGTATGGGAATATGTTGAAGTGGAATATCTTCTGAAGTCTTCTGGTGGGGGAGACCTGAAGTTCATCATCCTTGTGTGCTCCAAATGAATCTTTCTGCACTCCACATTGCTCTGTTCCTCATGTGTTAACTACCACATTCCTTTTACCACCTTACTGTCAGCCTGCCCACAGCTGCAAGTGGGAGCAGAGCAGTTCCTTCTGGCACCAATGGTGCCAAATCACCTTCAGCATCTGTTTGCTCACATACAGCCCAGCAAATCGCAGCTGCAATGCTTACCAAGTCCTGTGATGGTGAGCTGCACGGAGGGCTCTACGCTATGTTAGCTTGATCAAGAAGATATGTTTTACCAACGTTTTCTCCTGTATGCAAGGGAACTTTATTGTGTCTTTGACTGTATCTCATGGGTTTTGTGTTCCTGATGATAATTTGACCTGTCCGGTGGGCTTGAATCCAGCACACTTCTCATATGCACGCCTGGCAACCTACCATCTAAATCATGATCCCCGCTGATTTCTAGTAGAAGATATGAAGTTCTTTAAATGCTATAAAGCAGTATTTCAATGCTTGCCCCTTTAGCTATCTGTTTTCTTTACCGAAATAATGGAAATATAATGCTGGTTTTACAGATTAAGACCACACTTACTTTTGTAAAATCCTTCTCTAATGTATTATAATATATATTTCTCTAAAATATTATAACATCTTATGTAGAGTATTTACCTGACTTGCTGTTTTAAACATGGTGGGTTGGCTGCCCCTCCTCAGATGTTGGCAGCTGGGGACTGCAGGGGTGGCCTCTGTGAGGAGAGGCTAGGGGCTGCCTCATGCCAGACACAGTGGGTCCCAGTCAGCTCCAGTGGACCCATGGCAGGGCACAGCTGAGCCCACCAGTGACGCTTGTGGCACCTCTGTGATAATTTATTTAAGAAAGGGCAAAAGACTGCATAGGCAGTGAAGAAAGGGAGAAAAAACTGTCAGAAAAACAACAGAAAGCACCAAATTCAGAAGGGGGTGGGTGGCGGGGGGGGGAGGTGTTCTAGGACCTGGATTCCTGTCTGTGCTCCAGGGTACAGATATTCCCCTGCAGCCCATGGAGGATCCGATGCTGGAGCACGTGGATACGTCCTAAAAGAAGCTGCAGCCTCTGGAGAGCCCATGCTGGAGCAGGGGAAAGATGTGAAGAGGAAGGAGTAGAAGAGATAAAACAACCCTCTTTGTTTCTCACCATACTACTCTATTTTTAATTGGCAATAAATTAATTTTCCCCAAGTCAAGAGGTTTTTGTCCATGGTGGTAAGTAATCTCCCTGTCTTTGTCTTGACCCACAAGTTATTAATTTTATTTTCTCTCCCTGTCCTGTTGAGGAGGGAGAATGAGCAAGTGGCTGGGTAGGCATCTGGCAGGCACCAAGATTAAACCACCACACATGGTATCATTCTTTCACCACTTTCTTTCTTTGTAAGTTTTCTTTCTTTTTTTTTTTTTTTTTCCCATAATACTTTATTTTTATTCTGAATTTAATTTTAATATTTTAAAATAAATTCAGGAGATACTTAACACTGATGCTTTTTTTTAGAATTATTGTATGTGAGGTAATGTTTTTGTATGCTAAATTACTAAAGATTTAATGATATTTTATTAAAAAATAAGTATCTGCTCATTTAATGAAAAGTCAATATCTACTTAATATTTGTTGATGAATTATTGAATATATCATTGCGTCATCAGTAGATCCAGACAATCATAAGAAATGTGTAATTTTCCCTGCTTCACGAATGTGGCTGATATGATTGAAGGTGGCTGAGAAATGCTAGACTGTTAAGGCCCCTTAGCATCTTTGTCAAAATACAATAAATTAATATTGGCCATATACTTAATATTACCAAGATTAATGTGTACAGAAGAGAGAATATGGCTCCCACATTTACATGTATACACTGGGTTTTTTTAATAGAGCTTTCAGAAATGTATCAGTCCTATAAATCAGACCTGTTAAATCCACAACATCTCTGGGCAATTCCAATCTGTATTGCTCTCAGCCGAAGTTAACACCTAATAGATTTTAACATACAACAGAGGCACTTACATCTGAATCCAGTGAGAAGGGATAAAACTCAAAGCTTAGGTGGACCTCCTGAAGGATTCTGAAAAGGTCTAACTGCTGATGTAAGCTTCCTCCAAAGACTCGATTACATAAACTATGATAAAAACAGTGGGATTGAGTGCACCCTCAGCAAATTTGCAGACATTAACAAGGTGAGTGGTGTGTTGACATGCCTGAGGGATGGGATGCCATTCAAAGGGACCTGGACAAGCTTGAGAAATGGGCCCATGTGAACATGGTGAAGTTCAACCAGGCCAAGTGCAAGGTCCTACACCTGGTTCAGTGCAACCCCAGGTACCAATATAGGCTGGGAGATGGAAGGATTGAGAGCAGCCCTGCAGAGAAGGAATTGGGGATACTGATGGATGAGAAGCTGAACATGAGCCAGCAATGTGCACTCACAGCCCAGAAAGCCAACTGTATCCTGGGCTGCATCTAAATAAGTGTGGCCAGCAGGTCGAGAGAGGTGATTCTGTCCCCTACTCCACTCTGGTGAGACCCCATCTGTAATACTGGGTCCAGCTCTGGAGTCCTCAATACAAGAAAGACAAGACCTTGTTGGATTGGGTCCAGAGGAAGACCACAAAAATTATCTTCTCCTATGAAGAAAAGCTGAGAGAGTTGGGGTTGTTCATCCTGGAGAAGAGCAGGCTCCAGGGAGAACTTCTTGAGGCCTTTCAGTACTTAAAGGTGGCTTATAAGAAAGAGGGGGACTAACATTTTAGCAGGACCTGTTGCAATTAGACAAGGGGCAATGGTTTTAAACTGAAAAAGAGTAGATTCAGACTAGATATAAAGAAGAAATATTTTATGATGAGGATGGTGAAACACTGGAAAGGTTTCCCAGAGATGTGGTAGATGCCCCATCCCTGGAAACATTCCAAGTCAGGCTGGATGGGGCTCTGAGCAACCTGATCTGGTTGAAGATGTCCCTGCCCATTGCAGGGGGGTTGGACTAATGACCTTTAAACATCCCTTCCAACCCAACCCATTCTCTGATTCTATGATCAATGATATTTTCAAATCAATTATTTTCTATAGTGCAACACTCCAAGTAGCACAGTACTTAAGGTAGATATAATAGTTTTCACACTGTTTATTTATTTTAAGCAGCAATTAATATTCATTTTAATACCTGTATATCAATTAGATTTGTGCATATGCACTGTAGGGCAATAATATATTATTTTGCCAATCATTGCACAATGGCAACAGTGAAAGAATGCTTAATTGAGTACTATACAAACTCTACCTTCTATGTGAGATTCCTTCTGCACAGTTTTTAGTGACAGAATATTTTTTCCCATTTCAGCTGAAGTAGTTAAAATAGTATGAACTCCTAAAAATATATATAGGTATACAAAAATAAAGATTTTCTTTCTGTAGTGGGAGCATTTAAGTGGTTTGTTTGTTTGTTTTTGTTTGTTTGTTTGTTTTTTTTCAGAAGAGGTGCACCAAGCTCTGAAACAGACATAAATTTACAGCCATGTTCTAGGTCTCAGGAAAGGCAATGAGTTACAGTGGAATTGCTGACAGTTCTGCTAGCCCTAACAGTATTGGCATAATAACTAGACGTGTCTTTCTTTAAATAGGTTTGTAGCTTATAGTGAATTGTGAGGAGCTTTGGTTTTTCTCTTATCATTTCCAAGAAAACCTGAAGTGGACATATTAAATGCATAAATATTTCCCATTACAGAGACTATTAATTCATGAACACTTTTGTTGATTTATGATGTAGTATAATGCAAGGAGCTTGCATCCTGCTGATAGATTCAGATAAGGAAAATTGGAGGCTAAAGTGTTTTACTCTGTATCTTGAAAATGTGCATAAGCTTAATGAGCAGAAACTAAACATTTTCTCAGTTGCAACCTGAAGAAGGATGGATGGGACACCAAAGTTATATATACACATTCATTTGGGGGCCCTTCTTTTTTCAAGAACTGGTATTTTGACTGTGTCCCTGTATTTCAATTTCTATGGAGGCAGACTCTTGAATAGCCTCAGTCTGAATTTCTGCTAGGAAATGGAACCACTCTGTATAGTACCCACCAAAGTGTAGGGTGTCGGAGTAGGTTACATGGAGCTACTGTTATATTACTGTTATATTCTGACTGAGAGATTTTAATAAGGGGAAGATACATTCCAATTTAGTTTTGACTTCTCAGTGGTCTTACAGAGAATGCAGAAATGCAATTTCAGGTGAAAAGAAAAGCATGGTGAGACGTATCAAGGTTCATATATGAAAAGAAATTCTACATTCCTTGTGCCAGAGAAAAATCGAAAAAAAGAAAAAAAAAAAAAAAAAAAAATCTAATAACACCTCCCTACAGGAGAACATGCTTTTATGCAGAGGACACAGTATCCCTCAAGTCCTCATTTTTGAGTTGTCAAGAAGCTATGGCCTAAGAATCTAAAAGCATGAGATGCGACTCTAAATTGAGGAATTGGGAGCATTAGCTCAAAAGTTAGCTATGACAAATATCATTTTACATAATATGCTAAAGGAAGTCAAAGATGCACACTGTACTGGAACAGGTTGGCTATTCCACACAGACAATCATTCACTCTTCTGCATTACCTTTAGCATTCTAGTTGCTAACTGTTATCAGGGTTACAAATATTTATGTATTACTGGTTTTGATTTTTCTAACTAACCTTGGGCTGTTTTGCTAGATTAAACTGACAATTTACAATATGGTATCTCCTTGTTACATATGTATTCACTCAGGTTACTGCATAAATTTAAATTGAACAAATGGATAGATTTCTTATATTTGTGTTAGAAATAATGTTTTCACAACCCAAATACTTGATGTTGCAATTTTCTGTATCTACAAGAGTATTAAAAACCCAGACTATTCCAGTGTATTGTCACACAAGCATTGTATTCCCTGTGATACTTTTTAGCTACATCAAGAAGGAGAGGTGGAAAGTTTTCTTAGACAGTCTATTTTTACTGAATTGGACATCAATAGTAGAAATGACAAATTATCCAGTTCACTTACAGCCTACCAGGTAGCTTCTGTCTGCTACTTTTTGAGGTATTATAAGGGTGCTTATGTCATATTTTTTCTGAGAGAAATATAAGGTTGCCTTTGCAGAGTAACCTGATAGAAAGAACAACTTACCCTTTGGAATTTTGCTTTTAACTGAAATAGGTTAAAAAAGTGGATTTCAGCTCAATTTTTGCCATGAGGGAGGTTTTTGGCATGTTAAAATCATATTCAGTGCATTATTGTTGTAATAAAATTTAACTACAGTTGTGTAAGGTTACGTTGAGTTCTATTTTATTTACCTTTCTTCTTATTCTAGACTGTAAATGCCGTTCATCTAAATGGAAATTTCACTAAAAGTTTATTAAAAACTTTATCAAAACGTAATACACATTTTGGAAAAGAGATTAAATAAACCCCTCAAGGAAGAGTATTCATCAGAAAGTTTAAAAATTAAAGGCAGGGTTTCCAATCTCTTTCAAACATGTGAAACAAAGATTGTTGTAAAAGCAAAGGTATGCAGATGAACTCTATCATTTTAAAAACTCAGGTTTGGAATATTTGCAAAAAATGTAAGACATCATAGATAATACGGTACAAATGTTTCTTTTTTAAAATGAATCTTTTTACTTCATTGCAATATTTTGCACCAGAGCAAAACCAAATATTGACAAAATTCAGACTAAGTCAGTTTAAAGGAGAAAAAATTATTGAATTGTATTTTTTTTTAAATAGATGTAAATATGACAAATCATCAATATACCATACCTCTCCAATAGTTCTGCCAACCATACACCCATTTTTAAGTTAGCTGGAAGCTGGACAGGCAAGCTATGTTTGGAGTTAAAATATAGCATGTTATTAAATTCACCATTATTCTTCCTTATCTATACCTAAAGGTATCATTGACCGATTGACTAGACATTTAATGATGGCTTGTGGTAAGTAAGCTCTAATAAAAACAAGTTCAGAACAGCAAATTTGATGTGGTACTCCCCTCCTAAACCTCATCACCAAACTGCCTATAGGCATGTGACAATGAAAAGTAACTGTGCGACAAGTCATACAAATGCAGCATGGAAAATATTTTTCTACCTCTGCAGTGTTTTTCACTGACGGAAATGTAAAGCAGAGGATGATTTATACAATAGCAAAAATTACCAACAAGGGAACCGTTATGTTTCTCTTACTGTTTGGTTTGATTTGGTTTGGTTTGTTTGTTTGGGTTTTTTTTAATTAAGTTAGGTGCTAGATGCATGAGATAAGAAAGAAAGATACTGTAATAAAGGCCAAGGAGAAGAGGAGGAAGAAGAAAGCAGATGTGCAACTTCAGAAGGATCAGGCTAAAGTGAAGATACTGCATTATGGATGGTATAACAGGCATTATTGTCCCAATCCAATGTCAGGGGAGGTTTCAGTATGATCCCAGGAATGAGATTAAGACACAAATGAGGTCAAATGCCGTACAACCTTTCAAACTTTATTTCCATAAAAAGAGGTAATAGCAATAGGACAGAGGGAAGCAGAAAAGGTCAGAACAGCTAAGCAAGAAAACAGAAGGGATCCAGCAAGCTCAGTTACCACCTCCACGAATCCAGTGGCATCCTGTAGGTTCAGTCTTGGTGCAGGTGATGGGGGTTCTCCCAAGAGAAGAGTATACAGTCCTTTTATCATCTCATCCCCAAAATTAGTCCACCCATTTCCAGGGAGCTCATGATCATATTCGCTGCCCCATGTTCCTCCATGTGCGCATGCCCAGGTGTTCGTGGTGGTCGCACCAGGGCGGGCAGGGGTTGGCCAGTGATGCCTTTAGCCTCTGCATGTGCTTCTTCCGACTTCTTCCCCCAGCCCTGCATGCAAGCACATCTTGGTAGATGATATGAAAGATGTAGTTTCTCCAGCTTTGGTCAGACACTGTTTTTTTCAGGGATATTCCAGGGTGTACTTCTTCACAGCAATGGAATGTTGAGGCCCTGTTTAGGCAGTGGTGCAGTGTTGAAAAAGGCAATTGATACAGCCCAACAGTCTTACACCACCCTGCGGCTTGGGAGATGGTAAGGGCAAAACAGCAATGCCGAGACAAAATGGCTGACACAGTCCCTTGCAATTATATCCACTGCATTCTTAAAGTTGTAAAGCCATTGCCTTTGATTGAAAGGCAAATCTAGTCAAAATCATTGGAAATAATTATTTAAATAGAGGAGAAGAAGTTTTAAATAATATAGTTCCAAGTAACTCTGTGACTGTTCTAATTTGGACCAGTGAAAATATCACACCCTAATTTGATTTGGAATTTTAAGGGAGAACAGAAAAATGAAGGAGAAGAATGAACAATAGAGAATATAAAACCACAACATCATGAGTCTTGGCCAGCTGTCAAGAACTGCTTAATCGTTGATACATTCTATCACTGAATTTAATATATTTACAAATAAGAGGTTTGATTTAGGGAAAGGTATATGTAAAAACTGTGCGGCTGCTGAAACTGCATACAGAAATACTGAAAAAATAGTTGGTAATTCCAGTGCAAAACAAGAACAGAAATTATTTAGCTTTTCTTTAATATGTTTAATAAGAGAATCATATAAATGTATGAGCTACAGGCTGTTTTACTCTTTTGAAATATAACACTGATTATAAATAATAGAAAATCTCATAGCAGCAGCTTGCAACATTCTTCAAAAATGGATGTAAAGGTATCAAATGCTACTGCACCTTGCTAATAAGTCATTCAGACTCTAAGGGTAAGGGTAAGTATGGAATCCAAGCTCTATGCCTGAATATTAAATACTTGTTAAACAGACATTTACAGACGAAGGAAATTCACCATGTGTTTCTGAATTATCAAGCATGATATTAATATTCAATTGGTGAGCTGCTGTGTAGAAAGAAAGACCTGCTGGAGGCTTTAAATGCTAAATGCATGTCTCCATTTACTGTAACTGCATACTAAAAGCACTGCTCTGTCATACATTAGAAAGAAAAGTTCAAGAGCCATTATAATGTAGAAAAAGTCCAAATGCAAGGTACTTGGTTTGAGTTCTTAGAATTAATTGAAGTCATAAGCACAATAAAGGGAGGAAAAAATTCTTTGCCTACATGCATGTATAGTAGTTTGCTTCTTAAAATTATACCTCTCTCCACCTTTTGCATTAATCAGTAGTTGAAAGGTTTTCTGTTTAGAGATGAGTGAACTGTTCTGGTAAAATTAAAAGCTGATTCAAATGTTTTGCCATCACTTCTGCTTTTTGAACTATAGTTGGTAACATTCATATATGTTTGGCTGCAGATTTCTTATTCTAGCTAGGGAAAACAGAAGAAAATTATCGTCTTCCTAGTACACTGAGTCCAGGTAAATTCACTGAGATCATATGATCTCAGAAAATGCTCAGGGCAACCACCTGAGCTGACTTTAGGCATATACCATAAACCTAATTCCACATTTTATGTAGGCAGCCAGTCTGGGTCTGGGGATGGAGCCAATGGAAAAGGGAAATCTCAGAGTCTGTATTTAAAGGTATATGGTGGCCAACACCAGGAAATCTACATTGAAAGGATGTGAGTAGGACCTAATTTTTCATCCCCTTAAAAGCAGGGGGTATCTGCCAGAAGCTCTGCACTCTTCCCTGATCTGTGTCACGGAGGAGGAAGTATGAAGGGCGATTTGTCCTATACAGCGTAGTATCTCAGAGTTAATACACTGCAACCTCTGTCACTGACCTCATATTACAGCAACAGATATCATAGCACTGCAGACTCCAAATAAATGTTTTGGAACCTGCAGTCCTTCATTGTCTATAGTTGAAGTTAGTTCAGGCAATTGCATCTATCGTGCTTGTATGGTGTGGCACTATGACTACTGGTCATCAGATATGTACAGAGGGTTAGGCCATCATCCATGTGGTCTGGATGTCTTCACATATCTTTGAAGGGATCGAGCTTGAAAATGGTATTGTATGTTCCAGCAAGATGATATCTGGGGCATACTCCTCTCCCTCACACCAAAAACAATTTTAGGAACAAGCACTTTCCCTCAACATTCCTAGCATTTGGGGCAGGACATTTTACTCACCATCTTCTATATATGGGCTTCTGAAAGAAATGAAGGAAATTTTTTAATTCAACAAACATTATTACAGCTACTACTGTATCTCTGATTGACAGTCTTCTACAGAGAATGAATTACACTCTTTCTAAATAATGTAGCCATAAGATTTCTGCAGCAAATAGCATATAAGAGTATGTATAACATAAATTGTGATTCACAGTTTCAAGACTTCTGCCAGGCAACATATCCTGCTCCTTTCGTTTCCTTCTTCCCCACTTTCACTGATGAGCTTTGAGATAGCAAGGAAAGGAAGATTTGGAGAATGGCCTCAGATATCTTCAATACAATGAAGGCAGCAAATTTGCTTATGTAAGAAGATGTTTTTTCAGTGATCATCATGTGTTAGGACAGTCCAGGCTCCCAAGTACAATAGCGCCCGCCTTCAACATGAAGATGAAAGATGTAAGTTATTAAGAGATGTGACCCTCTTAGTCTGTTTAACCTACCACAAGCCATTCAAGATATAGGGGATATCATGGTCTCACAGACAGCTGCTTACTCCTTCACTAACAGTATTTTGAGTACTGAACAGACTAGACAAAACAACAGCCATGATACTAGTTAATATCTAAGATGACAGGGAAGAAGAGTAAAGGACAGTGACATACAATGGAAAATTCTGTTAATTTTTTCTTGAAACACTAAAATTGAGGAAGAGATTCCAGAATGGCTTCTAGACATTGTGGGCCTCCTTTCCTCATCACTTATACAATAAGGCAGTGGCCTATTATGCGATCCTCCTAAGAAATACTAGCAGCTGCAATGGGTGGCACTTCCAAGCTGCGTGTGAAAGGTAGCACAAGGGATTTGTTGAATGTCAGCACTTATATCAAGCTTACCGTTGTGTCATAAGACACGCCTGAGGCAGACAATCAGTCACATGCTCTAGTAATCAGTGCTGCTTAAACTAGACCACAGGAGAAATCTTTCAGATAGCTGCAGGTAAGTTCACAGGTGCGAATAACTGAAGTTCTATTTATAGGAAGGGACAGGTTGGGACACTATATGTCACTGTGTCCTGCCACAATTCAAAGCTGAAGCCATTAGCAAACAGGCTTGCTGAGACCACTTTGTTTCTGAGGCCTTCATTATCCAACAACACATAAGAAACCATGTCCCTTCTGATGACAACAGGACATAGCTATGAACTGTGAGGCATATCCAAATTTCATGCAAGTCATATGCAAATGATAGGCAAAATCTGATTTCTCTGCTTTATAATCAACATCATCCTTCCAGATTGCCATCATGTTAGTATAGTAGTGTTAGTGACAAGGTTGCTACCATCAATATCAGTCTAAATGATTCAGAATTTTACAGCACTCTCATCAGATCATTATGTAAATCTATTCAAATATTAAGGAAGGCTTTAACAAATTTATCTGCTACCAAGAAAGAAGAATAGAAAAGCCTGAACAAAACCATCATTTTGTCTCTTCTGAGGTAGCATGTCTCTTTCTCTGTAGTCCTATTTAAAAAGAAGCACATAGCTGTATTGCCTCAGGAACTGCCAAGAAAAGATATTATTCTATCACAAAGGCATGATTTCCTCCCTGTTCTCTCATTACTCCCAGAGGTTAGCAATTTGCTACTAGCTCTGAACAATGTCAAATGCTGTTTCAGAAACATGGAACACCTCATGGGACTTTGAGGGAAGGAGAGAAGGAAAATCACAGTTCCAGTTTTCCTTTTATCGAGTTTCCTCCTGGATGCAGTGATTAAGCCAGTTCTAACTCTGTCCTTGCTCTGTCCACATCAGTTGTTGCAGCAAAGAGGCTGGGAAGACAGTCTGAAATGTTATGTCTCAACATAAATAAGGGTAATAGACCAAGACCCAGAACTGTTATCAGTTTATACACACTAAATTAACAATTTTGTACACGTGGCATAAATCTTATCCCACAGAATCCTTCTACCTTAAATCATATTCCCTATATTTTACTTTTAAATTTTCTAGTTCAGAAAAATTTCTACTTTTAATCACTTATTCTTGTTCGGGGACTATGCTTCTTTTCTTCTTTTTTTTATTTTCTCCTATAGTAGATGTGTGACTTGGTCATTTTGGGGGGTAAAATTTTAAATAACTGTTAGATATGGTATATAACTATATTATAATTTATGATTAAAATTTATGGTTAAATTTTATGGTTATCTCTTTTTTATAATTTGAGACCAGAAAGAGACCAAGAAATTCAACTGAAGTAACCTTAAATACAGAAAAGTTTTTATGAGGTAATATTTAATTAATTCCTTTAAGAAAAAAGAAAGTGTTAAATGGGCTGATGCTTTTAATATTGGCTCAATGACATGTAGGCAGAATATGTTGCAGGATACTGATTTCTGGTTTTTTATACATAAGTATTTGTTTTAATTCATAGAACAGTATTTTCATTACTCAGATGCTAGTAGATATTAATAAGGCTCTCCATTAGTCAGTATCCATTCTGTTATCTTACTGTATATTGCATAACTTAAAAGTTTCAAATATTGTATTTTCATGAAAGATGTTTAACAAATTCATACCTGGCACAACCCTTCCAAAGTGGAACTGATTCAAGGGTTAGTTTGCTCATTGTGTCTAAGAGTTTCTGAACTTAAAGTATAGACATTGTCTGATAGTGACTACAAAAATGATGTGGCTTCCAACATTTATTGCCTCACAATGATTCTCAGAATCAATCAGTTCAGATTATGATTCTCAGCTTTGGTTGAGATGAGTTCAGTGCACATTGAAATAACTAAAGGGAGGGAGGGATAGAAAATGCTGTTAAAAGACGTTTCAGTGATCCTGCCATCCTGCACCTGGTCAGTCAAAAATCTAATAAATCCCTCCCAGAATACCTGAAGAATATCAGACACCCAGCCTCAGAAAGTGACCAAAATGGTATGAAGCACAGATCACATGCAAAGCCTCAGACTTAGTCTGTGGAAAGCAGTAGATTATCAGATGCCTTTTAAAAATCTGTCTGATGAGTGTAAACTGGAGTCTCAAATTCAAGATGCATTTTTTTCAATGCATCTCCCAACAATAAATACTCCAGTAACAATTTACTCAACAGTCCTGATGATTATATGACTAGAATAGAATACAATCACTTTTCTTCACATATATTGATGCCACAGTACTGACACAGCAAGATATGATTTGGTGTTGATCACTAAGCTCGTAGACATGAAGATGAACACACAAGAAGATCAGACCATAGGGGAAGCATTGCCATTGATGTTTTTCCAATCAGCTTAGTTCAGCCTCTCATTTCTCAAATATGTAGGAACAGATCCAAACAGTTACCAGACTAAGTGTTTCAGAAGCATGACACTTTTTAAGTCCCATCTTCTTTTACAAAGTGTAAAATCATTAGACTTGTGTTGGTTTAAGCCCTGCCAGGATCGGAGAGCACGTTGCCATTGCCCCTTCCCCACCCTCAGCCGGTCGGGCTGGCAGTGAGGCACAAACCCGGGTTAAAATAAGAAGAAATTTAATACAAGAGTGTGATAAACAATCTGAACAACAACAGTGGCAATGATAACAAAAATAAACAGCAGTAACAATTAACAAGACAAACGATATACAGAGAAATACTGCGAATGGTCATGGAACAAAGCCGACGTATGGGTCCCGCCACCAAAAAGCCAAAGAGAAAGTAAAATCAGTTTCCCACCGCTGGACCTGATGCCAACATGGTATGAATAACCCGGCTGGAGATCCCTTCCCCCTCTCTGCTGGGGAAACTTAACCCTATCCTAGTTGAACCAGGACAAGACTGCTCTAAGTATAACAGGGCTCTGCTTTAGACCTCAGAAATGTTTCAGTGGAATAACACTGTCAATTTATAGTTCAGACTTTAGTGGCAAGTGATTAAACTTTGACAAAATATCCCTATTCTAAAAGAGCACTGCATGGAAACATATTATTCTTTATGATTAATGCAGTGAAGTGTGCGCTGTAAGATGCCTGATTCAGTTGTATGCATTCAGAGAACTATCTTTACTGTAATATATTAAAAGGTCCAAGCTGCAACTGAATAATGGCTGTGAGTTACAGAGCAAAGGAGCTCTTGGAAGTCTTTTATACAGACAGGAGAACTACATGCTGGTTGTGAAAGATGTTCATTTAAGCCATACTCAACATAAGTCTATGCATCAGGGTATATTGTGCAGAAAGAACTTCCACAGACAAGAAGTTGTAGCAGCAGTCTTCAGAGGAATCCAGTTTCCTTTTTCATTGCAGCTGTAATGTCAAAGAGTTGTCAGCTTAAAAACTTTTCAGGTGTTGATGTATGATGTAATATGTAATGATCTAATACCAATGATTAAAGAGATTTTATTTTCCTCCCCTTGATGTTCCTATACTATCGCCAATATAGGTGAACTCATCAGCTTCAAAACAGAATTGTTTTGAAATAAGGAATTACAAATAATAATAATGTTTTATAAGTTCTCTGATATGAGTCAGAGTATTTCCATCCCACTTCTATAGTTGTAGAGGAAAAAACATAAATCATAACTTCATACTGACAGACAAACAGCCTTTGAACATCTTAGTCTTACACAACCCAAAAAACACTGCTGAACTTCATGGTACAATAGGTATCAAACCAGTCCTTTCCAAAAGGCTCAATTTTCTCATAAGTCTAACTTTTCTACAAGCAAGCTTATAAAGGCCTGAAAAATTAAACACAACCTTAATTTTATTATTTATCGTACATGCTCATATGATCTCATAACTTATGTTACGCTTAAAAAACACTCATACTGGGTCTGGCTAGGATGGAGCTAATTTTCTTCATATCAGCCTGTATGGTGCTGTGTTTTGGATTTGTGACTAAACCAGTGTTGATAACACATCTATTTTTTCATTGTTACCGAGCACTATTTCCAATGGCAAGTCTTTCTCTGTTTCTCACTCTGACCCTCCACCAAGCAAACAGGCCAGGAGTGGGCAAGAAGCTGGGAGGGGAAACAGCAGGGACAGCTGCCGCCAATGGCCAAGGGATATTCCAGGCCATATGACAACATGTTCTTCAATAAAAATAATGGGGGTGGGGGTGGGG
>NW_020799095.1:137195241-137204236 GCF_003259725.1 Athene cunicularia | reverse complement strand
GGGGGTGGGGGTGGGGTGGGGGGTGTTCAAGGTAGTTGTTCACAGACTGGCTGTGCATCAGTCTGCTTGCGGAAGGTAGTCAGTTAGTGCCTTCGCATCACTTCTTTAGTGTTGGGGTTTTTTTTTGGGGGGGAGGGGGCAGTCCTTCTTCACTTATTAAACTGGTTTTATTTCAACCCATGAGTTTTTTTGCTTTTGGTATTCTTACTCATTCCCCAGTCCAGTAGTGGAAGGGTGAGAAAGTGGATGCATGTGTACTTAGCTGCTACCTGGGGTCAACCCAACTCAGCTCTTTAAATGTTTGTCAGGGTAGCAGGCAGGTGAGTGGACTGTTGACCTGGCCCTGGGCTGAAGTTGACCTGGCCCTGTCATGAAGACATGACAGAAAAAATGTCTGGACATGACAATACCAGTCTGAGAAGCTGCCAGGGGTTAAAGACAGTGTCACAAGGACAGCTGGATCTCATGGGTATGTAAATACAGCAACAAGGAAGTCCTGAGCCTCACAGATTCCTGCAGGGGGCACTGGGTCCCCTTAGGAGTGTATTTGCCCAAGGCCAGCACTGCCAGGGTAACTGTGCCAGTCAGTAATGCTACCCACGGCTGTCACCCACATAGTGAGCAAAAATATGAAACTGTGTATGGATGGAAGGTGAAAAAATAAGTAAGGGCAGGTTCTTTACCTGAGGGGACAAGGGAGGTGAAAATTGGATCAAGAACCAGAAAAAGTGATAACAATGTATGTAAATAATTTCACTGGTGCTGTCCAGGCGCACTTGTCAGGCAGTCCTGTGTTTGATGCCACAGACTGTGACTGACTAAATCCCTAGGGACAGAATGTGATCCCTACAATGAAAGAAAGCTCAGAGGAGATGGGCAAGGATGATGTGCCCATGAAGCTCAGAGAAAAAAGCAAAGAAGCTTGCTTTGTCTCAACACAATTGGAAACAGAGGATGGCCTTCGTTTTAGACAAATATATGTCAACAGTTGAGTGTTTCAGATGGTGGGTAAATTTTTCTCCCTGAATTCATTAAAAGAATGTGAAGTGTGGTGATCCCTCACCAATATTATGGAAAAATCAGAACAGCTGTGTTATTCTGCTCCAATCTTTGCTGATCAATTCAGGGCTATTCACCAGGGACCTCCAAGCAGACCCAATCACATGCTTTACTTTACCTTGTAGTAATTTTTTTTTCCTTGTTTCCTTCTCCTGGATAAATAATTATAATCCATTAAACTTCTCCATTTGCTCCAGTTTTACTGATTTTTACATACTTGCTTTTTAATTTTGGTCTTAGACATCAACCCCTTGCTGAACCAGCGGCACATGTTTCATTATTTTTTAGTATATTTTGCTGAGATTCAGCTCCTGATAGTCTCCTCCTACATCTTCTAGAGTTTCTGCCTTTCTTGTTTTAGTAGCTTAGGCCCAGGACAGGTGAAGCCAGCTACTTTTCCCCTCACATTTTCTGCAGGATCTAGAAATGTCTCATCTTGATACCCTGTTAATCTGTGCATGGGAGAGGGCTAGCTACCTGCACCCATACCTTAAGAAAGACCAAAGAGGTTTACAAGTTCAAAAGAAGGCTTGCAAATAGAAGCTAGAACAAATTATGTTCTTTAAATAAAGAAAATACACTGCAACTTGGTAGGACAAAATAGAAGTAAATAATTCTCCCACTGCCCATTTTGCCTTTTCAGGTTTCCAGAATGGTCAGTAGGGTTGTCTGCCTCTGCTTCACATCACTGTTTGCAACTTCTGTGGAGATCTAACAGGGAAACTTTTGTCTCAACATCCTATTTTCCTGGAATGCTGACTGTCCCAATCCAGTGTCAGAGGAGGTTTTGATATGATCCCAAGAGCGAGATTAAGACACAGACAAGGTCAAATGCCATACACTCAAAACAGTTTCTATTATTAAAGGTGAAGAGTTGTAGCAATATGACAGAATGGAAGGAAAAGACAGAAATCAAGCAAGTATCTGGAATAGAGTTGCAAGAATAGTTACCACTGTGGATTCAGCAGCATCCTGTCAGTCCTGTCTTCAGTTCTTCAGTGGTGGGTGCACACACAGCAAAGTTCTCAGTCACCTTTTAAACTCATCATCTGATGAGGATGGTCAGGTATTCCACAAACTCATTTCCATAAGAGATGAGGAAAAAGATGTAACATGGGTTCTGCATATGCATTGAGGGTGAAATGGGTGTGCACCCTGACCACCTTTGGTTTTTCCTCTGTCCCCACAGGTTTTTGTTGACTTCATGTTTCTTGATCAATCATCCAGCTTCTGGGGCAGAAATGCTCACCTCTTCTCAGGTCAATGGCAAAGGTGTGAAGTCATTAGCAAGGCCTCCATGGTGTCTGGCATACACAATAGATTCACAAAGTATCAGGCTTACACAATGGAGCCAGTGATTAGCAGGCCTTGTGCTTGGGAGGAAGCATCTAGTTTCACTCAGTCCATGTTTCCCCCCTTTGATGCTTATCTAAGGACTTTGTCAATACAACTGCAAGGGAGTGGGGGGTGCATCCTCCAATACACTCCTGCTTCCTTTGGTGACATTCCAAAGGCCATAGCTTGTCCTCGAGGTTTGTTCTAGGCATTACTGGCACCACTCTGTGGCTCAAAGCACACACACAAGCAAGCTTTGAGACAACTATTTGACATTTCAGTTTCTCACACTGACTTTCACCTTCACCGGTCAAACTTTACACACAGCTGAAAATAACTATGGAGGGCATGCGAACAGTGCATGAACAGCGAAAACTAGAGAGCATGCACTCCCAAGATGACTATACAGTTCACATGATAACCAACAGACATGCAGTACCCCATAGCAATAGGCTGTGATGACGTCCTATGGCAACATACCGTGGTAAAATGTTTATGGTAAAATGGTTATGGCAACATAGTGCAGTAAAGTGGCATAAACGGTGAAGCCCAACAACAGCATGTGGCTGTCTCTGGAGCTCCCCCAGCATGAATGAAGAAAACGGACGCCACGAGATGTCACTGGAACTCCGCAGTGGTGACTATCTTCTGCTTGAAACAAACTGTTGGATTTGTCTTACTTTTCTGTTTTTCTCTTTCTCTTCAAGAGTTACTCTGACTTTTCATACAATAAGATACAGATAGTATCCTAACTGATATCGACCTTGCTTTTGTCATAATTCCATCCCTAGTGATCCACAAAAGAACCTCAGAACTCCAGCAGGACTGGATTCCAACAAGCTCCTCTTTCCTAAGTATGTCTCATGCTTCAGAAGAAACATCTCACTTCCTCCAAAGGGTACATGTGATTCAGTTTTCTCATAAATTTAGCACAACTGAGAATGATAAATCAAACTCCCTTGATTATCACAGTCTATTGCACATACGTACCATTCTTCTACTCTAGCCGTGGCCATTATCAAGGGAAGTACATGGATATGCCAAACATCTTTTGTTTACTACATCATACATGCCATTAATTTCTTAGTGATGATCACCTTAAATAGTTATTTCCTGTCTTTTAATATTTGTCTGTAAAATCGCACATACACTAGGGATATATTTATCAGCATAAACAGAGGGAATAGAAAAAAAAAAAAATCCATCTTTAAATATTAGTCATACCTAACTTTAGACACGAAATAATAAAACTCTTTAAACAAAATTCTACAATATTTTCATTGTCTTTACAAGACACTATTAAAAATGTTTATTAAAATTAAGCAAAGAAGCATGAATATTGAGAAACTTTATTTTCTATGTGTTTAATAGTCAATTATTGCATTTCTGATGAAAGGCATTAAAATAAATTCTGCATTCACTAATATAAGTGAAGTAATTTCAGAAATTTTTATCTGGACACAAATTTTTATCTGGACATCTGCAAACCATCTTCCCATATGAGCTTAGTCAAGTTCCAGGCTTCATTAATGAAAAATTAAAAATAAAAAAATTACAGCATACATTATGTAAATATTATGTACAATATCTAAATCTTGTGAATCGGCTACTGATTTTCCCAGGATATTACTGTGTTTCATTTATAAAGACCCCCATAAGGTTCTCATCTCTGGGTCCAGAAACTAGCTGTTAAACACTGCATAACTGGTTACGGTGTCTGAAAATGAGATTCACCTATTGATCTAGAAATATGGAGACAGACTTACTACTACTGCTGACTAATACTATATATACATTTTCTGTGGCATGGTGCTGATAGCAGCTCCTCCAAAAGCAGAAGGGAAATAACACAAAACACAGAAAACCTAACTTCCATTTCACGTATCACATATAACACAAGCATAATTTCACATATCACAGAATGTGAACAGTATCTTATAGTTCCCTTCAAAGTATTGCATAATACAGATCAGGAATTATTACTGATTTTGCAGTCCTTCTGTTTCAATTGATGAAGATTTTCTACTTTATGCAAAACAGTGTCACAATCAGCTTTTTCTAGCTGAAAGAACAAGATGAATTTCACAGTTTCAGTCTTTCTCCAACCCAACTGTGTTTTTTTGGTTTGGTTTGGTTTGGGTTTCGGTTTGGGTTTCTTTGTTCTGGTTTGGGATTTTTATTATTCCAATTAAGGTGTGTGTGATCTTTAACAAGGAACATTTAATGAATCCTCTTTAGGACTCCTAAAGCACTGTTACCTGGTAGTTGGAGAAGTCTATGTGAAAGGGCAGATGACAGTCATATCCCACTCCAAAGAAATTTAACCTAAGTCTCCTCCATTGTGAGTGACTGTTTTTGTGTGAAGAATTTAATACAAAGCAGAACAGTGATCTTCTAGGTGTGCTCTGCATGAGGCTGGCAGGCATCCTCAGACAGCATTTCCCACAGTTTTAGTATGTTCCCAGAGTCTTCTATGTCTAGCTCCTTACACCGTGAATTTTATTTTAACTAGATGACATACTAAACAGAAAATCCATGTTTAGTAGCAATCACTTTGAAATTGTGTCACATTGGTGTAAAACAAACATTCAGAGTGTAAGGCATTAAAGAAAAAGGCCTCAAAGTTTTATATCATGCAGCTTTTAATTTATTCTGTTTATTTGTAGCAATTACTAATTAAAACTTCAAATCAGAATTCCACTGTTCACTAACCATATATAACAGTGTTTCCTTAGACTTCTCCTGAGAAGTGTTCACCTTTAGCAATGACAAAAAGGTCATCTGTCCTTCACAGCAAGAAATATTAAATATGTTGAGAGTTTGAGTGAGGTTGGAGGGTGAAAATCTACTTGTTTTTTTTTTTTTCTTATTTATGTTGTTCTGTCATTTTCAAGTCTCTTTGTTTTCTTCACATAGATTTGCAAGGTTGATGTAGCAAATAGCCAGATAGGACAGAGGCTAATTACTCTGATTTACTCCTGAGAGACAGAAGAACTTTCTAGTGAAAAACAGAGCCAGATATGTGTAAGAAAACTGAAAAATCAGCTTTCATGAGTTTGAGAGTGAGTTTAGGAAAAATCACTGGAAATGATCACTCATACAATATTGGAATAGTAGGACAGAAAAAAGATGAGAAGTAGCTGAAACTCCAGGGAGAAGAACATAGGTTTCATCTTTTGAGGAGTCTGCTTATGTGGGATATGATAAATCTTTGTGGAGGACAAATAAGTGAGGAATGGTAACTATAAGTAAAGCCTGAGCTATTGCTCAGACAGTGCAGTGACACTGATGTTAGAGTGTAAATTTTTTTTTTTCCTAATGAAACATCTACAGTTGAGAATTTGTGTAAAACATAAACAACAACTTCTCTCCATAACCGCTGAAATTAAAAAGGTAGGTAAGGCAGAAAGTTAGCAAGTTGATAAATTGATTTATGAGTTTTCTGTTAAACAACTCATTATCATGGATCAAAGATGACAAAGAGCTTATTAAAATATTACTCAGGAAAGCATATTCATAAAAATAAATATGAAGCCAAGATCTTAGTGGAGCTGGATAAAATTGCACATTTTTTGTAACATAAATCACAATAAAAATGCAAAATGGCAATATTTTTTTGAAACAAAAAGTATTACATGTTGTCTTGTCAAAATACTTTGATATTATCAAAACGTTTTGTACAGATAAGATGAAAAAGTTTTACTTAAATAGTATATTTTAGAATATAATATACAGTAGTCAAAGAAAGGTGCCAATATGAAGTGTTTTGACACTATTGAGGCATTATGTTACAAAAATCTTCCTATTTGTTCTGTAGTGTGGAGGTGTGGGAGAGAATCTGTCAGAGTACAATATAATAGTGAGAAAAGAACTGTCCTAAGAAAGGTATTAGGTGACAAAGACTTTTATCAAAAATATTAAATTGTGACATGGCAATTTCTATCAAAGTTACTAAAATAGAAGTGTTAACGTTGAGCATTATCAAGTGTTGATATTAATAGCTGGGAATGACTTTTTAGGCATTTAGTAAACACTTTTGTTATAATAAAGGAGAGAGAAATTGGGCAAAAATAAGAAATAAAAGGTGTGTAGTGTTTTAATAGCAAATGTCACCACTCAAACATTGGTTCTTTCTTGACTCGTTTCAGACAATACAATTTACTACTGAAGCTTTATAGAAAGGAGCAAATAAATATGACTGTGCTGTTTCAACAATTATGTTATCCAAACCGTTGGAAATGAACTATGCATCATCTCTTTATTTTTATTTTTAACTTACGTATGACAGACAGTCCAGGTAAGGAGAATGGCCAGTGAAATGGAAAGGGAAAGGAATCATTACTTGTTTTAGTCATATCTGATGAGGCAAACCAAACATAGAAATCCAGATGAGTGCAATCATTCAGTCTCAAAAAACTGAGTCACCCTTTCTTGGATGAGCCATCACTGTTCAGAGCACTAATATACCATCATAAATGTGCATAAAGCACCATCATAAATGTGCATAGCACTTACGGTGTTCATTTAGAAAAATACCATTTCATCACCAAGGAAATTAATTTGCAACTTTTCACTAGCTATAATTCAAAAGAAGACAATGCTCCTAGGTTCAGAACACCAAAAGTGTCTGCACCGCATTCTAAAAAAACTTTGTCCAGACATTCCTACAAAGAAATTAAGAGAATAATTCTCAGAAGTGTAAAGAAAACACAGTTCTTTTTTATTACAGCTAAAGCTTCTAGAAAAGAAGAATTATATTTGTTATCACCATCACATTTCTGGAAAGTAAAAAACCCCAACAAAACCAAAATTCACAACCCAGTTTTATGATGGTAATAATCTAAGGGAAGAAAAAGAGTATTATTGTCAATGGTGGCACTGTCTCCATGTGATCCTTTTCATACGTGGCTTTGAAAACCATGTACTACTGAATGATTGTATGTGAACAAAGAAAATGCATTTTCAGTTAAAAAATACAGATGAGAAACTTGGTTGAACACAGATGGTTGAAACTTTAACTTATATCTTTGGTGAAAAGAATAGGAAGTATAAGAAAATAAAGTGTACCTATTGTTAGAACACTCTATAACCTGAAAACCCAGTTGACCTTATAGAAGGGCTGGTCGCAGGGCAACTAACACTGCTCCCGATGCATAGGTAACCTTACTTTAGATGGAACAGAATTAATTACAATACGAAAAAAGTTTTTAATGAAGAGTATTATACCAAACTACACTTACACTAAATAAAGATATTTTGCAAAAATAACTGCAGAAAAACTACAGAAATTTCATTAAAAATACTGCAATGTTCATATCCAAAGTAAAAAAAAAAAAAAAAAAAAAAAAAAAAAAAAAAAAAAAGTGTAGGACAGTTTTATTTAATGTGTGTAATGCTGTTCCTCAGAAGATTCAATGCTGTGTCCAAATGTAGATGGAGACTGAGCGCTGTCTGAGATCTACTGGTACCAAAACTAGCAACAGATATTCTGATTGTATTTTTATTATTTTTCTGTGAAAGGGAGTAATAAAGTACATATAAATTTCATGAAGTATTCTAAATTTTAATCCCAGGTTATGAAAAAGATAGTATGAAGATGGTCATTGTGACGGTCTGATGAAATCACTGTTAATGTCTCAAACATCCAATAGAGAATTTTGGTAAAGAAGATGGTCTCTGTGGACATGTCAGGGTTGTGCAGCCAACAGTAGGAAGACTCAAGGAGAGGAGGGGGACCCACAGTGTGGAACCACACTTTTCTGAGGCTGAACTTCCCTATCTTGATCAACTCTGTAAAAAGCCAGTGGAGAAGCTGTTTTCATGATGCATACATTAAGAAGAAAGGTCAGTCATACCTGCAGGGAGGGGGAAGTGAGTCCCCAGCGACCTCCAAGCTCACTGACCCACTTCCAGAAGAATCTGAAGCTACAAACTACACATGCACCAAAGCAAAGAGAATTCTAGAAGCATAGACAGCGCATGATGCTGAATTAGAGTTCAAGTGTCCACCCAGAGGAGGGGCAAGGAATTATAAAAAGAACATGACTCAAAGCCCCTGCTGGCTGTGCCCCTCTGGAACTGGACCCCTATAGTCTGGTTGGAGCAACGCTGGAACCAGGACTGGTGAAATCTTTCTTTTCTGTCTTTCTCTCTCCTTCCCTGTCTCTCTCACTCTCTTTTTGTCTCCTTTTTCTCTCATTCTCTATCCTTGTATCCCTGTGTGTAAGGCAAAGCTTGTTGGGGCATGTTTACGTCTTGTCAGGGCATGTCTGCCACTTGTCGGGAGAGGTTGTAAGATCTGCCACTTGTCAGCATACATTGTAAGGTTTGCAGTTTGTCAGTGTTTTATAAGATTTACCACTTGTTGCAGAACTTGCAAGGATTACTGACAAAGTTTCATGTCAAAATGTGTTGTGAGCAAATAAAAATTGAGTTTTGTGAACTAAAGAATCCCTGGTGTCATTTCACCTTAATCCTGACCTGGGCATCAGCAACTCTGAGTCACTGTCCTGAGAAATTGGGATGTGACAGGCATACAAACAACCTATATCAGCGGTCAATCAAGAACAACAACAACAAAAAAGTAAAAAAAAAAAAAAAA
>NW_020799095.1:137123077-137195191 GCF_003259725.1 Athene cunicularia | reverse complement strand
GAAGAGAAGAGAAGAGAAGAGAAGAGAAGAGAAGAGAAGAGAAGAGAAGAGAAGAGAAGAGAAGAGAAGAGAAGAGAAGAGAAGAGAAGAGAAGAGAAGAGAAGAGAAGAGAAGAGAAGAGAAGAGAAGAGAAGAGAAGAGAAGAGAAGAGAAGAGAAGAGAAGAGAAGAGAAGAGAAGAGAAGAGAAGAGAAGAGAAGAGAAGAGAAGAGAAGAGAAGAGAAGAGAAGAGAAGAGAAGAGAAGAGAAGAGAAGAGAAGAGAAGAGAAGAGAAGAGAAGAGAAGAGAAGAGAAGAGAAGAGAAGAGAAGAGAAGAGAAGAGAAGAGAAGAGAAGAGAAGAGAAGAGAAGAGAAGAGAAGAGAAGAGAAGAGAAGAGAAGAGAAGAGAAGAGAAGAGAAGAGAAGAGAAGAGAAGAGAAGAGAAGAGAAGAGAAGAGAAGAGAAGAGAAGAGAAGAGAAGAGAAGAGAAGAGAAGAGAAGAGAAGAGAAGAGAAGAGAAGAGAAGAGAAGAGAAGAGAAGAGAAGAGAAGAGAAGAGAAGAGAAGAGAAGAGAAGAGAAGAGAAGAGAAGAGAAGAGAAGAGAAGAGAAGAGAAGAGAAGAGAAGAGAAGAGAAGAGAAGAGAAGAGAAGAGAAGAGAAGAGAAGAGAAGAGAAGAGAAGAGAAGAGAAGAGAAGAGAAGAGAAGAGAAGAGAAGAGAAGAGAAGAGAAGAGAAGAGAAGAGAAGAGAAGAGAAGAGAAGAGAAGAGAAGAGAAGAGAAGAGAAGAGAAGAGAAGAGAAGAGAAGAGAAGAGAAGAGAAGAGAAGAGAAGAGAAGAGAAGAGAAGAGAAGAGAAGAGAAGAGAAGAGAAGAGAAGAGAAGAGAAGAGAAGAGAAGAGAAGAGAAGAGAAGAGAAGAGAAGAGAAGAGAAGAGAAGAGAAGAGAAGAGAAGAGAAGAGAAGAGAAGAGAAGAGAAGAGAAGAGAAGAGAAGAGAAGAGAAGAGAAGAGAAGAGAAGAGAAGAGAAGAGAAGAGAAGAGAAGAGAAGAGAAGAGAAGAGAAGAGAAGAGAAGAGAAGAGAAGAGAAGAGAAGAGAAGAGAAGAGAAGGGAAGAAAGAGAAGAGAGGAAGAGGAGTCATGAAGTCATTGATGGTGAGAGTTTATTGTTTGTGGTACTTGGGTATGAAAACCTAGGCATCATTTACTGTTTTGCCATTCTCCAAATAAAACACCTTAATGACTGTGCTCAATGCAAGGTTCCAGTTTGGATTTCTTTCTGCTAGATCTGCTGCACCTTCTGTAAGTAATCTACTGAGACAAATTTAATACATGTTAGTTCGGGGAAAACTGAGTGCACTTATCACACAATTTACGCAGATGTCTTCTGCTCTTACCAGAGATTCTCCCCTGAATCAAAGACATATCTCAACAGCAAATTTAATTAAATCTGATACATTCCCAGCAAAATTTTATATTTAATTTACCATGATTGTCAAAGAGCAAACAGCTCTATCCAGCTTTAACTAAAAGTATAGCCAGTGTTTCTTTGTTATTTTTCACCATCCAGGATTTTTTTTTTTTTTTGAGAAAACAATTTACACTTAATCACTTTGTAAGCAACATATCAAATCCAATCAATTAATTCGGCAGAAAGATGTGCAATTCATATATATATACATATACACATATGTCTAATATTACTCAATTAATTTGATTTTAAATTTTCAAATTTTATGGGGGTTTATAGTTACTCCAGTAGGTTTAATTCACTCCTACTAGTGACTAGGACTAAGGAAATACTGTAGGTAGTTTATGTCCAGCTCAATTAGTATGGTGGCATAGGGATGTAAACTAACTCCATTAATCATTTCAAAACAAGAAGTCTATCCACAGGTAACAAGTACAATGTCTATAATTAACTTAAAAAGTGTTTTATGCAATTTTTCATTCTCCTTTGGTCAGGTAAGTGACATTGCTTGAAAACTCAAGCAACTTTTTTAAGACACCATGGGCTACCAATTAAAGCCACAGACTTCCTATGACACAGCATTCCAGACAGCAATTAAGTCAGCTTCCTTTACAATCAGCACAACACACCATCCATCTTTGGTGAACCTTGAGATGCTATTGCACTTGACAGATGCCCCTAACTAACTACTGTGTTAGTTGGCGCTAACATTTTGAGACAGATATTTGTGGATGGCCACAGTAAGGGCAGCAGCCTTCTGCTCTTTGTCAATGTGATTCAGCCTGGAGGCTGAAGTGAAATGTTAGTTTCATTTGTTTAGGAACGCAGGCAAATAAAGGAAAGCCAAAATGTGTGTCATGAATATAACAATACACTTTACAGCACACTGAATCTATTCTTCTAGTGTTTCATATTGTGTATGGGTGGAATTGCCTCAGATAAACCTTCGGACTTTATCACTGCTATTGTATAAAAAAGCATTTGCTCTCAAGAAAATCACCTATGAGTAAACTTAAGATTTAGTTATCTGGTATGCTTGACTGCATTCTATGATATCATGTGACTGAAAAAAGAGAACATAAATGTCAGGACCCTTGTCTGAGACCTGGCTCTTGAGATATTTCTTAGGTCTTCCAGTGTTATATGTAGTGAATGTGGTTAGAGAACAAAGTAGTCATGTATATTCAACATAAACAGACTGCTTTATATCTGGAAGAGCTAGATTTGATCAGAACACGTTCAGTGTCTGCTTTTTCAGGTATAGAGCAGCTGGATCACAGAAGATTGACATATTACTTTGTCCAAAATCCAGTACAGAAGTGTAAATTCTTCAGGAACTGACCAAACATAACTGCTGGGGTAGAAAACACAGTAAATAAACGCTTAGTCATCCCATCATCCTTTCCATTCAAGTATAGAAACAGATTTGAAAAAAAAAGGAAATGACCTACACATCCCAAAAATGTATTAACCTAATTGTTTCAACAATGTTTTGTTACTGAGAGATGAAGCAAGAAAAAGTAGTTTTCTGACAACATAGCATAAAAAAATAATAGTTTATTTAAAATTTAGGAAGTTTACATTTTGCATCCTGCAGTCCTAATGACCAATTAGGAATAGTAGACACCTGTCAAAAAATTTAGAAAAATCTTAGAGTGGGATTAAGAATACGATTTTATAATAATCATTGTTTTCTGAGTAAAACTGAGTTTAAATAAAGTGAATTAGCAACCCCCCCCCCAAAAAAAAAAAAAACCAACAAAAAAACAACAAACAATACAAACAAACAAAAAAAAACCACCAAAAACCCCACAGTAAAGCCTGTCAGAGTGGATAACACTGAATCTAACACAGGGTAACTCTTTATGAAAAATACCAGACTTGTAGCCCCTAGGTTTTTGATTCACTGGACCTGATGCAGAGGAGTCTACAGGATCTCTGTGTCACTTTGGCAATATACATCAACCTTATGCACAGGATCATCTCTAAATATGAGTCCAGAAGCCACAGTCAGTGATTCCTTGCCGTTTTACTTGACAATATGGGCAACGCGGTGAACTTGGTTTTTATGGCAGACATATCTATGCACTTTGAATTTAACTAACTCATTTTGTAATGGGTCGTTTGTTATCTGATGCAGAAGTGAACTGAAAGTAAAAGACTCCAGAACACACTTGCAAGGCTCTGTGCCAAAATGAGTTTTCTTCTTCAACCCAGTGCTTCAGAAGGAAATGCATACCACCATTTTATCCCTTTAGCACTGAGAAAACAATACTACATTAATCATTCAAACTATACACAAAGTAGTCAAAATAAATTCCATTTTCAGGAAAAATATTAATTGAAGAAAATGAGAGGATGATGTTTATTAATTTAGGAAAGGTAGTATTAGAATTCTCTCAGTCCTTTTGGAAAAAAAAATACAAAAAAAATCACACTGCAAAGAAATTAAAAGTGTGTATTTAAACTTAAGTAATTAAACTCCTGTGAACTCTTTAGAAAAAGAGTATACAGCAAATTTTCCCTCATCATGAATATTTGTACATGCAAATAAAACTAGAAAGGTATGTGTCACAGTATCTGGAAGTATTAAGCAGAGGGTGATATTTTATGACTACTTTTTCCAGGGTTCAGTGTGAGCCTTATTTTCTCATTAAAATTGTTAGGGTCTAGATAAGCTCCTTGAAATTTACTTTCTTAAAACGGTCCCAATGTTCTTGTGAATTCTGGAAAGAAACTAACATGTTTATTCTAAGACACAATCTTTATGGGTTATTCAATTATTTTTCTTCTAAAATGCACTGCTTTACCAAAAAAAAAAAAAAATTCAGGAGTCCTTATACTCCTGTACATTCTAGATGCTTTAGAAAATAATTTTTGTGGTGTATTCCATTATTTATTGACTCAGAGTTTGAATTTCTTGCAAGTCATATATCCACATTATATCTAAAAATTGAATTAATAGCATTCCCCAAAACTGTAATGAGAATCTCTTAAGAACATACTGCATTATAATTAGCTGTTAAGAACTGAACCTAAAAGAAAAAGATAATTAATTTCACAGGTTTAAGTGAAACTAATCTGACCTGTAAACAAATTAGAAATCATTGTGAAGTTTAAATAGCCATAACCAGAAATTGTTTTTCATAAATTATGGGAATAGATTGTTTACAAATTTCCAAGCTATCACCCTCTAAAGAATTACTTCCTGATGTCCAAAAAATTCAGCTCAGTTTATTTTTTTTTTTTTTTTTTTTTTAGTGGTAATGCTTTTAGTTAAAGTAAACTCATATCTATAAATGTAAAATATCAACCCATATGAAAACTCACAATCTTTACTCTTTAATCATATTTATATTATTTCTTTCCATTTGCATCATTCATTAATTATATCACACATTCCCATGGTAGTTTTAGTAGTATGAATCAGCATCTTTACAAATATTTTGGAAATTCCTGACAAACTTTTACTCAATAGCACCATTCAAATTTAACATCATTAATGACAAATCATATTAAATTACAGCAGGTACAGTAATAAGAACATTATGTCACCAGCTAATATATTTAATTTTAAATAGCTTCAGTTTGCAATTTGTCAATTTAGGCTTTACATGGCTTTTCTGAGGAGCAGGGGTTTGACAGTGAGTAATGCTTTTACATTGTGTAGTAATGTAAAATGTTCAGAGTATCTTTATCCATTTCAGGCAACTGCCCATGATATATCTATTGACACTGATGTTCTAATACAGCTTGTTCCTGTCAGATTCTTTTAATCCTATCTGTCTGGATTGAAAAACTATTTAAGAAAAAGTATTAATCTTTATGCTGGCTCATGCTACAATTATTATGAGGATGAAGAATTGTAACAGTGTGCTGCAGGCCTAATATTATGTGTTAGTCATCATCTTTGATCAGTGTTTTGAAGCTTCACTGCTGATGGAATGGATGGAAAGCAATTATACAGCATTACCATTGAGGTGTTCTTCAAAGTCCATCATGTTTCTCCTTCTTCTTCTTTTGCTCTAGAAAATGACAAGTTTTATTATGTTATATATCCTTTTACATTGTGAAAATCACCCTTTGTTAGTTAAAAACTTTTAACTTAAAAACTATCAACAAAACTGCCTTTGTTACTCAGTGCATTATATGTCTAACACAGAAGATTGTATGTTGATTTTAGTTATATGCTTGCAAATGATAAGGACATGTTTACTTCTTTATATTAAGTGAAAAACCCAAACTAAACCTACTTTTTATTGTTCTGTCATAAGAAACTTGCTGAACCTCCATAAGAGAAAATAAAAGACAGTACGAGAATCAGTTTAGAAAGCTCTTTCAAGTTTTCACCTGAATTATAACAAACTAGTTTAATGTAAGTGTTTTCCTCTAGTAATTGTTTCTGCTGTTTCCTGCCATTGTGACATTTTCATCCCTGGCAGAACAAATTCTTACCTTTACAGAAAATTAGTTATACCTACTGTGTATAAATTTCCTTCTCCATAAAAGTAGGTGTATTGATATTCAACGGTATTCAATAGTGGTTGGGGTTTTTTTAACTCTCCACAGATCATCAGTTGAAATTACCAGGACATGCTTAATCGTTCTTCATTGTTCTGCAGTTTTAGGATATGACTACCTTTTCCTTACAGCTTTGGTTACTGCTTTCTATGACATGCTTTAATCATGTTTTTTAAGTTTCGTTTTCACTATATTCTGCAATCACACTCCTCTTTCCCTTCTAAAATTTCCAGGTTTGTGACTTCCAGAAAAAATGTTGACAATCACACCATGGAGGGTCTGTCATGCATTGCGGGATGTGGTACAGTGAAATCCTTCCCTCCCACACCACTCCCATACACAAGAGTGAGTGAAAACATAGGCATGGCTTCTGTGATTCATTTCACTCTGTCAAGAACAGAAATAAAAATTATGAAAGGACCACAAAGGAGACAGGTTATCATGGGGTTTCTGAGGCCAAAAGTGGCCATTACTGAGGACTCAACTGTCAGCACTTCTAAAATGTCTTTTTGGTTCTTAGAACCACATGTGCCTACCCATATCTAAGCCAAAGTAATTCCTCAGACAGTATGAGAAATCTCCCCAACTGTGTCAAGAGTGCATATTTCTAAGAGCGTTGAGATATTGTTTCTGCTCAGAATTAGATGTGGGGCTTCTAGTAATTTACAGCCTCCTGATCTTCTCTGTGCTACGTCCCTCATTGCTGAGAAAAGTCTCATGGGAGACAATCATAAAGAAAGTTCAGGAAAAATTACCATTTCCAATATTCAGGTAGCCTTCATAAGTCAACTGTACCATCATATTTTATATGTCTTGCTTTCTGTCCCCTAAGGTGGAAGGAAGGTTAATCTACTGTGAGAAGAGAAATCTCTTTACTAGCTGTTCTAAAAGATAATTATTCTCATTTAAAAAAATAAGTGTTAGGCATTTTTCCACTGAGGAGCACATGCAGATTCACTCAACCTCAATTTCTGTCTGACTTAGAGACTATGAAATTTTTCCTATGGTCTCTTTGAATACATTGGTTGATACAGTAAAATTACAAGGAAACCTTGTTGGAGGTATTTCAAAAGCTGGTTTTGAAACCAATGAGAAATCTCAGTCCAGTAGACCTACAAGATTATGACAAGACTGAAAAAAAAAAAAAAAGTTTTCAAGAATATAGCACATACATCTGAGGCCTATAAGCAGAGGACAATAACTTTACTAGATTATAAACATTTATTTTACAAAGATAAGAAATTTGATAATTTGCCTACAGATTGATCACACAGATTTCCTGCCACTCTCTACAATCAGCATTTGCCTTTACAGATACCACAGAACCATTTTACTGCGAAGTCTTGTTTGTCCAAATGTACAAAACTGTAGCAAGTAAACACATCAGCCCATAGTCAGGGGATGGAAAAAACCAATTTAAAAAAAAAAAAAAATCAAAACAAACAGTTAAAAACATACTAAGACTTTCTCTTAAAAATATTTTCAACACATTCAGCTGTGCAAAGAGAATAACATATAGATAGACACTGTCCTGTTCTGTCATTTCCATATTCTAGGAAACCTGTGAAGGCTGAGATTTCCTTTGTTCCAGTTTACGCTTTTTGCATTCCTTTCTTTGCTTAATGTTCATCACCTTTGAACAGGAGGACGGGAATATCATGGAACTAACTTTAGAATAAAGACATGTAGATTAATACTTCAGTATCCCACTATTATGGACAGATAACAGAGGTAGGTGATTGTGACACTGTTCCTGATGAATGAGAATATCTAAATCAAGCCCCTACCTCTAGATGAGTATCCAGGATCTAGATCCCAAGCAGAGAAATAGATGCTTAAGATCCACGGGAGTGGGGAAGTTAAAAAATATACATTTGCATAATATTTCAGCTTGGTTATCTTAGTGTTATTTTTTCTAAAATGTACTCAAATGTCTAGTCCTTTCAAAGCACACTGCTCTCACTATTTATTAGTTTTTTCACTATTTATTTATTAAGGGGTTTTTAAGTCTAAAACCTAAATTAGACTTTTAAGTCTAAAACCTAAATTAAGTCTATCACCTAAATTAGACTTTTGACTTCAAATTCTCTTTACCACAGATTTCCCAGCTGTCTCACTGGACAGACTAAATAGTTAATGTACAGTCTTTTCTACAATGTTTTCTAAGCTTAGTTTGATAGCTGATATTATTTCAACATGCTTTTTCATGGCATAAATTTTTTATGCAAATACTTTGACATGTCAAGCTCTCTTTTTCTGTGAGCACACTTTGGTTATTTCATGAATGTTAAAGGAACTTTTACTAGGATGAGAAAGTCAGGGGAGTCAATAAACATAATTTTTCAAGCTAGAAAAGTTGAGTCTCTCTCACTGACACTAAAACACACTTGATCACTTCCCTACTCTGATGCACTTTGTGTCTCTGGAAAGAATTACGTAAATTGGGCCACACTTAAAGTTCTGAACAACTTCACATGAAAAGGCTTTATTACCACAGGCTGTTCTAAGATCCTTGTTTGCAAAAAAATATATAAAAGCACGTTGTACTTTTCAATGAGCTAAAATGCTCAAATATTATATTAGAACCTATATGTTTTAGTTCCTTTGAAAAGATTAACATGGTTTACACATATACATCTTTGGGGTTTCATGTTTTCTTTATAAAGGAATATAGGATTCAGAAGCAAGATTTAGAAGAAATTACTTTTCTTCTTCAAAGCATATTTACATTTATAATAAACCAAAGAGAAAAAAAAAATCTAAAAAAGTCATTTTTCAAAGCATTACTTGACATAAGTACTTTCAAACAAATGTAAAAAAAAAAAATCATAGTGTCAGAAAGAAGATATTCCATTTTAAAAATTAAGCCAGTCAAAACTGAAAACCATTATTTGCATAATTCCATCCATATTCCTGGATTTGAATGCAGTAAGAATGAGAAAATTTGGCAGATTAAGTTACTAACAGGATTCAAGTACAAAAGTGCAAGAATTCAGAGAACATGGAAATGATGTGACAAAAAACCTGAAAATGTTAAGAAAAGGAATTATTTTAAAACTTTGTGTCAAGGAGTTAAGACTGTTTTTTAAAGAGAAAGTTAAGCAATAAGATTATCAATGAGAAAAAGATCATGTGGAATATCAATTGTAAAAATCTATTGTTTGCATGTGCTATGTTAAAAGCAGCGAGAACAATGAAACCTAAAAGAAAAATTCAGGTAACAATAACAATATAATTATATTATTACAACTATTATAATTGTTATATCAAAAACCATGGATAGATTGCAAAATAAGAATATATTTGTTCCTGAAATTGAACCATTATTACTGAAAAATCATGAAAAAGCATTGAGGATAGGCATGTGTTTAAAAAATACAACTTAAGTAAAATACAGCTTAATTTTAAGTATGCAGTTTAAGTATGGATATTCATCGGAGGATGTTTAGAAGGAGTTAAAAATGAATGAAAGTTCTAATCTTTATGTGTGTTAACAGACAATATGATTATAAGAAAAGTTCTATTAACATCTTTAAAGGTTTTCTAATACATACAAAATCTCTTTATGACAGTTATGATTATGTACAAATTTTAGTCAAGACACCAAATAAGCTTAACAAATTTGTGTGAGAATAAGAATAGCTGTTAGACTCCTATTTCATTTACGTTAAAAATTCACGCTAGAGAGATAATCCTTGAGTGCTTGCTTTTATCTTTGACTCTTGGATGTCTGGGTCAGCTTTATGTAATCCTTGCTCTTCCGCTTGTGGAGGATCTCTGCAGATGTTCTATCCAGGGTGGCAGAGAAAGTAATTTTGAAAACAAGTAAGTGAACGGTCCATAATTTTGATGATTAACTCTATAAACACTTCAAAAAGAAACAGTGAAGAAAAGGCAAAACCACCTAAAAATAAATTGACCACGGTGAAACAAAGGCAAAAATACCTATAAACACATTTACCAGTTTTCAAATTATGCAAGTAATTGAGTTAGCTTTAAGTGAGACAGTTTGGGTAATGGAAGCGAAATACTCTACCCTGGGCTCTAAATTGCTCTAGCAAGACTAGTATAAACTTGTTAGCTGGTTCCGGTATTACACCATTGTAAGATGCTGGTTCTCAAACTGGGTCTGTTCCTTGTGCCAGTGCAACCCTGGGCAGGCGACAACCTGCTCATCACCCCATGCCCTGCCCTGGCCCTATCCCAGTTGCCTCTCTCACGTCTCTCCCATGTCTGGGAGCCTTTCCATCTTCGTGATTCATTCTGTAACGCCTTCCAGTTTAAGAACTTATTTCATAAAATATGAAGAAAAAAGTGAGAAAGACAGATTAGGGACAGTTTAATTAATTAGGTAATTATATATAACAAACCCCAAATATTCGTATTAAGTGGAAAGTAATAAATACCGTTATGTCTCAGGCTGATGAAACATTTATGAAGGAAACTAACAG
This sequence comes from Athene cunicularia, assembly GCF_003259725.1. Classification (NCBI taxonomy): domain Eukaryota; kingdom Metazoa; phylum Chordata; class Aves; order Strigiformes; family Strigidae; genus Athene; species Athene cunicularia. The sequence continues at coordinate 137,184,775 of NW_020799095.1, read as the reverse complement.
TACCACAATGCATGGAACTGAAGTTGTATCTTACAAGAAAATATGAGACATACATTTCAATTACTGTTTTCCTGAATGCCATTTCAACTTGCCTCTAATGGACACTTGTATCTTGGAAAACAACACTGTTCACTCTAAGCAAGAAATAAATCACTTTCCCTGAGTAGAGGTCTGATCCTTTCAAGTGTGGGCCATTTTTTCACTAAGATAAATTTCAGTGAAACTGATTATCTTATGAAATCCCCTTATTGGGCCAAAAATATAATGAGATGTCATCTTTTATCTGAGTAGTTGATTCATGAATTCTAATTTACAGCTAATTGGATTTCTGATCCAAATACTGTCTCTAGTTATACACTTGAAAACATGCTGAATAAGACTGTTATTCAACTAAAGATGATATATTTTGATGTTCAAATTCACTGACAATATTTAAGTTATGAAACTTCAATTAAACTTTATTAGGTTAAAAAATTAAGTTATTCATATATTTTTTTTAAGTGATAATTTAATTTTTATCACTGCCATATAGACATGGAGCGTGACTAGATTGTTTTACAGAAATGTAGGCTTTAAACACCTTTCATTAACTCCTTAGATAATGAATAACTTTAAACATTAATTTAAAAATTTATTTAAACAGTGAATATATTTTATTATTGATACAACAAATCCTGCATTTCCATTAAAAATTAACTGTTAATATATCTCTCTGCATTTCCAATCTTAATTTCAGATAACTTGCACATTTTCTAACTCTCAGTGAGTTAAAATGTCATAATTTTAAATGGTTTTATTCAAATGAAGAAAGATAACTAGTAACTCCTGTGTGAGGTATCAATTACTATCTTAAAGCCTGAATTTTATTTTGAAGTATAATAACATTAAATAACAAATGTACACAGAGTAAATTGGAATAAACATCTTCACTGCTCTTTAAAAACAGAATGGGTTAGGTTTTGTCAATTATTTTTAATCTGTGAAGATCCAAAACTCAATTTTTATTTCTTTTTAAACTCATGTCTAATACTTGTACCAGAATATCTGTGCCAGTTAAGAATAGGAAAGCAAGCATGTGGAAAAGAGGCACCTGGATACCTCCTGGAGGGAAATGCCAAATGACACCAAACATGTCCAAGTTCCACCAGCTGCTGCAGCTGCATTGCTGGAGTGCTGCTTCCCTTGGGAAGAGGTGTTCTCAACTATATCTTGCAAAGGCTGAAAGAGTAGAGAATGCTCTGCCCAACAACATTTTGCAGTAAATCTCTGTTCCTAACCAATATGTCCTATTTCTATAGCTTCTATTTTTTAAATGCAATTAATAAATCAATCAATCTGTCATCTATTTATGTCAAGACCGTACATCAAAGAAAACCTTAATTATCTTTACAATACAGTTGAGAAAGTGTTGTTACACAAGACCAGCTACGTAGTCTCCTAAAAGTAAGTTCTGCTCAGAATATGGTTGAGAAACATTGTGGGTGATAAAATTGCACTCAACCCCATAAAACAAACTGCAATTCTGATTCTATGGATAAATATCCAACCTTTCAGTTTATTGATCTCACACTGCACATAAGAACAAGCCAGACAACCCTAACAACCCATTTTTAACACAAAGATTTCAGAGGAATGAAATGAGTTTTTAGGAGAAACAATTTGAACGGTAGTTTAAAAGGATATTGATGCATCCAGAGGAGGGCAACCAAGCTTGTGAAGGGGCTGGAAGTCATGTCCTGTGAGGAGTGACTAAGGACATTGGGCTTGTCTAGTTTGGAGAGAGGGAGTCCGAGGGGTGACATTGCTCCCTACAGCTTCCAGAGGAGGGGAAGTGGAGAGGGAGGTGCAGATCTATTCGCCCTGGTATCCAGTGACAGGATGTGTGGGAATGGTTCAAAGCTGCACCAGAGGAGTTTCAGACTTGACGTGAGTAAACATTTCTTTACTGAGAGGGTGGTCAAACACTGGAACAGGCTTCCTAGAGAGGTGGTCAATACCTTATTGCCTGTCAGTGTTTAAGAGGCATTCGGACAATGACTTTAATAATATGCTTTAACTTTTGATCAGCTCTAAAGTGGTCAGGCAGTTGCACTAGATGATCATTGTGGGTTCCTTTCACATGGCACTATTGTATTCTACCATATTGTATGGATTCTATTCTATTCTATTCTATTCTATTCTATTCTATTCTATTCTATTCTATTCTATTCTATTCTATTCTATTCTATTCTATTCTATTCTATTCTATTCTATTCTATTCTATGCCATGCCATGCCATGCCATGCCATGCCATGCCATGCCATGCCATGCCATGCCATGCCATGCCATTCCATTCCATTCCATTCCATTTATTTTTGAGATAAATGTTCAGTTGTCTTAAGCTTCAGAAAAGTTCTTAAATGATTACTCACACATAAGCTCAAAGGTACAAAGCAGCTGTAAAAAGAGCTATTATCAATTAATTAATTAATTATTTCACTCATTATTTTTAAGCCTTCTCATCAGTTTAGTGGCTTGACATATAATGTTCTAAATTTTGACCTTGGAAATACTTTTAAACCATCCTTCCAGAACACTGGATGCATATTCTTTTCCTGCCTAATTTTTGGCTGGGTTAGTAGTTTCTCACCCAAGTGTTTGACATGCCTTAATTCATCCGTTGTGCACTTTCTGACATATGATAGGATAGACAAGGGGAGGCATAAGGCATGTGTTATTGTGGCAGCTACAAGTTACCAAATAATTTTTGCAGGCAATCTAAATTTTCTTAAATGGACTCTTATACAGCTAAATATTCTGCAAACACTTGTCCAATGTTGCTGTTTGGAATTTTATCCAGGTTCCATAGCCCACAATGGCCTTCCACCCCAGGATCTCTGGGCTGCATCACAGTAACTGTGTTCTTTAATGGTTCCTCTCAACAGGATTGTTTGCATTTTCTGAGACATTAAGAAATTCTTCTTAGCAACAATCCTTTGTTCTTTATACAACTGTTGCAGTAGGAATTATCTAAAGTAGATTAGCCTGTTGATAAAATTTTCTACTGCCCTAGAAACAATTACAACACTTTGGTTTTCTTCTTTTTATTAAAGACAAAACTCTTACAGATTTAGAGAGTGCTTTAGTGAATATTTCTGTATAATTCAGTTTTATACACAGTTACTCTGAGCCAAGTTTTTAAACAAAAGGCAATATTTTTTTTTATGATTTGTTTATTGTTTTGTTTTGTTTTGTTCTGTCTTCCTGTATGTTCCTACAGAATTACAGCCTTGATTTACAGCTGGTTTGCCATCATTAAGTAATTTTAATATTCTACAATGTGTGGCCCCACAGTTTAGGGGTTTTTTTTATTTATTATTTTTCAGTAGTGGAAGTTGCCAGCTGAAATTCTAATTTTTTATTGTATTCTGCCTCTGGGAAATGCTTGGATGTTTTTAAGCAAACTTCATCACATAAAAGAAATTTGTAGTAAAAAGAGTGACTTCTCTCTGCAGGAAATGCAATTTTCAGAGACATCAAGCATAGGAGATGTCTACATTCAACTATGTATTATGACAAAGAATTTGGGTTTCTAGCAGCAGGAGTATCTCTGAGCTATAAGAAATCACAGGTCTCTTTGAAACTGGAGAATATGCAATCTGTCCTTTGCTGGAGATATATTTAAGATCTGATTAGCCTTTGTATAAAAAGTCAGATGAAACAATGGCTGCAAGCACACAAAAAGTGAACAGAGTGTGAATCTGGCCAAAAACTAAGGATATGGAATTAAAAAAGGTTTCAGTAGAAGATTATATTAAAACCAATAGAGATGGATATGTCTTAATGTGGGAGCAATGCAAAAAGCAGAAAGAGAACTACAGAGGCAGGAAGAGAAGAAAAATAAGATGAGAAGGTCCACAGTGTTGGGGGGGGAAAGACAGATTTGGTTTGCATCTCCAGAAAGATGATTTTGGCTTCCTTTATGCTACATGTTTTGAAGAACTGAATTTTGTGCTTTTTATGTATATAACAAGGACCGTGTCAAAAATATTTCATCAGTAATTTCTTCCTTGATTCAAAGGGACTTTCAAGCTCACGTTTATACTAATGAAATAAGAAGAGCGAGGTACTGTACTAGCTCAAATATTGATGAACAACCAGCTCTCATGGTTTAGTTGTCAGGGCTCTCACTCATATGATTTATCCCATCTCCCAGACAATCTCAATCTCCCAGACAATGTCTGAGCATGGCACAGGAGAATAACAGGCCAAAGGGTAGGCAGAATGAACGAAGACACGTTGTTTTACCATGAAAGAGAATATAACCATATGCAGGTGAATTAGACTGGATCACTTGCTCTCAAACAAGCAAACAGGGCCTGGCTCCTTTTTACTGGAAGAGATATAGGCTATGAGCCTTCATAGGAGTCAGCTGAAATTGGACATTATGTTAGGTACAAAGCTGATGTTCCACAGTGTCAACCAGTTATATCTTAAACACTGAGTCTTCTCCCAAACTGTTGATACCGAATATTTACTGGATGGAGCAACCTTCAAGATTTCAAATATTAATTAGCTGATTAAGACAACTTTTAAATGCACACCTCTGATGACTGTGTAATGTGTCTACTTTTCTTCAAATTCTATTAAACCAGCATTTTATTTCAAGATTTATAAAAGTTTAAAAAAAAAAAAAAAAAAAAGGGAGAGAGAGAAAAAACATAAGTTTTTTACTATGAATTCAGTTGTTTTCAACATAGTTGAAAACATCTCTAGCTTAAGGCTCATTTATGCTGCGTTACTCTTGAAAGAAAGAAAATCAATATTGGTTTATAGCAAGTAGCATATATGATTTGAAATTATATACAGAATACTGTACTTCCTCTTCAAAAGAATTCCCAGATAAATAATTGTCATTGCTATGACTCTGGAAGTTCTTAGCCCTACTTTACAATATTAACTCATTCATCTGTCTTGGTTTTCCCCTGACATAAGAGTCTAATGACCACTCTCACATTTTATTCTTAACTGTCATTACTAGTATTTCTCCTGACATAAATATTAAATACTTTGGCACCCAAAACATTTTTGACTGGCCATTTTCTAGTCAAAAAAGTGTATAGGGTCTTCAGAGCCCATCCGGAAGAATGTAGAGAAAACAGTATCACAAAAGAGCAAAGTGAAAAATGCAATAAGCTCTTGCTTAACTAGATAAATGATTTTCCTAAATTTAAGTGCTCTAAATGTCTCTTGCTACATTCATCACTCTGCTATATATAGAGCTGCCTTGCAATGAGATTTTCTTAGTCGGATGACCAGAAGAGGTCAGCTGTCCCCAGTAAAGCTTCATATATCAGAAATTCTGGTGATGACTGTAGTGAAACTTTGAAATCCTGTTGAATATATTTTATGCATATATCATACTGTGACAACTAGAGTTCTTACAAGATGTTCACATAAATCAGGAGAACTTAAAAAAATTATTTAGTCTTTAAACCAAGCAATCATTACCTGGCATTACAGTAAATCCAGTGTTTTCCAGAAATTCTCAGTGGAATTTCTTACATATGCACTGTCCAGTGATTTGTGCATAAAATTAAACCTGACTCTTCCCAGAAACATCAGATCTACTGACCACATGGAGAACAAATGTAAAGTATGTTCACATGTATCTCCACCAGAAGTAGGGGAAGCCCAGTCATATCAATCTCTTGTACAACCAGTTAACCTCCAGCTCACTTTTATATACATCTCTCTCAATACTGTATGCTCCCAGTCTTTCTTAACAAGTTACGTAAATAGCAAGTTAGATCTGTAAAGTTGGTCTATTTTACAAAAACACTTAGGAAATGGCTAGAAGGCAAATAAGATAATAGAGGTACTTACTAATTTTTCATTCACATTCTTCACTAGATTACTAGGTAGCATCTAATCACAAAGAAAGTATAGAATTGCTATGAAGTTCCATGCAAGCTTGAAAACATATGGCATGTGTAACAGTGATTTTCTCTTTGTTTCTTCTTCTCTGACAATGAAATATATAATACAGGAAGGCACGAGATCAGGGAGACAACTGAAGGCAACCAGTGAATTTAGCCAGATAAACTCTTTGGATAGTTAAGCAGCAGCTCTGTTAAAATGGAAGCCAGTACTGTTTCTTTTAAGCATATTCTTAGTTTGAGCAGATGTCCTTTAAATAATAAAAACAACCCTTAAATTTGTCTAATAAGGGACTGCATACAAGCAGGATGCACTGTGCTGGAAATAAATAAAAAATGCCATGTAGTTCAGCATCTTCTACAGTGCAAGTTCTGACAAGATGAAAATTCTTGCAGCCTGGCACAGAGGTCAGGCAATAAGCAGAGATTTGAAGTCATAACGTTTATTTTATATCAAGTATGATATCACATTTTGATTCATCAAACAAGATGGTTGAGGTTCTGAGCATCTGATTAAGGCCTCTGAAACAAGTCCATGGGATGACTGCAGTTAGATTCCTGGAAAAGAGAATCTGAACTTGACATTAATGTGTTAGCCGAGGAGGGTTTGTAATTCAGTCAGCATTAACATTTCAAACCAGAAACAGTTGTAGGCACTTTGGCTAATTTTATTCTATTTTGCTTTTATTTTTCTGTTAGATGAATAGAGACATTAAACATTTAGGTGTTTCAGATCTTCTGTTACCTTCAGACAGAGCTTAGAGAAAATTTCAGAGTCTCAACAGAGTGCTGATCTGATCTGGATCTACCCAAAATATAATGAATTCAACAACAACCGAAAAAAAAGCACATTAGGTATGGTTTCTTTCATCAACATTACAGGCTAGAGAAACACTCCTGCCTATATGAACATAAAGTGTCAAAAAAGTTGGAGACTGGACTTCAGTTTTCCACCCTTTCCCAAGGTATCTCAAGAGCACAGTTTTCACTTCTCTCATGTGAGATCCCTAACAATAAACTCCTTCCTATTCCTTCTTCTGGGCAAGGAACAATAAAGAAATAAACAAAAGACTAGCTCTTCGGCTCAATAACTACCCCTCAATTCCTTCCAATGTGGCTTAGTATGTAATTAGTTATGGTTCTGACCCTTTAGTGACTCAAATGTATGCTTAGTTCTGTGTTCAGGACCAGAATGTAAATATACACTGCTAGAAAAGTGCCATAAATATTATTATATATCCACGGGTTGCTAATATTTGTTATTCTATTACACTTATTGCCTCTGCCTATCAGAGGTATTAACTGTCCCAGGCAAGACCCAACAGTGTTTTCTATACTTATTCATTCCTTTGCCACATCCTGGTGGAAAAGGCATTTTTGGCAATAATTTCAGACAGAGTGGGAAATCAGACTCAGAGCTAACATTTCTGACGAGTAACTGGTGCAAGCTCACTGATCAGACTGCTAGAGCAGTGAATCACCTTTCCAAGATACCTCTCTCCATCCTTCAACCACTTTTACAATCTCAACAGCTAACATAAACCCTCTGACTCAGTCATAGGCAAATAAATCATAGAATCATAGAATGGTTTGGTTGGAAGGGACCATCAAGATCATCTAGTTCCACCCCCCCTGCCATGGGCAGGGACACCTCCCACTAGCCCAGGTTGCTCACAGCCCCGTCCAACCTGGCCTTGAACACTGCCAGGGAGGGGGCAGCCACAGCTGCTCTGGGCAACCTGTGCCAGTGCCTCATCACTCTCATAGTAAAGAATTTCTCCCTAATATCTAATTTAAGTCTACCCTATTTCAGTTTAAAACCATTACCCCTTGCCCTATCACTACACTGATAAAGAGTTCCTCCCCATCTTTCCTGTAGCCCCTTTTAAGTACTGGAAGGCCGCTATAAGGTCTCCCCAGAGCCTTCTCCAGGCCGAACAACCCCAAATCTCTCAGCCTGCATTTTAGGAATGCCTACATTCATGGTTCCTATGTAGCAATAGCATTGACAGTAATAGATTCATTTCAGAAGCAGAGTCACAACCAAATATCTAAATGAGATTGTATAAATATAGCTAAACATAAAATTCCAAGAAACTCCAGGCAGTATCAAAGATCATGGCAGAATTGGTACTTGAAGGCTAAGCAGGAACATGTCAGATAAAGCAGTGACAGGGACCTTTAAAAGATCTGTGCTTAGGTATGAATTCTGATTACTTGGCATTTGAAAGAAGTTCCTGAACTGTTCATGGTAGAGAGAACAAGAAAAACATATAGAGTAGGAGGAGATTACAAAGAAATACAAGAGATATGATAGTGTGAAGGTTAAGAAGTAGGTAGAGAAACATACACATACACATACACATTATATTATGTGCTTGTTTAATCCCTGTGTTGATGTAACATCAAACAGAATTAATGTCATACATACAGTATGAAGAATTTTCCAGGCTCAGTTTTCAGATTCCTAAATATAATTTCTTAATCGTATTTTTAGGCATAAATCAACCATATGTGTAGGTTACAGGTATTTGATTTCACACGCAATGTAAACCAAATCTGATCTGGATTTTGATTAAATTTTGCTTAAAATAAAACACAGCTTGCATTACAAGGTGTCAGTAAAAGCATTGACTCAGAATATCTCACCCCTCCTCATTCTTTCTAATTATCACAAGCTCATTAAAAAGAAAAGAAAATAAAGAAAGAAGATGAACATGAAGGATCATTATAAATTGTGAACATTAATCCAGCGGTTTATGGAACAAGTAATTGCAAATAAGTATCATAAAGTTACAATGTCATGATAAAGGTTTATGAAAAAGAAACACTAGGACAAACACAAGTATGACTGCAATGGCCCTATGCCTTTTGATGCTCTGCAATGAATGGTGCTCTGCATCTTTTTTGTGTTGGATTTTTGTGGGTTTTTTTAAAGTTGAAGAAAACATATGAAACATCTGTATTGTCTCATATGAATTACAGAGGAATGACACTTGGCTTAGTAAATTGTTTTTCCAGTGCAAAGGTTTCATCTTTGCATCTCAGAAAAAGCTTTTGTGTTTATCTAATACATGATCAATAAGACAAGAAACAAAAGACACTACTATTTCTGAACTGAATCGATTGCATACTATTACATTAAAAATTAGTCTAATTCTCATCTGAAAATGCTCCAAAGGTATCCATTTACAGTATATTGAATGCTATAAATGTTACTCTAATTATATATATTAATGCCAGTAAATCAGAATTGTAAGCACCTAGAAAGCTGTGTCAGCAAGGGAATCATGCTCAATGTGTTTGAAAAAACAGTACATGACACATCCTGACTGAGTTACAATACCCGTATCACTTGAAAGATCCTGAAGTGTGGAGAATTTGTAACATCTTGTCACAGCCATAAGGGCATTAACAGCATCACATGGGCCCCTCACTGACCTCTGCACATCGACCTAGGACCTCATTTCCAGGGTCATCAGTCCCTGCCCCAGCAACGCTGTAGAAGCGCTGGTCTGCAGCCCTGTGCCCATCCCCTGGACACAACCCTCAGCCCTATGATCTGGCTTGGCTCCATCTGTCCCTGATCCTTTCTACTTTTGTTCCTAGGTGATGTCTTGGAGGGATTGTGGACCTGGTTCATCACTTGTCATGTCAATGGACTCTGTTACCTGTCCTCAGCTCTGCCTGTGTTCAGTCCTTCCAGGACTCTTCCCCATCAACAAGGGCGCAGCCGGCAGAGGATCAGCCTTGGCTCCTGGATTCCCATCCCTTTGGGACTAGCTTGCCCTCACTGTTCCCTGGCATTCCACTCCTGAAAAAGTTTACATTAGATGTAGTCTGAATTCCTCTAGCTTCAGATTTTTGGTAGAATCTTTTGCTGTGTTGCAGTCAGCTAAGCTATCCTCTCTGTTGTAGGCAACTACAGATCGTGATCAAGTTACTGCTTGAAATTCTTTTGGATAAAATATTAGCAGGGTTCCTGGAACTTGAATTATTTTCCTAGCGGTTTCCTGAAGCATATTTATCACCTTGACATCATTTTATATAAACATACAGAAAAGTAATATAATTTTTGTATCTGTACTTTTCTACTTATAAATCAACCCCTTTTATGTCTAGCATTCCAGACTGTTTAGAGCCTGAGCAAGCCTTAAATGTAGGTTAAATAGACACAGGCATCTTTCAAGAAACACAGGTTACAGCCACTGCACTCCTGATGAACAGCATCCCTAAGCACCATGAGCAGTACACACGCTGTTGCTCCCCTCTCTGCTTCCCGTAGGACTGCTTCACCCAGCAAATTTCACAAACACACATTGCTCACGTAGGTGATGCCTCCTCCAGTCACGACCTTGTGTCCTTTGCCTGGTGATAAGAGTCTGAACCAAAACAGAGATAAATTATTTCTCTCTCTTCTCCACCTGTAAAATATAGCATATATTTCAGTAGTACAATGCTCGTAAAAATAACAGACACAGTCTTAAAGTTTAGTAACCTAAAACAGAGAAAGAAGTAAAGGAATGTAAAAGTGGTCAAGAAAAATGAGGTAGGATGCAAGCATATAGCTGTTATTTGATATAAAAACAGCAACAGCAAGCAAGATGGGGGGAAGAGTACACAATGGCCATATTATCTCAATGCACTGATGTTCTGGCAAAAACTTATTTCATACCATTTCACTCGCATGCTTACCAAATGAACTACCAGTCATACACTCTTAACAAAATCGTCAAGATGAGAAGACAGCTCTGGAGACTCTCTAGTCTGTTGGCATTCTCAGAGAAGGTAGGAATAGCTAAGGTGTGTTGCTCAGGGCTGTGGTGGTAGGTTCTGAGTATCTCCAAGGATGGAGACTCCACAACTGCTCTGGGCAGCTTGCTCCAGGGTTTGTTTTTACTGTTTCCTAAAACAGAGGTAGATAAATAAAAATAGACTTCTCCCCCCCCCGAGCTTATTTTCATTGAAAAAACATTCCATGCTACAGTTTTTGTGGTACAACCTGATATAAAATATTAAGGATGTTGCTAAGGATTGAATTTTATTTATGGCTGTAGATGTGTGAGCAGGATTGTTGGAGGACTTTGATAGAAAAACCCTCTGAAAACATTTTCCAGTGAAACTGTAAAGATGAAAAATGTTTCTATTACTACAGACACAGCAAGCTGGTGATGCATTAACTAATACTTTTGAATCTTTACTAAGCTAGCAACCAAACTATGATGCTAGAGGGTGCAGACATGCTAAAACCATCATATTTTGCATGAGGCATAAAACATTAAAACTAAGACTGTAAAAGTCTCAGATCTGAACTGACATGAAAAGCATTTCAAGAAACTTTTGTAATTTCTTATACTGGAAATAGCCATTTCCATCTTTTTGCTAGGTTCCTGGAATCCTGGGAGTTCAGATGATGTATTTATTAATCAGAATTTGAATTTTATATAAGATTATTAATTAAGATTGCTTTACAAGTGTCTCTCTGGTATTGAGCCCTTCATTATAACCCAGAATAAAATATGTATGTTCAGTTCAGAGATAAGGAATCTCTCACAATTGAGCAATGCAGGTGCAAAGGTGGTGCTATGCATTCATACCAAATGTTTTCTCGGCTGTGCATCAATGCAATCATGTTCCTCACTCACATGAGACCCTTAGCCATTATGTAGGTCCTTTATTTAATCAAATTATGTACATTATAAATCTTTTCTGTCGAAAATATTCTCTCCCAGCGAACAGATGAGGAACCGTGGGGAGTCACTACAGACCAAGGCACTGAGGAACTTGGCAGTGCTTAGCAGGCATGATACTATGCCTGGCAGAAGTAGCACTCGAGTTTTTGCAGCAGGGGTGGAGAGTGAGATGGACCAATTTGTCGTGCTGTGAATCATCAGCTTAGGTGACAAATTTAAGAGGGGAGTAAAGGGCACATTAGGAACAGCTATGCAAGAGTCCTGTCTGAAGCTCAGACAGCACAGAAATGGTGATAGGATAAAGAAAAAAACTGATGAGAAACGATAGCTTTACATGAAATTAAAAAAAGGAGAAGAAAAACTATCAGTGGGCTTCACTGTCATTACCTGTAACTAAGACTTCTGCTATGTATAACTGTCACTATCATGATCATCATTACTGAAAAAAGGGTAGAGAAAGGGAACAGTGAACTGATAGCAAAAAGATACTGTGACAGCATGCTAACAAATCTAATGTTCACCACTGCGTGCTCTTGGGTGTCTTCATGGGCCCTGTAATTTCTGATAATTTACACTGCATTATCAGTTTAAATTAAAAGAATTTGTGGAAATAATTTTATCAAATCATTTCTAAAAATGTATGTAAATATATGCAGTAAGGACAGAGATCTTCTCTATCTGTAAATACTAATGGCAGGAATAGAAATCACTCTATACATTTTTACCAGAGACATTGGTCAGATCCACAACTCTGTGAAGTCAATAGAGTCTTATTAATTTTAATAAAAATTCGACAAAACCTATGAACTATCAGCATCTGTTAGTTAGGAGACACGGATTTACATGTGATTTTTTTGGCATACTTCCCTTGAAATTATCTGGATTAGTCGCTTAGATGGTGTCAGACAGGCCCTCCTTGGTATATTTTTCCACAACATAAACCATAGTTCAGCTGAAAGTTGGTGTTAGTTGGCATAAAGCTATGAGTTTTTGATCTGGATGATTGTCCATAGTCTGATAAAGCTACAGAAAATTTATCCCTTTCTTCCCTTTCTAATATCCCCTTTTACATTTTAAGTGCCAGTCCCCTTTTTCTTTACATTATCTAATTCATTAACATAATTAAGTTAAACTTACAGTGAATTTTTATCTTGAAGTTTCTTCTTCTTGACTTTAGAGAATAGGAAAGGTTTGTTTGCTCCATCTTTTTTTTTTCCCTCTTCCCTTCTCCCCCCATGTATATTATTTCTATAAAAGCTATTACCTCCTTCTACAAATTCTGTCTCACTTCTATCCATAGAACTTCATGGCTTTTATGAAAGCAGTATCTAAAATTAGAACACTGATTACATGACTACCTTTTGCAGATCAGGTGAAAAAACAGAGTATATTTGTCGGTGACTTAGTACTACCCTGCTGATCAAACCATCACACACTTTTTCCCGCAATTTTTTCCCCCCCATTCATCTACAGTGTATGTCTTTAAAATAATTACATATAAAATAAACTTTTAAAATCTTTGAATATTCATTATGATTTCACTTTGTTAATTATTTCCATGGAGAAAGAAAATATTTAAAGCGGGGCCAAGATAATCACCGAGCTGTATGAAAAATGTATGTCAGAAATCCATCTGCCAATGCATTCCTTATATTATTTCTGGAGAAATAATGCAAGAGTTCTTGATTTACTGCTGATATTTTGGATACTATATGTTTCCTGTAAATAGTGTAATGATAAGAGAGAACTAATTAGATCTACTAATATGGCTTCATATTTTTTTCTTTTGTTTTATTAGTGTCATCATTTGACTATAATTATAAAAGAGAAAAAGAACCAAAGTTAGCAGTGTAAGAAAATAAGGAAACATTTAAAGATTCAGATAGGTGAAATTAAAAAGACTGAAAAAAATGCAGAAAAAATTGCAGGTATTGACAAGGAGAAAATAAATAAGTAAAGGAATGTCACATTAACACTGTGGATTTTTCCATTAAACACAGTACAAAAGATTTTATTTCAAACATAAAATGCAGTGTTATTTAGACAAGAAGAGTATCATCTTTTAGTGGCTTCAGCACTGACTGGACTTCTGCAGAAGAAAGTAATTGCTTCATTTAAGAGAAATAATTGCGTGGTTAGCTAATGTCATTCTCATAAGTTGTTTCATAACATACAGTTTTTTGAGGATGAGGCTTCACACATAAGGATGTTTATTCATGGAGGACATTTATGTAAAGTGATATTAGTGTACAGATACCTCATATATATTTTAAGATGAAAAGTAAATTCTTGCTCTGAATCCTCATGCTGTCATTCTCTTAATTACAGTTTTTACTGTAGAATTTAATTTTCTTCCCTCCTTAAATAAATACTCTTTTTTTTAGATCCACTACCTACTTCAATGAAAATTGAAGCCAAGATTTATGTTCCGGAAGATCAAACACACCCCTTGGAGGCCAATGCTATGAACCCTTATGTCACAATTTACATCTTGGGATTTGGCTTTGGTTTTAAGTGTCTTGACATTTCTGACATCCTGTAACATTCAGCACATCTGAGCTGAATTATGACAGAAACTGATCCATAACTGCCACATGCCAATCATTTATTGTCTTTTTACCAGCCCATCTCTACATGTATTTCAACAATAAAAGCAGTTGCACTGGTTGAATATGGCCACCGATACATGTACCATGTATAAAAAAAGACTATATGTAAGCAGTAAAACATGACACTGACGTGTGAATACCCTAAATAAATGCAGTTTGGTTTATGACATATTTATACGTGTGAGACTATGCTTTGATTAAAGTGAAATAAACACCCTTTATCTTCACAGCTCTTCATAGTTTTAGTATCACTATAGAAATAAAAAAAAAATAATTTCTTTATGGAAGGAAAACCTGAGTTTATACGAGTGCTATTCAGTGGAGTCACTTAGTAATTTACTCCATTATAGCTTTTGCTTTCTGCAGTAGCAGATTTTCCCAATATTTTATACATTCAAGAAGAAACACATCTTATTTAGGGAAGTCCCATTATTTTTCAGAATGGAATCTACAAAGCCAAATAAAATGTGGTAGATATGATATTACAGGTAAGAAGAGTGCCATTATAAGACAATAAAAACCTAGTGGCTAGTAGATTCCAAACCTGTTCCTGAATTTGACCTATATTTGCCTAATAATGTCAATTTGCCTCATACAGCTAGTAGTAATACTGGTTTCTTATGTAGAAGCTCGGTGTAGGCAGTACAGGTTTGGCATCAGTAGCTTTGAGAGTCATTAATTCCTTCCAGAGAATTACCCCATGAAGCTGGAGGGACTTTTGTATGAGGGAGAGTGCCTCTTCTTTCACATTGAATGCTCCATTTGAGAAAAATACATAAATATCTGCAGTGATAGACTGATTTTTTTCCACGGTGACTTTGTATCAGCAGGAAGATGGAAGAAGATTTCATTTGTATAAAAGTGGCCATAATGAACAGTAGTAAATAAAATAGTTGTAAAACATGCCTATGACTTGCATTTCATAGTAGAGTCATAGAACCATAGAACGGTTCAGGTTGGAAGGGACCTGTAAAAGTCATCTAGTCCAACCCCCCTGTGATGAGCAGGGACATCTTCAACTAGATCAGGTTGCTCAGAGCCCTGTCGAACATAGCCTTGAATGTTTCCAGGGATGAGCCATTCACAACTTCTCTGGGCAACCTGTTCCAGTGTCTCTAGTCCCATCATTAAAAAGTTTCTTATGTCTAATTAAATCTACCATCTTCAAGTTTAAATGCTTTGTCCCTTATCCCATCAATAGAGACCTTGGTAAAAAGTCTCTGTCTTTCTTGTATCTCCCATTACATATTGAAGTATCTTTTATATAGAGAGCTGCAACATAAACATAAATGCTAAATGGGTTTTGTTAGTTAGTCTAACACCTATTCCAGTTCAGTCGATAATAATTCCACATCACAGTTTTTCAGAGATCTGGATTCAGGCTTATGTTTGTGATTCCTACTATCCTCCATTGTACTCACTTCCACATAAAGTACAGAAGATTTACACATCAGAAATTAATAGGTAAATCATGACTGTGAAAGAGAAAATGTGACTCAGATAAACATAGGAAAGTCAGTCCACAATGGACAGAAGGCGGGTAGCTGAAAAAATCAATTTTTTTTTTTTTTTAACAAAAGATAAAATTGAGATTTTGGCAGGGAGGTTATTTTTTTGGTTTGGGTTTTGTAGTTTGTTTGTCTGTCTGTTTTTTCCCCAGGAGAAAAGATGAGAGAGAAAGAACAAAACCAACCAGAACATAACAGGAAAATATCCCTAAACTGCAACACACATCAACTATCTGCATTACACACAGATCACAGAATGTCTTCATATTCACACTTTGTCTTAAACTGATAGGATTTATGGCTGATTAACTTGATTCCCGAGGAAAATGTTTATAGAAGTACTCTGCAAGGTGAATCTCAAGAAATCCATAGGCCCTATTTGTTCTATTCTAATAGGGCAATCTTGCTAATAATATCCAAGAATCTATAAATTTAGAATTTAATTTTTTTCACATCATATTATCTTGGAAAGCCTAAGATAAACAAACTTTGTGTATTACAAAAAAAAGTAATTACTAGACAAGTATTACTAGAAGAGTAATACTTGTCTAATAGAAGAGTAAACATACAAGGCTGGACAAATTAACAGAACTTCTCCATAGTTATATTTTAATATATATTAAATCATATATATATATATATATATATATCTCAGATTTTGTAATTTAGAGATGTTTCTAGGAAACTATTATTCTAATTTACTCTTTGCTAAAATTGAAGTAGTCTGAAAAAATTGATGAAGTGTAGCAAAACAGAAAAACGAATTTACATTCATTATAAACTCTCTAAACTGCAGGTAGTCAGTTTAGGATTTCCAAGGTGCTGACCTCCAAAAGAAGTATTTCATATCTATCAGTAACAACACTAATAATGGAAATACAACATTTCAAAGAGACATACAAAACTTCACTATTTAATGCAAAACATTTAACACTGTAAATAGAAGAGATTAACATCTAGTGCAGCTACCTTTAATCCAGATGGGTACATAATCAGTAAACCTATTATTATTTTTTAATAATCCTGAACATATTGAAGATTACTTGCCAGATTATCTAAACAAATATAAAAGCAGAAACAGTTCAAATCTGTTAAAAGATTTTTTTCTGGGTTTACACAAGTTTACCATTAAATAAATCAGCTAATTTGTCTGCTCTCTCTCTTGGTCATACTGTTTTTGTCTCTCTTTCAGTCTTCTGTTATGTTTTGTTAACTCTAAGTTATTTGCAGCAGAACTTGACATTTATTGTACATACTTTGCATACTATGTATAGTTTGAGAGCAGTGTTCCTGAAGGTGCTTAGGCCAACAGGCATAAGTGTCATGCCACCGAGGACACAAGCAATACCCTGTACACAAGTAGCACAGAGACGAGCAGGTCTCCAACCTGCAAGGGGCAGCCCATGCCTCAGTCCCTGTCTCAGCCACACCACTTCACAATCCGCTGTATTAGCGACAACCTGCAGCCCATGGTAGTTGTTGCTACTAAATATAGTATGGCTGAAATCTGGACCCTCATTATAATTTTACTGGTGGTAGCTTCAACAGAAATTCAGGATGGATCCCCTGGACAGAATTTTCAGTACCCCTTCTTGCGGGCACTAATTCTTTACTCAGCCAAAGCAGCAAAAATATCTGTGTTGATTTGGATTGCTTAACTGAACAACAGAAGTAGTGGTAGTACTGTTCTCCAGATTTTATGACCATGATTAACTAATCATAGTCATAAATTAATTGGCAGACAGTTAGAAAAAAGTAAAGCTGTACATTTTTCCTGATAGACTTGTTACTTGGGATTTCTTTTAAATATTATAGAGTTGGAATAATCAGTGTTGCATACCCTAGAACTAAGGACAGGGTTCTTGAAAGGGGCTGTGTTTGGGACTTGAAATATTAAGTAACATTTAGGTGCATGTTTTTTTTTGTTTTGTTTGTTTGTTTGGTGTTTTTTTTTGTTTGTTTGTTTTTTTTTCTGTCCACAATTATTTGTTCTCACTTTACTGATTTTATCTGTTTCTGATTACGCTTCAAGAAACAAGTCTTACAATAACCTTTCTCACTGAACAATTAGATTTAAAATACATAATAAAGAATCCAGGCTGTTTCATTTACCCAAGATAATTTCTTTTTTTCTTTTTCAATTTACACCTTGTTTTGGAAGATAAAAATGAAGTCAATTTGTAGGTGCTAACTACTGAAAAATATTGAACATCCAAGGAAAAAATCAATCAAAAAAAATCATTAACTTCAACATTTCTCATTTTAAACACTGTATGAATTATAATTTTGAACATTGTTGATAGAACACTTATTCTCTTTTACAAATTTGTGGACTTTGTTAGTGCAATATTAAAACTACATAGTTCATATTTTTTGGTATGTAGCTACTGCTTTTTATTAAACTTAATAACCAATCATTTCCAATTGCCAGAAGTAAGATTATCTGTGCCTCAAAATACTTGAATAGCGTATTTGTCTTCTATGTTATCTCTGTGATACTAGTTTCTGGTAAGCAGTTTAAGAATCTATTGAGTTTAACTAACTCCTTAGATTCAGTCTCTTTGAGAAGCAGATTCTCACACTTTTTTTCAAATTGTCATGGTTTAAGCCCAGAGGGCAACTGAACACCACCCAGGCGCTCTCTCACTCCTTCCCCCTCAGGGTTGGGGAGATGGAATAAAACAAAAGGCTCAGGGATCAAAACAAGGATGGGGAGGGTTGACTCCCCCATTACAGTCACAGGCAAAAGGCTGACTCTATTGGGGAAGAAAAAAAACACATTAATTTAATTTCAGTATCACCGCCACCACTAATTTACCAATCAGAGTAGGACAGTGACAAATACAACCACTTCTTTAAAAAACCCTTCCCCCACCTCTCCCTGCTTCCTGGGCTCATCTCTGCTCCCCATTTCTTTGCCTCCTCCCCGCAGTGGCACAGGGGACAGGGCATGTGGGTTACAGCCTGTCCATCACCCACTGTTCCTGCTGCTCCTTCCTCTCCGGTGAGGACTCCTCACACTCTTCAGCTGCTCCAGCATGGGGTCCCTCTCATGGGAGACAGTCCTATACAAACCTCTCTGATGTGAGTCCTTCCCACAGGCTGCAGCTCTCCATGAACTGCTCCAGCCCAGGTCCCTTCTGTGGGCTGCAGTCCTCCCAGCAACAGAGTGCTCCAGTGTGGGCTTGTCTCTGAGCCACGGCCCCTTCAGGTGTGGGCCTGGGTCCTCCACGGGCTGCAGGGGCACAGCCTGTCCTCTCACCATGGGCTGCAGAGGAATCTCTGCACTGGTGCACCGACCCCTCCTCCTCCTCCTTTCTTCAGCTGACCTTGGGGTTTGCACAGGTATTTCCCTCACAATTCCCTCTCCTTTCCAGGTTTCCCTTCTTAAATGCGTTATCACATGGGTGCAGACATCATTGCTAATTGGCTTGGCCTTGGCCAGAGGCGGGTCTGACTTGGAGCTCAGGGAGCTTCAAGAAGCTTCTCACAGGAGCCACCTCTGTAGCCCCCTCCCCCACTAACAAAAATCTCTGCCACACACAAACTCAACATACAAGTATTTAAGAAAATAGGCTACCAACACACATCAACTATAAAATAAACCCATCATGCCTACTCCTGCAGAAAAACCTGGAAGGGACTTTGCATACGCCAAAATTGCCAGAAAACAGCTAAAGATACTGTAGAAGATGGATGCCATAGCTGCTAGTTGTAATTACTCTTCCCTATATTTATATAATATTTTTCAATAGCTTAATTTTTTTTTTTTTAATATGAAAAGAAATGAAACAATTCTTTGTATTTTTGAATGTGTGGCCCACCTAATGCCTTTTTCTTAATCAACAACTGACAGAGGAGCATTGAAGACTATATGAAAGGTATTCAAAATGAACTGCCAAGTCTGTATCAACAGAAATTATAAGAAAAGTTTTATAACAAGGTCTGCAAAGTTATATCTGCACAGACATCGTTGCATATGAAATTACCTGCATATTAAATTTTAGCCAGAAGAAATGATGAATAATCAAAATATCAAAACCCAAAGAAATAGACTTTAAAGAAAATTTGGGAACAATTACAACTATAAAAGCACTAATGATATGGCTGGAATAAATGAGTTAGAAATAATACCTCCATATTTATGTTATAAAACTATTAATATCTTCATTATCCTCATCCCTCCATTTTTCACTCACTACAATTTAAATGTCTGAGTTAAATATTGTCGTACATAAAATTTTTGCAAAGACTGAGCAGACTGACAAGTGTTATGTAGCAGTAATAAGCATTTCAGAGACGCAGGGTAAGCATTGTGTTCAATAGCCAGATCTCAAAACTGCAGTTTACTGAACAGACCTAACTCTTCTTACTAACTAAACTGTGCTGTTGCTTCATGTTTTTCGGTGTAATGATAAATGCATCTCCTTCTTAACACAAGCTTCTGAATAATGATACAGACTTATAAACAAGATACCATGAGGAAAGCTAGAGCTGTTCTCTACTTCATGTTGATGTCTGCCTGTTAGCTAATATAGAAGACAGTTTACTCCTAAATAGAAGTTGCTAGTGTGATCTTACAAATCATAGTGCACATACATGATGTATATATCTATTACACATGCGTGTGTAAGTATGTGTTTGTGTATTTACTGACTTAGCACAGAAGACATGTCCATACTACCATATTCTTCTAATTTAACATGGTTTTTCTTAAGTGTTCTATGCTACTGTGTAATGCAAGTATGACTGTATAGAAATAAGAACAAAGTAATTTGCATCTAGAACACTGAATTGATATTTGGTAATAAAGACTCACAATCTGATCTGACTTGCTCAAGTCATGCAACAAGGCAGCTGGTACTTTTCTTTCTTTTGTTTATCCATAAAATGTTTTAATCTACAGTTCATTACCTTTATATTTACAAGCTCAGTTAAATTATTTAATTTAAATGCCATTTTTACAGGCTTGGTTCTCATTGTTCTGGGTTTTTTTAAGTTACGGTGATTCTTTGTTTGGTTTTGGAAGGGACATTGTATTATCTCTTTCCTCTCAAAAATCTATTTGATTAATACCAAATTCAGCATTCAGGATGATAGATTTAAATAACAGACACATAGATTTAAATAATAAAAATACAGTTTTCATGTTAGAACTTACCTCAGTGACCATGTAAAAATACTTCATTAAAACCATTTTACAAAAACATAAACAAATCTTCATACAGTCTGTAAATGTTTTCAAATATTTGTATGTATTCTGCCTAATAAATTGAGTACTCTATTATATATACTTTAACATATATATTGCAATTGTTAACTATCCAACAAGGGAATAGTAATGTGTAGGGAAAAACCAAACCAAACCAAAACAAAACACACAAACAAAAAGTGTCAGGAATGATTTCCACATGCTAGATAAATTAAATTCTTAGGTTCTGAAAGCAGGATTACATCCAAACGGCAAGAAAATGTGAAACAAAACCCAGGCATATCTGCAGATAATGATCCCAGAATCAAAGAATGATTTGGATTGGAAGGCACCGTTAAAGATCATCCAGTTCCAGCTCCCCGTCATGGGCACAGACAACTTTCACTAGATCAGGTTGCTGAAGGCCCAATCCAATCTGACTTTGAACATCTCCAGTGATGGGACATGAACTTCTATGGGAAGCTTGTTCCAGTGTCTCCCTAGCCTCATCATAAAGAAATTATTTCTTGTGTCCAATCCAAATCTACCCTCTTTCAGTTCAAAACTGTTATCCCTTGTGGTCACTACAGGCTTTAGTGAAAAGTTTCTCTCCATTTTTCTTGTAAATGCCCTTTAAATTAAGGCCACAGTGAGTTCTCCCTGGAGACTTCTCCAGGCTGAACAACCTTAAGTGCTTCAGCTTTTCTTCATAGGAGAGGTGCTCCAGCCCTCTGATCATTCCGTGGCCCTCCTGTGGACCCACTCCAACAGGTTCATGTGTTTTTTGTGCTGGAGCCCCCACAGCTGGAAGCAGTACTCCTCCCTTGACCTGCTAGCCACACTTTAAATGAAGCCCAGGATAAAGTTGGCATTCTGGACTACAAGCCTACATTGTTGGCTCATGTTCAGTTTTTCATCCATCAGTACCCCTAAGTCATTCTCTGCAGAGCTGATCTCAATCCTTTCATCCCCCAGGCTGTACTGATACTGGGGGTTGCCCTGACCCAGGTGTAGGACCTTGCACTTGGCCTTATTGAACCTCATGAGGTTCACATAAGCCTACTTCTTCAGTCTACCAAAGTCCCTTTGGATGTCATCCTTTCCTTCAAGTGAATCAACAACACCATTCCTCTTGGTGTCATCTGCAAACTTGCTGAAGGTGCCCTTAATGCCATTAAATCATTACTGTAAATATGAACAGTACCAGTCACCGTATGGACCAGTGAGACATCACTTGTTAGTGATCTCTGTTTGGACACAACCATTGACTGGAACCCTCTGGATATGGCCATCCAGCCAATTCCTTATCCATCGAATAGTCCACTCATCAAATCCCTATCTCTCAAATTTAGCAACAAGGATGTTGTGTGGGACCGTGTCAAAGGATTTACAGAAGTCAGGAAGTCAGTTGCTCTTACTGTATCCAACAATGCATTCACTCCATGGTAGAAGGCCACCAGATTAGTCAGACCTATCATTTTATGACAACAAACGGTGAGTCCTTCCGCAACTATAGGTATTCTTGGCTAGAAGCCAGCCATGTAAACATTCTTCACCCACTCTTCTATTCAGTGGATTAAAAGTCCACTCCATATGTCCTGAGGATTAATCACCACAGTGGGTCTTCAAAGTATGTGTTCATAGACACATCTTGACTGGAAACTGTGTTGTTCAGTTGGATAATTAGATAACATGCAGAGATCTCATTTTTTTGTGGCAGGTGCTACTGTTATTGCTCTGCGTTTTTTTTCCATGTATTGCATGATAGAGCTATATGTCTATTTCCAGTGAAATAATGGTTTACTAGACAGCTTACCTACAGTTCTGCACGAGTAGCCCTACATCTCATCCTTGATCTGCCCAAGTCATGTAACCACATAGACTTTTGTAGTGCATCCATTCCCTGATATATTTGTTCTGCACCCTATGATACTGTATCCAGCTGATGCAATACATTTACATCGTGGAAACAGAAGTAAATAGTTACACAAGTATTCATTACCCATGAATCAGATATAACTAGATAGTATTTACTGATTTCCATTAGATTGTGTTGATGTTGTTTCAGGCAAACTCATCTTTGTGTTTCCAAAGCTAAATGAAAACTCACTCAATTTCAGTAATTCACTTAGGTTTAATTAAGAGAATAGATAGAGAAAAGGAACAGAGAAAAAAAAAATACATGCTGAAAATTAAGAAAGACTTTATTATTATTTTTGTCATTTTAAATCTAACTAACGCCTCTGTGGTTCTATGCCTTCCATTATTTTTAAAATATATTTATCAATATGTATATGCTCCTTTGCCCCTTTGTAAGCATGCTGTCAACAAATGAACAAGACTTTTATGACAAAATTTGCCTATGAGCAAGGTGACACTATCGTAGTAAAAGGAAGGTTGATTCTAGTTTCTTTTTGAACAAAAATCACAGACATCATTTATTCTCAAAGGTATATTTACCATTTTACATAAAATATTGAACTTTCATGGCATCTGGTGATAATACTATAACAGAACCTGACTGCATAATTTACATCAGTTTACTGAATTTCACCATATTTTTTCACCTTTATTCTCATCATACTTCTTCCTCTCATCTTTCATCTGAAATTGTTGACTTGGGTTTTATGGTATCTGGGAAACACATTCATCTTCATTTTCTTTCCTCCCACCCTTTTCTCTCTCACCTTTATTTCTTTACCTTCCAACTTTTACCTCCCACTTTTCTGTTCGTGTTGAGTGTGTCATTTATCAATTGCAAAATAATAACAAATGTATTATTGTGTTAGTATAGAGATTTGTGTCCCTGACTTGCTATTGCAGAGGTTTATGTTTCCATTTCTAGCACAAAATAATGTTTCTGAAGATTTATATAGCTTATGCATCATAAGAGAAGTCTGAATTGGCTGGCTGGTGATGTCAAGCTCAATTACTGATATCCTCTCACATAGATTGCTCTTCATAGACATTATACATGTCTAATGATGTCTACACTGTCATGAATAATACGCTTAATCTCAATTTAAAGGATACTTGACCTCAGCTTTGCCCTAATTATATTGCATTACTTTTTACTCATTTATATAGCACTTTAATACCACGCACTGAGAAACTGTTTAATTTTCAGAGACTGTCCTTCCAGCATCAAACTCCATTACTTCCTACCTTGCTGATGGCTAGGAATTGCTTGATTAGTGATACTTTCTAATTGAGCTATAATATTTTGTCACCAATTATTAAATATGCTATCATGAACACTCTTCTAGGACCACAGATCAATAACATCTATAAACATCTTCCATAAACATCTACATGGAAATACATAAATAAAAATATTTAAAGTTATATGGCAAAATTCTGTTAACAAGTGGTTGCATATACAGGCAGGCTTGGAAATAGGCTGGGGTTCAATATAAAAAGAAATAAAGGAACAAATATCATTGCCTCTGACTGTGAAAGATCATTTACTTGTATATAACATTTTTTTTCCTGGATAGTTAGTTAGACTTCAGGTTACTTTGGGCAGGGACATTTTTTTATTATCCATTTGTACACTGATTAGCATGATGGCACTTTCTGACAGCACTGTAGTCCCAGTAAATGGTGAAGACAACAATAGAGCTCTAAAAATTTCCTCATTCCCTCAACACAAATCACCATCATGAAGTTGATTACTTCTTGAAAAAAGAAAGCACTGCAGTATAAATAATTTATTTCCTTCTTACTAGAAATAGTTTCACTCATCTGTTTTATAACCAAAAATAAAGACTATAGATAATAAGATGATGTGATTGGGGAGCATAAGGTGTTTAAAAAATTGGCTGATTTACTCTGAAAAGATTCTGACAGAGCTTTATCATAGTTTTGGAGTCATGTCCTCAGAAGATGGGCTAGGAGTCCAAATGCAAGTATCTGGCAAGAAATTATATGTGGAATAGGCAGGAAAACAAAAGTAGAGAAATATGGGCAAACAGAGAAAAATGAAATAAGTTTATAGAGATTTTGGAGAAAAAGTGATGGAAGTCATGAGTCAGACCTGTAAAAGTTGGAAACAGTCGCAAGAAAGAGGACAGAACTGTAATATTATTTCCTTCATAATATAAGAGTATTTGAACTCTTCAGAAGAAAGTAATCTTTCAGTAAAGAATAGGACAGGAAAATATTGAAACAGGAAAAAAAAAAAAAGTAGTATTAAACAGGAAATAACTTGGAAGTTAGTATAAAAGTAAAGTTAATAATCCAAGGAATTATTAAATTCAACAGTAGACTTTACTGTTTTGCTTATATTGCTGCAATTCTTAGTTACATGTACAGCCAAGGGAAGAGAACTCAGGCATGAGGCCCAGGAAGAATTTGTGACATGGTACAACCAGGTTTCTGGCAGATCTTGAAAGACCGGTCTCCTGGATAAAACCATAGGGAAGAGAATCTGATGCTGTCTCTTTTAAGACAGAATTTGAGGCTACATTTGCAGCTATTTTTGCCTTTCCTTTCAGTATTATTGACATTTTTTCTTATAGTTAGGAGAAATGTCTTTGGCTATGGGACAATAACACTTCCCATTCGATTTACCTCTGAAATAAATTTGTATTAAAAAGACATTTCCTGCAAAAATAGTCCTTATTAATAAAATTCACTGTAATGTCAATGGAACTAGGCCATATTTTAAGGCATAAATGTATTTATTTTGTAGTACTGTAAGAGAAATGCAAACCACAAAATTGCTGACTCTAGAACAATTAAAATTTATGGAAAAAGAGATTCTTTCATACTTACATAATTGCCTTACTGAATCATACAAGAAAAAATGGTATGATAAAATGGAACACAACTTGTACAAAAATTTAAACTTACTGTCAGAGCCAGACAACATCGCATCACACAAAAGGGAACAAGATTACTTTGCAAAACTAATAAAAATTAGCTTCTCTTTTGGAATTGAACAGACCAATAGTAATTTTTAAAAAAAAATAATTTATGTAATTTTTCTCTAAACATAACTCCAGATAAGATCTTCTCAACTAATTACTTGTGACTAATTTTCACAAAGTTTTCAAGTAAAATCTCACTCAGTGACTCAGTATCCTCCACAAAGCATTACTCTTTCCCTTTCCTGAAAGCTATTATAAAAAATATTAACAGAACTTTCCTCCCTTGAGAAATGTTCATGGCAACTGAAATTCTATTTTGACTAAAATAATAGTATTTCTTATCATAATTTGTACATAAACCTTACAGTAGAAATTATATATATTGGTCAATATTTCATCTTTACAATTTTAAAGACATGAAAGAGAATCAGAGAAACTAGAAACTGATTCACAGTACAATGAAATCACACACACTAACTAAAGAGATAAAAGAGTCAAAATTAGAATGGAGATTAAAATACAGAAAAACCTTGTTTTCCAAACAAAAAAAATTGTGTGGGATAATATATGCAATTTTACCACTCTGTTTATATGGACATTATAATGTGCACATCATTATTTGCATAACTGACTTATTGCAAATTTAGTTTTATTTAAATATTCTCACATAATTTATAGAACAGGCAAGTCCCAGTTCTATTACAACAGATACAGACCATGATCTTTCTATGTTCAGATAACTCTTAAATTCAATGTAAGAGGAATTCTTTATTGTCTTTCTTACAAACATTGTTCATTCATTTCTGAATAGTCCGTTCTGTACAGTTATGTGCGAGACTTTCTGAAATGTTTATTTCTACACTATAGTTCATTGACTGACTAGTCTTATACACAAAGAAGTGAATTAATTCTGAAAGCAATCTGGATCCCTTGGCTATTAGACTAATCTAACAATATGATCTTTCATTGGATCCAACTAAAATCCTCAAAAGACAGAATTCAAAGGGTCTTGTAATGACCATCACAGCTATTAACTTTTAGTCACCTTAGTCAAACTTATGTCTCGTTGTCCTTGTTATGTGTAGGACTAGTAAAAAACCCAAGAATAAGATTAACAAAAATCAGAATGCTAAATAAGAATCCACTGACACCAGTAGTGTTCAATGTTCAGATATGGCAGAACTGAGTTATATTACCATAAATGCCGGCAGAGGAACTCTAAGACTCATTTTGGAGTTTTAAAAAGCAGGCATTCTTTATTGCAGTGCTGGCAGCACATGTCTGCTCATTGGCCTCAGTGCTTACACATGCTCACAAAGGCCTGTTTAGGAGGGGTTGTGCAGCTGTGCTGTGTCTTGAGCTGGTTTGTTTTCATTTGTCCCGTCCTTGTTCCTGTTATCTTCAAGAATAGGCCCCAACTGTCTTATATATTACTGTCTTATCTTCAAACCCTTCTTCTTCATGAAAGCACCAACCTTCAGCTGTGTCTGCACATATGAGAAGCTACATTGACACTGACCTAATTTATTCTCAGTAAAAAATGTTTAGCAAGACAAAAAAGCAAGATGTAAAAAAAAAAATAAAATGTTAGCATGACATTTTGGCTTACATTTCCACATCTTATTCCTCAGCACTTCAATATGACTTAAGCACCCCTATTTCATCTAGATATTAGCCGTTTCTTATCTTTGTATTTCCCCTGTGGTATCTTTGTGCTACACCCACATGAGTGTATGAACAGCTTCACAAAATGAACTGGGACAGGGAGTTGACTTGAAAAATAACACAGCAAAATACAATTAGCCTCCATAGAATTTTTCTTGCTTTTTGAGTTGTGCAGTCAGTTCCATGCTCTAAAGCCTGAGAAATCCCAAAATACCATAGTATGGGTATTAGAGAATGTTTATGTGTACATGAGCCCATTTTTCCTTAGACAGGATTTGAATTTATAACATCCATGTTCTAGCTAAATACTCTTTCATAGAGTGGGTGATGATAGGTTTGAATTCCTCTCAGAAGCTTCTTTCTAAATTATTTTTCTCTATCTGTTTAGTTTGGAGTGTTTACTAAAAGCCTGACTCTTACATGGAGGTCTTCTACCTCTGGAGAAAAGAGTTTAGGCCAACCCCAAAATAACCTCTTTCCTATTGACATAACAACAACAAGAGTAACAACAGCATTACCAAACCATGTAGCTCCCCCAAAAGCAAACAATTTTCTTTTATGTTTGTTTGATTTGGGTAATTGCTATGTAAAATATGTAATCATATCTGAACAATTTGATTGTCATAGTCTGGCCACGCAGAATTGCCCTCTGTGATAAATGTAAAGATGTATTATACTTATTCCAGCAACGATCTTTACTGTTTAATGATTCTGAGTATTTTAGAATGTAACAGGGAAAAAGACTGATTGCTGAAAATCTATATTCCTGTTATATGACCACTGTGAAAACTAAAGCTTCTTACATTCAGATGTTTATTCTGCTGAAGTGGTGTCTGTACAAAATAAACAAGCTTTGATCCCCACATTATTTTAAATAGTTTTATCTCTATAGTAAAATAAGCCAGTCCAATCAGCTATAAATAAACTATTTTGCTTCTAAGTGAAAGAAAATAGCAACTAGGCAAAAAAGTAAGCAAGAAGAAAAACAGAAAGCTCAACCAGACCACTAATTCATTCGTCAAGGACACATCCACCCCTACTTCATATAAGGTTCACCTGCAATAGAAAAATACCCTTTTTCTTACCAGTGTTATGCATGAGATCAACCTGAAGATTCATATAACCCATGTTAGAGGTTGCTGGATGGAGTCAAGGCTTCTGTGGCTCCCTGTTCCCAGAATGCAGCTGGTAGAAAGCCTGAGCACATGCTCCCTCACAGGAGGAACAACCCCCACCCCATCCCCACCCCAACCCTACCCTGCTACACTCAGAGTCTGCTATGCATATACACACCCTGAGTGCACACAGATGGCTGCGCAGATAACACAGAGAGAAAAGTGCTTTACCAGCACCTACATAAACGCCCAGCACTCGCACAAACATGAGCAGCACAGATGGTTTGATCCTGTTCCTCTGCAATAACAGGGTTCAGGAAAGTCAGCCAGTAGGATGTATGTGTACATACACTATGGATCCCCATCATAGCTGGGCCTTTTGGTCTTGATCAGAAAATGGGACTCTGCTCCACTTCATATGCATCACCTGAACCTTTTATAAACAAATGAAACAGGGGTCTTTTATAGACATTAATGTTTCATTTCTAAGCAGCATCTTCTTTTAATTAACATTTGAGAGTTTTCTTCTCTGCACCTTCCAGGGTAGTAAGGAATGCTCCTGAAAATACAAACTCAGGTGCATGCATATCACTGCACATAGTCTGGGCAACAAAGAGGAGGAAACAGAGCTCTGTGCTCAGTCAGAGTTATGATGTCGTATCATAGGAATCACAGAAACCTGGTGGGAAAACTTACGTGACTGGAGGTGGAGTTACACTTGATGTAAAAGAGAAATTTAAGTGTATGGACATGAGCTACGGAGACCATAAAAGTTTTCTACAAAGGTAGACTTTGGATCAAGTCTAGAGGGATTGTCACCAAGGGGGACTTTATGTTAGGTATCTGTTACCAACCTTCTAGTCTGGTTGACAGACAATCAAAATACTGCCTAACATACAGGGCTACCCCACTGCCTCTCCTTCATTGCCTATCCCTTCTGAAGAGTTTATAGCCATTCATTAATGTTCTCCAGTTGTGAGAGTCATCCTACTATGTTTCCATAATGGCAACTATGTCATAGTTTTCCTGCTGCACAATAGCTTCCAGTTACTCCTGCTTGTTGTTCAGGCTATGTGCATTGGTGTAGGTTCACTTCAGTTGGTCTACTGATCCTGACACCTTTTTTTTTGTGGAGAGAAGCCCTAATTCCTATATGATTGTTCTCAGGTGCTCCCATGGTTTCTAACACATCAATAACCCTTGCATCTTTGCTAATGCATGGATCTCCATCCCCTACCTCCACTAAAATGGCAGACAAAAGTAACTCACTAGCACACCATCCCTCAAACATTTGTGTGCTGTCCCCAGGCTTATATCTAGTGAAACTGGTTTTATCCCTTTCCCCCTTTAAATCTAGTTTAAAGCTCTTTCCATGAGCCCTGCTAACTCCTGTGCAGAGACCCTTTTCCCCCTTTGAGACAGCTCTACTCCATCTGTTGCCAGCAGCCCTAGTGCTGTGTAACCAACCAATGATCAAAAAATCCCAAATTCTGGTGGATATAGCTGGACCCAAGATTACAGGATCCAGTAGTTACAATAACACATTTGTTGACCCACCAGTAGTGGAGGAAAGGCTGGTCTGCAGCCTCTTGGAAGGACTCAGCCCACATAAATCTTTAGGCCTGGACAGACCTCACCCCAGGGTCTTAAGAGAAGTGGCTGACAATGTTCTAAGGCCACTATCTATAATATTTGAAAAGTTGTGGAGATCAGGGGATAACCCTGATGACTGGAAGAGGGCAACTGTCATACTCATATCCAAGAAAGACCTGAAAGGGGACCCAGGAAACTACAGGCCCATCATTGTTACTTCAGTCCCTGTGAAAGTAATGGAACAAGTCCTCCTAGAAGGTATTACAAACTCAATGAAGCAGCTTATTGAGAAAAGCCAACACGGTTTTACCAGTTGTAAATCATGCCAGATTAGCCTGATTGCCTTCTACATTAAATTAAAATTTTTTCTCAACATGAGAACAATGGATGTTGTTTACCTGCACTTCAGCAAAGCATCTGAAATTTCCCATAGCCTTCTCCTGAACAAACTAGCAACATACAGCTTGGATGGGAGGTCAGTGAAATGGGGAGGGACTTGGCTAAAGGCCACACTGAGGGTGGTGTTCAATGTTCTTTACTAAGGCTGGCAGCCTGTCAGAAGCGGGATTCCCTAGGCATCAATACCGAGCCCTATGCTGTTCAACAACTTCATAAATGATCCATATGATGGGAGTGAAAGCACCCTCACAAGTTTGCTAATGGCACCAGACTGGGTGGTAAGGTGAACATGCCATAAGGGAGAGCCATCTTACAGAGACATGGACAGGCTGGAATAGCAGGCTAGCACCGAGTGTATGGAGTTTAACAAAGACAAGTGCAAGGGCCCACACCTGAGACAGAATATCCAAAGAGCCCGGTACAGGCTAGAATCTGTGTGACTGGGGAGCTGCCTTGCTGAAAAGGACCTGTGTGGCCTAGTGGACAACAAGCTGAACGTGAGTCAGCAGTGCGCTGCTGCAGCAATGAAGGCAGAATGAGTCTTGGCTGCATCTACAGGAGCATTACTAGCAGAGATACACATGTGATCATCCCACTTTACTCAGAACTACTTGTCGGCTGAAATACTGTGTCCATTTCTGGTCCTCACAGTTCAAAATGATGTGGACAAACATCCATCTTTGATCATCTTCATGGACCTAAGAAGGGCATGAAGATGATCAAAGTGCTGAAGAACCTGCCTTATGAAGATGTGGGATCTTTTCTCCCTGGAGAAGAGAAGGCTCGGGGGGACATGATAACATTATTCCTGTACTTAAAGGATTGTTACAAAAAGGAGTCTCTCTCTTCACAAGAAGCCACATGGAGAAGACGAGGGCAATTGATACAAGTTGCACCAGAAGAGGTTTATGTATCCTTGATATAAGAAAGAATTTTTTTACAGCAAGAACAATCAATGACTGTGACAGCCTCCCCAGGTAGAGTCCCCATAACTGTAGGTTTTCAACACATGTAATCTCATCTAGGTTTCCTTTTCCACAAAAGGTTGGACCAGACGATCTTTTCATGTTCATTCCAAACTGGGCTGTTCTATAATTCTGTGATGTTGAATTCATTGACAAAATTTTGATTTCTACTAAAATAATTTCATATATTAAAATTATAAGTTTATATTTATAGTGACTGGTGGTTTTTTTTTTTTGTTTTGGTTTGGTTTTGGTTTTGGTTTTTTTAATTTATATGAAGATAAATTTGTTTGGGATGATCCAAAATCAAAATTATACTGTGATTTTTAATGAAGGCGTATTATGAATAGTCTTTGGAAAAAAAAAATAAATATGCAGCTATGCTCTGGCAAAACAGTGATTCAGTTTTAGTACAATTATACTCCACAAAGATCACTGGGTATATTAATTAGTCACATAAAATACTAAAAACTTATTGGTTTACTCTTTTAGAAAAAGTAAAATCTGCACACATAATCCAATGGTTAACCTCTCTCACATATTCCTGCCTCTACTTGGGGACAGATCTGCTGATGGTATGAATCAGCTCTAGTCAACATTTATGTACTTTGTTCTCTTTATTCACAGAAATTTATGTTTAAAACTTCAGGAACATCAGTTATAGACCCTAATGCATGTATTGCATACCCCACTATATTAGCCGTAAAGCAGAATATTGGGGCAAGAAAGAATATTGGATTTTGATCCCATGTCTACAAGTTTGATTAAATATTTTTGGTAAGAACTTGTTGAAAGTACAAAGAATATTCAAAATATTTGAAGATTACATTTTATTTTTAAAAGCTTTTTTTTTTTTTAATTTATTATTCTCCACAACCATTAATGTATTTCTCAAAAATATTTCATTGAATTGTTATTTGCTAAAAATAATTTAATCAAAAATTTTTATAAGGAAATTTCAGATAATGTTCTCCAAAATTTCACTAAGAATGTCTTGTAAAATAATAGTAAAAAGTGTAAGAAACAGAAAATGTTTGCCATGTTAACGTTTTTGTGTGAAAACATATCTTGAAAAAATATTTGTATTACATATTTGGTTTACATTATTTTTCATCATATCTGATTTTTAGCTTATTTATTAGCATCTATCACATCATGTTAGATTACATTTTAATCTTATTTAAAATTATTCTGATTTTAATTTACTCATAGCAGAAAAACAAAACAAAACAAAAAGTTATGTATTAAAACTATTGTAGTTTTCTAAAGAAAAGAGTTGCTTAAAAATTACCTTATAGACCTATCTCCTCTAACCGGTTTGAATGGTACTGTGTGTTGATATAAATGTGAAATAAATACTGTATTGACTTCTTACTCAAATCACTGAGTGCACTCAAGATCCATGAGTCATTGCTTTATGAAACAACTTTCCGAGAAATTATAAAAGCAACTTAACATTAATGTACTGCAAAGACATGGGAATCTTCCAGATCATCTTTCCAAACCATCAAAAGCTTCATTTGCTGCTAATAAAAAATGAGGCAAATGACAAATACAATCTTTTTCCATCTTTATAAAGACCTTTCTGTGAAATTAAAACTTGATATCCTGATACACTTCTTTTCCTCAATTTTTTAGCTCAGTGGATTGTTAGGATATGAAGAGATTGGGAAATTTATTTAAGATGTGGAAAAAAAAAATACAAAGCATTCAATAACCAAAAGTATTCTACTGTTAGCTGACTAGTTTAAGCCTAGACCTACAGGCACTGGAAAGATGTGGGAACCTACAGAGACCAGCTTACTATAGCTATCCAAGTACGCCTCAGCTTTACTGAATAATGTTTTATTGGCACTTTAATGCTCCCTGATGGTGCCAGGGTCAGTCTGAGTTGCCCTTCCCCTGAAAATGTAAAAATATATATCTGCGTATGCAGACACTAAAGGAGCCAGTACATCCCCTAAAGGAAGTGTTAGGGAACCAACACAGCCAGGCACATTGGATAGTGCCTTGCTCTGTGCTGACTCAGCTTTATATATCCATTTTAGGAAAAAATGGTTATCTCCCCGGTGGTGTCTCTCTCCTTCCATCAGCTATAGGCATATGGTTTCATTAGATATTAAACTTTTATATAATCTTTCAGGTGAGCTGAATGCCACCATTAAGCTAAGCCACTCCAAAACATTTTAAGACAAGCTTTCTTCAGAAACTGAGCTGCATGCAGATATATTCTTGACATGTTAGGAGTCCTCTGCAGTTGATTGTCTGAAGTTTCTGGGTCTGCAGAGGTCCATCAATATTGTATCATACTGGCAATATTCATCAAAAGATTAAGAGGCTCTGAGGAAAGAAATTATCATGTTTTACGGAGTGAACAGCTATTGCATATGTATAATGTAATATATGACTATTCTGGATTAATACACAATATTGCAGAAAACTTGACTACCCGGTGAGAAATAATAACAACAGATGCAGAGAATGAATTTAGTCACTGAACTGCAGAACATGGAAATTTTAATCCAGCTTCAGCTGAAATATCTCAAAAAACCTTAAGGACCTATTAACTACGGATTTAATACTTATGCCTACATAATATATTTTTCTAAGTAGGACACTTTTTTCTCTGTGTAAAGCATAACTTGATAGTGATGGAAGTCTGTGGCTTTACTGAACAAATGAAATTTTAATGACAGAAACATGATTCACAAATTAGACATCTATGCAGATGTACATTATATATGCATTGAATTATTTCTATGTGACACAGAAAGGACAAGCAAGTCCTTTTGACCCAAATTTTACTTTGATTTTGATGTTTTAGCCATGACCTAATTTAGTTCTCTCAGGCATGTTTATAAAGTGCTCAGCACTTATACCATATGGTGCAGTTAGAGGCACAGAGCATCATTTGAACCTTCCCTAGAATTAGTCTTCAGACACTTTGTAGTGTTAAAATTAAAGCCTAACTTTTGAAATTAGTAGTTACTATATAATGTATATGTAATTCTAGAAGGTCCTCACAAACCAGCATTAAAGCTTCAAATTATCTGTAAAAAATTCCATCTCTTTCTGATCTCTATAAATAGCACTGTTCATGGAAACAGTAGATTGCTGCTTCTTAATTTATGTCTTGGTAATTATCTATCCATATAACTACATATTTACTTCTGCCTTTAACCAACAATTAGATGTATATTTACAAAATCTCCAGCAATGTAATTCTGGATGCACTTTACTGCAAATAATACCACTGAGGCTAAAACTGTTCACTACATGAATGAATGGACAAATAAAACCTGGATGTCATAAAATGATCACATATTCTCACATAAATTTGTGTGCACAAAGGAAAAAAGAATCACGTACCTGGCAGGAATCTCAAAAGTCTATCCAGTCTTTCGACTTGCTTTCCGCATGACATTCTAGTCTATTTTATATAGACTATTTAGATTTAGAATTTGTGACACACTTTTTAATCCACTCTTGAGGATCCAGTGAGAAGAACCCAACTTATTACTAAACAGGATTTTTAGTGCTTTGTTGTATTTACTGATCCCAGTAAAACCCCATCATTTTGGCAGTGAATTCAGGCCTACGGCACAGGCACAATTTCCTTGCCAGATCTGCTGTAATTACACAATTAAGCTTTTTCTTTCTAACAGTCTTTTCTCAGCTTTCTTATTTCAGTCATGTAGCACAATGTCAAAAGACTTTAAAAGTCAAGGTATATGACTACTATTTCTATTCTGTTTACAAGGCCTATTATCATATTGCAGTAGTAAATTATGTTGTTTGAGGTAATTTGTTCTTGAGAAATCTTTTTTTGGCTATTACTCTTTTCTTTCATTTCCAGATGATCTAGGTTTGCTAAATTATTTTTTCCAGTCACTATTTAGAAATTAAAGTAAAGCTGACAGATACATTAAATCCATGGTTCCTCCCTTTCCACTTTTTTTTTTTTTTTTTTGAAGTGTGGCACAACAATTCCCTTTTTCCTCTTTTATCCATAAATTCTCAAAATAACTATCTGTACTTTCATTTCACCAGTCAATTCTTTAGTTACATAGAATGAAATACATTACTCTTAAAATATGAAAACACCTAACTTATCTATGTAGCCTCTAGACTATTCTTGATTTATTCAAGGCTAAAATCTTCTTTTATTGATGATTTTTAACTATATTTACTTCTAGACTGTATCTGGTATTTTAGTCAAGAACTATACAAAAAAAATTACCAATCACGTCAACCTTCTTAGCATCATTTGCCAGTGGTTTCCTACTCTGATAACAGTGGACCTATTATTAGTAAATCAACTTTTTCACTGTCTGTATGACTTATTTTTGTAGTCAGTTAAAAGTCAGCCCAGTGATCTGTTACTATATTTTGGAAGGGATTAATCCATTTGACCACATGAAAATATCTACTATGACTATCCTTTACTGTATAGTTAATGTAGTGAAACAGATCCTCCTAGAATGCAATCCAGCACATCCTAAACTTTAGCAGACAGTGAGTATCCGTTTTCTCCTACTCCCAGGGAGAGAGTTTAGAATTACCAGCTTACATGCAACAGTCTCTGTTGTGTATATCTGTAGTTATGTGAGGGTGCTCCCAAAAAGCATGATTCATATGATCTTCCAGATTTACTGGTCTGTGTGGACTCCCATAATGTTAATGATACTATTCCTTTTGCCCTTGTATCATTATAAGAACCTTTCAGAAAGCTCCATTTACAATTCCAGTGTCAGAATTTGTTCTTTTTGTTATAAGGCTGAGCTGGTCCCTCTTCTGTTGCCTTTCTTTTCTAGCAAACTATACCAAATTATATTTGTATTCCAGTCAGGTAAAATATTTTAACCAGTCTGTGACATTCTAGTTTAAGATATATATTAATAATCTATATTCGTTCTGAGTTGTACAGGATGGTGCCAGTCCTGCAGAGGACTACAAAACATGTCCATCCTGCCACGTCCAGAGTCACACTGTCCAGCTGCCTCAATATTCTTACTCTCAGTTTACTTTTTGTAGGGAAACCTTGAAGGAATAAAAGCCCTATACTTATGATTTTTCAGCAAGAGTTCAACAAAAAGAATCTCAGAATGGAAAATCGTTGAAGAAAACATTAATGAATGACATTGCTTCAAAGCCATAGTATTTGCATGATGTCATGAAAGTAAGAATCTGGAAACCAAAGTTCTCAAAAAAAATTTTAACATTTTTAAATATAGCCGTTGTAATTTATTGTTCAATGTATCAATTACATCTCATTTGAGTTTTCATACAAACTACTCAGAAAGTTTAATTTATTTGGCTTTCTTCTATGCAAATTAATATGCAAAAATGTAATAGAAGATTTCTGAATGTCCTACTCTGAGCATTATTTTCTACTTCTCTGTCATTCCAAATGTTTCTAAAGTGTGTGGTGATTATATGAAAGCCATCACTATTCTCTCATATTTTTTACTATGTCTAGGCTGGCCTTTATATTACTTCCCCACATATTTTCAATAAGAAAAAAGATGCTTTTCTAACTTGCAATCACAGCACACCAAAGATATTCTCTTTTATTGGAAGGAAAAACAAAGATAACTTATTCAGACTGGGACAGAGATGGACTTGAAAGCAAATAATTCCCTTCTTTGAAGGTTTGACTATTTCTATTTGATTCCAGTACTGACACCACAGAATATTAGTTGTGTTATTCCTGATTCTAATTTTGGTTTGACACCTCTGACCCACAGATTGCCAGATCTTCTTTCTTAAGCACAAGCCTTATGATGTCTTGTGGTTGTTTTTGGTTGTTTTGTTTGTTTTTTTTTTCTTTAAAATCCAGCTTGGGGAAAAATATGATTATAGAATCTCAGTATCCATTTAAATTAATAGTAAAATATTCTTGATAATTGCACAGAAAAAACTTGAGATGGTGAAATCTAAACACTTATAAGAGGCAAACAGAAAAAGCTTTATCTTATGGTCACTAAGTGAATGCCATGACTATTCCAGTTCTGAAATATTCAGGTTTAACAATATTCCATTCTGTTGTCTCTAAATTCCCACTAAATGTGTATGAAATAAAATTAAAACAAACAAACAAACAAAAAACAAAAACAAAAAAACCCCACCAAACAACAACCAAACCAATAATGCTCAGGAAGCAAAAAAAAAAAAAAAAAAAAAAAAAAGGAAAAACAAACCCCACAAACTAACAAACAAAACCTCAAACAATTCAAAAGCAATTTATTAATTTATTTAGATACAGCATGCTACTATTACATTTCGTCTGTATAAATCAAATACAAGTAACGGGTAAAAGCGTTGTCTCAAATTGAATGTGGTTTTGGAGAAGTAATCTAGTTCTTTATAGTTAATTGTTTCTAGACACACCAATCACAAATGAACCTATAGCTCATTGGTGCATGATCTCTGGTCTGACAGGACTCTGATCTCAGAGTGATTATTCCAGCATGTAAATTCTTTGCCAACATGCATGAGCACTGCACAGTAGTGCCTCCTGTTCCCATCTGAATTATCTTTTTGAAATAAAGATTGTGGTTGCAAACAGAAATTAAGACCCTCAGCTTCCTATATTATATTGTGTTGTAACAGTTTGGTCAGGTGCCACTGGCAGCAGGAAAAGTATAGTTTAAGCATCAGCTTCCTCTTAAAATTAACTCATAATCATCAACTCCAGACACAAATCGGTGTGTGTTGTAACACCAACCCCAACCCCAGTAATAACATTAATCCAACATATATTGAAAGGAATAGTAAGCAAATGCTCTGCAGCATCTTGGTGGTTATTTTACCTTGAATTCTCCACTGATACTATAAATATTTTCTGAAGAAGTATCCCTTCTGCAGCTTATTCTCCCCTACCTTTTGCCCTCTGATACTTCTCTCATGATTACTGAATGGTTAGTGTCATAAAATGGTTGTCAGTGATTAGTTGTCATAGAAATGAGGAATACATTTATGCAGACTTATCCCCAGGCTCTACAGAAAGCTGAAGACAGGGGGAAAAGAGCCTTATTTTGTTACTTCTTACAAACCCAGTATTTTTAATAATTTTTCAGTGTCTGCACAAAATCTTACTAGTTTTATTCCTAAAGCTGCCTGGAAAACCAGTCTTTAAAAATTTATTTGGATCTATTTCTGTCACTTGTGACTTTGGGGAAAAGCTTCTATAATACCTAATTTGGATAATGGATACAAAATATTAATTCCTGTGTTTCACTGGGGAAAAAACAAAACAAAACAAAACAAAACAAAACAAAACAAAACAAAATGAAGTCCCCTATAAAAATCTTGGTACATATTAGTTTGTGGTCCCAATAAAGTGTTTTAAATTCTTCACAACATATACTTGCTTTCATATGTGTTCAAGTAGCAAAGGGTGCATCACTAAAGTTTTGGTTATAATTAATTCATTATTCATGGTACATTAAGTACTACATTTCTCTTTATTGAAAGTACAAAGATAATTTTATATGTTCTATATAACGTACATAAAATGTATGAATTCTAACTAGCATAAATAATGTTTGCACTGGCACAAATGGGTGCTAACCATAGATCTTGTCCATTTCCAGTCGACCCAAATGTGCACAAAGTTTCTTCCCCTCATAATCGTACTAAAGTTAAATAAATCATATAATAGTCTAAAGTTAAATGAAATAACTGTGATGACACATCTGGAAAGTAATTGGTCATAGAGTTCAAAATTCTGTGAAATAACAGAAAACTCTTTTTTTTGTTGTTGTTTGGTTTATCCTGCATTCATTTTAACATGAAATTTTGAAAAGCATTTGCAGACACAGCTTTTCCTTTTGAAATGATCAGTTGCTAACAACTTCCAGTTAAAATCTTCATTGTATACATTGGTTCAACCAGTGTCAGATACATGAATATATACATTTCTCTTTTGTGTAATGTGTTTGGTATACTGTGTTGGATTTCTATAGGGAGATAAATGTTCATGACTCACTTCCAAATATCTTTTAACAAACTGTTTGGGACATCTGCTAGTAATGTAAACCTATATAGGGCTCAAGAGACAACTGCTGAAAAGTTCCTTACATTTCAACCTAAAATGATCATTAGGCATGTGTTTAGTATGTTTATACAAGAAACTTATACAAGAACCTTACACATGAATGTTTGAACTTTTGCAGCAGATTATTCTTTCTGATGAGAGCTGATATTTTTCACATTTTATAACATTTTTGTATTATTTCAGCATCTCCTTGGTAAAAATGTGCCATGTGAGCCAAAGTATATAAGCATCTTCATGCACTGCAAATGTCACTTCTTATTAAAATATTTTGATAAATCTACTTTTCTCTAGAGTATAGAACAGGTCTCTATATACAGAAATCAAAGAGTATAAAAAGATTTAATTTATACTGCAAAATTACCTAGACATTTATATTTTCTAATGCTTAAAATTTCTAATTCACTCTTGTAACTGAGAAAGGAGAAAATAATGATGGGCAGAGATTACCAAGAAGACCCTCTCATTTTTTGATCATCCTTAGGAAAATGTGGCATGTGTGATGGTATTACATTTCCAGTAGGAGAGCCAGAAAAACTGAACCAAATGTAAAAGTAACATTTATTTTCTTGGAGAGCAACAAACAAGGGTGCTGAGTAGAATGAATATGGACAGAGTGATTGCAGTGGAAGATGAAATAAATATCTCTTCCTCCCCTCCCTCATTTGTCTTGTCTTTGCCATCTTCTTTTGCAAAAGAATAGGCAGAGGTAAACTTGTTCTAAAGCTGTGGTGAGCCTTTGCGTTCATATTTAATAGGTAGTCTTTAAAGGCCAGTAGCCTGGCTAGATAAACATAATCAAGAAGACTGTAAAGCAAATGCTAAGCAACAGTTACCTTTAATGGTAGTACTTACACAGGCAGCAGTACAGCATGAGACATGAGTGATCAGTCTGCATATGACTTTCTCAAGTATGTTGCTAATCACCCATCTATTTTCTGTTGGAATCTTTTATAGTCTTCTGCAGAATATACAGACAGCTCTGACTATACTGTCAGATATAGATTCCTTCATTAGGATGTGACATTACTTTATATATGTAAATAGTAATTTGTAATAATAGCCTTAGAGCCTCCTGAACTTTCTATATATCTACTGATACTTTTGAGTTGGGAGAAGTCTGAGAAATGTCAGATGTGAATGCTACAGTCTTGTGATAATTTGATTACATATATTCTTATTCCAATTTTTTTGATAATTGTCTCTGCACAACAATAGAGTTCAGAAACATCCGTGTGTATATATATATGTATATAACATATATAGTATAGCATTATAATATAGTACAGTATGTGTATAGAAATTTTGTAACTGTCATATTGATAACTATTTAATTTATAACCATGTATTGATGAGTTACAACTTAATTGTTTTCCAGATGTAAAAGTGTTGCATATATCCAAAACAAATCCTCACTACACAAAGACTTAGCGGTAGTAAAGGCCACTGATTTTAAAATAAAAACACATTGTATGTGGCTACAGTGTCATATACTCAGTTAGTGGAGACACAGTGGAAAAAGAATTTTGCATTACCTGTTTACTGATAAGTATTGAGCAATGAGGTAAGCATCCTCAGGCAAGAAACAAGATGGCTCTGTTTCTTCGGTACAAAAATATGATTGTTCTTGCAGGACTAGAGGATTTCTTCCCCAGCAAAATATCTCACCTTCTTGAAACTTGCTGCATCAATCATAGATGCCTACTCCAAGCAGGCACTGGTAGACCACTCCTGAATGGTCTACCCAGGAACAAAAAGTACAGGCTGCTTTTCTTTCTTTGGTATTTTTCAAACCTCTAAAAGTCAAAGACTGAAGCAAACATAAATATGTTAATGCAGCCACTAGTTCTGCCGTTAATTTTAGGCACCATCTTGCTACACTTATTTCTTTATCCCAACTGACATTTTATTCACTTAGTCACTACTACACTGCAGCAAAATTACAACTGCGCTAACATAACTTAGAATGGAAAGACATAGAGCATAACACATTTCCACCTATTAACAATCAACAGTTGGGTTTTTTCCACAATGTTAAGTGCAAAATCTTTAATTCCTAAATTGTATAACATGCTTAGACTTTGCAACGTGGCACATTTGCATATTGAAATGGATGGAAAATAAGAAAAATGTACAATGCTAGGAAATATGAATATAAACAATAAGGAAAAAATGTTTAAACTCTTATTCTTTTAATCATTTCAGGATGCAGCTTATTGATATAATATTTTGCTGGTGACTATTTAACTACATGGGTTTCAGTAGACGTTTAGAAATGTCTAGATTAGTCTCAAAAATTTTTCCATTATAATACTAAGCCTCCATTCACCCTCTGATTGTATTTTGGACAGGGATTTCCATTTAGCCCTTTCCCAGTTGTTTCAAGGGTCCTTTTCTGCACAGACTGCAATATAATATTCAGCTTTTAATTTCTAAATTTTTCTGCATATCACTACCCATTTTTCTTCCAGAATGATCTTTAGAGGCAACTATTTCTCTCCTCTTGATCCAAAACTACAAACACAGCAAACATAATGCTAGAAAGAAGAAACAAAACAAAACCAACCAACCAAAAAAAAAAAAAAAAAGTCAAAACCAACTTGAAGGTGGTTTTTTTTTTTCAGCTAAAAGATCCAGTCAGCTTATCCCTCTTCATTTAGCTTGCCATCAGTTTAACCTTCTGGTAATTTGAAAGCATGTCAACTATTGCACATATTCTGTGCAAACCTTTAGGTGACCTACTCACAATCCATGAAATTATGACTCTTAAGAATGTGGACTCCTTTTTCCTCCTCCTCACATTAGATATCTCCTTCTTAATACCAAAACCATATTTTCAACACTTCAGTAAATAACCTGGTTACTGAGCTCCCTCTGCTTCTACTGAAGTCAAGGTTTGTTACCTTTTACATTGTCCTGTTTCTTTCTCCAATACATTTACATGGCAAAACTACAACTTTACGATCATTAATAACAGTTACAACTATGCAAGCTAACGTAATTACGATAAAATCATATGCTTCAGGGCATAAAATGGTAATCTATGGGAGTCAGGAAATAATTTTTCTTTTCTCATTATGACATTAAACAATGGACAGGTGCTTTATGGTGGATTTTGCTGTTATTTGAAGCACCAAGTACAGGCAGCTCCTTATGGAAACAGAATGCCAGAGTAGGTTTAATGATGGCAATAATCCAATGTTACCTCTTTTATATTCTCATAAAATCTCACCCATCAAGTCTCTTATCGTGACAAATAATATTGAGATTATGATGAACACATAGCTTATTTTTCTTTAGTAGTTCCTTTGCTAAAAGAGTATTCCTCTGTGTTTCCACCAGACATTTAGCAATATATTTTTGTTTTTATAAGTAAAAGCCCTGTGATTAACTCTGGAAGCAAATATTAAAACTGAAAAGTGAAAAGTTGCTGGGAAGTAAAGTAAGAGTATTAAGTAAGTGCACATGATTTCAAATAAACCCCCCAAAATGTGCTCCAAATCCACGTTTTCCTATATTCCATTTCCCTTAATACAGAGGAAGAGAAGGAGCAAGAAGCAAAAGTTATCCAATAAAAATAACCAATAAAAATAATACAGAAACCATAAAAAAATGAGATAGGGATAGAATAAACACACGCTAAATGAAGTTCTTCAGTTCCTTGGATGATCTATTTCCAGAGACAATTGGCTATTTATTAATTGGTTTTACTCTAAAAAAAAAACCAAACCCAAAAAAACCACCACAAAAAAACCACAAACAAACACAAACAAACCAACAACCTAAACTGTGGATACTGATGAAAACAAAACAAAAAAATCAACTTTTATCAATTTTGAGTTTATAAGTTGATTCATTTTTATTCATCCTAAATTCATTATCCTACAACATTACTCCAAAGTTTTGCCAGATGGTCAGTGAAATCATGAACGAAGATCAAATCAGTAGATTTTCCTCTTAGAACTAAAATGATTGACTTGAATCGCAAACCAGAATTTTTCAAATCTCTAACTACATTCTCCTGGTACCTTTGGTAGTTAACCCTCCCCATCTCTCTCCCGTGGGATAAATTCTAATTGCCTCCATCAGTTACAGAGTAATCGGAGGGAGATTAAAATCACTAGGCTACAGTTAGTTTTTGGGAATATTTCCTTAGATTCTTAAAATTGTTGTTAAAGCCAGGTGGAGTGAACTCAGATTCTGTATATGAAACAATGAAAACTTAATTATTAGAGAAATAAAACACATCATTATTGCATGTGGATCCATAATAAATAAAGCAGTTGTTGTATCTTGGAGAGGGAGAAGATTTTGAAATTGTTACCTTGGTTCCCCAGCAGCTGGCATGAATATCTAGTAGATAAACAGTCCAGTACCAGACCATTTACCTCTCTCCCATCCAGAAAATTGTTCTCGTATCAGTTTGGTGATCAGTTCCCAAATGAGAAATGTATTCAGCCAACCTGTCTCAGGTCTCTTGGGAAATGTTACCTAGTACCATCATCATTCTCTGTCTTCAATGTGTTATAATTTCAATTTCATGTAATGCTTGAAAGAAAAGGTATAATGAGAGTTTGCTTAATTTTACTGACCTATCTAAGCACCCATATCCCAAATTTCTGTGATATATTAGCTGTATCATTGTTATCAAGGTTATCTCTTAACAGCTCTTTCTACTCTTTTTTTTTTTTTCTTTTTCCCCACATCAGGCTGCCTGCATTGAAAAATCTGAGTTTGCAAAAAGCAATACTGCTTTGGAAAATGAGAGGAATTCCTGATCAAAAACCTGCACAAAGGAAGCTTGCTTGATAGACATATTTTATGTTCCTCTCACATAAACAGTAGTTTCTTTCTCTCTGAAGCTCTGTCCATCTGTGTTCTTTGCTAAATTAATTAGGCCATTGTTGCAGTGGACCCACAGATGGGAATAGTCTTTCTTGTTCTTGAAAACTTGAGAACATGAATGTGGTTAATTCACAAACTTGTACACTCAAATATTCATACAAGAAATAGTCAAATCAAGAAATAGCTATAATGCCTTGAGATTGCTTTAATTAGGCATATCAAATCTACAGAACCTGAGTCTAAAACATTATATACTTACAAAGCCCTGTTTGCAGTATTTCCATGAAGATAAAACCTTCTTTTTTTTTTTTTTTTTTTCTTTTTTTTTTTCCCCAGACAGGCTTGAGAAAATCACACTGCACTCATTATTACTGAACAAAGGAAAAAGAATTAATTTCTCAAAACATTTAAATAA
Organism: Athene cunicularia; assembly: GCF_003259725.1. Lineage (NCBI taxonomy): Eukaryota > Metazoa > Chordata > Aves > Strigiformes > Strigidae > Athene > Athene cunicularia. The sequence goes on along the minus strand of NW_020799095.1, from coordinate 137,139,932 downwards.
ATTACTAAATTCTGGTCAGGGTGAAGACATTTAGCTTTGACAGGATCTCATATGAATATTTTTAGCTGTGTTCTGCATAAAAGGTGTGTGTATGTATGTACAAAATAATAACACTCGGATTAAATTGGGAATGTAGATTTTCACTGGATCTAAATCTGTTCCCTTGGTCTTAATTGACTCTGAAGTTGGAACAGGATCTTGATTCAGTTTTCACAACTAAACTGCAAACACAAATCTGAGCAGACTCTAAATTTGGGACCTGTCTTTGTGGCTTAGGCATATCGTTGCTTTAAAAACCAGCAGAAATCATCCTCAGAACATAGAACATAGAAACACAGTATCTGTGAGAGTTGCTCTTTCATAAGAGAACTATTTTATATTAAAAAAATCCCTCCAGAATAAAATCTGGATGACTGAATAGAGGAAAACATAAGGATTCTCTTTTGAATGTTGTTTAATTACCACTGCTTCAAGCCAGAAGAATTCCCTTTAGGATATGATCTGCAATGTGAACTATGTTAATCCAAGAAGGCTACTGCTGCAGCTCTTTAAGGCATGACTAAAAAAATGCTTTCTGAACTCAGAAAATCTGAAATGAAAATGATTCACAGCTGGGACCTCTGGAGGTTTAATAATGAGTTTATTTGGTTAGGAGGTATTGCTGCACGCTTTACATTTTCATTTACTGTTATTTTTTAAGTCAAAGACTACCATGCACTAGTGCAAATCTATCTTGAGAAGACTGTACAACTGCTTTATCTATCAAATTCATAAAGATGTCTATAGATTTCTCATTAAATTGATATATTTTTACAACATTTATTGCTATATAGATGTCCCATCTGTTTTCAGTCCCAGTGAACACTAATAGCACCTTACATCTGGAACCCTGACAAATTCAGAGGTCAAATAGTTCCCTAGAAAGGTTCTTCCATGGCAAAGAAAAATAAGAAAAGGAATAATACTGCAAATAGCTGATCTATAGCTCAGCTGGAAAACACAGTCAGTCTCCTTTAGGGATTACAAAACATTTCTTTGCCAAAGACAAGAGCTGGAAAACAGTAATTGTTATAGTAATGAAGATAGATGTTATGCATTGGGGTTTTGATATGAATACTTCAAGAACTAAAACCTGACTGAATGGTAATCAAATCTTTGGAATAACAAATCATATTAGCAGGAAGTTTCTAATGCACAGACATAAAGTCTTTTGAAATTCAGTGAGAGAAAAAATAAATAGAGTGTAAAGATAGTTTAAAGACATTTTTGGAAAAAAAAAAAGATAAAAAAAAAATTAAAAACTATCATAACCAGCTTGGAAAAGTGCGAATGAATATGTATAAATAAAAACTATTCAGAAGAATGATCCCATCCAACTGAATTAAAAATGTCAAATGTCATTTCCAACATAACATGGCTGCAATACAATATATATAGCAAATATTCTATAGAAAAATACTTTAAATTCAACACAGTTGTTCATTTGTGTATTGCAACCTATTGCTAGTTGAAATGACCCATGCCTGGGAGCTGGTCCACTGAGTTTCCTCACATTAGTACAACAGTACAATCAAGTAATGAAATGCAGTCTTCTAGACTTAACATACCAAACCAGGGAACTATGGAGGGACCCAGCTGTCAGTGTAATATTAATCATCAATTTGTTGTTTGTTTTTACACTGGTCTATCCTGTACAAAAACCCTACAGTTTTATAGCTGTTCTCCTTTATATTTTGTAGGAGTCGTGTGGTCACATAATAGGCATCAGGCATAAACTTAATAGGAAACAAGCTAGACGGTTATTCAGTTCTTCTAATTTTACTGTTGTTGACCTTTTCTCTGTGTATTGCAGCGGAAACAGTAGAATAAAGTTATTCTTGTTCTGTATAGTATCCTCTAGAATAGAGAGGGGTTCCTCAATATTACCTTATACAAATTATTTTATTTTATTTTATTTTATTTTATTTTATTTTATTTTATTTTATTTTATTTTATTTTATTTTATTTTATTTTATTTTTTATTTATTTTATTTTATTCTATTTTTTATTATTTTATTCTATTTTATTTTATTTTATTTTAAACAGAAAATTGAGTTCATATCAGATCTCTTTTTGAATTTAGATCTTATGAAAACAAAATATAAATAACATAGAGATTTTTAAGTCTTGTAACAGCTATAATTCAAATGTAATGTAGATAGTTGTATTTAAAGGTAATATTTGATAATTCCAGTAGTTTTGTGCTGTCTTAAAGAAAACCACTAAATGTCCAAATCTGCACATTTTTTACACAATTTTCTATGCATATGATAAACTCTGATACAATTTTGTCTTTATTCAAATACTTGTATATCTTCTGCTTTAAAGGTTGTTTTTATGTTAACTACAAAAACTACACAGCTTTTACTAAGGAAATCAGTCTTATGGAAAACTGCCCAATGCCAACAACATATATTTTTAATTTTATAGTTTGAGGAAATAAAAAATACAATAATTTTCATACTGATAGACAGGTTTGTTTTCCCTACAAAAGTCTGCAGAATGTGAAGGCAATAGGAACCTAATATCCTACTCTCTTCAGTTATCAGAGGTATGTTTTAAAATAAAATATTCTACACTAATAGCAGTGAACCATCAATTTTCTGTAAGTGGGTATCTTTAATAGATATATTGAAATAATTTTAAGTCAGTAAAAGGACTCTCATTTTATTTAGTAACTTTGGATCAGGCTCAAACCCATTTATTTCTACTATCTCATTTTTTCTCTCATTTTACATATCCAGTTTAACTTCAGGACATGATTGATTTCAGCTAACATTAGTCTTTAAAAGTGTTAGGTATTTAGGATGCCTCTATGGTTAGTTATCTATCGAGGATATATATTGCGGAATGATTAGAGGTGCTTGTATCTCACTCCTAAATACTAATGAAGCCTAGACAGGTATATGTTGCTAGATTTGTGACAAGTAAAAGTCTATTAAGTGAATCCGATCTGTCCATTTTAAGGTCTTCAGCATATTTAGAAATTACATATCCAGATCCCCTAAACACGGATCCCAAATTTTGGATGTCCTTAGTAAATTGTACACTGATAATAGCACCAAACTATTGAATAGGTAATATGCTGTACATGCTAAAGAAGTACCTTATCATTTCTAAGGATGGTCTTTTGATTAACATGCTAGACAGAGACTCGAGCTATCTTTACATTCACAGACAGCTCCATGGAACAGGAAAAGTCTTTTGTTGGTCTTCTGTTTTTAAAGAAGAATGTTTTAAAAGAATCTCTTTCCCCTTTCCGTTTCTTTTAGCATAGAGCTCCTTACAAATTTAAATCCTTTGACTTGTGGCATTTTTATTAGTGCCTATTAAAATCGAACTAATCACACTTGCTAATATATTATAATGAATAGTTGTATTGACATATTCTCTGTTTTTTTCAGATATAATTTCAAAATTATGTTAAAATGTCTACATTCATTAAAATTATGATAGAAGTTTTCTTTTATACAATACATTTTCTGTTATTAAAGCACATAGCTAATGTACCTCAATTCCATAACAATACATGTCCTTTTTTTTGTCTTTTGTTTGTTTGTTTGTTTGTTTGTTTGTTTGTTTTTCAGAGCCATAGAGATTAATACCTATTTTTCTGGAATCACAGTAGGAACTTGCAAATGACGTGTGAAATGAAAATATCCCAGTCCAGTGTGCAGACCGAATATGGAAAATGCTATGCATTCTTAGACAAGATATGGACAAGAAAGAAAAAAAAAAAAATTATAATAAACCAGAACACTTAAAGGAACAAAGCCCACTGTAGTCACAGAAAGACTCTTATTAACCTCTGTAGACTTCAAATGTAGCGATTCTAGATGGCTTCTTTGAAGGAGTTTCTTTTTTTTATCTCTTCTGTCAGACTTCTTTCTTTAAATCTTTAAAGCTCCTAGCAGTCATATAACTCTAATACCAAGATTTACTGACCATATATTCCAAATCGCCTGCATACACTTGAAATATGCAAACAAGAAATGTAACAGAAAAATAAAAATCATAGAAAAGTCCAGATTGGAAAGGAACTCTGGGATGTTCACCTTTCTATTGAAAGCTGGCATTAAATTAGGTTATCCATGGCTCTGTCAAAACAGACGAGTATTTCCAGTGAAGGAAATTCTACCACTCCTCTGAATAACTTATTGCAAGATTTCATTATTCCCACAGGAAAGACTGTTTCCTATACTCAGACTGAATTGTCCCTGAAGAAACTTGTATGTGTTGTCCTGCCACATGCACTCTTGCAAAGGAAATATCTCTGTCTTTACAGTAAAGACATTTTAGGTGCTAGAAGACTGTCATTACACTCACACATGCCACGCAGCCACCTCCTCTCCATCATGGATTAACTCAATTTCTTCGATATTTTCATGCATCAGGTTCTGCAGTCCCCTAATCATCAGAGTGGTGGCACTCCATTGGGCCATTTCAATTTTTTAGTTTTTCCTCTCACTTGAACTGGAGGAACCACAGCTGGACACATTATTCCAGGTGTGGCCTAAGAAGTTCCAAGTAGGGTGGACTAATCATACACCTTTACCTGCTGGATTTGCTCTTACTGATGCAGCCCAGGACATGCTTTGCCTTCCTTGCTGCCCTACTACACTACTAAGTGATGTTCGTCTTCCTGCCCACCAGGACACCCAAAGGCATTTCAGCAGAACAATACCTCAGCCAGTATTGCCACTGGGGATTATTCCATCCCCTGTGCAGTACTTTCCACTTAACTTTGTTAAATCTCATAAAATTCTTGCTAGACCAATCTTGCAGTTCACTGATGTGTCTCCATCTAGTGGATCTTTCTTCCAGTGTATCTACCTCTCCTCCCAATCCCACATCTGCAGGCTTGATGAGGAGGCATTCAGTCCTGTCATCCAGAACATTTACAGAGATTTCAAATAGTATTGGACTCAGTATTGCTCCCCTTATGGGAGAAAAGCTTTTCTGAAAATGTTCTCTTCACAACATGAGGAAAAAGAAAGCAAAAATTATTTCGACCTGATAGAACAATGACTCAACAGAAAATCCAGGGATGTGTACATTTTACATTTAGAGTGTTTGAGAGGTGTGTTTGGTGAGAATTTGTTTTCATCCATGCTTGGAGTCCTACAGCATGCACCTGAGGGCACCACTGGTATGCTCAGAACAGTTTCCCTCCTGGTGGAACCAGCGCTGAAGCCACAGGGCAGGAAGTCACTTAAAGCACCCGTGTGAATGCAAGGTTCTCCAGCAGCTCTTTCTACATGCGCATGGCTTGTGCTAGGACCAGGATCTCATGCCAACTTCGTTGCTAGTAATTACATGATGGGACAAGACATACAGATCTGGAACCATAACAGACCATGTTAAATCAAATGGTTTTCCTTCCTTGCTTTGCACCTGTCAATAATGTAGACATATCCAATAAGGCCTATCATTGGATTCAGTGTAATTTGATTTGGCTCCAAATACATAGTGTAATCCTGAGTAATAATCAGGAAATCTTTATTTTTTCCAGACTGTCTCAGATTATCCCTTACAAAATAACTGCTATTTGCACAGGTAGACAGATTGTAAACTACATGACATAGAACCAGTGTAGCCCTGTAAATATAGTATTGCTGGGCACAGTGTCTAATTTAATTCTTCAGTGCCTCAGGAGTACAAACTGTCCAGGCTGATCTTGGCCTACCTAGAATATTAGTTTAGCTTGTTTCACTGTAACAACTGTCTAACGATCAGTTTAATACTACTTAATTCAATCTAGCTCTAGTTGAATTTTCTGCAATTGTTACACCTCTTGTTATAATAATTTTGATTTCTGTAACTAATAGATCTTAATAATCAGTAGGTTCTTTACAACCCCAGGATAAAAAAATGTAATGTAGAAAAGTACAAGTGTAAGATGATAGCAGAGCCCTTAAGGGTGTGGGTATAGGATAATACCTGAGACACCTAGCTTATAGCACCTAAAGCGATCAAATTTTGGTCAATAACGGAATACAGCCTTGAGACCTACATAAAAGTAGTTTTATGTATAATGAACAAAGAAAAGGTGTCCAATATATGTAAAGCATGCCATGTATATTTATTTCAGATATAAAGTGGAGTTTAAATGAATAAAGAAAGATACAATAAATGTAACAAAATAACTCCTGTAGATCTCAGAGGGAGCAGGAAACAACCCCCACTAGAAATATCATACTTTCAGAAAAAAAAAAATCAGTCAAATGGTGACTCAACTCAAAGTTCCCCATAATTTATTGTTGAGGAAGGTTAGCCCTGTTAACCTTAGGATCCCAGAGGCAGTGTAAGGTAAGCACGAAGCCAGAGAAAAAGGATAGATACTAGGAAGTGTGTGTATAACAATTTTAACCATATTATCAGTGGAAGTTTTCTCCTTTTTCTGTAATAATTAGATTATTTAGACTATAAATGTTACTATTGTTGGACTATTAATTTTAGTATCGTTGTAACTCAAATATTTGGTTAGTCTGTTAAGACTTTAATTAGACTAAAAAATTTTCACTTTGCATACAAGGTATGTTTCTCAGTCCTCATTAATTGCAGTAAATGCAACACTTTAAAAGTTGAGTGTATCTAGTCTTAAGTCACATTTTTTTCCTACCGTATTACTATTTAAAACCAAACCAAACCAAAACAAAACAAAACAAAACAAAACCTGTCTATGACAACTGCGGGGTATTTTTTCATCTTTTTCAATTAAAATATTAAAGAACATCTTAGAAAAGACCTTTAATTGTTTTGGTGAGGTGGAGAGAATTTAATTCTTTGGGCTAGATCTATGAGGAAGTTGGTATATAGCCCTGTGATCATAAAAGTGAACATACTGAAATTACCTAGGCATCTAGAACTGAAATCCGGAGCAGGTTTGCCCAAAGAGGTTGTTTTGAATTGCACATATTCAAAACCCATCTGGACATGTACCTGAGCCACCCGTGCCTGGTAGCCTTGCTTTGAGCAGGTAAGTTGTACTTGATGACATCCAGAGGCTTCCAGCTTCAATTATTGTCATTCTGAAATTCTGCAAATATTTGCCTCATTCTTCATATAGGGATTTTCATTATATAAAATATTACATATGCAGTATCCCTAATATTTTTCTCATTAGGCCAAAATTTAAAATCTTTACCATGGTTATCAGAAGCTTGTGCTTACTTCTGTCTTCTTGTAGGCTTTTAAAACATACTATTTTATATTTCATAACAGTACCATGTCAGTGGGTTACAGAGCACTCTGACGTGGTGTTTCCTTTAAATATTTTGCAGAAGATCTTTAACTTCCACATAAAATTAAAACCCGGTTTGGTGAGAAGGTATAGTAAACTATCTCTATAGATAGTAACTGTGGTATCCTCACAGACAAAGAATGTGCAGGTTAAATGCTGTCATATTTATTAATTAATTGATAAATACTGAAAGGCTTCAATAAGGTCTCCCAGGAGCCATCTCTTCTCCAAGAAGAACTACTCCAACTCTGTCAGCTTTTCTTCTTAGGAGAGAAGTTTGAGCCCTCTGATCATTTTTGTGACCCTCCTCTGGACCCCCTTCAACAGGTCCCTGTCTTTTCTGTGCTGAGGACCCAGAGCTGGACACAGCACTGCAGGTGGGGTCTCACCAGAGCAGAATGGAGGGGGAGAATCACCTCCCTCAATCTGCTGGTCATGCTTCTTTTGATGCAGCCCCGTATACGCTTGGCTTTCTGGGCTGTGAGCACACATTGCTGGCTCATGTCCAGCTTTTTATCTGCCAGTAGCCCCAAGTCCTTCGCAACTGGGCTGCTCTCAGTCCCTTCCTCCCCCAGCCTGAATTGATACTGGGGGTTTCCCTGACTCAGGTGCAGGAGTTATAAAAAAGAATCTCAACTTTGACAACATTCCACTCCCATATTTATTTCTTTCTTTTTCCAAACACAATACTGAAAAACTGTAGATCTGTGGCTAACAGTGGCCTAGGACCAAATGGATTGGGGGATGATGAGATGTGAAAAGATTTAAGAAATAGGAGCTGAAGGAGCTTCAGAGGGAGACACTAACACTACCCTCTGTCTTACTTAGAACAGAATTATTTCAATATTATGCAGCATAATTTTGAACATTCTTAACAATATTTCATGGCATTCAGTACAACTGGCAAAAAAAAAGTGGCATGCCAAAATTTTATGCAGCCTGGACCAAAACTGATAAAAGAGGAAAAGGTTACTCCTAACCCCATTGGAACAAAAAGACTAGTTTTATCCTTGAGGTTGTAATGCTGTAGACAGAAGGTTCTTGTGGTTGTACTGATTTTTTCCTTTTTTCAAGATATAGATTTTTCTTTTTAGAAACACTGATTTCACTATATGTTTTAATGTTGTATGTGTATATTTTGAAATATTTCTCCCATTAGTGTTTTACTGATATCTTTATTTCATGGCAGATTAAGTGAAATTCAGTTCCAAATTAAAATATTTATAATTTGCTTTCTAAATGTAGATTTTTCTCTTTGTCAAAACTCCCATGACAGTAAACATAGAGCTACCAACGGAAACTACATAAATACTCGATGGCTTTAAACTGAAAGAGAGTAGATTTAGATTAGATATAAGGAGGAATTTCAGCACTAAGAGGGTAGAGAGACCCTGGCACAGGTTGCCCAGAGAAGCTGTGGCTGCCCCCTCCCTGGCAGTGTTCAAGGCCAGGTTGGACGGGGCTGTGAGCAACCTGGGCTAGTGGAGGGTGTCCCTGCCCATGGCAGGGGGGTGGAACTAGATGATCTTGAAGGTTCCTTTCAGTGCAAACCATTCTGTGATAGACAGATATATTTACTCAACCACATTTCTCTCTAAGATCTATTGACTGTTCTGATTAGATTTTCAGTGACATAATGAAGACTAGATACGTATCTCACCCGTGTGAGATAGTAACTAAGTGAATTTATCAGAGGTAAGCCCAGGGATTAATGCCTCCAGTGTGGATGTGCAATATGTGTTCTTCATTTCACCATTTTTTGATTTTTAGTAAAACTTTGTACTAGACAATGTACTGTGAAATCATGGATTTTGTGCTATTGAAAACCTTTTAATCTGAATTCTTTCTGAAGCTTTTTTTTGTTGTTGTTGTTTTGAAGAAAACTAAAATTGTCTATATTTGACTTAAACTGACTCTCACACTCTGACATTAAATTTACAATATTTCCTCTGTGCTTTCTTATTTTGAACTTGGGAAGTTGTGTTCTTATAAGTGTTAATCAGAAGAAAAGCAAAAACTGGAAACAAAGCTCACAAAATATATTTCCTTTATATGTCTGTCTTTTTCAATCCAGTTTATTTTTGTTGTACTTCCACTAAAGAATATTTGCTCTATTCTTCCTCTGCAAAATATAAGCTCCTACTTTCTACACACCTACTTCTTACCTGAAAGTAGAACCAAATGATCTAACACACACACACACACACACACACACACACCAAAAAAAAAATAAAATCTCTCCTTTATTTATTCATAGGTCAGATTAAACTTTTCTTTAAAATCTTTCCATATATTTAAAATAAAAGAATGGTTTTTTACCTGTTCATCTATGTGCCTAACAAGGGCCAGCTTGCTGTGGAATAAGGTTACTGGTATGTTTATTACTAAAGTCATTTTACTACAGCAATTTGATTTTCATTGTGAGGGTGAAGTTAGTTACTGGGAAGTCCTGGATAAAGTTGAAAATAAGAGTGGCAATGGACATCAACATTAAAGGGCTTCAACATACAATGCAGCTAGTACTACTGTATTCTGGTGGTTCACTAAAAACATTGAGTAACAAACTTTAGGTTGACTCAAAATCCATTTACATAATATCTGATTCTAATATCTGTGCGTGTTTACTTAATGAAAGTTTAAGACCTTTCTGTTTTCTTATTAGACACTTCATAACCCATGTATTTTTTATTTATTTTTAAGCTAAACTTCTTCCAGTATTTTGTGAATACATCCTTACTGAATAATCCAATAATAAGAGGCAACCAGATGATGGGAGTATTTTATTTTCCAGCAGACTACAATTCTGAAGCAAGCTGCCTCTTGACATTTAATAGACTAGCACTTAAATGAAGGAGTGATTGTTTATTGCATAAAACGTTGCTTGATTTCTCTCCAATTATATTTTGGGTATTTTAATATTTACAATGTAACTTTAAAAACTTCTAGCACATTGTGAATTCAGAATCATGTCATGTACAACAAAGGTGTGGATCTGCTCTAGATCACAGAATACCTATTTCATTAGGATTACTACTTTTTCTGTCATGTTTAAATGCAGTTTAACAGCTCTTGTTTTATAAAATCAACTTATTTTACAAAGGCACACAATAAACAGGAAATTCTGAGACTCCAGTTTTCAAAGAGAAATTGCATCAAATTTTGTTCATATGTTTGATGGCTTTCAATCTTCCAAAATGTGAGTTATATAGATAATCACCCTCAAATTTGGTTTGTGGGTTGTTTTTTTTTTTCCTTTTTTTCTTATTACAGTCAGACCTTGTTGGTCCAGTCTTCCCTATAGGGTACCATACCTTATGTACCATGGGCTTAGACTGTAAAAGAACAAATATATTAAAAAGTTAGAAAAGAGGACTAAGTCAACAAACTATAACTATAATTTTTAAGACATGAGTCATAATTTTCAAAAAGGGATTATTAAAGTCAATTTTCTAAGTTTAAGGCAAATATCAGTACATAAATGAGTACATATTGATTTTTGTCCCCTGTGAATCTTATGTGCAAGTTGTTTCATATTCTAAAGCTGGTGGGTTAATTTAGGTAACTGAGAAGCTTCTGACTTTTTAAAAAATTTATTTTATTTATTAATGATAGCTGCTCTTCCAACCTTGGTTACAGGTAAGGCTGTGATCTGACATGGATTTCTTTTGGCCACAGTTCAAATGGTAAGCAGACTCCAAAGAATTCCCACTGTATCACCAGCTACAATGGTAGAATTTTGGGGTGGCTCAAATTGCCTGGTGAAGGAACTGTTCTTCGTTAATATGATTTTGAGAAGAAAGGGAAAGAAAAAATATTTTTAAATTGAGCCAATTCATTAATCTCATTCCCCAGAGATAGCAATATCAGTGGAAATAATTGGGACAGGAAGTGCCAGGGCAGCTGTAAATGGTAGCAGTGAAACTGGTTAAAGGAATCTATGTCAAATGATACCCTGACTGCAAAAGTTTCAGCCCTTTGTGGCAGCCAATTGATTGCTCACTTCCCTTGATATTTCAGTCTTCTATGCTATAACCTTCACTTGGGCAAAGTAGTAGTTATTAACTCAAGCTTCCATACTGAAGTTCCACTAAAATCGGTGGGAATATTTACATCATTAAATGACATGTGTGTGTTAAGGAATATGGCACTGAACTCTTTCCATTTGCTCATAAGGTGCTCAGTCAGCAGACGTTTCTGGCATATAAATGCCTCTGGATCTCAGTTGGTTTTTTTTTTCGTTTACTAAACACATTCAAGTAGATACATCTAAGACAAACAAAATTAAATGTGAAACAGTCAGTGAGTGAGTCATTCACCTTACCTAGTCATCAGCACTAGAAATAATAGACATTAGTATTAAAAAGCAATAGCACTAGAGGTCATCAAGTAGTATAAGACAACTATCTACTTGTTTTAAATAATGCATTATCTTTAGAGTGCTCCACTCAAAGGAAGGAAAACGCTGAAGGGTTCCTCCAGAATCACACAAGAAAGGATACGATGTAAGGTTTACTCTAAATATAATACTTCTTAAGACATGGATGGCAGAATCCTAATGAATTCAAAGGTTTTTATTATAGAATAATGAAACATTACAATTTTTTATTGTGGTTTAGATTATTTTGCCTCCATGAGCAGAGGATAGATGAATTTAAACAGATGACTAATTTTATTGACCTAACACTTGGAAGAAGTGCTGAATGCTTACCTCTTGCAGTTACGGGTCATTTAATAAGGTTTGGTGGAAGATTTCAAAGCACTTTCTATAGGAAATAGGTTAGCTTTACTCTGCTGCCTCATAGAATTGATTCACTTTTTCACTCTATCTTATTACATAAAGGATAACAAGGAGAACTTTTTTTTCAAGGATTCTCTGTTCTTCTTACAGTCAAGAAACCCAGACTAGACACGTCCTTAGAGCTGGCCCACTGAGACTTACCTAAGCTGGATATTGTTGACAATTTATGGTGAATGAACCATTTTTACAGGTAGATTCCTGTTCCCTTAATTTGAATTGTGCCTCCTGAAGCCCTGATCAGTTATTAATCAGATTCATGTAATCCTGGAAAATTAATCTGGCTTTTACCATTTTATTTTTCTACCATCACAGAATGCATGATACTCCTGTAATATTTTTAAATAGTATGGATGTTTAGATTACTTGCAAAGCCCGTACATGTAAGAGATCAAATGTACTTGCCATTTAAAGCCTGAGTTCATGAGTCTGGGGGCAAGGATATAACTCTTACCCATATTTGTCAGTAAACCCTGTTGCACATTTCTATTGATTTCAATTTATAAATATTTAGATTTAAAATTAAATGGATTTTTTTTTTTGAGGGTGGTAAGAGAAGAGTCTCTGACTGTTTCTGATATACGCATATCTTACATCTTTCTCATAAAAGTATCACAAACAGAATAGATTCAACTGCTGCATTCAATCTATTAGGGAAAAAAAAAAAAATTATTTTGCCTTCTTTTTCTAAGCACCAGATGCCAGGAAAAGTTGAGTTTCTTAAGAGGCCCCTAACATTTTCTATTTGTCTTGGGACATAACAAGCAGGCTGATCCTCTAACCTGAGTCTGATCCAAGTCCTCCTGAGGACAAATGCACTGTTATAGAATACAGCAGGAATCGAGCTAAACTGCAGAGATGAAAAACAGGTATGAGGAAGGCAGAAAAACAAAACCAGGCTAGATCACAAAGGCATTAGTTAATTAAAGAAGTGCTAAGATTTCACTGAAGCCTTGTATTTGAACCAGAGCAACGTGAGACTCCAGCACAGGAATCCTCCAGGACAGGCAGAAGGGAGGGGGGGTTGCTGCTCTCTAGTCTTGCAGCATGCACTGTATTAACAGCAGTGCCTCATGAAGTCCTCTCAGCAGTGCTCCTATCTAATTCTCCACTAAGATGAGGCCTCTGTCAGTTTGTCATTACAGGATGCAAGGGATAGTGATCTATAATCCCCTTATTTCCCCTTTATCAACTGCAGTCTCCCCACTTCCCAGAGAGTTTGCTATGGTGCTGGGGAGACCAATCACTCGAAATTCAGTGCAGTTCCTTTTTACCTACAGATCTCAGTTTTATTCTGGATGAACACTACTAAAAGAGTGAAATGTTTGTCAGAGCAGAACTTGTATTCGGAAAGAAAGTTAGGATTTGTCCCACTTCTAGCTCTTCAGAAATTAACTCTTAGCTGAATTGAAGAGACTTGAAAACAAAAAACAATTAAGATCAATACTGGAGACCTTTCTCTTCTAAAGAACCATAGGCAAAAACTGACAACTGAAATTAAACAAGTTCTTATCGGGGTCATCAGGGAAATCAAGACAAAGCTTCAGAAATGGAACAATGTGTTTCTAACAACCATAAGTAAATTTACTTAGAGATTAAAATAGACAATCCAAATTACTTCAAGAGATATTTTTTATGATACCATATAACTGAACAAGACAAGTGCGGTGAGACAGACATTCTTTCTGGTCTTTAATGTATTCTGTGTTTGTATATACTAGAGTAAAATTATGGAACCGATAAAATGAGCTGTTTTATCCAAATGGTACAACGCCCTGCACCATTTTTTCTTTGCTTTTTAAGATGGAAGATCTGTTTATAATGTATTGACGTATTTATTCTTATTAGTGTATATAAATTACATATCAGACCATATGAATTCGCTAATAAGCAGTGCCATTCTCTGTATAGAGGTTCTTGGTGCTTAACACCAGCAGATTGTGCCTTGCTGGGGAATAGGAGATACAAAATTTCTAGTGGGCTACTATACAATAACTGATTGTACTTTTGTAAAGTGAACACAATTTACCTGTAGTGCTAAGATTATTAGCTATTTACTTAGTAGCTTTTGTTGATTGAAACTGCTTGCGGTTATTGCTGCCAATATACAAACCCATTGTTTAAACCTGAAAATCTAAATACTATATTTCTGATCAGAATTTTATCACCAGTGCAAGTTCCTCTATACCGAGTTTATGCTTCTCTCTCCTTGTTAATTTATTTTTTATTGCTGTGAGAAGACATTCAGAGATTAAAAAAAATGATACTTCATTAGATTTCTACGTGGACCACCTGAGTAAATGAGTAAGATGGATTTTGATCTAATATTAATCTTGATTTTCTTGAGCATATGCAAACAAGAAATGTACAACAAAATATGACTTAAAGGTTTTTTTGCTACTTATGTATGTTAGAAGTAATTAATTACAAAGCAACAATAGCGGCTTTTGCATCCCAGAACTATTCAAAGATGTGTAACTATCTAGTGCTATGTTTTAGAAAATTATTAAAGTCTTGAAAACAAAAATACCTTCATTCAAGATCCACCAGTGAGACAATAATCCAATAACTGAATCAGTGAAAATTCATTATATAGAAAATTCCCATCATCTTCCTGTCTATTCTTTTTTATCTCCAAATACATAATTCATACTTTCTTTCCTTTAGATGTAACTCACTAACAGGGTATTTCACCCTTCACACTATTCCTTGTGTCCACACAGCAGTACTATACAGTGGGCAGTATCATTATATTCAGTTTGCAGACAAAGAGATAAAAAGATAAATGTTTAATTGAAAGTCAGAAAAGAGGTCTATGACAAATAAGACTTTGAAATTTGGTGCCCCAAATGCTACAATTCTATTAGGTAAGACTTTATAAATTGAAAGCAAAACTTTCATCCAGTTATCTAAAATGATAATGTTTTCAATTCAACAGTATGCTCAGAAAAATAGAAATCATACCAAAGCTTAATTTGCTTATTGACCTATGAACTAAATGCATCAAGACTAGTATCTGAAATTTAAAGCAGGAGCTATTTCTCTCTTTCATTCATTTTAATAATAATATCTTTAATATTTTGTTCCATTACTAACTGAAGAATTTTCTTAGGTCACTTGAAGAATTTGACTGTAAATATTCCTCGGTTTTTCAATTTTCTCAATTTTGAGAAAGACATAAAAAACTGTTTGCTTGACACTGGCAAATAAGAATTCAAACTACACTAAAATACAGAGAAACGCTGTTGTGTGGAGTAAAGCCGAATGAAGAAAAGATAAACTGCTTAAGATACAAAACAGACAAGATATCATCGATCAAAAAGAAGAAAACACTTCAACAAAAATAGAGATGAGAATGTGGATGTTTTAAAAGGATTTCACTTGGTGAAAGTTGCCATTATGAAAATCAATCCAAGCTACAAACCAAGTTTTATTTAGTTTCATCTAGCATTGAATAACCATTGAAAAGAGGATGTGAAAATGCAATCTGAAATCCAAGCTACCTGCTAAACATAACCTGTCGTAGTACCATCATTGAGAACTAGAACAGCCCTGCAGATAAAAAGAAAAGAAACATAAAGGTGTCAAGGGATAGAAATGAGAGATAAGTCAGTCTGGAGATTTTAATAACAATGAAACACAGCAGAACATATAAAGCTAATACACCATTCCAGGAGCAAGGGTCAAAGAAAGAAAAGAGTATTTCCAAAATGAAAGGGGGAAAGTTTGTATGTGTTACACTACAACATGGCTTATAAAACACATCAACAATAGCTGTAGATAGTTATATCAGCAAGACAGTCCACTTCAAGTTCTGAATCTCACTTCTCTCTCTCTTTTCTTTTTTTTTTTTTTTTTTTTTTTTTATCATAATTATTCAAAATCCAAGTTTTGAATCCTGGGCCATTATAGGCAGGGAACAGCTAAACTCAGATGTGCAGATGGACCTACCTTAATAAGCATTCTGACTGACGTACATTCTGTAACCTCTTTGTAGAGAAGTAAACATGGTATATGAGACCAGTCTACCTAGCACTCAGCATGAAAGCTGAACAGAGGGAAAAAATGCTAAAACCCCAACAACCCACAACGAAAAAACCACCAACTTCCCCCCTATCCCCAATAAACAGTTCAGAAAATAAAATCCTCTGCAGCCATAACACCACTATGGAATAATATATAAATGAGCTGGTTTATCCAAATGTTACATCACTCTGCATTATTTTTCTTTGCTTCTTAAGATGAAATATATGTTTAGAATTTATTGATATATTATGACATATATATAACATCTTGTTCATAGTAAAGCTCCCTGGTTACATAATTTTTTACAGCTTTGTCTTAGCATGTTGTTGAACTTCTTTTCTGATTTTGGTATTCCTGACTTTTTGGAGTCTTCACAGCTGCCATATTTTAGTCCTACTCCTTTGGGTGCTCTGATTTTCTTACTGACGTAATTCTTTCTTCATCCATAAAAAAAGTAGACTCTTGAGATGCTTGGATTTACACCTTACTTAAATGCCTTAACTGGTCATGTAATAAATTATTTAGTAGTCATTTAACATATACTAAACAATGAAAATTACATTAACCATATTGCTCATAATAGTCCCTACATATTAGGACAATGAAACTACATGCTATACAAATGTCAACAGGCAGACACTCCAGGCTTCAAAGAGCTCACAGAAAGAATACATATATCAAGGACAGGCTAAAAGAGAGCCAGAAAACACACACTGGAGAAAAAAAAAAAAAAAAAAAAAAAAAAAAAAAAA